>NC_089683.1:20611892-21345423 GCF_031753505.1 Anomalospiza imberbis | reverse complement strand
ACAACTCCCAGGAGAGAGGACAATGGCAGCTGAAGGAAAACAAAACAACAACAAAACAACTGCATTAGATGCAATATGTTTTAAACAGCCAGACAAGGACTTTCAATCAGCAATTCATCTGAGCTAGACTGAACTGAATCCAAAACATCAAACAATTTTAGCATAATTCTTTGAATAAACACTAAAATACATGAGCATACAAAATGTTGGGAATTTTTCCCTGCAGCATAAGGCAAAATTAATGTCTTAGTAAGTATCCTCATTTATATCTAAGACAAACACAGTACAGAGCTACAATTCATTGAGTTACAGCAAATATATTATTTTTTACGATACCTAAACAGTAATGTGTCCCCCTGCTGTCCAAGAAGCCACTTTAAAGCCCATCAGAGTCAGTGCTAAGGTTTTATTGACTCAGGAAAGCTCAGATTCATATCCTTCTTGATTTAATATCTGCTCAGTGGCATCTCTTCATTTACCTTTACAATGACACCTGTAAAAAGACAAGGACAATAAAGATGTCTGTCTTATCCTGGTATATTTATTCCAGTTTCACACAACACACTTGGCAGGTACCTGCTGCTGCAACAGTTACCTTTATCAACTAACCCCAGTATCATCAGCAGCACATTAAATCTAGAGAGAACCACAGGCTGTAAGAAGGCAGAGACAGGGACTAACACTGCAGTGGTGTGGTCCAGAGGTTTCGCCACACTTAGAAATGAAGACAAGGCAGCTGCCTGTTGTAGGTTGGGTTGGTTTAGTCAGGAGGTTAATTAATGTTAGTTAAGTATGTTCCTTGTGCACCCCTATCTTTCCCTCACAGTGGTTTGCCCCAAGTTGTTTACCCCAAGATTTCCCGCCACACAGATCCGCAGTTACCTGTCAATCTTCGCACTTCTCCAGGGTTTCTCCTTATTTGGTTCTGTCAGTCAAGGTTTGTTCACTCCCTGTTGAGTGTCAATCATGTAACCACCCCCAGAAAGTTCTGTGTCAATCACCCCACGTTAGCCTTTCTATTTGTCCCAAAACGCTGTACCCACCTCTGTTAATGCTAACATTGGTTGTTATGATCCATGTCACTCCTCTAACGTCTGTCCCCATAGGGCAAGGAAGGTTTCCACCCCTGCCCGCCCACCCCCTACTTAATCTGATGCATTGCTTTGTCCCGTCACCATTTTGCCTTGCATAGCGCTGAGGGCAGGTCGCTCCGACCATGCAAGGGGGAATAAAAGTTCTCTGTATCGCAGGCAAAGTGTCCTTCTCTCGTCCCTTCGCTTCCTCTCAGCGTGAAGCTACCAAAGCTGCGTTACCCATACCAGGGCACTCCACAGCCCTGGAGTGCTCGCTTACGTGGCAGCTACAGCCTCACAAGGCAGCGCTAGCCGGCGCTTTTCGACTGCTTGAGGTCGTAGTGGGCAATCGCCACAGCTGCCCTCCAAAATCCACCATTAAGCAACACCATTCAAAGCCTGTTTTAATGTCCTCAAGTTTTAGTAGCTGTCAGATGTGGGGTTACTTCTCGTAACAGCATTTACATGCAGGATTCATATTAGACAAGCACAGACAACTGAGGCACAGAATTAGAGAATGTTTGAGGTTGGAAGGGACCTCTGAAGGTCATCTTATCCAGCCCATTTCTCCAACAAGGCTACTTGGAGCTGGTTGTCCAGGACCACATCCAGGTTTTGAATATTTCCATAGATGAAGACCTGTGGTGGTTTTGGCTGTGGTAGAATTATTTTTCTTCCCAGTGGCTGATATAGAGCTGTGATTTGGATTTTTTCTGAACATAGGGTTGATAATAAATGTTTTTGTTGTTGCTGAGCAGGGCTTACACAGAGCCAAGGCCTTTTCTGCTTTTCACGCTGTCATGCTGATGAGGGAGGTGGGGGTGCATGAGAGGTTGGGAGGAGACACAGCCAGGACAGGTCACCCAAATTGACCAAAGGGATATTCCAGACTGTATGATGTCATGCTCAGTATATACAATGGAGGGAAGAAGGGAGAAGGAGGGGACATTCTGAGTGATGATGCTTGTCTTACCAAGTAGCGCTGCTGTCCTGGAGATGGCTGAACAGCTGCCTGCCCTTGGAAAGCTGTGAACTCCTTGGTTTGCTGTGCTTGTGTGTGCAGCTTTTGCTTTTCTCAGTAAAGCGTCTTTATCTCAACCCAGAAGTATGTTTACCTTTCCAATTCTCTCCCTGATCCTGCTGGTGGGAGTGAGCAAGCAGCTGTGTGGGGTTTGGATGCTGGCTGGGGTTAGAACATGACAAGAATACAAAACCTCTCTGGGCAATCAGGGCCAGCTCTTGGGTGCTCTTACAATAGCAAAAAAAAAAAAAAAAAAAAAAAAAAGTTTTCTAATGTTCATAACCTCTGTGTTTGAGTTTGTGTCTCTGACTGGAATTGCCTCTGATTCTGTCTCCTCCTCCTCTTGGTCTGGCAGAATCTGAAGGTCACTGGTGAAGGCACAGACATGACACCCTCCAGGTTCACAAGCACACACACATTTGCTGTCTGGTTGCCTACTCTCTGTCTGTGTCAGTGCTTGCTGCAAACAGATGCACACTCTCATGCTGGCTGATGTTGCAGGCACCCGACACCCATGGGTGCCCCCAGATAGCTATATGTAGACAATAAGGGCACCTAAAACCCCCAGTCTGATACCAATAGCTGGTAGCCAGTCCCCCAGTAACTGGCAGTCAGTCCATGCAGTGCTCACACACATGGATGAAGAGTGAGAGAGTTAAGAGAGGTTTGAATGAAGACAGGACAGACTGTGGTGATCAGGCACAGTGCTCATTTGGATAGGTGTACTTTACATGCAATCAGTCCCTTTCACAGCCCTTTCTGGGTGATCCTATCTTTGTTCCTCCGATTGCTTCCCCTAAACATTTCTTCATCATTTATGCAGGTCTACCAACTCTCACACCTCTGGTCCAGCACTCAGGATCTTCACTTACCCCATCTCAACATCTCCAGGTAAAATCTTCTCACACTCCATATATCCTTACCCAGATAATGTGGAAATTATCTGCTTCTGTTTCACATGGGAAAAGGAGAAGGAAAGGAATACATACAGATCTCATGACTGCGCCTGCGTTATGAGTCCAACATGAGAGACATGAAAACCTAGAATGGTATCAAGTTCAGTCATATCCTTCTATTCAAGGTCAATGAACTTTTTATGCCATATCCAACAGTTCATGTCACTGAAAGCACATAGCTATCATGTGATGTCTCATGCCACACAATATACTACTTGACATATATGATCATAACTGTACTTTAGACTAATGAACTTTTACTGTATTCCTGAAAGCAGGTAACTCTCACTATAAAAATTATATGTTTTTATTTCAGAACTAAATTACTTATATCCACAACAGCTCCAAGGAATGGAGATCTAACAAGATTTCACTGTAAATGGGCAAGAACTATTGCAAAGGCAGATCAGGAACAATTTTCTTAAGGAGCTATATCAGCTGGATCCCTTAATTCCTGTTCCTAAGTATCGCTGAATATCTTTGATTCTGTAGTTGCTATAAACAAAAAGAATGAATTTACCATAGGTAGATATAACAAGTGTGCTAAGATTGTTAGTCTCAGGCAGGCCCCAAATTTACACTGTTTTGATAAATTTTCATATTTTTAGTAAGAATCAAGAAAGAAACCACTGTTTAGCAGGAGTGTTAATGAACCATGCTGATTCTTCTCCAACTGCTCAGTAGTTGCTTCTCCAGGTCTTCAAGAGCAATGCCATAGGGCATAAAAAACAAAGCAGGACTTCATTACGATACTCTTCATACTGAAGAGATCTACTTGATTATTCCATCCCAATCTGCAACTACTGTTTCTGTCCATGGTCCATAAAATGGTGCTTCAGGTCAAGCTACCTTTGGAGGTCACCAGTTCTCTCCATTGCTGCTACTGCTCCTCCTGTACAGCTGTGAGTATTCCTAATGGGGAGGTTTTGCTAAACTCTTTGTCCATGCCATTTCACTGATTATTTAATCTTCTCACTCTTTGCCAATCAGTTGTCACTAAATCAGTCATCCACTAGTGTCCTTGACTCATTTGACAAAGACTCATTTCATTTCAAAGGGTGCTTTTACCCAAATAAAAACTGTAGGATTCCCCACGTAAACACTGTTCACATTAAAACAAAACTTTAAAAAGTTAGTCTTAATTTGTTCTCTTTTTTTCATCATTTATCCAGACTAGGTCTTGAGTCACATAATGACCTGCTGAGTATTCCTCTGCAACTGTATTTTAATCACAAGGTAATGTTTACATCACTGATTGAAGAGCTTGCAAATATAAGTACATACATTTTGATTTCTACCTTACTGCTGTCTGAATAAAACAATTTTTCTATTATTCTTAACTTTAATCTGAGATAGCTATGTGTTCCAGATACATAGATAGCTTGAGATGGCAGTAAAATTTTTGCACTACCTGTCTCTTTTACTCTGATTTTCTACTGCAATTAGGCAGCATTAAATACCACCAGCATCTGGTATCTACTGTAACATATCCTAAATAAATGGTAGGCAGATTCAGAGAGCTGCAAGACCAAAGCAGGCTTTCATCCAGCTTAATAAATATCTTGAGGCTTACGTCATATCAGAACGGCACAGAATGTAAAGCTCTGAATGCTTAGGACAGCTGTCCTCCTTCCCTGCCTCGGTGGCCTTTCTGATTACACTTGTACCCAATCCCATCCACTGGCAGTGTTTCCCAAGTGACACAAATACTGCAGCAGCACAGGAGACGATAAAATCTTGAGCTGAGTGTAGTCGTCAAGATGTCTGGGTATTTATGACAGGACAACAACAGCAACATCACAACATCACAGAAACCATTGAGGTTGCCTAGAACCCCAATGAGTTCCGTAAGTGATAGATCATTGTTCTTTACCTGACAAAGGGACCCAAATCAGCTGCCTGGAATTTCCAGTGCATAGGAACTCTTGACTGGGAACATATAGTTTGAGGCCAGAGTGTCATAGTCATCATTCTCTTATTTATACCTCAGAGTCTATTCAGTTGTGTTGGATACTTTTGTGCAGTGACACCACGCAATTGATAAAACATATGGTTAAAACACCAGCTGGCTGAAGAACTTGTACTATAAAAGGAAATAGGTGTTAATTTGGATGTATCCAGGAATTAATCCTTACTTATTGCTCATGCTTTTCTCCAAATCTTAATTATGTTTACCGTATGTAGAAAAATGTGCCTTTTTTTCTAAAATTTTAATTTGCTTAGCATTACCTTCCTCACAGTAGTTTTTTGCTGGCTTCTCAGATTTAAAAAACACGGTATTTTCTTCCTCTGAAGGTGCACACATACTAACCCTCAAACTTCACATTGCTACTGCTATTGCATTGCACTTGCTAGACAGAATATTGGTTTCAGACTGTATTCTGTCATTGCAGCCTACTAGCACAAAGAAGTCAGGACTTCTGTGAACAAGGTAGCAAAAAACCAAATAATTAAAACAAGTTTGGGGTTTAGATGTTTATATAATTGTAATTTTCCAGATATATGAAAAAGGAGAATGATTCTTTGAAGATATTGCAAACAGGCAATGAAGTAAAAAAGGAAACTGGAACTATGTGTTGACATAATAGTAGACAGTCACCTGGAGAATAGAGACAGACACAGTTCATGGTATACATTAGCAGTGGAAGAAATAGTTTGCAGTGATACCTTGCCAGCAGTGTCCCTTTGTGTCTTTCTCCAATTTTTTATTGTATTTAGTGTAAAAGAATTGTGCTGTTTTTTCTAGAGTTGAAATTTGCCTATCATTACCTTCCATGCAATAATTCATATCAGAGAAGCAGTGTGAACTTGCTAGCAGTGTATTTTTGTGGCCAAGAAGGCCAATAATATCCTGGGGTGTATTAGGAAGAGCATTGCCAGCAGGTCACAGGAGGTGATCCTGCCCCTGCGCTCAGCCTGGTGAGGCCATGTCTGGAGAGCTGTGTCCAGTTCTCAGGACAAGAGAACCATGCCGGCCCTGGAGCAGGTCCAGCAAAGGGCTATGAAAATGATTAAGTGTCTGGAACATCTTGTACAAGGGAAAGGGTGAGGGAGCTGGGCCTGTTTAGCCTCGAGAAGAGATGACTGGGATAGCTACAGGTATCTGAAGGGAGGGTGTCAGAGGATGTTTCCAGGCTCTGGTCAGTGGTGCCCAGCAATAGGACAAGAGGCAGAAACTGGTGCACAGGAAGTTCCACATGAACATGAGGATGAACTCTTTAACTATGCAGGCGACTGACCACTGGAAGAGATTGCCCAAAGAGGTTGTGGAGTCTTCTTCACTAGAGATATTCAAGAACCATTTGGGCACAGTCCTGTGCCATGTGCTCTAGGTTGGCCCTGCTTGAGAAGGTAGGTTGGACCACAGAATCTACTGTGGTCCCTTCCACATGACCCATTCTCTGATTCTGTGATTCTGTTACAAAAAAATTAATATTCTAGAAAGAGGAAGTGTGTAGGAAAAGGAACCTTACCAAAAGGACACCTTAGGATTATGATATTTTCAGAATTTTTCCAGGAAATTATAATTAAGCAACCTGCATTGCATTCCTAAACTGTAATATAAAATCTTTCACTTGAGCTTCAGCTTTGTGTCTATAAAAGATGTTTTATTTCCTGCTTAATCCTAGGAAGAATTAGTATAAAGATGTAAAGAGTATAAAGCTGATTGTGATAGCTGCTGGTGAAGACACTGCTGGACAGCTTGGATGATCATGTCTTTGCAGGAATCATGAAAGAAGCCAGTAAATAGAGGCCTGTGTAAGAGAAAGTAAGAGCTCTATTCTGGACTTGGCGAGTTCAGATGGGCAACAAAATATGATGGCTGGTTTTCTGTGCACTTTTGATCAATAACACACTTTAAACTCATGTGTGATACATGTGGAACAGAAATACTGCCTTCATTTTCAGCTGGAGAAAAAATATAGCACTGAAAAGAGAACAGACGACTACATGTAATCTGTCTAATAGCAGAAAGGAATATATGTGCAGTGTTACTCCCTTTCTAATGGAAGTATGACAGGAATTTCCTCATGTGTCACATACCCTGGGAAAAAATTGTGCCTCATGACAACCACAGAGAAATAGTCCACTAAAGCTCAATCCTCAGGTAATATAGAGCAGCTGTCTCAACAGTTTGACTTTTGATTTGCTGTGTGCCTTATTCATTATTATTGTTCGCTATTCCACCTCCTCCCACCTCCCCATACCTCCCTTAATAATTCCCAAGAAGAAAAAAAAGGGAGATTTCCACATGTCCCATCATTAGTGCCAGCCCAGAGGATGAGACAATGACTAGGAAGACAATGCCTCTATCTCTCACCACTCAGACACATGACAAGCAGGGTAACACGTAACTTACCAACATAACTAATAATGACATCCATTAGTCTTCTGATGGGTCTCTCTACAGCCAGTCAAACCTCCTGCTGATAGAACTCACAGGCACTTGGAAACTGGTGGGTTAATTCTGGTCATGAAAACAGCCCTCCACATCCAGCCCTTCTGAATTCACAGCTGCAGAGGTGCTATATTTCTCCCACAGAGGACTTAACCTAAGTTAAGGGTAAGAGGATGTGTACTGCTCTGGGCAGCAGCACAACACATACATTTGCTTTGCTGGTTTAATCTTTCCTAGGGACCTGCTATTTGCTGTTGACAGGGCAAGGACACCAAATGTACCTCTAGGCCCAGTATAATAAAGTCATTCTTATGTTAAGACAAAACTTATGAAATATGCACAAAGGATGTTAAGGAGGAAAAGGTCAAAGAGTTGATCTGCATTCCAGAAGCTAATGAACATTTGCTTGGTGAATGTAATCTGTTGAAAGAAAATAATAGAGAACAGCAGCCTCCAAGTAAGGAGGAAAGATAAATCACTATGAATGACAGAGATCTGAAGAGGAACCAAGTATGATGATATCTTTCTAGACAGATACACTATAGCTAAAGATCAACACCAAAGATCAACAACTTCCTCCAGGAAATAATTTAAATAGCAGCTATCCAAATACAGCTGCCTGTAAAAGATGTTTAAAATTAATAATATCCAGAATCACTTCCGATTTATTTAAAACATTCAAGGAAGTTTCATGACTTGATAATTCTGGCCACCATTTACAAGACTACCAACTAGTATTTAATTTACCATACCTGGAATTATGTGCATTATTAAAATTTGCATACATAAGTGTTTACACTGACATACCATGATGATTATTAAGGGATTAGAACAACTGATATACAAGGAGAGGATGAGAAATCTTGGCTGCTTATGGAGAACAGAAATGTCAGGGGATTTTATGTATGTGTATAAATACCTAAAGGGAGGGTGAAAAGAAGACAGAGCCAGGTTCTTTCCAGTGATGCTCAGGAATGTGATAAACTGTAGATTGGCCTTGGGGGACTGAGATGTGGCCAAGGGCAGGGCAGGAGGAGGCCCTTATTAACTCCAAAGTTACATTTGGGAAGGAAAGTTGGTGAAAGTCTCCTCCACACCTCTGACTTTTCTTCAAACACATTGCATTGTGTTGGCCATCAGTGAAACTGCTTTGATCAGGAAATGCCTACTGCCTTCCTTATACCACAGAATGTAGCATTTGGTGAGTAAGGAATTCAAAATAACAGAGCAAGATTTCCATGACATAGTATTTGTCTTTGGACAACTGGTCCATTAAGATGCTGAATTTTATTTTAAAGCTTCATTTAACTTCTGCAATATATTATGACTCACAAACTCCAGTTTCAAATAGGCAAGTTTCAGCAATTTCAATATTGCAAATTATTTAAACTTTATGCTGCAATATAATGATAAATATCAATCTTCATATTAAGTATCATATTTATAGTATATGAAATATTAGCTTACATTCAACAGATGTCGATATTGAATTGCTAGCAAAGGCTTCTCAGGTCCAAGGAGGATTTTCAGGCCACAATGAAGGTGCATTTCCATTGTTTATGAGTTCTTAGGAAACACTTCTGTCTTCCTTTTCACACTGGGAAAGCGCAGGACAGCAGAACAGCCATGGCTGGAGGGCCCAGCCCATGCCATGTAGTTTGAGGAACAGATGAGAGGGCAGCCACGAGCCAGGAGAGTGTCTGGATGTGAGGCTGCTCCCACCAGCCTTGTAGCTGTTATTGCCAGTGGCTCACCAAGCCTGAGACCGAGGTCAGAATGAAGGAAGCATTAGACCATTTTCCAAAGGTCTCCTCAGAGACAGCCTGACCTCTGAGCTGGAGACAGCCACAGCCCTGGGCCATGCAGCTCGAGGTTTAGCACTCTGCCCTGCATCTGCCCATCCCCTCATCCCTGTGCTGGTTAGGGGGGCCTGGGGCTCTGCTCCTCTACTGCAACTCCTCCTCTTTGGTATTGACTTCCACATGGAATAAAAAGGGACTGAATTTTCCCTCTCCGAATGGCTGTTTTTCACACTGTGCCCAATCTCTCTAAAATTTGAATATTAAATATCAAATGGAAATAGCTTACCTAGGAGACCATATAGAATAAACCTAGGATGTGACACTTAATAAAGGTGACAGAAGAGCTTTCATTTAACATTAGTATCAGTACTCTCAGTTCAAGGACTTTTGCTGAAACTCAGAAATCAGAGTGAAAAAGACATTTGCTATCTTGTCTAGAGTGGTGTATATATATATATATTTGTGATACAAAGTTTCTCTCAAAAATAAGATCAATTTCCTAAAAATCCAATCAGCATTCATCTCTGTCAGACTTTCATGCCTTTCCTGGGGAGGGCAGGCCAAACTGAACTAGGTCAATTTTTGTTCAGTGTAATGGTTCTTACGGGACCATTCCAGCAGCTGTAACTTCAGCACTGCGCTTCAGATCATTTATTCTGAAAGTAATTTTTTCCAGGATCATTTATTTTGGAAACTATTTTAGTCCCTACAAGCTGAGAAACACAGTGAAAGGAAAAAAAATAATTTGGAGCTTCTCCAGGATTTGCACAGAGATAAATTTGCACAAAGATCTTTCCCACTCTCCACATGGCCCCTGAGACAGCATAAAACTAACCTAGGCTAACAAAATATGAAAATGTAAATGTGTTGTTAAAAGGATGCCATTTATAAAAGCTAAAGAACAAAAGAAAGAGGCTGAAAACCAATTTAAAATTATACAAAAAATAGTATGTTGGTAATAATAAAAGGAGAAATTATTGGTCAATCACTATTTCATACTAAAACACACTCACATATTGTCTTTTAAAATTCTTCGTCCTTTATAAATAGCAAACCAAAGAGTCAGATTTTCAAGGCATGGAAAGCTACTTCACTTGTGTTTTGCACACACACACTAAATTTGAAAAGAAAAATAATAGGCCAAGAAAAAAATAAATAAGACAAGGAGATGTTCAAGGTCAAGAGTCTGAGTATGAAAAGGCTTCTTTCTCAAACATGGTCTTTTTATTTTATCCAGATTCTCATTTATCTTCTGGTATTTCTACCTTGGGAATTTCATTAAGAGTTTTTAAATAACCCCACTAAGCAGCTTAATAAAAATAATCGGCCTGTCCTTTATAAAATAACTTTTTTTGCAAGATAACTTTATTACACAAATGCAGGACTATCTAATCTCCATCCCTTATGATGCTCTCTGAAGACACAGATAGCACAGGAACACTTCAGAAAGTGCTTTTATTTGTGTTCATCTTAAATTGAAACACTACTAGCTATATTACAGACACTGTCTTCAAAACAGCTAGTTCTGTAAAATACATTTGCCAGAGAAAACAGCTTTGTCCTTACCAGATAGGTTAGCTATTTCCTTCTTTCTTTTTCTTTTTATTTTTAAAAATATTAGACGGCTGTGTCCACATAATTTGTTGGGCTAATCATCTTACTCCCTTGGGCTACTCTGAATAACTTAACTGCAACTGAAATCCAAATTTGGCTTGCTAAATTCATTTGACAGATGAACTAGAAAAATGTCATTTGTAAAAGTAACTTGGAGATAGCCATAAAACCTTTTTTCATTTATTAAGACATTTTATTTTCCTAATAAATATATATGACAAACAGGTCCTGTCTGAACATGGTTACCTTTGTAGCATCTGGCATATGAGCACTTCTGTCAAGACAAAATACAGATTTTAAATGTTTGGCTCTGACAGACCTTTTAGTGTGGCTGGAATTTTTTCTATCTTCAAGTTTACCTAAGAAGCCTCTTAATTTATGGATAACTTCACAGAGTAATACTCACATCCTCGTGTCACTTACCAATGACTGCAGCATACTCAGTGAAACAATACCGCCATTCCATTAATAAAAGAAATGCAGGGGTACAGGGAATAAATTGATTTCTTTTCTTTTCTTTTCTTTTCTTTTCTTTTCTTTTCTTTTCTTTTCTTTTCTTTTCTTTTCTTTTCTTTTCTTTTCTTTTCTTTTCTTTTCTTTTCTTTTCTTTTCTTTTCTTTTCTTTTCTTTTCTTTTTCTTTTCCTTTCTTTTTTTCTTTTTTTTTCTTTTCTTTCCCATGATTAGGGTATACCTCCACTATGTTATGAAAATCCTTTGGCACAAAATGCAAAGTAGCATTGTCTTTGTAGAGAGGAAGTGAAAAAATGATAGCAGGACCAGAATGAACAAATAATTGTTTCAATTGTGATTAGAAAGCTCCGTAGGGAATTTTTCAGCTCTTTTTCTTGCTTTTCATTTCTCAACAGCACAAATAAAGTTGCCCTTGCTGCTGCTCAGTAGAAGCCAGTACCCACTAGATGGGGCCCCAAGGCAAGAAGTTCTCAGCTCACAACACCAGGTTCACTCTGAGAAGCTGTATTTCCAGAGGGGAATTATTATAATAAGGGCAAAAAGCAGTCAGAACTATCAGAACCCCAAGTGTGTTTCAGAGTTCTAGCTGAATTTGTAATTTGGTTCAGAAGGGTACTTAAATTCTACTAGAATTTCCTATACCAGAAGGATAGCACAGACCCTCTACCATACAAATTCTACCTAATCCTTAAACCCACCATTCTTAAAAAGGGGGAAGAAACAAGATCCTTGTATTTCACCAGTAAAATTCAGAAGATTTTTCATGTAACTGGATCTGACTACATAGAATTATGGCTACACCTACTTGCAGGGGAGGACAAGCACAAAGTCACCTGTAACAAGTAGCACCATGTGTTTCCTCCCTGTTGGTCCAGACAACAGCAATGCCACCATCCCTTAGGAAAATATGTTTCCAGCAAGCTACAGTCCCCAGAGACGTTTCAGCTCTATCTTGGTCCGCTGGGAACTCAGCCTCTCACAAAAATGCATCAGCTTCTCTGCTCAGATTCTGCTTCATAGATCTACAGAAAATGTTGATCTTCGCATACTTGGTGAAAGAAGGGGTCACGAAACAAAAGTCTCTGCACTTCAGACCCAGAGACATAACCACTGATCCAAGACATTATTGTGATTTTTATTCACTTTGATGCACAACTGTTTCACATTTAATCCAAAGCTGATTCTCATCCGATGATTTACCACTTTGTATGCAACTGTCCGATAATGTGAGTGCAGACTGCTATTAGATAGCTTATCCCCACCTATAGTCGTACCTGAACTCTTTACTATGGACTGTCTTTACTGTCAGTGGAGAAAGCCTCTCCACAAATGCAATTCATCCCATTCCAAAGTTAAATTTGTCCTCCTAGGGTAAGTAGTTCAGACATAGGTGCCAAAGTGGCAGAGGTCTTAGAGGCGTGCAAAACCAGCCCCTGCATCTACTTCTCAGAGGAGACATTGTTCTTAGCCTTGTGTTTAACAGCACATGCAGTAAGAACATGAGCGTTTCTCTCCGATTCATCAGATTTGCAAAGTAATTTATTTTTTGTATATCATCACTGCACAGCAGCAACTGCAGTGATGGGTACCAGCCCCCAGCTCAGTGAAGACAACCTTGACTTGTTCATGCCAAAATGGATAACATCCAAGCTGAGGCTGGCTGAGTTGTTATCCTGTTTATGTCTGCCTGGATCAGACCCTGGAGTGGCAGCCTTCTCTAAAGGCAGCTCCTGAAGGTAGAACACACTGGCTACTCCTCAAGCTTCACTGTCAGACGGATCACCACCTCTAACATTAAAAAGAAAAGAAGGGTAGTAGTACTGGGTGACTCCCTTCTGAGGGGAACAGAGGGTCCCATATATCAACTGGACCCATCCCATAGGGAAGTCTGTTCCTGGGGACTGGGTACGGGATATTACTGAGAGACTTCCTGGGCTGATTCAGCCCTCTGATTATTACCCACTGCTGATACTCCAGGCGGGCAGTGATGAGATGGAGAAGAGGAGCATCAGGGCACTTAAAAGGGACTTTAGGGCATTGGCTCAAGTGGTTGATAGGGCAAGAGCACAGGTAGTGTTCTGCTCAGTCTCCTTGGGTGGCACAGACAAACGATGGAAGGAATCAGAGAGCTTACATTATCAAGAAGTGGCTCAAGGATTGGTGTCATCAGCAGAATTTTGGGTTCTTTGATCATGGGGCAACTTTTTCAGCAGCTGGCCTGTTGGAACCAGATGGGCTCCATTTCTCTATTAAGGGCAGAAGGATTTTAGTTCCCGAACTCGCAGAACACATTGAGAGGGCTTTAAACTAGGTTTGAAGGGGGGAAGGGGATGCAGCTGGGCTGTCTGGAAGCAGGCCCAAGGGTGATAAGCCTGAGTTGGGGGTGAAATCAGCAGCCCAGCTGAGGTGCATGTACACTAATGCATGCAGCACAGGTGCCAAACAGGAAAGGAAGAGCTGGAGGACATGGTGCAACAGCAGAGCTGTGATGTAATTGCCATCATGGAAACGTGGTGGGATGACTCACATAGCTGGAGTGCTGCACTGGATGGCTACAAGCTCTTCAGGAGAGACAGGAAAGAGAGAAGAGGTGGAGGGGTGGCCCTTTATATTAGGGAGGCTTTGGATGCCATAGGTATTGAAACTAATGACAATGAACTTGAATGTCTGTGGGTAAGAATTAAGGAGAAGGCCAACAAGACTGACATCCTACTGGGAGTCTGTTATCATCCACCCAGCCAGGAAGAAGAGGTGGACAACTTATTCTACAAGCAGCTGGAGAATGTTTCAGGATCATCAGCCCTTGTCCTTGTAGGTGACTTTAATCTACCAGACATCTGCTGGGAACTTAATACAGTGGAAAAGAGGAAGTCCAGGAAGTTCTTAGAGTGTGTGGAGGACAATTTTTTTGTTGCAGCTGGTGAGTGAGCCCACCGGGGGGGGACTATATTAGACCTGTTATTTGCAAATAGAGATGGGCTGGTGGGAGATAAGGTGGTTTGAGGCCACTTGGGACATAATGATCAAGCAATTATAGAGTTCTCGATATTTGTGAAATCAGGAAGAACATCAATAAAACTTTTATATTGGACTTCTGGAGGGCAGACTTTGGCCTATTTAGGAGACTTATTCAGAGAGTTCCTTGAGAAGCAGCCCTTAGAAACAAAGGAGTTCAGGAAAGGTAGGCATGCTTCAAAACAGAGATCTTGAGGGCACAGGAACAGACTGTCCCTGTGTGCCAAAAGATGAGTCAATGAGGCAAACATCCAGCCTGGATGGGCAACGAGGTTTTGAAAGAACTTAAGAATAAAAAGAGGATGTATCATTTTTGGGAGGAGGGTCAGGTCTCTCAGGAAGTATTTAAGGGGGTTGCTAGGGCATGTAGAAAAAAAATTAGAGAGGACAAAGCTCAGTTCGAAATTAATTTGGCAACTTCTGTAAAGGATAATAAAAAATGCTTTTACAAATATATTAATGGGAAAAGGAAGGGTAAGACTAACCTTTGTTCTCTACTGGATGCAGGAGGGAACTTGGTGACTGCAGATGAGGAGAAGGCAGAAGTGCTTAACGCCTTCTTTGCCTCAGTCTTTGGTGGGAAGATGGCTTGTCCTCAGGACAACTGTCCTCCTAGGCTGGTAGATGGTGTTAGGGAGCAGAATGGTCCCCCTGTTATTCAGGAGAAGGCAGTCAGAGAACTGCTGAGCTGCTTGAATGTTCATAAATACATGGGACCAGATGAGATCCATCCCAGGGTGATGAGGGAGCTGGCAGATGAGCTTGTGAAGACACTCTCCATCATTTACCAATGGTCTTAGCTCACTGGTGAGGTTCCAGATGACTGCAAGCTGGCCAGTGTGATGCTCATTCATAAAAAAGGGTGGGAAGGAAGATCCTAGTAATTATAGACTAGTCAACCTGACCTCAGTACCCAGCAAGGTAATGGAAGAGTTTATATTGAGTGTCACCACACAGCATTTACAGGATGGCCAGGGTATCAGACCCAGCCAGCATGGGTTTTGGAGGGGCAGGTTGTTTTTGACCAACCTGCTCTCCTTTTATGACCAGATGACCCACCTGGTGGATGCAGGAAAGACTGCGGATGTTGTCTATTTGGACTTCAGCAAGGTCTTTGACACTGTCTCCCACATCACACTCCTGGAAAAGCTGGCAGCCCATGGCTTGGACAGGAGCACTCTTTGCTGGGTTCAGAACTGGCTGGATGGCCCAGCCCAGAGAGTGGTGGTGAACGGTGCTGCATCCAGCTGGTGGCCTGTCACCAGTAGTGTCCCTCAGGGGTCTGTGCTGGGGCCTGTTCTGTTCAATATTTTTACTGACGACATGGATGAGGGAATTGAGTCATTCATCAGTAAATTTGCAGATGACACTAAGCTGGGAGCCTGTGTCGATCTGTTGGAAGGTAGGAGAGCTCTGCAGAGAGACCTGGAATGGTTGGATGGATGGGCAGAGTCTAACAAGATGAAGTTTAGTAAGTCCAAGTGCCGAGTCCTGCATTTTGACCACAATAACCCCCTGCAGCGTTATAGGCTGCGGACGGTGTGGCTGGACAGTGCCCAGGCAGAAAGGGATCTGGGGGTACTGGTCCACAGCCAACTGAACGTGAGCCAGCAGTGTTCTCTGGTGGCCAAGAAGGCCCAACAGCATCCTGGCCTGTATCAGAAATAGTGTTGCCAGCAAGAGCAGGGAGGTCATTCTTCCCCTGTACTCAGCACTGATGAGGCCACACCTTGAGTGCTGTGTCCAGTTCTGGTCCCTCAGTTTGGGAAGGACGTTGAGACGCTTGAGCACATCCAGAGGAGGGCAACGAGGCTGGTGAGGGGCTTGGAACACAAACCCTGTGAGGAACGGCTGAGGGAGCTGGGGTTGTTTAGCCTGGAGAAAAGGAGACTCAGAGGTGACCTTATCATTCTCTACAACTTCCTGAAATGAGGTTGTAGTCAGGTGGGGATTGGTCTCTTTCTCCAGGCAGCAACTGACAGAACAAGAGGACACAGCCTTAAGCTGCACCAAGGGAAATATAGGTTGATTATTAGGAAAAAGTTTTTCGCAGAAAGGGTTATAAAGTAGTGGAATGGTCTGCTTGGAGAGGTAGTGGAGTCAGATCCCTGGATGTGTTTAGAAAAAGACTGGATGTGACATTGGGTGCCATGGTTTAGTTGAGGTCTTCAAGCATAGGTTGGACTCGATGATCTTGAAGGTCTCTTCCAAACTAGTCATTCTATGATTCTGTGATTCTGTGAAGCTAACAGGAGATTCCCAGGCATGGTAACTCAGTCATCATTATTTAAATTCCTTTATTTTGGACTATAAGACAGGGTGCTTTCCCAGACAATTCCTCAGTACAGGCAGGATTCAGCCTGAGCAAAGTATCATTGCCCATGGTGGCTTGGAGGCAGTCCTCCTGTGCTACTAGGTAAGATAGTTTTATAGTGCAGTATAAAGTAGTTCTAGGAATGCCTTTAGTTCTAGGGATCAACCATGACAAACATAACCCTGTTCATTTTAAGAGTATATACACATATATATGTATGTATGTATGTATCTACATCTATCTATCTGATAATACCAAAATCTGGTAGACTTAAAAATGGAGCAGTTGCTGAGAATGAAAACTGCTAAGCAATATTGGAGTGAGGGCAGGGGAGAGACAAATACCACAGGAGCAGTATGGAGGTGAGGCAGCTTGGGCATACTATGGCAGGGTCACCAACCCTCTTTAAAGTCTGTAATTATCGCAGGGGAGAACAGCAAACCATAAGAGAACTGACAAATTTCAAATTAAGAAATGGAATCATTAAAGTGTAAATTCAGGGTTTAACTGCAGTAAAGAAACTAAAACAGACAAGACTTGTCTATGTTCACAAATAGGCTGGCTCAGGAGAAGAAACATGAGGTCCAGATAAAATGGAATATTTGCTGTGACCAAAATAGGAAAGTGCTTCTGAACGGGCAGGCTTGGAAGAGCCACTCATTCCTGATGGCAACTAAGCCTTCTTTGGGAATTGCACAGAGCAGGTCCACACTGAAGAATGTCATCTCTCTGCTTTACAGAGCTTTCAAAACAGACTCTCCTCCTCTCCAGTAATATAAGGAAGGGGGAAGGAGATCTATTACTTCATCCTCATGTATGTGGCAGCTTTTCTTTGCTGCCTCCTACACTTCATCTGCCACTGCTTTAAGTCTGCCCACTCTCCCCCTTTCACATGGTTCTTGTACAGCTCTGTGTCAGATATTTCTTCGTCACCTGCATGCCTCATTTTGCCAAGGTCATTTTCTCACATGCCATCATCAATTGTTCTTCTCACAACCTTTTCATGAAGCATTCAATCAATCAGTCAATCAATCAGTCATTTTCCATGTTTGTTATCCTCTTCAAGGGCTTTTCATTGTCCAAGTTACTTTCCTCCTGTGCTTTATTAGCAGACTACAGTCTGCTGACCTCTTTCCAAAGTTCAGCATGAGATTACAAGTGAGTGGGTGAGCCCATAAGCTCTCAGACTGTGTTCTCAAGATAATTAGAATCATATATTGTTAGAAACATGGCATCTTCATTCAATTAATATTGAAATTACTTACTAGTACTGTATGGCCTAAAGACACTTCTAGAACTCACAAAATACAGAGTAATGCATTTCAGGCATTGAGATTTTTAGTAATAAACTAATAAAAGAATAAGGAGGTGTTGAAACTTTAGGTAGATTAACAGGAATATTACTACCTTAACAAATTTTTCATAGTATCCAGCCTGAATATTTCTAGCAGGAGAGTAAGCAAAAATTAATCTGATTTCTTTCTGCATTTCCTAAACAAACAAAAAAAGAGATCAACCATGATAGTGCTCTTTTACATAATGAAAGACTTTCCATGTTCCCAACTCAGAGTTTCCTTTCCTAAATCAAACACAGCCAGTGCTCTGAAACTTTCTTCATTCCCCAAATCTCATGTTGCTTCCCTCTGAGCTCACTCCACTGAATCCCCATTTCCAGTCAAGGACGATGCCTGAAAGTAGGTGCAATATTTCAGCCAGTCTCACCTATGCAATCAGTCCTCATTTTACAAATAATGCTCCTGTTCAGACTTCTAGCTAAATGGCAGATTTCTCCTTGGTATATAACAGACTCACACGGTAACCCAATATCCTTTGCTTTCCCTTACTATCCTGAGGGACTTGATGGGATTCTGTCACCTGGACAGCTGCACCCTATCTCCAGTGCACATTTAATTTCACATCCACAAGAGAAGCATTTAGTGTCATTCACTACTTTTGCTTAAGGTGTGAAGGGAATGCTTTTCTTTTTCACTCCACTTAGGAACAGCCCACAGCTTTCTTGCTGTACTGCAGACCCCTTGCTTTTTGCAATGTCTGCATGACTTCATCCCCAGAAAAAGATGCATACTGAGACACTTTGTGAGATCAAGCACTTCTGGAGAGCAAACTCCTCCTTGTTCTCATTAAGTTCATTTTTATTGCCAGCCGTGGCATATGGGAGAAAAGACACACTCGGTCTCCCTGTGGGTGACACAGACTAAGATCTGTGGAGGAAGCAGGAGGAAACTGATACATTTGTTACTACAAGGCAGGGAGCAACATGACACAGACCAAATGGCTAAACCAGGCATAGTGTCCAGGACCTTGTCCAGAAAGAAGAGATGAAATAGACTATATGGCATTAAAAATAAATTTTAAAGAACCCAAACCCAGAACAAAACAAAAGCTCCATAAAGCTTATTTCGAGCATCACATTGCCTAAACAGTCTGGGAATGGGAGGGAAAGAAAACCAGCCTTTCATTAAGTCCAGGAGATTAATAACTTTGAATTTTGAGTTTTCATCTCTGAGACCACCAGAACAAAAACTTTCAGAGGAATAAGATGTTCAGATCAACAGCCTGAACTCACTGGGCACCTGAAAAGCCAAACAGGGTATATGAGTTACTTGCTGCCTGCCTGGAAAGTCATGTACCACTTAAAGCAGTCTCAGGTGAGTCTCCCTGAAAACCCCATAGCTCAGTCATAGTCTGACTTAGGAAAAGCAAGATCTGCATCTACCAAAATATTCACACCATTTGTTACTGTTCTGGACATACTACACTTCCTAGTTAAGAGACTTCACATCTTCTTGTTGCTGCACCTTCCAGTTCTATGTTTTACTATTTGCCATCTTTGTGCTACCTCCCTTTGACAGCATAGCAGTCAGCTTCTCCAGCACTGTCCTGCAATTCCCTACACATTTTCAAAGCCTCTTTTCTTCTGAAAGAGGAAAAAAAACCATAAAGCTAAAGCATTTCCTCCAGTTCTAACCTGTTGGAGCAAAGTTATCAAGAAAATACGCATTTTTAATATATCTACAAGTCATTAAATGAGATTTTCTCCCTGTGATATTTCTCTTTCTGTGCTTGTCTGCAAACATGGCACCAGTGTGGCACAGACATATGCTTAATTTCCACATGGAATAATCTCACTGAATCCCACAGGTGAAATTCGATCTAATTACAGTAAAAAAAGACCTGTTCTCAATTGTCTCACCTGGGTACAGCATTTCAGCAGTAAGACTATGCTGGCACAAAATGTTAAGCTAAGCACAAGCATCTGCTGACACAGCAGCTATTCTACTTAAGGTTCAAGGATATTTTATATGTATTTAGGAAGAAAGATAATGCATGTGTATGGTAGTATACAATACTCTTTAACACTGGTAAAGCAATCCAAATGCAGAAAAAAGCTCTCAGTGTTACACAGAATAATGACTTTGATGGATTGGTTAAGGTTTTAAAGACACAGAGTATTTTATGTAAGATGCAGTGACCCCTCTGAACAGCAGAGGACATTTAGTTACTGCAACTTGTCACTTGAATGGTATCCAGAGAGAACAGTGGGACCAGTGAGGAAACTCAGCCTGGGGATAGGCAGAGAGAAAGGCTCTTTTGTGTGGCAGCAGAGGCAGAATCCCAAATGCTCATTTTCACACACAGACAAAGGAGGAAGGGCAACATTTATCTCTTCTGTTTTTTCTAATTTTTTTCAGGGTCTGCAGCACAAAATCCCTCCTAGGCAAGCTGTCAACAAGGAGGAAGTATCCTGTGTGCAGGGGCCCAGCCTGGCAGATTAGCAGTATTGCTTACCGCAAACCTGACGCAGCAAGAGAAGCTGCTGTGAGAGGACACAGCAGAGGAGAGCTCTGAGAGCTGTGGAAGAAAATAACAGATACAGCTACCACTCTAATCATTGCACCAAGTTTCCAATTATGGCCTCATTTTGCCATGCCAGTGACCCAATGTGGGATGCTAGAGGAACTCACAGCAGTCAGTGGAGAAGATGGTAGGAATTACAGCTGAAGGAAAACTAGCAAAGCAAGGCTCAATATAAGCTTAATCCTGCATACCACACTGTGTTGCTGCTGCATTTTGACTTCACTTGTTAAGCAAGACATGCACTGCAGCAACTGGGCTTCTCTGCTGAGAGGAATGCAAACTCTAGATCAGAGGGATGACAAGAGACACCATTGCCTGCAGTCACTGTGGCCCACAGCTGAGCAAGAATCAATCATGTTGGTTTTTATTCCAGATCCTGGAGCTCTTGAGCCTTTTGTGTTAAAACTCTGCTGCATAAACAACTGAGAGAGGGACCAGACTCTGAATCTGTCTGCAGCAAACAGCAGTGTCCAGCACAATTTTATATCCTGTCACTCATGCCCTAAATCTCTCAACATCATCTTATTGTCATAAAAAGAGGATGAGACGCTCTTCAGTTTGAAGGGTCTAGGACAATGTGATTTTAAACTTCTTAAAGTACAAAAGGCACTAGGAGATATGTTAGTGACAATACTATTAAGAAACTGTATGGCAGAACAAGTGCCACAGATTTTAAAGAAACAGAGGCAGTATCACATTGAAAACAGTCTTTTTAGGCAGCAAATACAAGGTATGAATGTGCACAGTAAATCCAGTGAACCAGAGTACTTCTGTTCCAAATAAAGACAAGATTTGTGACAAACCCAGTATTGTGCTCACTGCCCCGCCCCCCAATATATTAATCACTGTGATGATCTTAAGGGTCTTTTCCAATCTTAATGATTCCATGAAACATCAGATTTTTTTCCAGGCACACAAAGCTTACTCATCTCCACTGCATCACAGAATGAGTCCACATGCCCTGGGAACATAAATGCCTCCTTGGGCTCAATTGAAAATGTACAATACAGTCATACAGCTCCACATTTATGTTATCTCCAAGTCCACCAACTAGGCTTATCACATTAACCATCTCTCATTCAGACAGACCCCTCAGAACCTCCTTTTGGGGTCAGGAACTGCACAAAATGCAGGGAGATTAATCCTGTGTATCAGAGGCAATTGTCAGTGCTTTATTGTATATGAGGGAAGAACAGCTTCATCCCTTTTCTCTGCCCAGGGAAATGTGAACTCTTACCATCACATCCTGGTAATGCAACCAGCAGTCTAGAAGTGTTTCTAAATTCCTTTCTCAGTCTTTTCTGAGCAAACTGCTGCATATGATATGAAATAATGAAACATTTGATGGCCTGTATGAGGGAAATAATTCCAGAGTTAATTTTGGAGAGTAGACACTGGAGTTAGGTATTAGTGACTCCTTCAGGATTTTTAAAAAATAATCTGAAGTACTGGCATATCCAAGCATTTTGGTGACTTAAACTCTAAGGTTTTGCTCATACCATCTTTCGTAGTTAGCTCGGCCATAAAGACTCCCTAACTGAACTGCGCCTTACCCTGGCAGAAAAATTGTCTCTTTAATTAGTGATCACAATCAATCACACAAACAGAGAAACTTTCTGCCAGTCTAACTAACTCCATCTATACCAGGCCATTCCCACAATCAGCTGACTTATGTGTGAAGGCCCTAATGCTTCACAGATGTCCATGTTACCTCTGCATAAACCATGAGTCTGGACAACTTACCCAGCCATAGGGGTAGGAAGCATCAGAGTTCTCCTAGGAAGAGCACCGCCATCTAGTATGGGCTTAAATAAGGGTCGTGAATTTGCCATGAAGAAATGTAGGAGAGATGGAGGTGATGGGGAGGGATTGAGGCTGTCAGGAGTTCGTGATGCTGCAGGGGGCTGCAGCCTTCTGCAGAACTGGGTGCTCTAGGCATGATTATAAAAACTGATCTGCTTCAAATATAGCTCAGAGAGTGAAAAGAGTGTGGAGCCATTAGGCCTGGCACCAGAAATAGGATATAAATAGGATATAAATAGGATATAAATAGGATGTAGAGCTGTAACAAGGACCATGAGTGTCTGTTTTCCTGTGCAGGTGAACAAGCCCAAATGCCGCTGCTTCTACAACCTCCTCCCTCTCCCTGCTCGCTCCCCTCAGCCTCCCCTGCCCACTGCTGCTGTGGTGGTGACAGCTGGGAGCAGCCCTCTAGGCAGTTAAATGAATCCATGAGGAAGCAGAACCGGGAAGAGCAGACCCCAGCTCCCAGCCCCTCTCTGTGCTTATCACAGGGTGCTGGAGAGATGGAACCAGGGCTAACAACCCACTTCAGCTCTGGATTTAAACACATTGGATAGACTGGAGGTAGAGACAAGACAGGTTTCATGCCCTCCACCCACTCGATTTCTAACTGACTGAATGTTACTCCATCAGTGTTTAAATTTGTATTAACCCTGCAATGGATAATGCTCAATGCTGTTTTGCCCAGACATCCAAAATTACAAGCTCTTTCAAATCTTCAAAAGGTGAAAACCAAAGCATTTTCATTTTTTAAGCATTTCAGGTTTTCCTCCGTTTTCTGATCTGAAATTACAATGTGTTTTCTTGTTTCAAGGAGGTGCAATAGGTAACAGCAAGACAAACATGTGACCACAGGAGCTGAGCACAGCTCTCAAACAGACTATAAAATTTTCATCCCTCATTCTCAAGGCTCTAGTTTGTTTATGCCAAGTAGAATTTACTAGAGTAGCAGTTAGTAATGCCAGTGAAGGAAACTGCAGTCTGGGTGTGAGAACAGGCCTTATGTGAGAGCACAGTTCTTACCTTCCCTCAATGCTTATGCTCAAGTCATGTCTCATCTGCTGTGAGAGATCATTATCTTCCTGCCTGTCCTAGCACCTCTGCACTGCCACTATCATTTCATTATTTGTCATCCAACCCACCAGCTTGCATGTTTGTGCAAATTTCATCTGTCTTTTGCTTTACTATCACCTGCTTCATTTAGGTTTATATGCCACCTACTAGCAGTAAGGCAATAGTTCTGTTTCCTCCCATGTGTGAAACTGAAATCTTATGGTTAATGGCTTAAACATTTTTTTATAAGGACTTTGCTCATTATGGCAAAATTGTATAAAGAAGCTGTGACCACCAAAGCCTGCTCCCTGTCTGAATATGCCTCCTGACTGGAACTGGACTGTGAGCCAAACCACCTAACAGGAACTTGAGAGAAGGGTGGTACTGCTGTCGAATTATCTTGTGTCTACGGAGAATGTATCCACAAGGAAAGCCAAACCCAGCAGCTGTCCTGAAAATCAGCTCTGGCTGGGCTCGGGGTGAGGGAGGCCATAGCCCACAGATTCATTTGCTGAGGCCAGGTTTGCACACACTTTCCCTAGGCCAGGGTGGGAGAAGAATTTTTGGTTGTGTGGTGTAGCCCCATGTCAGACGGAACACCCACCCGCCCTTACACAAACTGGCTCAGTTGTAAAACCCCTCCACCCCAGGAGGGCCACATCCACATGTGAGAGGCAGCTGAGGAGGGATCATAAACCATCAAAGACCCCCAAAGCACCCCCAGACTCATTCCTGAGGCCTTCTACCAGAGGACTGCACGTGATGCAAAGTGATGCAACCAATCCAGAGTCTATGGCAAGAGATGGTGTAAAACTTCCCTGCCAGAGGAGGCACCTGGATGTTCCCAACTAGCCTGAATACATATTAACCCTTTGAACTCTGTGTTTTGTGGGAACCTCACCACCAAGAAGACCAGAAGAGGATCAACGGGATGCTGCTGGGATCCACAGTGGTGAGTTTTCCACCTAACCTACCTCTCCATCACTCTTTTGCTCCCCCCACCTCTTTCCTATTTTTTTCTCTCTCCCTCCCTCTTTCTCCCTCCCTTACGCTTACTGTTAAATAAAATCCATAGCATTGACTTTCAGCATACAGTCTCTTCTGCACCTTAATTTGGGCAGAGGCATCTCTGTAACAATAACCAGATCTTAACATCCCATGGTAAGTAACTTACCTCTGGAAATACTTGATTTTTTAACAGAGAAACATTCATCAAAATACTCAAAATGTTGTTCATCTTGAGATATTTTTGACTGATTTTTTCTCCTCTTTTTCCCAGTTCTGTTCCACTGATGCTTGCAATGGTCAGATAGATGACCTAACTTAAAATACTGCCACTAGTATCTAAATTCTGTCTTACATAGATCTTTGAACTACATTTAAAAACAGTGTTCACAATGCCAGTGGTCTCTTGAAGCTTTTTGGGCTAGATATCAAACCCTGCTATCATCATCATCATCATATTTCAACTAGTGATTGTAACCATGGGATATTTTATTTTAGATTATCGTGGAGTATATGCAGTCACTGTCACCTAGGAGATGTTGAATGAGTAGGAGTTTAGCCACAGATGATTTTGAAAAGTCATATTTTCCAGGGTGAATCAGATGATCCTTTCTTTAGCTGAAAGGCGTCCCTGTGACTAGTGAAAAATAAAACATTTGACATAATCTCTTCTGAAAATACAGCTGATAACAACTGTGATCACATCTGGCATTTTAAGAAGTAGTAAAAGGAGTTGTGTATGAGCAGAAAAGAGGACAGTGAAAGATGGAGAAGTAGCACAAAGGCTAAGGAAATTACTGAAATCCCACTTAACAACAGACAAAATAAAATTTTTGTTTCCTATATATATTTATGTAAAGTGTGACCATGAGTGCTGAGCTCATAAATCCACCAGTGAAAGAAAAGAAAGAAAGAAAAGTGCAGAAACCAGAAAGAAAGTCATCTACCTAAATGCAAACTCTTGGAAGTGATGGGAGGCATCCTTTGAAACAGGGGAAATTATAAGTTTTAAACAGGTCATATGAAAAGTGTCTTGCTTTTCTAAACAGAATAAAAAGGTGGAGGAAACAACAGAGCCTGTAAGCTTAGCTGTGTGCATCAACACAAATACTGCCCTGCAGACAAAGCTTTGTCTACTGCCCCTTAATTAAAGGAGCTGTCCTAGAGTTTTCTTAGATCAAACAGAGAAACAAACAAACAAACTATATGGGGAGAGAGAAAACAATAAGGTCTCTGTTTCCTTCTTGAAATTTACTAGGGCAACCACCGTGTTTACTGCAGTCACAAGCCTTTTCTATTTACAAATTCAAAGGCCAGTGCTAAACTTTAAAAGATGCTTGTGCCAGGCTCTGTTTCCAATTACCTGCACTGTGTGGTTTCCCAAATGGGGTTTCTGCTGAAACTGTAATCAGTCTAAAGTAAGTCATATCCACAAATGGCAGCTTGGATTAACAGGCTGTGCTACATGTCCCCAGCAGCCCCATCCTGTCTATCGGAAAACATTGTCTTTGCTATCACATCAGCCCAGCTAAACTTAGATACATTTGGCTTCAATTCAGATGTAGGCCAGCTACTGAGGAGAAAATTGGCAAATGGATATGAGGGTAAACTATTAACAAGTATGCTTTCTGTAGCACCTCTTTTTGAGCTTGCCCTCTTTTCAAACTGCTTGCAGTGGTGAATGCAAGAGGCTACACAGGATGCTTGAGGACCCAGAAAACACAATTTGCTGTTTTTACTGAATGCCAGTATCTGTAAAGGATTTCCAGCACAGAGACATGCAAGTCTCCAGTTTTGAAAAGAAGAGGAAGCTAGATGCAGAAGGACTGCTGTAAGCAGCTCTTTCCATAAGCAGGTTTTGCCCTTGAAATGAAGCAAAGCTCTCCTGCTAGCTAGTATGGATGAAGACAGAGTTACCACACTGCCAAAAGGAACTGCTGAGTGTTTCTCCATACTTTGTTTTGAAATTTTTAACCAGACATGTTGGGGCAATCACCAGCAGCTGGCAGAGGCAAGAATTGACTGTTCAGTGAACAACACCACCAGAACTATTTAAAATGTCTTTAATGGGGATGGCTAGTATATTTTAGATATCCTCACAACCTTAGATCCTGACAACAGCACATGGAAAGACACTGGCAAAGGTGTCCCAGAAGCAGTTTTTCACAAAGCACAGATCAATTATTCTTTTGACTTCGTGACTGGCAGCCAGTCACCAGTGGTGTCCCTCAGGGGTCTCTGCTGGGACCAGTTCTGTTCAATATTTTTATTGATGATATGGATGAGGGTATTGAGTCTTTCATCAGTAAATTTGCAGATGACACTAAGCTGGGAGCGTGTGTCGATCTGTTGAAAGGTAGGAGAGCTCGGCAGAGAGACCTGGAATGGTTGGATGGAGGGGCAGAGTCTAACAAGATGAAGTTTGGTAAGTCCAAGTGCCGAGTCCTGCATTTTGGCCACAATAACCCCCTGCAGCGTTATAGGCTGGGGGGTTATGTGCGTTATGTGGCTGGACAGTGCCCAGGTAGAAAGGGATCTGGGGGTACTGGTTGACAGCTGGCTGAACATGAGCCAGCAGTGTTCTCTGGTGGCCAAGAAGGCCCAACAGCACCCTGGCCTGTATCAAGAATAGTGTGGCCAGCAGGGAGGTCATTCTTCCCCTGTACTCAGCACTGATGAGGTCACACCTTGAGTGCTGTGTCCAGTTCTGGCCCTTCATGTTGGGAAGGATGTTGCTTGAGCGTGTCCAGAGAAGGGCAATGAGGCTGGCGAGGGGCTTGGAACACAAACCCTGTGAGGAACGGCTGAGGGAGCTGGGGTTGTTTAGCCTGGAGAAAAGGAGACTCAGAGGTGACCTTATCATTCTCTACAACTTCCTGAAATGAGGTTGTAGTCAGGTGGGGGTTGGTCTCTTTCTCCAGGTAGAAACTGACAGAACCAGAGGACACAGTCTCAAGCTGTGTCAAGAGAAATACAGGTTAGATATCAGGAAAAAGTTTTTTACCGAAAGGGTGATAAAGTACTGGAATGGTCTGCTCGGGAGATGGTGGAGTCACCATCCTTGGATGCATTTAAAAAAAGACTGGATGTGGCACTCGGTGCCATGGTTTAGTTGAGGTATCAGGGAACAGTTGCTGGACTCGATGATCTTGAAGGTCTCTTCCAACCTTGTGATTCTGTGATTCTGTGTATCCAGATTTCCAGCCCTTGACAAGACCTATGAAATCTAATGAAAACGCAACCCTCTCCAGGGAATGTGTTTGGTTGGTTCGTTTCTCCCTTGTATTAGGGATTTATTAAATTTCTTCCTTTTTTATTTTTTTTTTCTGACAGAATTCTAAATTCTCTGAAGTTTACAAAAAGAAACACTTCAACACAGAGATTTTACCCTTTTAGGATTTCAGAAGAGAAAAAAAGAAGGTCTTATCTGTTTTAATTCACATAAAGGACTCAATGACCTTTCAGTACTTTTGACATAACTTTTGAGAGTTAAGATAAAACATAATATCACCCAAAATCTTAAAAATTTGAAGTGAAGAAATTGAAAATTGATTTGTAACCTTAATTACAGGCAGATGGCAAGGCACTGGACACTATTTCAGATAAAGTCTTTCAAAAAAGACTGTGAGGAAGAACATCACACTTCTCTCAAGACTACATGTCCTTCCTGATATAAAATACAGGGGCAAGAGATGAAGGTGGAGGAATAGGCACAGCAGAGGTATTACAATTTCCAATCTGTTTGTGTTTTTACTCACCTGGTTCCTCCACTGCAGATATCTGTGCATCTACATAAAGGCAAGCATCCCACTGCTTTTTCAGAGCCCAGGAACAATGCTGCAAAAGGCCACAAACAGGGACAAAAGTAGGAACAGTTCCACTCCTTTTTTTATTCTGGTCAGGTTCACAGGAAGAAAATATTCTGTTCACATGGAGTAAAATGCTGAAACAGTAAAATGCACTCTATAGTATTAGCCAATATTCCCAAAGTCCTTTACTGATGAAAAAAACCCAAACTTATTTCCAATACCTAATAGGTTGAATTACCTTTCTCTCCCTCCCTACCCCCACTTTTCTCTTTGGAGAGAACTGAAGCTTTAACAGATTTTCCCCAGTAATAGATGGAATTTTACAGCAGACCCAGAAATAAAACTAAGTCTTCTTGATGTCTCTATTTCCTAATGCAAGAGCAGCAGGAACTAATCATTCATTGCCCATAGAATTATGTGTTTTTTAAACTGTGTGCAAGCATATATGAGTCAACATTAACAGGGAACTGTTTTCCTAGGCAATCTGCACCTGTGATTTCTTCTTGCTAAGAATGCTTCACTCAAAGCCCCTTTTTGCTCGTATGTTCTCTCCCCACCTGCTGCCATTTGCCACAGCACAGCAGTGCAGAGTCCCTGTGCAGCACTGAGGAAGATGAACTGCTGCAGTCACTCAACTGGCTCCTCTGCTGTTTTTAGTGCTTCCAGAGAGCTGGGAGAGTTCAAAGAAAGTGAACCTATTGCCTGAATCCTTTCACATTTAAACTGTGCATGAGGAAGCCTTGGGTCTGATGAGGAGACCTACACTCCAGCTGTTTACATAAATACAAGTAGCAGCTTCAAGGATAGCTGCTGCAAATCCTGATTTTTTTACTGCCCCTTCAAAAATAACTTTTACAAGTTCTTTTTTACTACATATAAGCTGAGCTTTTTTCTTGGCTCTTGGGAATGAAGGGCAACCTTGTAATTTGAGTAAGAGGAAGCCTGGAAATGTGCTCTCCCCAGAGACCTACAAAGGAGTAACAACTGAGCCGCTGTGTCTCTCTTGTTTTTGGGAGAGGGAATATACAGCTTTGCTCCCTCCTGCAGGCACTGAGCCAGGCAGTCTGGTCAGGAAAGCAGTGCGAGCCGGAACAAATTCTGTTCCCCATGGCCTTCCACTTGTTGCTTACAAAAGAGTATGAGGTGAGCAGAGACTTCCTCTTCTTGCCTGGAGGCACAATGCCCCTAGCTAGCCTGGGATAAAAACATGTTACAGGCATATGTAGTGATAGGTACTCTGACACACACCTGTACACGACCTGCTCATAAAGTCTGATGTAGCAATGACAGCAGGTATGATGAGTTAAATGACAGGCTGGGCTCCTTCCCATTAGTGTGTCAGCCAGCTGAGTAAGAGCCAGCATGGGCTTTTTATGGACCAGGCTTGTCAAACATTCCATATGCACCACCATCATACCTTTATACTCCAACTCTGTCAAAGGCAAACCAGACTGGGACACAGACAGAATCTACATTTAAATAACATGGGATTAATTGAAAAAGCACTTAAGAAGGAGATATGAAGGAGGCTAATTAATTAGGGTGTTTCTCTCAATTTTTCTTTCAGCATTTTGAAATACACCATTTGCTTTAGAATAGAGTGATAAAGTACTGCACCTCCAAGGTGTGTTACTGAATCACAAAGTCAGAATCACCATTTGATTTCAGTAGATACACAGGAGCGGAGAACTTCATTAAGAATGTAAAGCAAAGAGGTTCATCTTCTTTTAATTAGCCCATGGAAGTTCTCACACCATGCTGCTCCAAACCCAGGAACTCTCTCATGCACCTGCATGATTTTGCATTTTTCTAATAGTTTAAAATGTATTTTTAAGAAGACTCTCTGCCTGTATAGGACTTCATTATGATCTAAAAAGAGACTGGCAATGATGGAAAAACTTTATTTGCATTAGTTGCATTCCCTAAAGTTATTTTTAATCTTGGGTTTTATTTCTCTAGTTCTAATAAAGATTCTACATTCTTCTTTAGCTAGAAAAATACAGGGGAGACAAATGATCCATCATTGAGGATGATAGATCTGCTTACCTGTGCAGAATAGAAAAAAATTCCTACAAATTTTCTACTGTCAAACTCTGCAATGATTTTTCACATGTGCAACAAACTGCAAATCAGCAGGTCAGGGAACAGAACTGGATGAGACATGGAGATGGGGATTGTGATGATACAGGAAAAAACACCTTCATCTGTAATGCACTAACAAGTTGTTAGTAAATTAGTCCCTGATCAATGAGATAATGGTATCTAAATGGTGTGGGAATTAAATTTATTCTGCCAGTTTGTGCTCTTTATTCCTCAAAGACCTCCTAGCAGGTTGATACTTTAATCCTGCAGTTCCTTTTTCCTGTAGCTGCAGTTCTGAGGTGACTTAAAGCTCAGGTCAGCTTAACAAAAGGTGCTGAACTCTTGCCTTAAGCATGCATTATGACTAATTTAATTAGTCATAACTTTCTCTATTTCCTTAGGAAGTGAACAGCTCATGGTTCCATTTTGCCAAAAAGCAGATGCATTAAGTCTTCCACACTTCATCTAAAAATTTAGGGCTGTATTAAGGGAAAAAATTATCAGGCTATGGAAGGAAAGTTTGCCTCCTGAGGAAAGGAGTTTCAATGATTTACAATAGGTAGTATTTCCAAATTTCCAAATTCACAGACTCCCTGTGTTACTTATTGAAATGTTTGAGTAGAGAGACAAATGCCTACAACCTCTAAAGGGAAAAAAAAAGATAATGAGAAAGGTAAAAAAAAGAGAAGACTGCCTAACAAAAGAAAAAAAAAAAAAAAGAAAAAAACAGGCTAAAAAAGAAATTAAAAAAAATAAGGATAAAAAGTCATCCCCTTCAGGACTCTCCATGTATAAGCTGCTCAGCAGGGAATTTGAGAACTGGCACTGCCAGCATAGGGAGCACAGCAATGAAGGGCATGGCACAGGACAGCCAGGCATGTCTCATTTTCTCTCTCCTTCCCAAGGACTCCGCATCAGGTCAGCTGTCCGTCAGAGGATGCTCATTCAGCTCCTTCTGGTCACTGCTCACCGCCAGTGACCTGCCAGGCAGGTGTCACTGCTGTCAGGTACAGTCACGCTCCTCTCCCTCTGCCTTAGCTTGCTCACCAGCAGCTGCTGCAGCTGGGATTTAGGAGACACAGATCCGCTTCACATTCACTTTAAGAAGAAGCCTGCAGGTACTTGCCACATTTACCGCTTCCTGACCTTCTTTTAGCCACATGCTGTTATTTAGCCTAGGACTTCTTTCTTCTCTAGACAGCTGCCTAGACAATCCAATCCTGAAACAGGAATGGGGTTTGTTTCTAGGCATAGTCCCAGCACTAACAGCTACTCGAGTTTCCTTTGTCCCCAGCCGTGATAGGTACATCTGTCCATAGGCTGTAAACTCATGTTTGATGACATGTTCACTTGATAATTACTCAGTATGACATGGGAGTTCACAGCTATATGTGATTTCCCTGTTTGCACAGTCTAGCAACTGAAGATTTGTCTTTCCAGCAAGACTTCTCTGCCTTCAGGGGAATACAAGCCAACACCATCTGCTTGCAGATGTTTTTATATGAAAACTTACTGTGAATTTTGAATATACAGACAAAAGTGATGCATTATACCTGGAAATAGGAAACAACAGGGGATTTTGTGTGCCCAGATTGAGGTCTTTGAAACCCGAATCTTTTGTGCTACAATTGTTTGGTTTACCATTTCAGAACTGGAAATTTAACCATGGCACAAGTCATTGGACCAAGTCACATAATTTACCAGACGATACCTGAAGCTTGAACCTGGGGCCTAAGCATCCTGAGAGATGTAGGTGCAAAATGTTCAGTGAATCAAGCAGGAGTATAGGCTTGAGATAAACTTCATTTCCATGAAACTTCCCAAGGTGTAGTTCACAGCACAGAGAAAAATTAAGAGTTAAAAATTTATATTCTTGTGAAGAAAAAAAAAAAAACCCAAAACACATTCAAGTGACTGACTGCTTGAGTCTTATTCAATCTGAGCTTTTATTTTTGTTTTCCAAAGGAGGACCCCAGTGATTATATAACAGACTCAAAACTCTGGGGCAGAATGAAAAAAAAAAAACAAAAAAACCAAAAAAACCTGGTAATCTAAGTTGTTTGGTGGAGCTATTCCAGATTTACCCTGGTTGAATCAGCAGCAGAATTTAGCCCTTCTTAAGAAAGTATAAGAAAGCCTGCATATTGCAACAGGTAAGGAAATAAGAGAAATTACAGCAAATCCAATCCCATGTAGTCTGTGAATATTGAAGTTTTCAAACAGGTCATATGGCCTCATGTCAAGCGAATTATCTGATGAGAAAATATGAAGGAGACAAAGTAGGCAATTTAAATTTGTATTCTGCTTTTACTTATGCTGCTGTAAATCTACACCAGCCAAAGATCTGACATGTGGGACATAATACAGGAGAGTATCCTGGAAAAACCTACATGTAACTTCAATAAACGAATGATGCATTTTAACATACTGACAACAAAAAAGAAAAGAAAAGGAAATAAAAGTTAAGTGGAGTATATGCTAATCTGCATTTAGGAAAATGCTTTCACTGCAGAATATTTTAAGTTCCAAACACCCAGGGCACTGTAAAATGAAAATATTCCTTTTTTTTTGCTTAGCCTTAGAAACATTTCCTATATATTTACCTGTCTGATAATTTGCATAATTTTGCCTTTGCTTCATAAGGAAAAATATAATACCATTTACTGATTAGATGGATAACAAAGGAAAAACAACAATTACCCAGAAATCCCTAACGGGGAGCATGAGCTTTTTTTAAAATATTTATTTCATTACAACATAAACTGGGAGTACATAAAAAGCTTTGCTTATATATGCTTCAAAAATAAAACTATTAATACATCAGTTACACGTATAATTCACCTGAACTGTGAACGGTGTCTGAAGAATTTGCATTAATCTGTTGAAAGTGGCAGCATCCACATTGTTATTTCATGATTTCACAGATTTGTCAAGGGTTTATCCACTAAGACTTTAAAACAAAGCAAGAGACTCCTGCAAAAGGTAGCTTATTAAACACCATGGTGGTTTGAGAAACACTGCAGGGGTAAAATGGTAATAAGTAGCAATATAATTGGTAAAAACCTAACCTGTTCAAGAAATAGTTGAAAAGAACCTGGCCCTATAGTCATCACTGTCTCAAGTACCAACTGTGGTTTCCCTTCCCTGCTATTTGTTTCAATTGGATATACAGTAGGTACTTTTGACTCTGAATTCATCTCTTCTGTCCTATCCCTCACTCCCATTTCTTTCCTTTCAGTAATTCATGAAAGTTAGTCTCCAAAAAAGCATGCTGTTGCAGTTTAACCCCAGCCAGCAGTTCAGCCCCACACAGCCCACACTCCACACTCACTCCTCCCAGTGATCTGGGGGAAGAGAATCAGAAGGGGGAAAGCAAAAAAACTCATGGGTTGAAATAAAGACAGTTTAATAACCAAAGCAAAAGCAGCACCTGCAAGCAAAGCAGAACAAGGAATTCATACACTGCTTCCCATGGGCAGGTAGGTGATCAGCCATCCTCAGGGAAGCAGTGCTCCAACACACATAGAGGTGACTTAGGAAGACAAACTCCATCACTCCAAATGTCCTCCCTTCCTTTTTCTTCCCCCAACTTTATATGCTGAGCATGACAACAAATGGTCTGCAATATCCCTGTGGTCAGTTGGGGTCAGCTGTCCCAGATGTGTCCCCTCCAAAGCCCTTGTGCACCACCAGCCTCCTCCTCGCTGGTGGTGGGGTGAGGAGCAGAAAAGGCTTGGGTTCTGTGTGAGCACTGCTCAGCAACAATGAAAGCATCTCTATTATCATCACTGTTTTCAGCACAAATCCAAAACACAGCTCCATACCAGCTACTGTGAAGAAAATTAACTTGACCTCAGCCAAAACCAGCACTCCTGCTGATTCCTAATACCAGTGGGTTCATTCAAGGAGCTCTCAACATTCAGTAGGCCAAACCAAATGAAAAGTGTGTCATCACATACTCTGAGCACACAATTTCACTGAGCTTGTGTGTCAGTCTCTGCTTTTAGTAGCAGCAACACAAAGTCAGAATAGTTCTAGCAATGTAGTAAATGCATGGAACTATTACAAACTTGCACTACATTATCTCAGAGTAGGAGCTGAGGCAGGAAAGAGGCAAAAGCATACTTTGCTACAATACTACTTAGACTCATACTATTGGAAATAGCCAAACAGAGCTGTTCTGCTAAACCAGTGCCAATCCAGTTTGCAAAATAACAGCAGAAAAAAGACAAATTAATAAAATGCTTTTAACTATGACTGTTCAACAGTACTACTGTTTCCCCTTCTTGTGCTTTCTTAAGTTTACCAGGAGCAATGCTACTGGAAGAAAACAAAAAAGCCCAAAGATAGGATTCTGTCTAGATCTAGATTCATTCCAGCAGAAAACACTACCTATCAGTCCAGACACTAAGCACCAGCACCACTGTTAAGCTTTGTGATAATGAAGGTTAACAGATTTATGGAGCAGTCAATGGAATACATGATGTAAATCAGGAAAAGCAACAGCCACTCATGAATAGTGGTAACTGGGATACAGCACTCTGAGAGCCAATCAAACAGCACAGGAGAGGTATGGCTTTCACGTGAGTAATTTATTCTTTTATCAGTTTAAATTTTACCAGGTATTTATTTACAAATAAACTTTCTGTGGATAGAATTTACATCAGCAACTGCACATTTTTAGCCATTACTAGGGTATGACTAACATCCTCCCCATGTTGCTTAACAGTGCCAGTTTTGATCAAATAGGATTATTCTTTTGTCAATTACTTTTTTGACTTAGCTTCAAGTGTAAACAGAATCTGTACACATGCTTTTTCTACAATTAAGATTTCTATTTTACAGAACCAGTTAGTAGATAGAGACAGTAAAGTTTCATTTGTTAACAGCATTTCTTTATTGAAATCGGGATTTAGTTTGAGGTTCAATGAAGGCTTTAGGCATTTCATTGTTAGGTACTGCAGTGCCTCTTTACAAAAGTGGCACCCCTGAGAAGAACCCAAATCACCTGTTTGGCTGCCCAGTACAGTGCATGGACGAGCTCACCTCAGACTGGTAACCCAAAACACAGAGCCTGTTTGCAAAAGCTTTCCTAAGAAAACACGTCTGATTGTAGCAACTTGAATTACCCATCCAGGAGGTGGGGCCTGCAAGCTACTCAGAACTCAATGTACAGGAGCCTATGTGTGTAAGCTTTTGGAGGATTTGCATGAAGCTCACCCCTGAGGAAGAGCTGGAGGAGGTGGTCCCAATGTACCTCTCTTGAACAGCCATTGAGATTTGAGAACACACGCGCGCACACACAGACGAACTGCAAAGCCCCAGTCCAGTCCTTACTCAGCTTACAGGAATTCAAATTCTCTTATGGGAATCCTAAATTCTCTAGCAGACAAACTTGAAAACAGGAGTAGTCCAGGGATGAAAAATTACGCCTTGAAAAATTAGGGCAACTATCTTCTGCATGTCCCATTAAAATGGGAGGGCTGTAAGATTCAGGGGAAAGAAAGAGAGCAGGGCAGACAGACAATGTCTCTCTAGCTAGTCTCAGATCACTCAGTGTGGATGACTACCTTCATGACTACCTTGACTAGCCCCAAAAGTTCCTTTCGCCCATTGACAACCAGAGAGTGGGAAATGTGGACTGAATGCTTGCAGGCTAAGAAAGCACGCACAGGTCTCCATGTTCCTATGCAAATATGGTACACTTCAGGCTACTCTAGAGAAAATGGCTGTTTTAAAAGCAAAACACATGCAAACACAACTTGAGGGTGGCCTGGCCTTTTGGTTTGTACCTAAATTAAACCCTATTACATCAGTGGTTTCTGGATATTCCACTTGGTAGGTAGATGTGGAACTGCTCTGAGCAGTTCCAAATGGGTGGAGGGGAACTGCTCAGCAGCTCCACATGTTAAAGAGACAGTTGTTGCTAGGTTTAAGTAAAACTGTAGGGTTCTGGAATGAAAATTTCAGTCTTTAAATGCCTGAAGACTACCTAAATTAGGGTTTTAGTACCAAGTTTGGGGGCAGGGAGGGGGTTTCTTTGTGAAGATAGAACTGGGGGAGAAAACAATTCTCAGCAAACCTGCCTCAGGTCTACCAGGGAGGAAACAGAGGCCACAGAGTAGGAAATCTGGCTAGAAACATGCCTCTGTTGTTAATCATCAGGCTGTGACTGTGCAGTGTGCAAAGGAAACAGGTTTGATAGACAGCTACTAATGAAGCCCAGACTCTCCCCACTGACACTGTGTAAACAGTGAAAGCAGGTAAGCACTTGATTCAACTTTTTTAAAAAATAGGAGCTAGCAAAAACACAAACCACTGCAGGTTTTTCGAACACTTACTACTGTAGAAATGTATTTCTTCACAGTGTACAGCAATAAATATTGGAAGAAAGGATATGGTTCAGTCTATTCCGAAAGTTTGTGGATTATTGTCACATCTTAAACCATGGAAACTTCCCAAAACTCATTTAGAAGCATTTTCATGGCATTAGCAGAATGAAAATGCTTAATTAATAGGATGCATAACCTGGCTTGATACCTCCCTACACTGTAGTATAAGAACTATACTATGTAAGTCTTTGAACTATGAAATTGCCTTGTATTGCAAGATAAAACAGACGTTTCCTTGTGCTCCTGGTGATGCTACTATTTCAAAATCTGGCCTAGCACTTACATCTCTAGTTTAAGTATCCACCTAAGCCTTGCATTACACAGCTTGAAATACTTTCTACAGTTAACATAAAAATTATGCTGAAAGCAAACATGTAATTTTTCTTTCCTGCTCTAACTAAAATACTGTAATTTAATCTAGAGTCAATATTTCCAAGGATTCTCATCTGAGAATTAAATCAAATATTCTGTGAAGGACGTTAAATTCCACTGCACCAACCTGTACTGAGGCTAAGATAAATGTCACACTCTGCAGGCCTACAGCTCCTGCCTGGCTGATGCTTTAATTAGCTCACTAGGGAACAGGCTCACTTGGCTAAGAACTACTAGGACTGGACCACTGTTTTCTATAGAATGACTAACCAGATCAGCTGCATTAAAACCCTGTGCAAAAACGAGAAGAGGAAAAAAAAAAACCCAAACAATAAAGAGAAGAAAAGAAGCACCTATGAAGTTCACTATTCTCTTTTGTACAGATGGTGTCTTGTAGGACAGAGCCTGCTGCCTTCTTTTGGAACTAGCAATTATCTGTAAGAATGCTAAAGTCCTGTTTAACAAAAACATCTTAATAAAACATAAAAAGATCTGCTTTTTTTGATGCAAGGTTCCTATGTCTTTCTAAAATATGAATCTATACTAGAACTTCGAGTATAAACAATTCTCTTCTATAGTCCATGTGAGTTCCATGCTGAATATACAGCAATGTACCAGCAAAAACAAAGGATCTTTTTTCAGAAAACATTTCTCAGTGATTTACCATAAAGCTAAAACATTTGCCTTGCCTACTGATTTTTTTAAAAAATAAAATGTATAAAATAAACACATGTGCCCCTTTCAATATAGTCTGTCTTTGTAGATATTTCATGTTTTCCAGTTCTGAGTAACATGACAAAAAGTGTGCTCCAACCTTCCACAGGCAGGAAGTTTTGTATGGTTTTGCCTCATTTGGATGCTGCCCCACAAAGAGCACTCTTGGGCAGTTTAGAATCACAATGACAGCGTACGCCATCAGCACGTACTGCAATTAACAAGAACTTATTGATTACAGCAATCATTAGTTCAAAATAAATAAAGCAGTCTCTCAATCAAAAGACAGAGAAGTAACATCATGCTAGTGCACAATATAATCAATATATGTAGCACATTCTTGTTTTCCATGTCCCCTTTTGATGGTCTTGAAAATAAGTGGGAAAGGCCTTTTGCCACAGGTTGGTTTAGGTTAACCTTCCTTGACCTGCAGTTAATTAAAGAGCATATAAAGTACAAAGTTTTTCCCCAGCTTTAGTGGCATACATGGTCATGTCAACTGGTTGCAATCTGAACAGCTTCATTTCATTTTTAATTCAAAATCTCTGATCAAGAAAAGTAATAAAAGAGTACCTTTTCATAGAAAAACCATTGCCTTTTTCAATTAAAGAACATATCACTATTTCATATCTACCATAAAATGCCACATTTTAGAAAGGTAACTTGACTTTCTTTTTTCTTTTTCTCTGCATTCCAAGTAAAACATGTGGCTCACATTTGTGTTACTTAAAACATTAAGTTTGGTATCCGTTAAATCATCTGTGGTTGAAATTCCTGGGATTAATACAGTGCCACAGCTTCCTTAAACCATCTATTGCACCAGAAATGAGAGGCTGTGATGGAGATTTTCTTCCTATACTTTTTAAACACAGGAAATAGTTGGTTTAACATGAAAACAAATGCAGCTAAACTATGTTGCTAGCAATGTTTATCCCTCAGTATCATCCCAGAGGGGAAAAAAACCACAAATGACAGAAAAGTCTCCAGCCCAGATTGCAACTACATCTAAACACACAACCAACACTAACGTCCCATTATGACACTGTTGTCAAGAATATTTTGGAAATCCAGGCTTAAAAATTTTTTCTCAGATTGAGGATTGGTACGAACATAATCCAAAGATTATCCTTTATAGCAGCTTTTACTTTTGTGTGCTTGGCTTTTCACACAAAGCCCAGCAAACATGAGAAGAGTTACAATTGAGTTAAAACCAGCTCAACATCTTGAGAGCAGAGAGGAGGAAAGGGGAAGTCCCTTTTCTCTGCAGACAGAACAGAGAAGGTCTGCTCTGTAGATGGGAATTTGTGGATCTGCAACCCAACTCCCCTCAGGAAGCCAGAGCCAGGCTGGCCACCTTACAGTGGGAGGGAGCCCTCCTGGTCCCCTGTTTTGTCCAGCCTCTCAGGCAGGGTAAGTACGAAGGGTAGGAGGACACCCTTGGCATCCAAGGGAGCTTTAAGAAGCTCTCCATCAAAGGTGCCCTTGAGCCCACCATCTGCTTCCACCTCACCGTCCTGGGCTAGGCTGAAGCGAAGGGTGCCGGTCCGGTTGACACAGTAGATGGTGTTGCCCAAGGGGGCACAGCGGAAGGGCTGGATGGGGCCACCACTGGGCCGCAGGCTGGCGCACTGGCTCCAGCACTTGGCCACTGTGTTGTACCGGAAAACTTCAACGCCACCGCTCGTCCCGCCGCCTGGGCCCTGCTCCCCACCACGGCCACTGCTCACATCAAAGCGGTAGATGAAGCTCTTGAAGGCCACCATGTCAGCAGAGCGCCGGCGGCTGCTGTTGTAAGGGCACTCCTGCCACTCGTCACGCTTCGGGTCATATTTGAGCAGGCGGTAGAAGAGGGAGCCTCCTGACACATAGATCTCCCCGTTGCAAGTGGTGGCCTCGTGAGCCACAGCAAAGGCACCCTTGGGCAGAGGTGCCACAGGGCTCCAGCGGTCGGCCCGCGGGTCATACCTTTCCACAGTGAAGAGGCACTCGCCCCCCACAGCATAGAGGTAACCATCCAGGGCCAGCAGCTTGAGCTGCGAGCGGGGCTGAGCCAGCGGCCGCACCTGGCTCCAGGTGTCAGTCAGGGGGTTGTAGCAGAAGACCTTGTCGGAAAGGCGGGCCCTGGGTTCACCGCCCAGCGGCCCCGTCACAATGCCCCCTGCAAGGAAGAGGTAGTTGTGGAGGACACACATGGCACAGCCCTTGGCATTGGCCTCCTCGGGCAGGCGCGTCAGCACCCTCCACTCACCGCTGCTCTCCTGGTAGTAGTGAATGAGGGAGCCACTCTCCTCCAGAGACACCACGGAGGAGGGACTCTGCGGCCGACTGCTCTCGCGGCTCTGTGGCCGGCTGCCACCACCCGGCCGCTCAAAGGCGTCGCTGACCTCGGCCACCAGCAAGCAGGGCCGGCCGGCATCCATGCGCTGCTGCAGGATGAGGTCCCGCTCAGCGCCACTGAGGCGGCCGTAAACGCTGGGCTCCCGCAGCACCTCCAGGTAATGGTCGCTCATGAAGCGATAGGCAGCCTCCCGCAGCTCCGCCAGCCGCTGCTTCTTGGCCAGGCAGAGGAGCTGGTAGCAGTTGCCGAGGCAGAGCTGGGCGCGCATGGCCTCGGCGGCACAGTGCAGGGCACAGGGCATCTGCAGGACGCGGGCACCGCTCACCACCTCAGCCAGGTTGTCGTGCCGCACCTCGCCCATGCGGGCCGTGTACACGTAGTCGATGAGCAGCCGCAGCGCCCCGTAGCTCACCCCCTTCACCCGCAGGACGTCCCGTGAGGCGCGGGCACGAAAATAGTCACTCTTGGCCGCCAGCACCGACTTGTGCGCCCGAATACGGCGGCCCGACACCTCGATCACCAGGTCGGGCTCCTCGGACGGCCGGTCCCGTGGCCCCACCACCTCCTCATCCTCCTCCTCCGGCTGGCAGGCGGCGTTGTTGATCTCCCACTGGCTCTGCACCACTCGGCCGCCGGCCGCGGGCGGCTGCGGCTCGGCAGCGGCGGCGCTGAAGCAGAGGGAGGAGCTGAAGCCGCAGGGGGCGGCCGGCGTGGGCGGCGGCGGCGGGGGGGGAGCGCCGTTCGCTGCCCCGCTCTCCTCCTCCTCCGGGGCCGCGCCGCTGCCCTCCATGGAGCCGCGCTAGCTGCGCCGGCGCCGCGCCTGGTCCGTGCGGAGCGCTGCCGGCCGCCGCGGCGCGGCCATCACCTGCGGGACAGACCCAACAGCTCTCAGCATCCGCGCCTTCCTCCGCTCCCCCGCGGCTTCTTCCCCCCTCCGCCTCCCAGGATTAGTATTCGGGGCCGCCGCTCTCGCAGGCGGGGCCGTCTCTAGTTTCCGGGGCTAAACCGCCGCTTCTCCTTTCCCTGGGGGATCCACCCTGCGGCTCGGCCGCCCCCCGCGGCTAACTGCGCTAGCTCGGCCCCTGAAAACCTGAGCTCTTTTGGTGGGACGGGGGATCGCCCCGATGAGCACCTCAACAGCCTGAACAGCAATTCTGCTTTTCCCATTGCTCTGCAGAAACTTTAAGCAATCTGCAGGCACTGCAATCCTTTTCAAGACAACTGGTCCCTACACTGCACTGGATGATTAGCAGAAATCTCCTTTAACGGCAGATAATTATGAGTGCTGTCATAATGTATTCACCTTGTGCAACTGTTTCAGCGGAAGGCTGAGGCTGAAGTCTATTCTGGAAGGCAATTCCCCACTAGCCAAATTTGACTTTTCATGACCTTCAGGAAGTTCTCTTCATATCAGTGTTCCTCATATGCATTATCCCTGTTTAAAACAAAAATATCATTATTTTTAAAATCGATAGATTCTCTGTTTAGTTAGAAGTTTGGGAGCGTTAAAGTTATGACTCCTTTAATAATATATCTAGAATATCTTAAAGACACCGTAAATATGCTAATAATCCTAAGTGTTTACGAAACACATGAAAGTATTTTTTCTGTACTTGGGACAAGAGCAATCTCACATTTGTGTAGCAACATATGTAGCTGTAAAGCATTAGCAAAGTGTTAATCAGACTTCATAAAGATTGCTTCATGTCTTTATTCAAAGATTCTGTTAATACAAAGTAGAAGCAAGGAAAAAAAATCACAATAGATAATTAGAACATGAAGTGTCTTGTGGGAAAAGGCAGGATAAAGGGAGGCCATAGCTGTAAGTAGGTTAGTCCCTGTCAGTACAATCACCACCCAGCTGTACCTTCATTCCACAAGTATAGTTTTTAGAATTTAATGAAGTGCCATTTCTTTGCCTCATGTTTGTTTATGAATTTCCCAGACTTGGAACCAAGCATCAAAACTTGGTTTAAGTTTTGATGAGTGATGCACAAAAATTGTCTGAATGTACTTAACATAATTTAGTAAGTATCTGCAGTCCTGATTCTATTTTCAAGGAGGTTATTAATTTCCATTAAAATCCCCTTTGTCAGTTTTTTCACAGTCTTCAAGGAACACTCATTTCTATGTAAAATATGCACTGTGGCTTCCGTTTAGCAGACATGATTCATTAACCCTGTTAAATTAGCATTAGGGAGATCTAACTTTTTAATTTTTTTTTTTTTTTTTTTTTTTTTTTTTACTGAAAGCATAATTGGTAAATGACATTGTCTGGAAATCCCTTTCACAGACAGGAAATCTAGAAGCCCATACTTGCAATGCAAACTCTACTTAAGTGGTAATATCAGTTGTCCCACATGGTGATTTATTTTGTGCACTTGCTCGGTAAAGGGCTTTCTACATTTGATCACATTCAGTTAGACTGAATCAACGCTAAGGCTTGATTTTTGGGTATTGGAGACTTTCAGACCACAACAACAGCATTTTAAAACTTATTAGAATTAGTAGATTTCACCAAATTTGAATTCCTCATCTGAGTGTTTAAAAATCTAGGACTTAGTATGACTGTATGAACTTTGGCTAGCTTTAGTGGCCGACTTCCTGCTGTCCAAACCCAAACACTGTAGGTCAAGCTTTACTGAGTTTTCTCAGTAAAGTCTTAACAAGACAAAAAGATTTGCAGTGATCTGTGCACACTCAGTGTGTCTACAGAAGATGTACTGGGCAGCATCCCTGTCGATGTGATCAAGTCTTAACAGTACACAGAGCAACTACTGCAACTAAGAATACTCTGGCCATTCCTGACACACACCTCACTTCTAACACCACTTCTCCTAACTTCTAATTATGTATCCCCCCTACAAGAAGGATTGAGTAGCTTCACATAGTTTCAAGCTCTTGGTCATGGCTTGATTTTACAAGTCAAACTATAAAGGAAGAATGAAAGAGAATGCTACCAAAAATTAGAAGTATGTGTGATTAAATGTGAAAAGTCAAAACCAGTAATTCTAATACCAGCAGTATCTCTCTTCAGTGAAATGTATTTCTTGCATTATATCCCAAAGGAAAATCACCATTTAGAATATTCAGAGTACTTAAAACAATAACCAGAAAAACTTCTCTTTTCAACTTTCTCAGCTAATGGGAAAAGAAAAAAAAAAAAAAAAGGGTGAGATCCTGAGATCCTCCTCAAGCACAGTAATCATACCTTTTCCCATATTCAAATAGCTGCTTGGTTTAGAAGTTTGATTTGACATATTTGAAATGTTATTGAGAAAGAAGCTTATAACAAATGTCTGTGTTAACTCACTACAATTCCCCTGAGGAATTGCAAGGATAAGGAAGGACTGATGGCATTGCTTGCTAATGGGAAGCAGCAGAATTCTGAAGAAAATTATCCTCTGGTATATCCAAAGCTAATTACCAAGAACATGCTGAATTTCATGCTGAGCACGAGAAGGACTTAAAGTACCACATACAATTAAGGCAACAAGGAATTATATGGGGAAGCTGAAGACTTAGAAAAGCTGAAAGAGGGTTTGGAGGATTTTGCCAATGACAGCAATGACCATCACAGAAATCCCAGCACCTCTGTCCAGCTGAAAAAAAAACACAAGAATTACACAAAGATGAAGCTGAAAAAACAATTCAGAGAAGTAGTGGAACCTTGCCACAATTGAGCAACACAACTGATCTGAGTTAAAAGGTCATGGATTTAGTATGAAACAGAAAGATGCTGAAAGGGCCTGATGGAAATACAATACTGTACTCCTCCTCTGTTCTTTTCTTACCTACAGTGATCAAAGAGTTGTACTGCTGTTCTGGCAACATAGAATATTCAAGAAGTACAGAATTGCAGAAGATACTTTATAGTTCTGATTATTCAGAAGAATTTGACCACCCGACAATCTCATTTGGCTTAAAATAAACTTGGTTTTAACATTTTTTCAAAACTCACAAACAGGACAGGTACTGGAAAAGGAAGCAATCTATTGAGAGTACATGGTACCTATGGACTGAGGTCACCTTTGATACTGGGGACTTTTAAGTCAGAAGCTGAATTACTTGGTCTGCAAATGTTTTCATTATCATGGGTTTGGTCTAGGGATGATGTAATGTTAATGGACAGAGGAGCTGCCAACAAACATGAACTGTATTTACAGACTTGGCAATAACACACAATACCCTGAATGTGTGGCCCCAACCTCAAATGCTGTGAGACACTGCTCAAGTAACAGCACAGATAAGAAGGCACAGTTTTTCTGACAGAGAAACTGTAATAAAGAGCTGCAGGTAAAGTTTCCTGGCATTGCATTAATTTGGCAGTCCTTCTGATAAAATCCAATTAAATGCTTGTATTGAATTGTTCTCTCTTCGTTTTTCTTGTGCAGTGCCAATAGCCTTTGATCCAAACCACCTCCTCCAACAAGACCCGCTTTCTCCGGGGAATATGTGCACGTGGGAGGAACTGGGTTACTTCTCTCCAGTTCACAAATGGGAACAGCTCTGACTCAGTCTCATGGTAAATAAAAGCAGTGCTTTCTCTACCATAAGCAACTCTAATTTACATAAACAGGCTATCCTCTCCAGCAAACTTACCAGTTCAGAAATGACAGAATACCATTCTGCTTCACCTTAGTCCAGAAAAAATGCTTTTATAAAAACTTGGACTGCCAAATTCTTACTTCAGTAGAGAAGTCCCTTGGGATAGGGGTGTAATCTGATTGAGATGATTAAGGCTCTGTATATTGTCTGAAGAGGAAGGATCATCAAAAGAGAAATAACATCCCTTATATTTATTTTAAAAACTAAACAATGACTTGAAAGTAGAACTGGCCAGGATGAAGTCTAGGCAGTGTCAAGTGTAGAGTGGTTTGCATACTTATAAAAATAGTCTGCTACACTCCTGGTCACTGAGTAGATCTGTGAAATTTGGAGGAAAAAATGTTCTCTTTGTAGATGGGGAAAATATTTGGAGCATAAAGATACCATTTCTCGGAAAGGTCCTGCACTGTTGGATCTCATTACAAATTTAAACTCTAAATCTTAACCACTTTATTAACCTCCTATTTTTAAGAAAAGAGTACAATTGTCTTTAAATGTGCCACCACAAGAAAAACAGCATGATTTTTTTCGTCTCCCTTTTTTAAAGTTAGGTATGTTACAATCCTAGTGTCTTGCCCTGACTGCTGGATATATGGCTTTTATAGTATTGCCTTCACACTCATGTGTGGATGCAAATTTTGACCTCTCAAGGTGCTCTAATTTTTTGACAATATGTAATAGAGGTATGAATTGGTCTTTATCTCATAACTACAACATTTTTATACAACCACAAAGAAAAATAAACATTTAAGAATTGCAGTTTATGACTACAGACCACACAAGAACCATGTGGACAGCAGTTCCTCATCAGAAACTCAGGGGGAGAAAAGGCTGTGTGTGTTTGAGCAGGGAGGAAGAGAGAGAGGAAATAAGTCATAATAAAAATATTATCAAAAGCTTGATTAAATCGATACTATAGCTAACAAATCTAAACCAAAAATATACAAGTTCTAAACAGTCATCATGACCAGAGAAAAGGTTTCCTAACAGTGATATCCATAGAGACAGACATTCTCTAAAAAGGAAACTATCTTTCTGAGTTCCTTCCAGTTTAGATTCTTCTGAAATAGTTAGGGAGGAGTAGTGCCTCTCAGGAGTTCTCACAACAAAAAGGAAATAACAATCTTACAAAAGCAAAGATTAAGTGCAAGTTCTCTCCAATATCCCTCAGAGTAAAGAAAGTCTGACAAAAAAAAACCACTCAGAAACAAGTTTGAGTTATTACAATACTTTTGGGAAAAACTCCAAGGCTGATGTGGTGTCTTTATCACTAATGCACTACAGGTCAACAGATAAGTATGGCATGACAACACCATACTGAATGTAAAAAACTTTTTATGCAGAATTGCTGCTAATTCTACACATGAGCTCACAGCTACGCTTCTAAGTATGAGAGCATGTGGTCATGTCTGTGATAAATTGAAGTTTGGTTGCTTCCATCATATCTAGGGACAGCTACACTAAGTTGACAGCAGTACCAAACATACCAGCGTGGTGCTACAGATGAAAGGATGAATGCAGTCCTTGAATGTGTGTACTGGGAAATACAGAGTACCCACAGGGAAAATGTTACCTTTCCTCTACAGCATTAGTATGTTTGCAATGGAACATGGTGGTTGAATGGATGGAAGCATGTACACTCAAGGCTTTACATTTTGGAAGTATCATTTTAAAATCTGTGAAGACAAGAGTACCAAATTATTTCAGAGACATAAAAAAAACACTTTAGTGAGTGACTCAGAACAGCATTTTGAAACCAGACAAAGGCTTACTCTGTCTCCACGCTGCACACCAGCTCCCAAGCAAAAAGGTGATACCTAGCCTAGAAACCCTCTAACAGGGTTTTGGAGAAAAGGTGGCTTGTGCTAGTAGCCTGGAGAACTAGTACAGCAAGCCTTAGTCAGCCCGAGAAAGGCAGAGCTGACACTTCTTCAGGGCTTGGTATGTTTGCTGTGACTTGATGACTGTGCACAAGTGTAGGCACATGAAAATTCTGTATGCTGAAGGCTTTCTTAGGCTGGTGAAGAAAACCTAAGCAAACCAAGTGTAAGTGAAAACAAAGCAAAAGATTTATGCTGTTGAGGGGAAAAAAAAGACTGTTAGAGCATATTGTGGTTAATTAAAATTTACCATAATTGATGGGGAGAGGGAAGGATGGGCTCAAGAAAATCTATAGAATGCAACCCAAGAAGTGCATTCAGCTTAGAAGGATCCTGAGTGAGAAAACTGTCAGGGTATAAATATTCAAAGACAAAGAAGTATCCCACGGAGAAATACACATTTTTATCCTGCCACACACTTCTGTCAATACTGGATTATGGTTCATGTAGGAGGCAGGATGCTGACCTTCATGGACATTTCATGTGACATGGGAAGATCCTTATTGTAATGTGATGAAAGGGATTTTGAGTATATGCCTTGCTGGAAGGCACCTGGGAAGCAAGGGTAAATAAAATTAGACACGAGCAGACTAGTTGATCTAGAAATCCTTTCTGACCTTAAATTCTGGAAATTGCCATACACCAGGAGCACTGACTTGAAGCTAAGCATCAGCTTGTGATGATTAAAAGCCTCATTTAAGCATTAGTGTGTAATGTAATGTAATGTGGTAATGTTGACTGCAAAAATGCTTTTCGGTATTAAACTGTATTAAACTGTATTTCAGTATTAATCTGTCAACAAAATGCAAACATATTCAAAGTCTCTATGAACATTTTGGCAATGTTTGTACTAACAAAGAAGGAGGAGAATATCCACAGAGAAACCAAGTCAAGCAAACAAGCAAAATAGTTTAGACAGATTTTTGAAAATGGAAGTAGAGTCAGCCTTGGTTCTGCATTCCAGAACAGCACTTGATCTCCATAAATTTACTACACTCTGCCAACACACCTGTTCTGTATTGCATTTAATACAGAAGATGGGGTAACTTTTGGAGGAAATTAAGTTTCTGCTCTAAGATAAAAATGGATTTTGCTTTTATATCATTATAGAAAGGACATAGGGGTTGAAGAGCCCAAAGCACCATAAATCTGCCAAAATATGTCACTATTGTGCTTGACAAAGACCGAACGTGAGAGGTAACAACAGAGTTCAAAGGGAAGCAAACAGTTCCATTTTTTCTGAGACTTATACCTAGGAAAAGAAAGTAAAAGAATAGGCAATAATGAAAATGCTTTTTTCCCCAGACAAACTCTAGATCTGGTACTTAAGAGAAAAAAAAAAGCCCCACTTTTAGAAACTGAACAGTTTCACTGGTTTATTGACAAATTAAGTAAGTGATGCTAAGAAAGGCAGAAGTCCTTTAGACACAGGATGAATGGCACCCTTCTCATTTTTGGAGCTCATGCATAGTTTCTTTGCCCAGATACTTCTTCAAACTTAAGGTTTACAGTCATTCTAGCTGCAACTAAAAATTATATTACAGGCAGTTTGATTTCAAGAAAAATTCCAGGTTCCTGCAGACATTGTCTCTACACAGACTTTGGACTGGATTCAAATATGGAGAGACCCGCCACAGTGCTAAACACGGCAAAGGCTGACTTTGAGGGCAGGTTTATCTGGCAGCTGGCAATGTAGCAAAGATCTAAGAACTAAGACAGCCAGATCAGATAGCAGAGCAAAGCCTCCAGCATGACAGCCCTAATCTGAAAGAAGGAAAGGAATCAGCTTGCCATAGCAGAAATGCTGCTGGTACACTTTGCTGTTGGTCCTACAACTGTGACCTACTAGCTTACTCACAGGAGTTTGACTTCTTTTATTTTATTTCATTAAATCAGGCCAAGGTGGATATACATAGGGCCATATTCCCACACAGAATTAATCTGTGGGAAGGATGCAACTCCCAGTTTTCCTGCAAGAGAGACCGATGCTGTGTGTCTGAGCTGCACAGCACTGCTGATCTACCTGTAACCAGCTCCTGGAATGGAATCTGAAATATACACACAGGTTCTGTACACATATGCATGGGTGGGTACAATTAGATCCCAACTGATTTGGATCCTCAAAAATCAGCGCATGAGAGCTACCAAGGGCTAGCCAGCAGAAAAATACCAAAGACCATGGTGATGAAGTGCTTAGCCTGTGCAATCAGGGGACTTTAGTTCTTGATTTGGGTGCCTCAGCCCAGAATCCTCTACAAAATATACCTAAATTACTTTAAAAGATAGCAATATTGACTTGTGCTGCTACTTTCTGTACAATAATTAGAGCTCTGACCAAGCCCCACGGGAAACTTGTCACTAAACCTTCCTTTGCCTGACAAGACTGAAACCCCCAAATATCAACCAAATGCCCAAACCATCAAGTCTATGGAATAAGGCTTACTCTCCTTCAGACTAAAGCAGTTATTACTTTTCAGAGAAACAATAAAAATGTTTTTGGGGGTAAGGAAGAAGAAGAATCCTGAATTCTGTTCCCTGCCAAAAATGAAGTTTCTGTACTTCTTCCCATAGCCTTTAGTGGGTCAGGGCTCAGCTATATTGCCTGGAGATCTAAGCCATTCTGACTTGTGCTAGGATTGAAAAACAGTTGTGCTGATCTCAAAGCAGAAACGCATGCTGCAGTCATAGGTACTTTTGCGGCAAGCCTTCACTATCAGGAGTACCTGTAGGCTGTCAGCCCAGATTTCACCAAACAATGGGAATGCTTTTAGCAGCAGTGATGCAACTGAGGGCTTAACAAAGTATGAAATGACTTTATGTAATCATTGGAACTAAACAGGGAAAGAAGAGAAAGATGAGTGTAATGCATGCTGTTTACATTAGCAGAAGCTAACACCTGCTGACCATTCTGAGACAGAAATAAAATAGGTTTCTATCAAAATACTCTTACTTTCATGGGCTGACACTTTATGCCTTGGATGCATAGCATTTTTTACTATAATGTGAATTTCAAATGCTCAGCCTGAGTGTTCAGGCAAAGGTTTTCTGGCACTAATTTCTCTGACTAAGCTCAACTTCTACAAGAATTTAGAGCAGGCAATTCAGTATCTCCCACTGTAATGTTTTTTTCCACTGAACAAGGCAGACAGGTATCTAAATTAAAGGGACAGAAAAGACTGCCTGGTTATCTAATCTTATTCTTGCAAAAACAGGCCAAAGAATTTTTCTCCTCTACCAAGCCAGTACCTTCTGGATGAATTAGGTCAAAACATTGCTCTGTTCAGATCATTCACCTCACATCTATTCGGTTTCTCTGTTTTGGCAGACGGCCTTGATGGAAAAGCAGGTGTCAAATAGATCATCCTGAATACCTTGAAGAAATGTACATACTGCTTTTCACTTTGGAATTCTCTTTCCCCAAAATGATCCTTGCTCTTTCTGAAGAGCCATACAGACCGGCAACACAACCATGAAGGGTGACGGTGGGCACAGAACTATCCCATCTGCTTTTGGACTTTTTGACACAGAGTAGAAGTAAAGACTGTAGTACGTCTGACTAATCCATGACCCAAACTTATAATTTTCAAGTGTTACAGAATAAAGGGTTGCTAATGCATACAGTTAAATATACAGCATGTTAAACAGTCATAGTGCTATCCTTGCATTTATTAGTTTGCAATCTGGACAGAGGTGTACAGCCAGGGGCCGGAATAAGAAGTAATACTTTTTCATCAGAATGCTGAACACAGAGAGATGTTTGGTTTTATGGTTATGATTTCGGAGCTGTGAGAAGAAGCTTAGATTCAGAGATCCTAGTTTGTGGTTCTGACCATTTAGAGATTTTGATGTTTCAGTTATAAGTCTAAACTTTGGTTGCTTCTGACTAGAAAGATTTTAGATATACATCAGCAACATCTCAAAGCAGATACTGAGGCTTTTCAGCCACTGTCACATGAAAAGCTGCCTGATTTTGGGGGTACAATCCAAGTATTTATTTCCCATAAGGCTGCAAAATGTCTTGGCAGAAATACTGTCCAGGTATTGGACTAACAGATTCCTCCAACTCTCTTGCCTGTCTCAAAGGTCATCCACAGAGAATGAGTGGTACAGACCTCATCCTGAACAACAAGAAGCAGCATCAGTGAATTTTATCACATGAATGCACAGGAACAGTCTTTGCCCTTGTTTTCCCAAGATCAAAATTTAAAACTTCTTGGAACACATGGCACTTACAAACTCCAAAGCTCACACTACAATACACTCAATTGACATTTACTTTTGCTGTTTCTGCATCTACTGTAGAAACCAAAATTCAAAACTCATTTATCAATTGCTGTTGAATAAGTATGTTTGTGTACTGCTCATTTCCATGGCTTTGAAGAGAATTAGGCTTGTGATAGTAGCCTGCAACAAGAAACTGCCACCTAAGTTTCACAGAGAATTTTGATAAAGCCAAAGTCTGACATCACCTTAAATCCCAACCCTTCTGCAGTAAAGGAAAATTCCCATTAACTTCATGAGCATCTGGATTTCTTACACTGTTGTACTGGGTTTACATGGCAAGGTTTTGGCAGTGGGAGGGCTGCAGGGGTGGCTTCTGTGAGAAGCTGCCAAAAGCTTCCCCATGTCTGACAGAGCCAGTGTTAGCCAGCTCTAGGACAGACCCTCCAGTGGCCAAGGCAGAGCCCATCAGTGATGGTGGCAGTGCCTCTGGGATGATAGAGTTAAGAAGAGGAAAAAGTTACTGTGCAGGAGCAAACTGAAGCCAGAGAAGACAGGAGTTAGAATATGTGAAAGAAACAGATCTGTAGGCTCCAAGGTCAGTGCGGAAGGAGAGGGAGGAGGTGGACCATGCACTGGAGCTGAGATTCCCCTGCAGCCCATGGTGAGGCAGCTCTGCCCCTACAGCCCATGGAGGTTAAGGGTGGAGAAGAGATCCACCTGCGGCCTGTGAAGGATCCCACACTGGAACAGGTGGATGCTGTGGATGCCATAACCCTGTGGGAAGCTCACACTGGAGCAGATTTGCTGGCAGAACTTGTGACCCCACAGAGGGCCCATGCTGGAGCAGTCTGTTCCTGAAGGACTGTACCAAATGGGAGGGACTCGTGCTGAAGCAGTTTGTGAAGAACAGCAGCCCATGGGAAGGACTTAGGCTGGAGAATTTTATGGAGAACCTTCTCCCATGGGAAAGACCCCTTGCTGGAGCAGGGGAAGATTGTGAGGAAGAAGAAGCAGCAGAGACAATGTGATGAACTGACCACAATGCCCAGTCTCTCTCCCCCTGTACCACAGGGGGAGGAGAAAAGGTAATTCAAGTGTATAGCTAAGCCTGGGAAAAACAGAAGTATGGTGGGAAGATGTTTTTAAGATCTGGGTTTATTTGTCATTATCCTACTCTGATTTCCCTAAGTATACTCTGTTTTGCTTGTAACAGTAACTGGTGAGTGATAGCTCACTTAGCTTATCTTGACCCATGAGACTTACACTTTATTTTCTCTCCCCTGTCCAGCTGAGGAGTAATAGAGCAGCTTTAGTAGGCACATGACATCCAGCCAGGATTAATCCACCACAACTGTACGGACAAATGTAAACGGTAGCTTTTTTTTTTGAATTAAAGCAATGCAGTGAGTTGCAGTAAAAGGAAAGACGAAAAAAAGCTACAGTATAAGAGAAAAACTGTCCCAAGAGCAGATTTGTCTTTGACTGATGGAATCAGAACATTTGTTTCACATGCCACTCCCACAGCAAAGGGTTGGCTTTTAGTTCTTACTGTCTACCACCTAAAATATGGGTTGCAGAAATAATAGTTAATTTCCAGAGCTTAGGGCCTGTTTTTTCAATCTACTTACAAGAAAGAGGGAAAGAGAAAAAAGCAGAACTGCTTTCAAGAAGAAAAAAACAAAACTGTTGTAAAACTCTGACAGGTTGATAGTTTGAAATGATTCACAAGTCCAGGAGCCTGCCAGCAGTTAGAGATCCAAAGCTGAGATGCAAAACTTACCTAGCTCCTTAAGTACTCCTGGAGGAGTCAGTCTCCAGAAAAACAACTAAGAGCTTGTGCTCATCTATGAATGCATAAATCTAAAATAATTTCAATTAATGCAAATCATGTTGTGACAGACAACGTAACAGCATGGAAGCTGCTTGACCAACATATGTTGATTTGTATAGAAAGACTGTGGTTTCTGGCATGCTTCCAAGTGAGTTAAAAAAGGCTGTACATGTGTCTGTTTCAGCCAGAGTCACAGCAATGGCAGCTTGTGAAAATCACACCTGAAAAGCATTTATGTGACACATCTTTCTTCTCTTCCTGACACACGGTGCAAAATCCGTAGAAACACTGGATTTTTTCTCATGCTTGTTTTGCATTAAATAAACTGGCTTAACCAATCATAAATCATGCCATCCTCGCTGATGAGGTATAAGAAGGAAACTGGGAAGTACCAAATGTATAGTGCAGAATAAAAACACCCAACCAGCTCTTTTTTGCATTAACACTCAACCAACCATATACAATACTGACCCAGTCTTGTAATCCTTCCAAAGCCAAAACTGCCAGTTAGCATCCAAGGAGCATTTTAGGATGAAGAAAAGGGTGCAACATTGCCAATCAATTGGTCCTGATCCTGCAGAGAGTTACACACAGATTTAAACACTCTGTTCACAGGACTAGCCCCACTTGTAATGCCAACATCTGCAGTGTAAACTGAGTGCTTGCTTAATTAAGTGCAGGAGGAAGGCAAAATCTCTGTCCATTTACTGTGTTGTCACATGGTGAAGAGTTCTGGCCCAGGGAATTGGGCAGGAATGTACAGTCCAGGCCAGGGAAAGAGCAGGGTCCCTTCCTGCTCAATGAGAGCTCAGTCAATATCAGGTTAAACTTGTTGTCAAATCCTGAACTGCTATAAAGTAATTCTTCTTCAATGAAAGGAACTAATCATGCCTGCTCACTGACACAACAACACTGAGACCAAACATGAAGCAGAAACAATAGATGATGACAATTTCACTGCAAAAATAAAACACCAAGAGTAAAAATGTCATGTCCTGAGAAGGCTAATGAGATATAATACAATGAAAATGAGCTCATTTTTTAAATGGGTATTTTCCAGGACGTGAAGTGGCATAAAATGACTTCTCTGCTTCTGTTCAGAGGCAAGAAACAGACTCCCAACTGCATTGCTGTATAGTGTCAGTAGGGATAAACAGAAAAATCCCTGCAAAATCCACACAGGATCCCACCAAGGAAAAAAAAAAGTATTAAAAAAAAGTTTAATTCTACCTTGAAAGAAATTGCAGGATTTCCTTTCATGTTTTATTATACCCTTCTTTAGCAGTCAGCTGCCCCTAATATCCTCTTGCAACAGGGTACTACAGGATGCTGAAACCCCTGGTAAGTAGGATCTGGATGCAGTCATCTCACCATATCGTCATCTCTATGGTAACCTAGGCCGGCCCTAAATACTATAATCCTGCTTTACTATAGTAAAGCCAGTTAATGACTTTAATTGAATGTTCCTGCCAAATAATGGTGCTCTAATATTTATTGATATTTCAAGTCTGTCCATCTCTTTAGACTATTTGTTATATTGAAAAGTGATGCAAACACAGTGTTTGTAAAAGAAAGGAAGCTACTACAGATTTCAGCCTTTTAACATTATCAAGGTGCAGTCCTGCAAACTCCAGCTTCCAAGTTGCACCACTGTCTTCAGTGGCTCCACTGCCAGGAGCGAGTCCTGCAGAGCACAGAGGAGCTGGGGCAGGAATGGGACCAGTCCTTGGCTCTTGGCAGGTTCTCATCAGACAGTGCCATTAGCAGTGGATGGCCAGAGCATCCCACTGGCATGCACTGGATGTCCTAATTAAAGAGTGAATAAATGCTGTGTGATGGGCCCTGGGAAGAGGAGAATACAGAACAAGTACGATGGGCCGAACAGTTAAACAAGGGAGAAAACATTGCTTTGTCAATACTACTGACAATTTCATTATTATTTGTCACGAATATTCCACTTAATTTCTTTTTGGGAGACAGATGGTTAAGTCCCTGGAAAACAGAGAAGCCCTTTTTGCTTCTCAGATCATACTGAAAGATTGTTCTATTTTATCGCCATTCTATTTTTTTATTGCCCTACTTTTTTCCCTAGCTTTTTGCTCCAGTTTTCTATTATTTGGTTAAATTGCTGTGGAAAAGCTTTACAAAATATTATTATTTCTAGAGGGTTTTTTTTTCCCTGATGGGTGAAAAAAGTTGGCTATAGGATTTAATACTATCATTTTCTGTGCTAAATGTAAATTTGGGTTCAGAAGTCTGGTTTTTGTTGTTTTAAATCACCAGACATAAAAATCTTCCTACTGAAATTCAGTATAAGTTTTTTTGAAGCATCTTCCACCCTGCCAAATCCTGCACGCGTATGTTCACCCAGGGCTTGTGCGTGCTTTTCGTAGGATGGGGTAGCACGCCATGAAGAATTTATAGCGGAAAGCAATCTCCTACTGTTACACATCCCTAGACGTTAGAGAGTCATTAAGATTTTTAACAGATCAGCGGGATAAAATAAAATGAATTAAAATAAAATAAAATAAAATACGCAGGCATCAGGGTTGGCTCCTCTGCGACCTACGGAGAAGGGATATGGAGATATGCCCGGCCTCCCCGCTGCCCAGAGAAGGTGGATTAAGGGGGGCAGAGGAAAGAGAAAAGAAACACGATTAAACCTGACAGTGCTCCAGCAACCCCTCTCACACACACGCGGCTGCTGTGGCTCCACGTCGCGGTCCTTACGGCAGATATCGGCAGATACCGGCACCAGTCTTCCCCGCAGGCTCCGCGACCGCGGCCCCGCTCCCGTCCCGCTGCCTCCCGCTCACCTCTCGGCGGCAGCCGACGAGCCCCGCGCCGCTCCGGGGCAGCTCCCGCAGCGCAGCGGCCCCGGCGCCTCGCCCAGGCGGCGGGAGCGGGAAGGCGGCTGCGAGCGGCGCCGCGATGCCAGGCGAGGCAAATGGCTGAAGCGCAGGGGCCGGGCTGGCGGAGGGGCCGGGCGGGCGCGGGGCCGCGCTCGGCCCCTTTGTTCGCCTGGCAGGCGGAGGGAGGAGCGGGCACGGACCTGTTGCTGCTGGCGGCGGCTGCCGGCGAGGGGCAGCGGCCGAGCCGGGAACGCCGCGGGCTGCCCGCGCTGCCCCGCGGGGCTGAGGCGAGGCGGGGCGGGCGGCGGAGCGGCCCCACCTGCCCGCGCTGAGGAGAAACTCCCCCCGTGTGGCGCCGGGCGGGGAGCGCCGGGTCCTCCCTCACCTCCGGGCGGGGCCGGGGAGCCGTGCCGGGGATAAGCGGGGCGGCGGCGCCGCCGCTCCCCTGCGTCAGGCAGGGCCGGGGGCTTTGCCGCAGGGGCCGCAGGGGCCGCAGCGCAGCGCCCCGGCTGAAGCCCCGAGGGCCGCGGCCCCCGGCACCGCCCGCTCGCTGCGGGAGGCGGCGGGGAGGCTGCCCGGACGGAGCCTCTGCGTTATTCAGGTGCCTGCCGGCGCAGAAACAACGCCGTGGAGGCCAGGTGCAGCTGGCACCAAGGTCCCATTTTCTCCTGCGCTTCAAAGCTGAGGCTCTCATCAGGATTCCCAGAATTAGACCCGCTTTTCAGTTTCTTAGAAAACAGTTCATGTTATGTTTTTTGGACTCTGGGTCTACTCCCGACACAGGCAGTGGTACCTAACCTAATTCAAGTCCCATTGCAGGCTGCAGTCTGATTTCTGCCAAGACAGCAGACATGCCGCCTTAATCCCTGACCCATTTCTGGTGCTGGGATATATCGTATTGTCTTTGTAGCATATAGTTTTCCTATGATACTGCTGCCTCAAAACACTATTCATCTGCAGGTTTTCTCTTTTTCCCCTCTCCACAGACTCCAGGGACCTGTCAGACTGGTTCCCCTACAGTGCCCAGTGAGTGGCTCCTGGCCTTGGGAGACACTCCTTACCAGACTTGAAAAGCTACTACCATCTCCTGTCTCAAATTAACCTGACAATTAATTACTTCTATGCTGGCAGTGTGGCCATTGCAGCTGTATGTTCTTCCACCATCATGGTTGTGATGGCTAAGCATGGTTGGGTGTCTTCTCCTTCATTTTGTCCCATTGCTTCTACTTTTTGACATCAGTTGTGCTAAAAACTCTCATGTGTTGACTTAGCACTTCATAAACTAAAGTACAAAACATGCAGTGCTGGATAACTGTAACCACTTGAAACCCTTGGCTCCAGTCAAGTTGTGCTCTGACTTCGGAGCAGCTCTTAACCATCAGGCTGGTGTTCAAGCAGAGGTCGTGTCTCATCTCGACTGAGAGAGGCAGCGCTCTTCTGGGAGCTATAAAATAGATAAGCAACAATCATAAAGTGTCACCAGGGTTTTAGAAGAGACAGTAAGCACAACATGTGGCTTTAGCATAACTGTAAATGTGTCACTGTCCCCTGATTTGGTTCCATTACAAGGTTAGAATGTAAGTTGTATACATAGTTTTATTCTTGGCTAGCTGGAAGAAATTTCCATGTGATACAGTAGATCCATTAAAACCTGCCAGAAATAACTCTTCTCTCTGACATCAGGAATTAATATTCCTGCTGTTTCATGCACTTTAAATACTATATAATTCAAGATGACACTAAAATTAGACAACTGATACAGCTATGGGAAATTATTTTCACTTTTAAAATCTCTGTTGTTCTATTTCTATGTGGAGTATTGTCTCTCCTTAAGGTGCCTAACTTCTGTTCCTACTGATGAGAGTTATGTGGCTGTGGCAGCAGTATAATATCTGAGATCATATCATTCTGACTCATGCTTTCTGAATACATAACGATTTTAATCACTACTGGATTTTCTTAGCTTCTCTTCAGGTTTAATTGCCACAGCATGTTCCAGTATGAGTGTACACTGAGTTATAGTTTGTGGAGACCATTTGAAAACCTGTAGTAGGTAGGAAGTAGCATATTGTGTTTTTATGGGCCCTGTGGATGGAGCCAGTAGAAGACCTTTACAAAATCCAATTCCATCGAAATCCTAGCCTGAGAAGTCAGGTAGCACTTGGCTGTTGCATACTCCATCCTCTGCCCTCACTGAACGTTGCCAGAAGCAGATCAGCTAAAATGACCTTTATGAAAGTTCAGCTTTGGGCAGCAATTCCCTAACTTTGTAACTCAGTATACTTTCTTCCCATCAAGTTTCTTTATAGTTCCCCATGCTCCTTTGTCATTAAACCCGTTAGTGAAAACAAATATAAAGGAGTTGCTTTCCTCTTAGCATACCTTTTGCAAAATACTGCTGCTCTGTGCATCATAGGCCAGGACACTTGCCATGGAGAATAAGGCTGCTCATGAATTAGCCTCACAGTTTCTCATAGAACTGGACGTGATGAAAAAACTGGACACACATTGTGGAAATCATCTCAGTTTTAGTCACTTGATTTCCCTACTTAACCTGAATTTCCGAGGCTCCATTTATAATTAATGTATAGGAATAACTATGTCTGAAGGGCAATTTTTCTCACCTATCTTTGACATCTTAGGATGAGGTGAATCACGCTTTGTTATTTCTTATTTTTCTCCATTAGCTGAAAAGTCAGACTGGTACAGCTGTAGACAATTCTTAAATGCCTGATTTACATGAGATGAATCATTGTCCCAGTGTAGAAAAGACCTTATCCTAAAGAAATCAGGTATCATACAGTTTACATGATATGTAGTCTGGTGCCTGAAATTCATTCTGTAGCCCAGCTGATGTGACAAATATTCAAGAGGACTGATAGATGATTGTAATGCTGCTATTGGCCATCAGGACTTGCTGACATCTGTTCTGCAAGGGGCAGTTAGCCTGGGGCAACAACAGTAGAGTGCTGAGTAGAGGCAGGAAGGGAAGCATTTGCTGTGCTCTGCCCCAGAAACCTCAGGTGGCCCCTGCTCAGTCACATACAGCAGACTTCCTTCTGGACATGCAGCCCGTGCTCTGTGTCTCTCACGTACCAGCAGTGGTGCTCAGTAATTAAAAGGAAATACAGTTTGGAACAAAATAATTTTATGTAGTGTTTCTCTGGTTAAAAAGAAGAAAAGTCCAAATGAAGAAATAGTAATGGGAAGGTTTTTTGTCTCACACACCTCTTTAATCCTCATCAGGCAAAATGAAGTATTCCTTCTAGAAGGCATAATGCTGGAATGTCTCCAGTGCAGAAATAGGTAATAGTGCTGAATGCCTTTCTCATGACAGGGTCACCAAACAGCATCCTGATCCAGAGCACATCTGCTCAGAGCTTATCAGGGCTATGCTCTTCCAGAGCAAGGTAATATATTTATTTTTTCTCCCACTGGCTGCACCAGCAGCTGCATAGCTGCCATTCATGGCTTGTAGGCTGTCTTGCAGGATTGGGTTATCATGGTAGCTGGAGAAAATGCACAGCTCCTCAGCCAAAATTAGCCAGTAGGTCACATCAAAAATTAATCATCCCAGTCTCAGGAGGTTGATTATTGGCAGAACTTCTCATTTAAGGAGTTTAGGAATAATTTAACCTAATAATTATTTTATCCAGATAAAATATTCACTCCACATCCTATGAAACAAGAAACATTAAGCCTTCCTAGATAATAGGCTCAGGGGGTAGCTCACAGCATATGCAGGCTAGCTTCTGTAAGTAAGCAAAGTAGAATCCTGCAGGTAGTGCACCCATGGCAGCGTGGGACTGCATATGGGTCCATGCTCAATCATTTACCCAGCTAATTAGGTGGGCTTTGCAGCCTTTGCTCACTGAGTCCATCACATTGTGGGCGCATGTCCCGCACACTAGGCAGGACTGGTATGTCTGCACAGACGTGCCACCAGTGCCTTTGCACATGCAAAGCTGCTGGTAGGCCATTTTTAGGTTTCTGACTTCATTGTTATGTTGGGTTTTGGGGTTTTTTTTTGTGTGATTTGGATTGGCACAAGGATGTATTGAAAAAATAAATGTTGCAGCATCAAAATTCTGGAACAGATAATAGTTGAAACTTGCTGGAATTCCTTCTGTGAATAGATTACTGGAGTGACAGATACTTAGTGGTAGTAGCCAATGTCTGTGTTCCCTACAGTGCCCAGGCTAGAAGCCAACATGTAAAACCAAAACAAAACAAATAGAAAAGAAAACCTGACTTCTTTTGCTCATCCTGTGAACAGCTGAACTCCCACGTGAAATGCTTCTTGGTGTTGTAATACAACACACTCAAGGATTGGTTTGATGGTATTGCTGGGACAGACCAAATAATTATTGTATTTCTGCTGAGCAAAGATGCCTAAAATACATTTTTTATATTTGGAATACAAAACCTATGCATGCTGTATACATGTTACACATGATATGTTGTATACATCTGATGCAGGGCCAAGCTGATCTGCCCGTATAGTTATTTACACATCCCTGTAATACGCCCAGATAGTAGAACTGGAAGAAAAGTGCTGGTTGCACCATGAGGGTTATCAGCTTGTAGCAGATAGAGCCTTATAGTTGTAAGGAAAAATAAACTGTAAATATTTCTTCAGTGTTGGTTTGCACACTTCTGTGCACCAGAGACAAATGAATATTGGTTTTATTTTAAGAAAAAGAAAAAAAAACACATTAAAAAAAGGCCTTATTACCACAGACTTCTGCCACCCAAAAGAGTGTTCTGAATAGGTAAGGCAGTTTTTAATGAGGTTGAAAGCATCTGATAAGGGTAAAAGATGGGGAATACACAACATTTACTTAGATGAACAATTGAGAAAATGTGTACATCATTGCTAATTTGCTAAAAATAAAACCCAAAAGAATTTAGAAAAAAAAAAAAAAAAAGAAAGCCTACCCTTGCTCTTTACATTGCTGAATTTATCCAGTCATTTCTTCCCAGCCATAATCAGCCACAGATTGTTCCCATCACCTGTCTCATCTACATGTGTAGCGCAAAATACCTCTACCTGTGAGCAAAATACCTCATTATCTGTACATTTCTCCCCAAATGCCATATGGAATGTTATCATGTATTGGCATAGACTATAACCAGCTTTGCTTCCCTGAAAGGCAAGGGAAGGACTGGCACATGGCTTGCACCTGACACGGCCTCATGGTGTGTGTCTGTAACCTCTGCAGTGCTCTGCACTTCAGCAGTGCAGATGCAGCTTAAGTTAACTGATGGTGTCAGTTGTTTGTGATCAGGATTAAAAGCATCACAGACTGCTCTGAGCAACATTGCAAAAGAGTGGTTGCTCTTACAAATCTTGGGGGTAATCCTCCTTATTAAAGCATGCAGTCTGTGCTACCCAACTCTACAGAAGAAAAGAATCTCCTTAGAAAGGGAACACTGAAAAGCATTTAGTTACTGTAGTCTGGCAGGCGTGTTCCGCAACTTGAAATGCACACAGAGCAAACCAGAAAAGCCCACAGGAAACAATTTAAACAATTTGATTTGGAAGGTGCAAGCGAATGCAGTGTTTGTACCCACATTAAAGGTGATCCTGATGCTCAAGTTGAAACCCACAGAGTTTCTCTCCAATGTGGAATAAGAGAAAGGAAAAATGAAACTTCTGTAGCTTTGTAGTTAAGTTTTTTGAATTTAAAACCATTCTTGTTATCTGCGTTTGGGCATTTAAGATATCAGGTGGAAATCAGGTACTTCAGTGCTCTGCTGGAGGCTCAGCTGAGCCTTTTGATGTCAAAATACTCCTGAAATTGTATTTCCAGTAAATTCTTACAATTTTATCTCCCCCGAGGTGTGTCATTTTAATCCTAGGTGTTCTGGCTCCTCTTATAGGCTGGGACACACACTAATGATAACTGTGATTATCACTGGAGTATAACAATATGTACAACAGTAGAACTTGCAGTTCTGCTGTCAAGGCCTGTTTTGCTGGAGGAAAAAAATCCCTTTGAACACCTTTGAAGGTCATGCTGTGAAAGACTAACTGCTTTATAGTGTGGTTTATGGAGCTTGGCCAAAGCACTTGAAGCACTTTTGGTCATATATCGGCATTGTTGCATTTCAAATGGAGTTACACAGTAAGTCTTAATTTGCTAGGAAATTTTCTGATCCTTTCATCTGAAGTTGTTTCAGTGTTGCTTTGTTGACTCTTTGTTTTAGGAGGAAAAAAGTGTTTTTTTGCAATTTGGTAGCTGGGCATGTCTTTAAAGAAAATGCTATTAATCAAGTAAGCACAATTGCAAAACAGCAGCAACTAATTCTGAAAAATCTTGAGCTAGATTTCTCAAACTGAATAGCAGATAGATCTGGCAGTGTGCATGCTGCAGTTGTGAGGAAACAGGATATAGATTCTACATACAGCTATAAAGCCCCTAAATTTTAAGAAGTATAGGAAGTAGACCAGAATTTTGAGCTGTGGCATGGTGCAAGCAGCTGATGAACCATCCCAGATTAACAGTGGCACTCTTCATACCAGCTTGGTACCTGTATGGTACATGTCAAGTCTATGCTAGTAGGTATTTCTATCTCCTGACAGGTCCCAAGTTCCAGACTTTTAGGCAACCATCCCACAGAAAGAAGGTTGTATGGATACATGCAAGGCTGCATCAGTATTAAGAAACTAGAGGCAGAAAGCCTATTCTGCAAATGGCACCACACAATTTACATCAACATAGTTAATCAGTTCCTAAAATGTAGCAGGTAAGTGGCTTTGCCAGTGCTGTCTGACAGGAGAAGCCCAGGCCAGGCTCAACCCCAGCCAGTCAACCAATACCTGTGATCACAGCTCAGTGCTCCACTTGCCACCCTAGTCCTGGCCACTTTACTCACACAGACGTTTTCTACCACCACATGTACAGGACACCTGCAAGGAAGAGACTGTTTAAAGGACTAATCATGGGCTTGGAGAGCAGCAATGGCTTTAATCTGTGTGCTTTTACAGTCTCATCATATAGCTTCAAGTCAGGCTAATGCTTTTCAACTTATTTTCTTCCTAGCTGCAGATACCAATCTGCCTTCTTAACAGGACTATTATTATGTGAAGTATTATTACTATGAAGCTATGTAAAGCAATCTAAAAATACTGTTATCAGCTCCATGGTGTCACTCATTGCAATACAGACTAGTTCATGCAGAACTCTCCATTACAGCTGCACTTTTCAAGTGACTGATATTCACCTGCAAGTGCATTTTACAAAAACCAATTTGTCTACATGCAGCTAGAAAATTAAACAGGACAGAAGAGAAAGAAACAGTGAAGTTTAAGTACTGAACCACAGTTCAGGAAACCCTTTCCAATATTCAGGCCTTTCTCAAAGAGGCAGTAAGCAATTTTAGCCCTCAGATTGTCACCATAGATCATGAACTGTAAATTCCCATTGGGACAGAATCTGTCTCCAGGTGTGCACAGGTATCCTGCGCTCATATGATTTGATGTTTTTCAGAACCACGTACTAAAGAGATGTATACAGCCAGAAGCAAAAAGGCAGCTTTCCTAGCAACAAAAGAATTCTCAGTAAATCCTCTTGTTTGTTTATACTAGCACAGGTACACTCAAAAAGGCTATTGCTGAGTCTGATAAATACAAGTCTCTGTATTTAAACACAATCGTGGGATTATGTATGCATCCTTTAGGGCAGATTAATTAGAAAGAATTGCCTGTTAGCAACTGGAAATGAATTTCCTCTCTTAAAGCCTTTGCTCTGCAATACTCATTTTCAAAATTAATGCTTCTCATTTTTATGCAGCATGCATGGTGCCCAAGTGCTGATGCTTACTCCACACAGCATAGTAGAAATTCCACTGCTTAGGCACTATTAGGGTCTATCGATACAGTAATCAAACCTTATAATAAATGACTGCATAATTTTCAGAAACTGCATTTGCTGGCATTTAAATTGCAGAAATATGAAACTAAAAAAATTTCATCTTTGTCATCCTAACCACATATCCTGCTTTCTCTTGCATGAATCCATATTATTAATTAATGCATGACCCAAATTCTAACCTCTAATTAAAATGACAACTCAAGATGTTCTTCTGAAGTTATTTTTTATCATATTTTTTATTCAACATTTTTCTCAATTTATACTTTGAACATAAATACACAAGTTTTATGGCTCATGTTACAAAAGACACTACTATGTGTTAGAAAACATATATAGAATATATTGTAGTGGTTACATTTGCTCCCCATTTTTCCTATTATTTTCATAACTTCTATTAATCTAGAAAAGCAGTATCAGAAAGCAAAATCCAACCTCTGAGCAGCACAGTCTACAACAGCTATAAGGACTATTTGTCAGCTGTAAGAGAAACTTTGGTTCCTGCCTGTTTTTATAGTAACGTAATACCAGGAAGTTGCATGTCAAAAAGGAACATTGCACCTTGTGCTCAGTTAGTTACTAAAATCTAGTTTATGACAATTGCATTTTTAAAGACAGACATACAGCTTCTCTTTTGCTTTACAGCTTAGTAAGATAAATAGATAGGTATTTTCAAAATAGGGGAATTGAATGAGAGACCCTTTCTTTTCTTACAGAAGTCACTAGCAAAACTCCAACGTACTTTCAGAAGAGCAGATTTGTACTTTGTTCTATTGATTTGTTCTATATATAGAACTGAAGGAAATTACATTTCAACCGACAGGACAAATGTCTCTTTACAACTCTCAAGAATTACTGCTAGGGGATCCTGTAATGCATGGATTTCCAGTTGAGTGCGTGGTGGACTTTACTTACTGCTCCTAGTGATCAAGATCCATCAGGGAGTAGATGAGATTCTCCAGTCCTGAAGGCAGGGATGTGGAATACCATGCCCAAGGAGCATGCAAAATAAAACGTGGTCTTTTTGCTGCAGCAGAGCCAAGGGATACTAGATTATATATGCTTTATACACAGAAGAATCTCTTAACTTGCTTTTCAGCATACATACATTAAACTGTACAATGTAGTACTTCCACACAGTGGGCAAAGAGCAGCTCCCAGGGCCATAGCTATGGAAGAGTATAGAAAATGAAACTGGATTTGATCTCTCAAGCCAGGGGAGCCTAAGCAGTAGGTCAGGGAGGAGAAGAAGAAAAGTTTGTGAAAATGTTGCCAGCTGCCTGGCTTAGAGGCACTCTGCTTTTTTCCTTTTTTTTTCCCTACCAGGACTCAAGCCAACACTAAGCCTATGCCAACACTGACAATACCCAACTGAAGTTGCAAGACACATAGCAAAAGACGTGGAAGAAAAACACAAAACAGTAATGAAGATCCTAAGCCTACAATCCCATCTATAACAAGTATCCTTTGTGACTCATTGAAATCCATGCTATTATGGCTCAGTGGAGGATGTGGGCAAAGCCTCTGAAATCAGAATGCACACCTGATTCTGAAATACCTATTTTGGTGCCATTTAGCAGGCAAAGACTGCCTTCACCAGCATTCCCTCTGTCCCCCTCACTGGTGTCAGGCGTCCAGTGCTCTGTCAAACTTGCTCAGCCAGCCTACACACCGATTTTGGGGTCACCTTGATAGATGTTTGCTTTTTAAAGCAGACAAGACTGAACATTTTAGACGTACAGAGATCTGTTGCAAAATGAAGAAAATAAATTTCAGCATCATTTAAAAACCCCAACCCTACTACTATATCCAACAAAGATACTTCAGTCTCTAGTACTGTTTGCCTTGAAATGGCACATGCTGGGAAACACTGCCCTTTTGGTTGATAGTGATTTAAACTAGGCAAATTGAAAAAAAACAGTGGAATCAAGGCTTTGAATTAGAAGTAGCAAAAACCATTTCAGGGCAAATCACCCTCTTACCAGGATAATAATGGTACCAAAGTAGCCTGAAGTTTTATTTGATTCTAGTCAATGCATATATCTGACAAACATTCTGCTTCAGATGGCATTTTACTGAAATGATGGACAGTATTAGAGTTCTTAACAAAACTCAATCATTCTAATTTCTCTGTATTCCAGTCTACTGACGAGGGAAAAGAATGTTCCCTGCAACTCTATTCAACAAGTTGCCTGCATTAAACAGATTTTGACTGAGGGATGTGTCTCATCACCATTCCTGGCAATGTCTTTATGGGCTGAAGCCTTTGTCTTGAATTTCAGAGATTAGTGCAACAGGCAATTTCAGTATGAATCTTAAATTCAAAGTTTCCTTTGGAAATATATCAATTCATGAATAAAACATTGATCAGGTCCCTACTTAGAATTCATCCTTTTTACAGTACCAAAGTGACAACTTGCCTATCTAAGGGAACGAAGCTGTGCACCCCACTTTCCCAATACCCATTTAGAGGGCCGTGCTTTGCTGAAACTGAGTGAAAAGAAGTGCTTGCTACTCAGGTATGACCATATTTCTGCTGCTGCTGTTGCTGTTGCACTGTGACATTATTTGATAGATGCTTGCCTGGGGACACAGCACAACTCAGCTAATGTAGGACTTATAGTGATTACCTGTACTTCCTATAGATATTCCTATATTAGTATATATATCTTCCCAATTAATGACTTAATTAATAACTTCATTATTAATTTACTGGATGTGCATGCCTCCTTAAAAATGTTACAATCCATGTTTAGCTTTGATATTGAGTTGAAGAGGGAAGATGTTAGCAGCACTACAATGCACAGCTGTCCTGTATCTGTATTTGATATTCACCCAAAGCCATCGCATCCTTGCAACTTTCTGTATAACAAAAACAAGTTGGATACACATCACACCAAGACAATGTGCTTTTTGTACTGCAACATTTCTAATAATACTGAGCATTAGAAATTAGTATTTAAAAAAAATCTATGCTCTATGTTGAAATAAACAAGTACTGATTAATTAATTTAGCTAGTTTTGTTCCAACCAAACTCTGGTATGTGGAATGAAGTTTCAAGCTATTATAATTCTTGCCAAATTAATACTAGCTCACATTAGACTACTTAATATTTTAAAATATTTGTTAATTTGTTAAAATCTACTCTTCCATGCCAAAATCTACTCTTCTTTCCAAAATATGTCCCTTTGAAAAAAGTAGGAACAACTGATTTATGCAAGCAGAAACCAGCATGAGACATGGCATGTCTTCCTTGCCTTCTGCCTTCTCTAAGTGCTATAGAACATAATTAAGATATTTATAAATGTGAGTATAAATAAGGTAAGAGATTCTAAAATCATTTTAAAGTCCCTAACATTCCTTTTATTTTTTCCTAAGTATCAAAGACAGCACCATTAGTTAAACATTTTCCAATACTCTAACACTGCAGAATGTTCTAAGTATGTGAAGACTGTCTTGCACCCTTAACCCTGTGATCCAAGCCTACTGAAATTGCTCCCAGGTGTATAAAGCCTATCTGCTTGGGTCCTAAGCTGGCATTAGCCACAAAAGGATATCACTTTTTTTTTTAATAGCAAAAACAATCTTGAATTTAGTTCAGTTAAATATTTAAGAGTGGGATTTGCCAGACCATCACTGAAGACACTAGTTCATCTTGTCGCTGCTGCTTGGTCTTCTTGTTCACTCTTCTGTGTCCTTGGCCACCAGAAATTACTAATACTGAACTTACTTTCATTTTCTTAGATTTCTGTCTTTTACTTTTAAATGAGATATTTTGATCCTTCAGAAGCTCATAAATGTTACTGTCCTCTGGTCTGTGTTCTAGGGAACTTGATCCATGAGACAAAGTAAGGGATCCAGAAGATGATGACAAGTCACTTCTTTGTGCAATGGACCCTGCTGAATCCCCCAGCCAAACTGCAGTGTCCTGGGTGTTACTAAGGGAAGAGCCTGGTCTTTCACTGTGGAGAATGTTCTTTTGGTCATCGTCCTTAGGTTCTGAGCCAGGAGGGAGGCTGTTTCTCAATTTGTTTCTGTTCTTTTTGTTTATAGATGTAGCTGTTACAAGAAACTTGACTGGGCTATTGTGTGCATGGTATGACACCATTCCTCTTCCTGGAGCCAAAAGAAAAGACACAATTAAAGAACATTATTTCTCAGACCACAGTGTTCTACCATAATTAGTTCATGAAATTTGCTCAGAATAGCATAACTCTTAATGCCCTATTATATGCATCCAGTCTTTTGCCTTGTGTGGACACTACTTACAGAAAAAAAAGAGTACAAAAATAATGTTCTATCACAAGTGCTTTAGGACTAATAAATCAGCTGAAATATGGCATATGAACTTTAGATGATGTACTTTTGTGCTCCATTCTTACTATGGCACGAGCACAGAAATGCTGCTGACTTTTTAGCTGGCATCAACACAAACATAACACTGCGTTTTCTCCAGTAATCCCCACATATTTTGTGTACCCCAAATCAATCCTGTTCTACCTCTGTACCTCTCCAGAACAGCATAAGAACATCTGTTTCATTGCAACAGACCCATCCCCACTGTAGAACAGGAACTAAAACTCATCCTTCTGGTTTTCTAGTTACCATTATAGATTCATAAGGAACTGACTGAACAATCTTTTTTTTCTTTTTTTTTTTTAAGTATTTAATCAGTGGGATATTGCTGGAACAAGGAAGATTTACACAATGCAAATCATTAGAATGCATGAAAAACAAATTGCACATGGCCAAATTGAGAAGCTGTAACAGTATCAATAGATGTGCCTTTTACAGCAAAAAAAAAAAAAAAAAAAGGAGAAAAAATTTGAATTCTACCAAGTAAGCTACATTATTAAAAAGAGCCAGGCAAGCAAGGGGAAAAGCCCATAAATCTTATAAATCACTATATCCATCCCTAACTCCCAAATGCATTGCACATTATAAGAAAACATATTCTGCTTTTACAGAAGTACATTCATAAAAAAATGATTTATCATTATTGGAAACATTATGGGGAAGAGGCATAGTTTTTAAATTCAAAATACAGTTATCAAAGTTATCAAACAACTGAGACAAAACTAGACAAGTGTCTGGATAAAATCTTGATCCCAGATAAATGCAAGAATATATGACATAAACCAAAATAATAAAAACAGAAAATCGAAGAATGAGAGATTTTTGATTCTGCAACTATGCATATTCTTGTAACTGTATTTATTTTCACCTAAGATAGGTTCCAGAGTTTTACAAAGCATTTATCTTGTGTCATACCAGATTATTGCTGCGTATTTTGCTGAACACAGAGGATTTAATTTTCATTTTGTTAAGTTACATAAGCTTTTTTTTCCCCTGGAGGAAGCTGCAAAGAGCTTGCCTCATAAAATCTGCCAGCTTCCCTCTGCAACACAGAGGCTTGAGCAGAATTCTGAATCCAAAACATTGGGGAAAAGGCCCTATTAAGCACGCATTTAAAACCTTGCTTCTAATGGTAGCTTAACCATTTGTATAGTGATACAGCAGCATTTGTGTGCTTGTATTTCAAACGGGCTAATGTGAAAGTGACTCATAAATACATCTCTCCAGAATGCAAAAACCTTGATCACTTTTAAAAAAAGGAAATATATGCTCTCATATATTCCAAGTCTCCAGTTTGGGGGAAAAGGGAACACAACCGATTTATTCAAAAACCAGTTAGACAACATGTTCATTTTAAAGTATCTGTGTCTCTAAACCTAATGTATCTATTTTCCCTAAATCTGGAAATAAGACTGTCTGCATTCTCTTCTCATCCCCATGTATTTGGCTGTACTCTGACAGGATTAATGCCTATCTCTTAAAGAAAAACAGTTGTCCCCTCTCAAACAACTGAGACAAAACTAGACAAGTATCTGGATAATATTGTAAAGCTCGGAAAGAACAACAAGTATAATTGCATCACAGAGGTCTAACTTTTGTCTAAACAATACATATAATTTGGCAGGTTCATTTAAGTTACTGGCAGAAGAGAAATGACATCTTCAGTACTCGATATGTTTGAGAAATTTCACTCACCAGTTACTTTGGGAATCCCCTGCAAGCGTGGCACTGGTAATGCTACTATAATACCCAGGTTTGTTCCAACCAGCAGTAACCCATGGCACACCAGGAGACTGGTCACAGAGACACGCTGCTGCCCTGTGGAGTTTGGCAAGTGCTCCGTTACTGAACAGTGATGACCTTTGCTTAGATCAAAGCAACTTCAGGCAAACACAATCAGCTGTACCATCTCAATTCAGCAAAGCACTCATTGCAAGGCAAATATTTTGCTGGATTATGGAATTACACTTTACATACATGACAATTTAAATATTATTGAACTTCTGAAACATTCTGCCCTAAATCTCTGAACCACAGCATCTAAAGGTAAACACAGACTGTCTCTACAAATCTGCTTTTATGAATAGGCTATGTTTGTATATTGCCAATAATAAAACTGAAAACCATTTCAGTTCACAATACTCAAAAAACACTCTATACTCAAGACTCAAGCCTGCTCATGATTACTTTTTTCTTAATCTGTGAAACTCTATCAGAAGTGCTGTGTCCACCTGTCTAAGTTTGGGTCCCCACATACAAGAATGGCATTGGCATATTGGAAGAAGTCTGACCAAGATGATGAGGGGACTGGTGATATTAAAGGAAGTGCTGTCTGCACTGGAAGGATGCACAGAAGACAGACAGACTCTGTCCACATGTGCACAGTGATATGATAAGACACAACATGCTCAAATTTAGAGCATGGCAAAATTGTATTCTATGCAGGGAAAAGCTGCATCACTATAAATGTGGTCAAAAACTGCAATGGGTTGCTCAGAGAGGTGGTGGGATCTCCATCCTATACAGAAGTATTAAAAATTTGGCTGGACAAGACCTTGAACAACCAGGTCTAATCAGGCCTTCTTCATGAAGGACGAACAAGACTGCCTCCAGAGTAAGTTCCAATCCAAATTTCTCTATGATTCTGTGGTTTTCTACAACACTACTTACAGGATTGCTATTTTTCTAGTGAAAAAAAAGTAATACTTGCTTGCAATGCTGACTAAAAATATGTTTGATTCTGTTTAAATGGATTTTCAAAATGGCCTTGGCAAGCTTCAGAAACAGAAACTATGATCTGCCCAAGCTTTTGCCCAAGTCTATGGGGAGGAGCGTTTAAACTCTGCTCAAAGCTCGAAGAATTTCAGGTTCAAAACATACACTTTCTTGGATTTGTTATTAACTCTACATGTAAGAGAGCAGTCATTCCATCTTCATCATAGCTCTGAAACTGTGAATCACTTCACCAGTAGGTTGAGAATTTGAATTCCACATTTGATTTCACTTGAGTAAACCCTCATGTTCAATACTTTGGAGAAAGATCTTAATTATGGTGTTTCACAAATGAATGCATTTTCTGTCTTGTCCCTTGAAGCTGAGCTAATTTGCATCCAAGAATATATGAATTACAGACTCACTGGGAAAGCAGGGAAGGAGAAGCTTGACAGTCACCCAAAGCACTTGACTGGAAAACAGGAGGCAGACCACAAGTCTTTCCTCACAGAACTTTACAAAATTAAGTATTAACCGAGCAATGGTTTGTTTTAAGAAACTCACATAGGGTCAGATCTGGAATCCAAGGTCTGTCTACCTAAAAGCACATCCTAAAACACCCTAAAGGCACAATGATTGGGTCATCCTGGTCAGGTGTAAAAAGGACAAGTTTAAAAGGCTCCATCTACTTGTGCAGACCTTCAGACACTACTACGTTGAGTTCCATGAACTATACATGTTTATGCTGGTAGGATGCATCATCCCTCCTCAGCTAAATGAGCAAGGATAGTCTGTGTTGTACACAAATTACAATCTTTTGAATCTTTCTTGCCTTTCCAATGGGTTTGTTGTTTAGTTGAGTTTAGTGTTAGGGTTTTTTTTTTGTTTTGTTTTGTTTTGGCTTTTTTGAGATATTAATGGGATTAATTTAGTTTCCAAAACAAAGCACACAAAGGCACTCCTTCACCACAAAAGAAGTTCCAAAATAATGCCCAAATACCTCTCTGTTCTGGAAATTTCAAAAATCAGTATATGAATTCTGTGATTTAGAGCTCAGGCTCGCTCAATTTATTTATGACATGTGGGTCCTCTCCTATCACTTGTACTACAGCAAGTGCAAGCTAAGGTACAAGCTTAGCTTAACTTAGAGCTTGTTCTACAAACTACACAAATACTTGAGCACAATTTTTTAACTTTTAATATTATCAAAAGCTCCAAGTGCACTGTTGCCTCTCAATCCCCTGCAGAAGCAAGATGCTCCTATTTTTAGAACTTTAATGCTTTTTAAGCATTTAAAAGATAACATTATATTCATGATTTCATACTCCAAACCTGAAAACTTTTAGACAGTAATTTTTACCTGGCAAATACGTGTTACTGTTTCCATATGTAAAACCAGCAAATTATCAGCCAGCAACTTAGATTTTTAAACACTTAGCACAACCTAAAGCATGAAACAGCTACAGAGAGGTCAAAATAAAAATTGCTTGCTGTGAAATCTTGAAAGAGCAGGAAACATTGGCATCTGAGAAGGTACTTTAAATAACATAAAACAACTAAAAATATATATAGATTTAAAAATACTAATTTAAAATATTAATTTATCTGCTAGCCAAGGTTTGAAATCATATTTATCTTTGTTATTTTCTGACTTTTTGTTTTGATATATTTCAAATTCAGAGGGAAATAGTCAATCCAATTCCCCAGAATGTATTATTCAATAAGCAGACAAATTAACAAGTTGAGAAGGGAGAATGATAAACATATTCCAAAAGCAATAAAATACTCATCTTTAAATAGCAACTTTTAGATCACACTGTCCCAGTGAGGAAAAACCTGTTAAAACCTGTAAAATAATCTGACCAAGATCTTGACTTTACAGGAATTGAAGCCAGTAATTAAGTGTATGGTCTGCTCTGTGTTCACCCTTCTCAGGTCTCCATTACAACAACCACCAGAGCTGGATAAATCCTCACAGATCTAAATTCAATCCAAATTAGGTGCAAGGACATTGCTCCATATCCTCTTACATGGCCATGCTGCTCCTACAATGTAAAAAACCAGCCCACAGTACAAATCTGCTGGGCTGATCTGAAGTTTTCTCATCTTTTTATCATTTCCCAACAGTAATCATAAAGCAACTGCATTTCATGGTCTGGCACCTGGCGGGGTGGGAAAAAAGCAAGCTGTAAAGCCTCATAGTAGAGCTGATTTTTTGTAGAGAGGAAATTACACTTTTTTTCCTTTGCTTTTGCCATCTGTTTCCAGGAAACACACATGTCATTAGAGGATATATGGATATAAACAGAATATGGCAAGTTAAGCAGAAATCACCTCTTTGTTAAACAGGTAACCTGTCATCATCCCTACGAGCAATGAAGTATCAAGGTCACTGTAATTACAGTAGTCTCTTTAAAAGGGCAAATTCTTTTAAAGCTGAAGGCAAAAACATGTTTAAGGATGTTCTTTAATAGAATACTGACTGTGACTATGAAAAAACATATGTCTGTTCATGTACACTGTGATTTTTTTTTGGTGCGAGCTGTGACAAAGGCTGGTGAAAAACTAACTTTCTTCATCCTTCACCTACAAATCACAAAATTTAAGCATAAACTTGCTCTACAAATGACATATGTTGCACTAGTGAAGTGTGAGTATTTGTCTTCAAATGTTAATAGATTTCTCTGCTACTCAGTATGCCCTCTGTTAAGATACCAGAGCTGTGCTTGGGCTCCTTAAAAGCAATCCAGCTGTACTGTGAATCCACAGTGAACTAGGCAGTGAAATAAACAGCTGGATCTATAACAGTGATTATGTTCTTCCTCTCAAACATTCTCTTCCTTTCTCACATGGAATTTGGCCTTTCGTTACAGAACACAATCTTGTTATACATTATTAAGAAATATTTTTGATGATATATGAAGTAAAGGTAGTGCAGACCAGTCTAGACTAAATGTCTATCCCACAGTCACCTCTGTGATCTTGGTTTCATTTCCAGTCCTGCATTCCTACACACAAACTTTCTATAGCTCCAGAAAGTGAGAGCCCTCCGATCTCCAATACTCAGAGAAGCAGACTGCCACAGATTTAAAATTACCCCCATCAGGTAAAAGAATCTGCCAAACACAGTCTGGTTTTTTGCATTACTAAACTTCACCAGATCATAAGGACAATGGCCTTCAGTGCCATTTCACTGCCCTTTGATTCTGTCCTTTACCAGACAGAGAGCTGTGATATTTAAAACTGTCTTCTTCTAAGAACAAAATTGGGGAAATATACTGCTATGAGAATTCATTATTAAGGTTATGAGACCCTCCTACTCTGCTTAGCTACTGTAGTTATCTTTTATGTACTGTAACTCAAAGTAATCATTCCTAACAGTGACAGTAAATTTTTCTTTTACTTGTACAGTATAACAACAAAAAATTTCATTAAATTAATGAAGCAATGTTCCTCTTATTTACATTATTTTTAAGCAAAGACATCTCTAGGTAGCCTATCGGGACAGTAATACATCTTGTTACATGTAAAATCCTGGGAAAAGAAGCCCAGCTTCTTCAAAGTTATACAGAGATCTTGCCTTTTTAGATCTCTCTTCTTAAGACTCTTAGCAATATTTTTACACAAATTTCTTCTCTAATTTCAACACCACTTGAATTTTTACTTATCTGTTATTTCTGCACATAAGGAACTTCTGTTGAATTTCAGAAAGATAACAGAGCTGTTTCCTTGAAAACTAAACATCATAAAAATCTCTCATGAAGGCAAATACATATATTACAAATATACAGCTATTTCACCATGTTGTAATTCAGTTTAACTTTGTTTTTTTTATTCTTTTTTATCTTAATATATACTACACAGAACTTGATTCTTTAGCTCCTTTTAATTCTGAAACTGCTGTTTTATTATGTAAACCTCCCACTACTCTGTCTTTTAGCTTTTATTGTTGCAGCATTTTTGAGATCATATAAACAGGCCTGAGAGCTGCTGCTAAATAATTGAAATTCAGTTCATTTTTAGAAAGGAGTCTCCCTTTGAACATTTGCTCTAATAATGTCCTACTCCCGAAATAGACTTTCATTTCCATTCACTGGTGTGCTTTCTGTGAAGACACTGAGAGAAAAAAAAAAGGAACTAAAATGGGTAGGAATGACACCAAGGAGCTATAAATAGCTAAAACTCTTTTACAAAAATTATGGTATGTTATATCAGCAGTTTTATTGCCATGGCAATGAACACAAAGCTAAATTTTTGAATGTTTTTACATGCAGAAAATATGTATAAGGGAGGTCTTCCCTTTTTCCTCCTGCTATGAACAGCAGAACATAGTAAAAGTTAATCTTTTTACAACTGATCTTGATTTCTTTGCACAATTCTGATGAATTCAATCAAATTATCTAGTTAAAGGCAGGTGATTTGCCGCTGTTCAGTGCTGGAGCTATGGTTAAACACCACATGTAAAAAGCGCCCTGTCTAGAACATGACAAACAGACAAAATTTATAATGGAGTTTTACTGTAAACCTAATTTCATCTGAAAGAAAACATGGTAAGACAGATACAGAAAAAGTGAAACATTTTTGATGTAAGATTTATACCTAACTTCTGTGAAAATATAAATATAATCTCTGTGTGGGAAGAACTGGCTTCAGCTAGAAAAACTAAGCAATGAAACTGGCACACACATTGCCCATAAAAACTGCAGAAGCTTGGTCTACTCGAATCTACAAACAGGGAGAGACAGAAAGAATGGTTGTCCACTCATGGATACCTCATGCTCAGCCATGCCAGTACCATTTTTCTGTCTCTGTATTCCCAGCACAGCCCCAGCTCCCACCTGATGTGCTTGCTGATGCTGAGGTCCTTGTCATCCACTTGCTAAACTGACACAAGCCAATTCAATTGCCTACTGAACAGCTTCTGTCTTAAAACACTTAAAGAGTTTTAACTTTCAAAATTTTATCCTAACAACCACAGGTTAGATTTAAAACTAATAATTTAATTCACAAAATTAGAGCTCCGATCAGCAAAACACTGAACACACCCCAGAATGGCAGCATGTGAATGGTTCAGAGTTCCCTGGATCTACTGATATAGCTAAAAGTAAGCAAGTGTTTTTTTGGTCCAGATCCCAGGCAAAATGATTCCATCGCGTACCTGATTCTAAGGTTACAAAAGCAAATGCTAATCTCTGCAAAGTAAACACAATTTCATGACAGATTACATTAACCAACTGTTTCACAGTCATGCAAAAAATATGACCAAAGAGAAGAATCCACCTGCTTATCTGATTACACTGATAACCTCTAAGGAGAAGAGCTGTTACTCAATCAGCTCACTGCACGCATTGTTCACCTGGGCAGGAGATGGACTATGACTTACTAAAGCAAATAGTCAGGAGACACCTACCAGACTCAAAGTCTGAGGTGAACCTTCTGATTCTGGCCTAATCTACAGCATTGGAGAACAACAGTGATAAAACAAAAATGTTACCATGCGATGCAATTCAACTACCTGGCAACATATTGTGAACAGGTGTGGCAATGTTAACATCCTGGAGGTGTTTCAGTGTCTCTGTGTGGAACAGTCGAAGAGTAGATCCAGATGTGAAGGCAATCCAGACTCCCACTCCAGCCACAGCCATGTGAGAAATTACCATCCCTTCCTCTTGATGGGCTTCAAAATGGTTCTGCAAGAAAAACAAGGGCTCTGTGGGGAGATGCAAGTCAAGGATATCACTCAACCTTTCTTATCAACTTTTCAGTGTAAGCACCGTATCTTCATCCTCTTAGACAAGGACAAAGCTTCTTCTGCCTTGCTCAGGATATGTTCTGATATCTGTTTATGATGTGTTAATTTCCCTGGGACTTTTTTTGGAAATATATCATCAGTATAGAAGGATTCTCAGCTCTTGAACCAGAGTTCCACCTAACAACAGAGTAACTCAGATTTTCTGGTTTTTAAAAATATTGCATGATAGGGGCTGGCAAGCCCAAAGCAGCTCAGACTTGAAAGGATTTCATGTTTCTTTACTTGCACTCCTTTGGGAAAACTACCGCAGCTGTACTTTTATCTACAGCAGAACTTCTATTTCAAAAATAAAAAAATACTTTTCTTTTGTTCTGCCAGGGGTCTTTTCATAACAAGAATAACATAATTTATTAAAAAGTCATATTTAGAAAGTAGAGTGTTTAAGAATATAAACACACAATTATTTGCTCAATTACACACATCACTATGTCAGCCTCAGCCTTAATACTGCAGTTTGATTTTTGATGCTTCTGAATTTCACAAGTTTTAGCTATATTGTTTTTCTGTCCTTCAAAGAATTGATGCTTCTCATTATAAAAGCCAAAATCCTCTTTCTAAATTTAAGTAACATAACACTTTGAAGGTAGACCTTTTTCCAGTTACAACCTGGGTCCAGGAAGGCAGAAACCTCTCTCTCCCTGTATGTCTCCATTAACATGTGAGAGAAAGCCTTAGTAAAGTTTCTTAATCATTAACAAGAAGGAGGGATTGTTTTCCTCCCAGTTTGGTCTTGTAAGAAGACTGTCTGTGAAGTTGAACACAGCCTTTTATTGTTGTGCCAGCTATTACCAGAGAGACAGTCTGATAAACACAAAACTTACTTAGCTAAATAAATGACAAACTGTTCCTTGGATAAAAATCTCTCATTGAGGGGTGTGGAAGTAATAAGTGCTCTAATATTCACTTAAAGTATTATATATTCTTTATTACATTTGTAGATAAAATGCAGAAGTACCTCCTCCTTCCTTGTGAAATACACAAATTTTCCAGGTGTTACAATTAAGTTACATTTTGGCTTTTTATTAATTAAAATCTAAATATAATAGGGTTATAGATATATTGTCCAAATTTTCCATCAAAATTCAACTAACAGGCTAAGATCAGAGACAAAGAACAAACATTTAGGATTACCACAAAGAATAACTTTTGGTGTTATGTTTAGTAAGCATTCAAGGTTTTTTCACGCTTTATTACTGCATAAATTATTTTCACTGAGAAATTTGCTGTTTAAAGAGAATGGGAATTATTTTTTTGTGGTTTTCATTTGTTAATATTATTCCCCAAATGTGCAGTTTTTAGTAAATGAACAGAATTTTCTCTTCAGCTGTCAGGCAGTGGTTCAGTTATTGAGCATTACTGTATTACCTTTTGATTCTTTGAATAATAACAATGCAGAATGTAAGGTAAGCAACTCTGGCAGGCACATTCATATTCACTGTTTTCCTCAAGTAACCAGTATTCATTCATTACCAAATGATATACACAAATTGAAAACTGTAAGATTTATTCAACAGAAGAATTTATCCATAAAAAAGCACCTTTCAAAGTCAAAAACAGCCCTTATGACTAGATTTGCTGATATTCTCATCATGCATGTTCCATTGCAAAAAAGATTCTAAACTATTTACTTTGTTTATAGACTCATACATCCCTACACTGGTGACTAATTTGCTTTTGAGAACTTCTAGGGTATAGACCATGGATGCTAAAGCAAACCTGACGAGCAACTGGCACTCTTTGAAATTAGAAGAAAAATGAACAAGATTGTAAAAAAAGAGTTTTCTCTGGAGTGATCCAACCACTGCTGACAACTGTGCTGGTGCCACTGAAAACAACTTACACATGCATTTTTGTCACACTCCATTTTTACTAGCCAACTCATTATACTCCCACTTAAGTCTGTCCTGCCATTTGTACAGCTGTCTGCTGGAGCACACAGACCCACTTGAAGTAAAACTGTATACTGCAAACATGACAAGACCTGTAGAAAGAACTATTCTCATTGAAAGGGTCTTCTAACATGGAGCAAGAACATATCCCACAACTGTACCTTCTTATGCATAAATTTTTGCATAAAGGATAGCTTTGACATATGTTTCAATTACACATCTATCTGAAAACCTGTGAGCTGGTCTTTTACTTCTAATTTTCTTTTCTTTTTATTACAATAAAGACAGATATAAAGGAACAAAGATGTCTCATTCCTTTTGTTATCAAAATAATTGAATTAATTTTCTTTTTCTCTTTCAGTTTTCATACCTACATTTCTCTTGCCTAGCTTTTCCTCCTCAGGCTCTCCCATTCTAACTACAGCAACACAGGAGTTGCAGAAGGCACTGTGGACGCCACAGCCCAATGCAGCCCACCAGTGTTCCGGCAGTGTGGGACACAGCAGAGCCTTTCTTTTGAGGGAGAGCTCACTTACACCAAACAGCTGCACCAAGAGATGAACCACAATTTCTTCAGCTTCAGGTGAAGAGGATAATGGGTGCCATTTCCTTCAACACCAAACAAATGTCTTTCACTGCTTTAAAGAAATTACAACACTTGGGCAACACACATTCATGTACAGGGATTTCCATATTTTTGTTTACTCAGCTGAACATTTCAGTGTAACCCCTGTATAGATAGCAAAGTTTTAAAAACAAGACAAAACAGACTCAGACAGAATGTCACTCAACCAGTGACTTTATTCTATTAAATGCTCTGGCACTTTTTGAAGTTTTGAAACAAGCACAAACTGCCTTTGCAGAGTACAAGGAGCCCCAGGCCCAGAGACAATTATCGGATATAGGTCTGTACCCAACAGCAACACAACTGTCAGATCTAGGGTCAAAACTAAGTGACAAATTTCTTCTTCGCAGAAAGAGGATCAGAGTATGTAATTAATATATAACAGCAATTGATGCATTTCTCATGTGTGCCCTGCCAAGGATCTTGAGGCATTGTGCCAGTTTGGGGCATTGTGCCAATAAAAGACATTACCTAAAACATTTTATTACAGTAACATATCATTAGAACAAGTGAATTGAGAGTCTTACCCATATCAGAGGGGGAAGAAAAGCAGAAGTGAGTAATATCCAAATCCAATACACACAGTGCCAACCTGCTCATTTACTAAAAATTATTAAAGAAAGAAAAAAATCTCAAATAAAAATCTTAGCAAAGCAAGGAGGCATGGAATGAGATTGTCTTCAAGGGTAACATACTTTGCACTCAGCAAATGCACAGACAGTTAAATTTGAGATACCAGTGAAGCAAAGAATGCCTCAGAAGGACAAGTTTAAAAAATAGACTTGAATATGCTCATGGACTTGCACAAACATGGCCTTAAGATCTTGCCAGATGCCTTTACAGATAATGTACTTGATGCAGAGCACATAGTATGCATGCATGACAGTAGCAATGAAGTAGCAAACAGCTGCATTGCAGTATACATGGAGTATCTCCAGACATTAAGTATGTGGAGATATAAAGGAGTTCAGTAAAGAGGGAAGAGAAACAGGTGAGCCCTGTGCAACACCTGTATTCCTGCTGATGGAGCAAAGATCACGTTTGTGTAAAAGATCTTGAGTCAAATCATTACAAATAACTTTCAACAAGAGAGAGCACAGAGGGAAAGCAAACATTTTGTTGCTGCTGCTTCTCCTCATAGCAAAGATTCAGCTCTTCACAGTAAGGATGAGGCAGCTCAGATGTTAAAATATTTTATATACACAGAGTTTATATTGCCTCATGTATTGTATAATATTGAAACAATATTGCCAGTGAACCTGGGAAGGACAACATTGCAGATCACTTTTGGAAACATAAACCTAGGAAGTTATCAAAACAGGTCAGATCACTAAGTAGGCAGCAACACTGAAAACATTAGTGACCTGTTTAGTCTGGTGAGATGATGAGAAAAAGATCAGTATAGTATGCCTTAATACCCATAAAAAAACAACAGAAAATCATTGCTCATTCAAAATTCTATGAGGAAAGTGACACACTATGCCATGGGTATTTGTGTGAAATTAAAAAGATGACCCTCAGCCACATATACAGAAAATCATCATGTTCTTGAACAAAATTATTTATATTGAAAAAACATTACTCAACCCATATGCACCATTCCTTATATGTTGCTTGCTGCAGTACTTATTGTGTGTGCAATAGACCTATAATAACCTGAGCTCTGAATACAACAGATGGCTTAGTTGAGAAATGAGAAGAAACCTCCTGTGATGCTTTTGTAGGAAAATCTGTAGTAACAGCTGAAAATGAAACTGCCATGTCTGATATTGGTAGAGTACTTGTTATTTTATGTCTCCAAACTTCTGTTTTCAACACTGCAGTCCATGACATTTTACTGTATTATGACAGAGTAAGCTTTAAACATTCTTTAATTCTCAAAGTTTGTTTGTTCTCTGTGTTTGTTCTCCTCTGCCAAAACAGCCCAGCATAGCCCAAACTGCAGCCATACCACCTGACTTAGGGAGAGCTTTGTTACAGAATTACACCAGACTTGCCAAACCTACTTACAGAGATCTGTCTGTACATATCCAGCCTCACACAGGAACAACCTGGCTGTGATTTCTTACTATTTTCCTAGAGAAGTTTTCTTACTGTTTTGTGAGAGATTTTACCAAAGTCTGTAGAATAGCAACCATGTGTCCCACAGGCTGTGAAACTAACAAAAGTCCATTTCAAGCATCTATCCAAAACAATAATCCAAAAATCTTTCCCTAATCACACCATTCAAAATACTAACAAAACAAGCCTTATAAAAAAGCAAAGTAAGAGAATATACGATCCAAGCAACTTATTAGATGAAACAAATCTCTCAGAAAACACAGAAAAAGATAGAGGAAATTAGGATGTTAGCTATTTCCCTGCAAACCCATGACAATGACTCACAGAATCAAGTGTACCAAACAGACAATTGTTGGGAGAAAACACGATCATCAAAGAAAAAAATGCAGCAACAAAGCACACAAAGGAGGCTGTGAGCTCATCATGACTCCTGTTTGAAAAAACTTCACGGCTGTAAACATCATGCAATTCAGTGACACTCTATTGTAGGCTGAAGGAGAGGTTGAACTCCTGATGCTTCATCAGCTCTTAACTTTGGACTACTAAGATGTTCTTTTGGTGAAAGGTGTAATTTTGACAGAAATAAGGGCTTAACATTTTCTGGAAAATGCGGTCACAAATGTGAGTTTGAACACTCTACTCTTATTCTGAAAAAGCCAGCTTTTGTGTGACTATTCATCAGAAACTGCTCTTATGGAAATAAAATTTTTGTAGGCCACCAAGAAGCAAAACTCTGAAAAATTATATTATGAAATTATCACAAGGTAAAAGTAACATCTAACTATACAGAGGCAGTCTCTTAGTTAAATGTTCTTCAGTAATTAACATAAAAATCCTATAGGCACCTACTTCTCTGCTGCCTTACCTCATATTTAATTTTTAAGAAAATCTCTTGCCCCAAATACTCTATAATTTCCAAGCACCTTATGGAAACCAGTGGGTAAATGGCAGCAAGGTTTGATGAGACATAGCAGAGAACACAACAGCAGAATTACAAACTAAGGGAGTGAGATTTAAAAGAACTGAGACCACATTCAATAAAAAGCTCCCTGAATCATGATGCTTCTTAAACACATTTTAATCTTTAAAATTTCACCCCTAATACCTGGAAGCATAATAGGTGAGCAATGCTTTTAAAAGCGCTTACCTCTATGGAATGCGTCACAGTGCTGATTATAAAAATTTGTCCACCACATGCAGCCCAAATGGTCTCCTCCATCACAAGCAGACTTCTAACAGGCAGAACTCCCAATTTAACTATCTTCTGAGGTTCTGTGTTCCATGTCCCATCTTCAATAAAAAAAGGAGAAAGGTTATACACAACCAAATGGTGATCTTTGCTTTAAAACAGTTCTGAAATTCCACTGCTTAAATTTCTGCAAGTTGCCACTTCCAGCTACACTGTGATTTGTGTATGGTTACTTTTAGCTTCCAGGTAAATTTGTAAGGCTAAAACAACATTAAGGAGAAAACCCAAACCTAAGTACTCATATAACTGTCAACAGAGTAAATTTTATCTAGATTAAATGACAGTTCAGGAATACCACATTGCTGTTCTGATACAACTGCTTTCCTTTCCAAAGGAAATACAGCCAAAAACCCATGGCTGACACAATTGTCTCCAACTCAGAAGGAGCTCACAGCCAATTTATTTCAAGATGAATCAAATCTAACTAGGACAGAATCATCCTTCATGTGCAAAGTCATCAGGAAGATTTTTACTGTAGGCTCTAATGAGTGCAGCTCACTCTCTAAGAGCATTTTGATGAAATGGACCTTCCTGCTACTAGATGCTTCAATTAAGACAGAAATTAAAAGCAAAAAAAAAGGAAGAAATTAAAACTTGGTCTTGTGCCATATCTTCACTTTTCTTACTTTTTCCTCTAATTACAAAACCCACAGTGTTTTCTTTGGACTGTATTTAGCAGATCTAAATTAAATTATGCATGTGTATGTGGCACAATCAGTTATTGAGAGAGGTTCTGGTAAGAACCGCATGCTTCCACTTACTGCTATGGTCACTCTCAATTGCCATCTCTTCGAAACAAGAACTAGCAGATTATTTATCCCCAAATTTAAGAACCAGCAGCATAGGCTTTTTGAAACAGTTGTGGCTTTCTCTTTTATACATACAAATTGACCTGTTAAGTACATCAATAATAATGTTTTCATATTGGTTTATATATTGTAAATGCTCACTGAATATAGTCTCAAAGATGACATTTCTATACATTATGCTTTATTAATAATATAAAAATCTGTTAAAAGTAACTGGGTTTTACACTGAGATGAAAGATTTCAAAAGGCACCATTTCTCCATTGAAAAGCCTTCTTCCTGCACAAACTGCAGAAAAGTTTGTCTACTTTTCTGACACTGGTTTCAACTCAGTAACCACTTAAATTTTGATTGATGAGACCAAAGTAAACACATCTTTAGGCAAGCACTTAAGTACAATTTTTCCTTTTCCCTCCTGAAAACAAGTGCTTATTTGCTTAGGGAACAGGGTCACAAAATTTCCTGCTTCACCAATCACAGTAGCAACAACAATAATGAGAAGCCTCAGGTCTGGAGTACTTCTCAAAATTTCTGTCATCTGTGTGATACAACCTTTGCTGAGTCATTCTCAGGATGTTGCTCTCTTCTGAAAGCATCTTTGTAGAAGTGACATTTAGTTTCAGGCTGTCAAAATAATTTTTCATTATTTTAGTCTGCATTGAGAGGAGTGCTTCCAGTTATTAGCCTGCAAACGCTCCCAGTAATGTCAGAGCCACTCTGTGTTCTCTATGACTCATATGCACTATTAGTAATAAACAAACTTCTGGAAAAGTTTCCATTCTTCAGCAACCACATTGCCCACAAATTAAATTATAAACTGGAGGCTGCCCATACTCTTATGACCACTGTAGGCAGTGCAGTGCCTTCAGAGAGTGAAGCCGCACACGTGCGTGTCACAATTTTCACTGTGCAAGGGATGCTGACTGCAGAAGTTTAACAATCTGTACACAGCACCATTCTCAGGGATAAACCCAGCATAATTCTGGTACATTCTTCCTGTCTTTTCTGAAGGATAAGGACTGTGACTTTGGGCAAGGAGCAGATATGCTGAGCAAAAAGCTATCTTTTCTAGTTGTATTTTCTCACTGAAAAAACTATTAATATAAAACAAAAGTTCACAGAACTTGAAAAATCTTTCTCTTAAATACATTCAAGCTATACATTAATTTATATATAAAGCACAGCTGATACTGAAACAACAGGAAAATAAGGATTTTCAGGATCTCAACTGTGGACTTATTTACATTTTGCTTAAATTAAATTTCAAACATCTAATGTGTTTCTTTTTTTTAAAATCTGGACCTTTATGTCCTGAAGTTTCATGTAACTCCTCAGATGACTAAGCATTAAGCAAAATTCATCATTTTCATCAATGTAAGAAGGTGATTTCGATCAATGTTATAAATACCATCTGAGTAATGAATATCTGATTCAACATATATGCCTAAAAAACCTCAGTTCTCACAAAACCATTTTCTGATACTGAAACAACAGGAAAATAAGGATTTTCAGGATCTCAACTGTGGACTTATTTACATTTTGCTTAAATTAAATTTCAAACATCTAATGTGTTTCTTTTTTTTAAAATCTGGACCTTTATGTCCTGAAGTTTCATGTAACTCCTCAGATGACTAAGCATTAAGCAAAATTCATCATTTTCATCAATGTAAGAAGGTGATTTCGATCAATGTTATAAATACCATCTGAGTAATGAATATCTGATTCAACATATATGCCTAAAAAACCTCAGTTCTCACAAAACCATTTTCTGTTGGTGTGTGTGTTAACACAGTACTTGAAAATACAGTTTAAGAGTTCTGTAGGATTGGACATATGAAGAAGCTGAGATAGAAGTCTCATGTCTTTCATGTTATCACAATTTCTTGAATAAAACCCCTGAAATCTCACTTGATGCATCAGTCCAGGAAAAATCCAAAGCTATCACTCTACCTTATGACCCTAGTCATGTGATAAGGCTATTCTCTGGTGCTTTTTTTATTTCCTCCTGCAAACACTGATGTCTTCTAGATCAGACAATATCTGAGACAGATGAGGGGAAAAAAGGGCAGGGGGACACTCTCCAGTCTAGTAATTAGAACAGTATTCAAAGGATGTGTCAGCTGTGTTCTGGACCCCGCCTCAGTGAATGATTCATTAATTATACTAAGTGGAATGGCACCAGGAGGACAAATGAAGCCCTGTGCATTTCTCTCCTTTCATTTTGTGGCAGCCAGGGAAATCTCTTGAGAGTGGAAAGCATGGGTAAAAATCCACTCAAGCAAGGCAAGGGATTAAGCCTGATAATCCAACATACTTCTGTAAATGCTTTAACCACAGGCTGGCTAAGAGTAAGATCATGACTTCATTTTTCTGACCAAGAATTTTATCACCCATCTCCAAGATTAATTAGCAAGTCTGTGTTTAGCTCACAAGTGGTTTAACACTATCAAAATCATGCTTTGAAGAAAACATAATACTCTTCCTGCTTCTCTCTCCAGATCTCAGCAGACCCTGTTCAATACCTGCACAGACTTCATGTTTGACACAGGCTATTTCATGTTATCTGTCTGTTCCAATGTCCATTGCTTCTAAAATCTAAGGGGAAAGAAACATTATCTCTATCCAACTTGTGTAAACACCTGCAGATTCAAGACATGCTTATCTAAGTAGTTTCAACAACTGGCACTACCCAGGTATTTAAAATTAGTCACAACACTTGCAAAAAAGATAAGGAATAGCTGTGTTTGATGCTATAAAATTCTTTGCTAGTTGCTGATTAAAATAAGTTTATTTTTCCTGGCAAAACAGAAAAGAAGGAAGAAATAGAAGCCAAGATAAAATTTTTGCCAACAGAATCTCAAGGCATATCTCATGAGGATATGAATTGCAGGTAGAGATGTTTGCAGGAAAGAGGTGTGTCTACAAAATCTGAGAACAGGGTCAAAGATAGAAATGAATCCAGGGGCTTCCGGAAATTAGATGTCGAATATTTATGTTGCATATAAGATGTTTGATATTTGCATAATAGATAAGTATTTAAAAAAAAACAGAAGACAGATATTATACCAATAGATCTGTGTTAAGTCACTGTGTTATGCCAATATTTTTAATTCTCTTTGTAACTTACATTTCTCCAGAAGTTACATGCACTAGTCTATACACCAGTGTTGAAAAGTATCTTGCAATGCATGTGTCATTTAGCTGCATCAAAGTAAGGTCTCTCATACTTATAAAATATTTCTAAGACTTCAATGTAAAAGGACATTATTTCCATTAGTGCATTTTGTTATTAGTCCTGTGGGTTTTATGAATTTGAAAAATTAGTTATCTTCCTATCTGATTAAATTTGAGTGACTAGAAGAAGTTTTAAAACAATGTCCATTTTATAGGAAAAGTTTTAAAACAATGTTCATTTTATCCTTCTGTGGTTTGTTTCCACAAAACTCAATGAGGAAAAGTAAAATTATTTTACAATAATTTATAAGAATAGGCTTCCTATTATTAATTTATAAATATTTTAAATATTTGGTACTTTAAAAAACTGTAATTAGTTGGTGCACTCAGGTCTTCATATAAGATAACCTATTAACATATAGTTTATTTCCTCAGAAAGTATTTTCAAAGTTTGTAGTAGTTTTCCCTTCCTTTATGCTTTCAGTCAAGCTGAACGGAGCAAGCACTTTTGTCGACAGCTTCCTCTCTTGCTTAGCAGCACTATTGATGCTTTCAACAGAGCTGCCAACACAGCCCTGGGAAAAGCAGTTCTTGGTTAATTAGTGCAGTGGAGCACAAACATTTTTTCCATCACATGGTACACAACCCAGCACTGTGGAGGAGTAAAATGGTACATACAGAAGCCAAAAGTTTAGCACATTCCTTATCACTTGGAAATAAGATGAGACACTCAGGCCTGCTCTTCTAAACAATGTGTAATTAGGAATATCCTATACTGTGCATGCATACTCATTTTTTCTCCCACATGCATCAAATTCTTCAAGCTAAATAGCTGACAGAGGTCTTCCTACAGTTATACAGGGGGTGGTACTGAGGTCCTGGCATGAGATACACAAATAAGACTGAAAGCACTGTCAACATATTTCTGGTGATGAGTATTATGTGACAATGCAAAGACAACAGTATTTTATCTCTGTTTCAGTATCACTGCTCTAGTCCTCTCCCTAACAGCTTAATACCACTGCTTATTTTTCATAGCAATACCTCTCACAGTATCTACCTAAAGTGGCAATCACATGCCAGAAATCCACTTTTCAGACAAGCTAGAGCAATACATGGATCCACTCAAACTCTGACTTCGACATCAGTATTTTATGTTCCACATGTTTTTCCTTTCCTCAATGTGTCAGAGAACACAAGGGTCTTACCAAATCCATCAAGGTACCCCACCAGTCAACTGACTTGCTACTCCTTCACTGTGATAACTGTTTCCCTTACTCTTGTATTTCCTTTCAGTTTTTGTCATTTTCTTTGATATTAATCCTCTGAAAATGCTCCATTGATTAGTGTCACAAAGCCTCTTTGGACAGTTAAGTCATCAAAACTTCTGAGCAACTTCAGAGTTTCCCAAGTTCTTAGCAGTTCTGTGCATGGCCAAAATTGACCCAGCTATTATTTCATTGGACCAAATTCTTACTGAACTACTAAAATATTAATTCTTCTACTTTCTGCCACAAAAATTCTGAGTTTTTATTTTCTTTTTCCTGTTTCTCTCCCGTACTCTTTACAGGACTTTATGAAAAGGAAATGTATATCAATGTCTAGAAGAAAGGAAGCTGGAACTGACTACAGTATGTCAGGAACAATACACCTATATTTTATAAAGATTGTGATTTCCCTTTCCTAAGATACTTTTGTGAATGGAAGTCAAACACGCGCTGACCTTTTTTGCTATTACATCACTCAGAAAACACATCTGCTGGGCTGTCTGCATTCATCACAAAGGGGTTTTGTTATGTTTTTTAAACAAAGACAATACAACACACTTTTCCATTAACCTCTTCTAAGCATGTTTTGCATGGAAATATTAACTCAGCCTGAGGCAAACACTAAAGGCAGAATTTTCAGACTGATAACTGCGCAAAAGAGAAATTTTCCCCTTCCTATATAGAAGAGCATTTAATTCACTAGCTGTCTCACAGTTCCCAAAACAAGTCTTCTCACACACATAAAATTAAGTATTAGTGATGATAATTATCAGGGGTACTGTTTTTACAATTAACATATTAGCTGACCTGCACTCCAGTGTTCTGTGATATTTTCACAAATCACCATATTAGCTCACATTTAAGAGCCAAGTAGATTTTATTACTTTTTCAAGACTTTGCTTTCAGTTTGTGTTCAAATACATTAAAGTACTTAAAAATACATAAAATTTTAAAGTACTTAAAAATACATAAAATACCAAAAAGTACTTAAGTACTTTTTACCTTATATGTGAAAGTACATGAGGTCTCACTAAAATGACTACCCTCCAGAAAGGAAGTTGTGCACCTCCTACTCTCCCACTAACATGGCATTTGCTCTTTGGTTTACTGTAAGACTTCTCAGTTTCCATTTTTTACTACTTCAAAACAAGATTTTCTGCAGCAGAGCACCCTGGATGCTGTTTATCTGACATAGTTCTCTAGTGAAGAAAGTCAGATGTTTGTAAACAAATAATGGATATTTATATGCATTGACTCCTCTGAGAACCACTGGAGAAATTAGAGCTATTTGGGTCCTGCAAACCAAATGACACAAATCGTGAGTCTCTGACTACATAGAGTAAGGCATCGAGCTTCAGTGACTGAACTGATTCACACAGTTTCTGCCCAGGGAGGAAGACAAAAGGACCCCAACTCTATCACAGACTGTGAGACAGATTTTCATCCTAGAAGAAAGGTTATCCTTTCTCATTCATGGAATCCTGCAACAACCATGTTTCCTGTGCATCTCACAGCATTTGTCCTTCTCAGGCTTCAAATCAAGATGTAATGCAGGGATATATTTCACATTCACTTTTAAATCTTTACCTAATCTCCTTTATGATGATAGACCAAAACCCAAGCTGAAGTGGCTGAAAAGTAACCTCCTCTGCAGAACAGAAGGTAACCCTGATGAACTGCACAAAGCTCCTCAGAGGTTGGATTCCTTTGTTTGGTAAATAGGTCAGCACTTATAAAAACACCCCTCCAGGGCTGACTGCCTCACATAACCTCAGCAGCCAACATAAGGAAGATGGACGTTAACATGGAAGCAGCTGAATCACACAACTTCCATGGGGCATGGAGAACTGAAATAAGCCACACTGAGCAAGCAATAAGGAGAGGGACTACAAGATTAACTGACAAGAGTAAGAGAAATATCATTATTTCCCATCTCAAAGTTCCAGTGACCGTGACTCAGACTTTGACAGGCTCTATGAACATCTCACTGCCCACAACCAGCGTCTTCAGAAGAAGACAAACAGGGGATGCTACGATCCTGGTCAATGCAACAACCACCATCTCATAACCAGACTGTAATGCAGTCTGGTTAACAGCTCTGCCCCATCTTTAACATTCTCTGTAGTTATGCAACCCATGAATCCTTTCTTAGCTATACTGCCAAGGATAGTTGTCAGTTGTGTTTTTTAAGTGGTCTTTTCTGGAAGAAGTTGAGTGATAGCAATTGCAGTCTTAAAACAGCTTAAATACGTCATCACCTTTCAGAGAAGATGCCAAATTCACTTTAATACCCCTCCCAAGTATGTAGAGAAACTGAAACACCAAAAATAATATGAATCTAGGATCAAGACCTCTCTCCTGTGCCTCAAAAGCTAAGAAAAAAAAATGCTAATCAGTGGAAAAAAAAAAAGTTTTAAAGGGAACTGAAATCTAATGCCTGGCTTCGGATCAGAGTCAACAGCTCAACAGGAAACCTTCTGGGTTGAAGACAACAACTGGACAAAGGAAGTCTCTTTCCCAACACTTTTTACCCAGATCCTTTGTTGTTTGGGGAAAAAAAAAAAAAGCATCCTGTACCTTTCCCAAACAAAGTCTGTGATCTAACAGTGGATGTATAATTTGTCCCAAGATTACAGATACTGAGTTTGGTTCCACAGTTAGAGACTGGTAAGATTTAGTAGCCAACGTACAGTGCCACACAGATGCAGCTGAACTGTCCACAGGGCCCACCTCATTAGAGAAGCATGACAACCATCATTACTGCAGCTCACAAACAAGGCAGATCTCTGCAGGCTCTGTACTTCGCAAGTTAGGAGTCTCTGTGCTAACATTTCACCTAAAACATTAAGGTTTCAAACCTTAAGCAAAGCCTCGCTGATTTTGAACTGAATCACTGGATATATATGCAATACTACAGGGAAGTTAGAGAGATGTACTGGAAGCACCTGAACCAGCTCTGGAAAAGACAGTTGTGGTTCAGAAAAATTGCCTGGGATTCTCCTTTATTCAAATTATTTTAGCCAATTATTTAGCTAGATACAAAACAACCAACTGTGATACTAATAAAAAAGGAGGCCTGCCATAAAATAGATGAACTGCACACACAGAAAAGACATTCCTATGACATTTTTACTGTACATTCCATCTGCACAGTAAAAATGGGACTGTCATTTTAAATGAGAAATACAGAAATCTCTACCAGTAGGGGATTTCTAAGTTTCATAAACACCAGTACTTGATATTTGAGAGAAATAAGCACTGTGCTGTGTAAAATACTGTGTAATGCTGTTAGCACGTAAATTTCTGGATTCTTGCAACACTGAAGACTTCAGGGTTTAAGGGGGAAAATCAATTGTCATATGCATGTATGGTGAAAGTGGGAACAGTATCAAAGCTCCTACTACCCTTCAAAAAGAGACAACAAGTCTCTTCAGACGTACCGGAAAGAGCAGTAATCCTAGTTCAGCAGTTTTACAAAGAATTTTCAGAAAATACATTAGTGGAAAATTGCTTCTGCCAAAATACACTGACATGTGCGTTCCTCAGGATGCCATCAAATCATATCACTATGCAGCATTACCTTCTGCTTTTGTGTAGATTGAGATGTTTCCATTTACCAAGCCAGCAAACAAGTACTGAGACCTATATGTTAAGCTCATAACAGTTGATTTTTCAGGAGTGAAGAAGTGTTGAAGTCGAATTTTCTTTGAGCCTTGGCAACTTTTGTAAATAGAAATGCTATAGAAAGAAACAAGAAGAAACAGACCAGTGAAATTATGCTTTACATAGTTTGTACCAGAATATGCAAAAGAGAAGTTTAAAATAAAATACTGGGGAAAAGAGGGTTTTCTCCTTCAATTCTTGACACCCCAGAATGTCTGCGTAGACAACTTGCAATTACTTAACATTGACATATGACAACACATTCGTATTACCTTGTCTGCAGAAACAGTTATTCAAAAAAGAGAATAAAAATTCTGCTCAAAGTCCTTATTATGAGTCTATCTAAAACTTTAATTAGTTAAAAAAAAATATATTATGTGGAGAACTAGGGAAAACAAAAGAAAAACTCACTACCAGACATCACTTACACTTAAAATTTCCACAATTGCTATTGATTGTTACAATGGGTATGGTAAGAATATTGTTAAATCTGGATTTAAATCACTGATTTCTAGAAATGGCATTTTCCTTGGAAAATATTGTTTTCCTTCATTCATACTGGTTACAAACACCTTCAAAAATCACATGTAGTTACACACTTATGACCTCACTAACTATAACAAGATCTGTTTGTCAACTGACCTATAAGTTTAGAATATGTAGCCTCATTCTTCAACACAAATCAAGGGATGGCTCACTAGGCCATCAGTTCAAAGACAGCAAAGTAATTCATGCCAATAGTAAACAGCAATATTATTTTTTTCATGTGACAAATCCTGCATAATATGACAGGGCAGAAGATTAATGGATTCCTCTTTGCCATTCTGAAAATTGTCTAATACCTAAAGATAATCTTGTAATGTTACAAAAGTAGTATTTATATTTTTCAGACATGATGAACTAATCCTCTTTCATCAAAAAGATGTCCTGCTTTAATTTCAAATATCACACAGTGTTATTTTAAATAATGTAATGTGCATTTTACCCTTGATTTAAGTGGAAAAGATACCTTGAGGTCACTAGCATAACACTTGGATACTTTTTTAAAAAGTAAACATTTTCTTGAAAATATCTCTGACGGTTTTGCTATAGAATAGCAAACTTAATCAATAAATCATACACATTACACCAAAACCAAGAATCACCTTCCTTCTTCCATGCCAAGGCAAATAGTAGGCACATTAGAAGTTTTTGCAAGAACACTTTCAGAGTCTGGAGCTTTGTTTTGCTCTTTCAGCTTCTCCTCCTCTGGTATGTAGACCATGCAGAGAATCCGTGATTCCACATTGAAGCACTCAATAACCTTGGGGCTGGAGCTTTGAAACGAGACGATTGCAATCTGGCCCATCTGATTAGTACAACTGCCAATCTGAAATGAAGAAAGGAAAATTAAAAAAAAACACAACAAACTATGACTGATGCTTGTCTCCAGGAAAATCAACATGTACAAGAAGGAATGATTGGAATGTTAACTGAAGAGTGCATCTCAAGTTATATGTGCCAATATGAATTTTCTTGCATTAAGACATAAGAGAATAATTCAGCACAAATACAAGATATATCAAAACATTATACATACAAACTTGGCTTTTACACTCACAAAAAATATTGTGTTTTTAAAGCAGGAATTATATTATGGCCTATTCTGACATCTGACTCAAATGTACATACGTTACATAATATAATTACTGTAAGTATCTGTGCAACATGCTATTTTAATAACTGGTGTTCTAATTGTCTCCGGTTCTTTTAAAACAGATAATATGGCTGAGGCCTGTCCTTTGCACAGTAAGAGGTCTACAAAGAAATGCTCTGTACCAAAAGAAAGAGTCTTGTAAACTTGCTGATACAGAAACCTAAATTTCTCCCTGATCCAAAACTAAGTATCATTAACATGTCCAAAAACTTGCACATTTTAGGGATCAGGGAGAAGTAAAAAAAATCTACCCAAGCACAGTACATGTTTTTGTATAGTAACTCTTTCTGTTTATATGAAATAAAATAGGAAAGAGAAAAAATATTTGTAGCAGCAGAAAGATTTCATTTGCATGTTTTTGCAATTACTGTTTATAAATGGCAAAGACAAAAGGAAATTTTATGGGTCACCTTGAAAAACACAGCTAAGAAAAGCGATTTCTAACTTTTAATTTGCAAGGGTTCCCTTAAAATTTCAGTATTGTAGTAACTAGAAAAGCTCCTGAAATCATTAGCTTGCCTTTTTTTTTTAAGAACAGCTTCTATCCACCTCATTTTTTTCTGCTGGAATATCTGCGTATCTGGGGTCATAGCAATATGTAGAGTAAGTTTTTTTCCTATGCAGATTTAAACAGATTAATTTTGGCTAAAGCATTCTTGACACATGAAAACAGACAGTGTAAGCTCATACGGGTTTTTAGCAGCAATTGTTACAAATTAGCACATAATTCCCTTCTGAATGTGCTCAGCACTTTGGAATTCCTTCTGTGCTGCAAAAATTAAATGCACTTCACTGACACCCTACAGAGACCAGCAAGATCACACTGACAAATTAGTAGCTAATGTTTTATTTTTTAAACAAATAAACAAAGAGAAAAAAAACCAACCCAACATTTCTTTCATACCTACACATTTTCGAGTCACAAAAAGCAGTAGAAAGAAACAGGAGACAACCACTTTCAGATTTTACTTTGGGTAAAGATTACACTTACCCAAAGAAAACCATGTTCCACAGCACAGGAATCTGACTCTGTTTCTCCAGCAAGGTATGGCTCAGGATTATAAGCAGCACATTCAATCTTCAGAGAGAAAAAGAGAGCCGTTAGCACTTTAAAAAAATATGCCTGTTTCTTTCTATTTTAGTTTGTAATTAACTAAAGCATTTAAGGATATCAAAGACTCTCATAAGGCAAGGAGTCAGTTTAGTTCACCCAGCTTCCCCTGGGCAGGGTCAGCTGCACAGATATTGTTCCTGACACATTCCTTATCTACCCCTACAGACCTTCCCAGCCAAAGACTACAAATTGTCTTTTGCTGATCTGCTCAAATGCTTTGTGACTTTTATTAAGCTTTTTCACGTCCCCAAACTGACACCATCCCTGATGTAATCATTAGCCTGTTACCTCTCATCTCAGATACCAGGTACTTACTTCTCTTTCTTTGCAGTGTCCATTTACATGTAAGGCTGATATATGTCATGGCCCTGCCTAAGACACCTCTTCATTAGGCTAAATTAACATTATTACTTAATTACATATAATTTTTTTAAACAATTGCATTTTCAAATTTTTGTTTTTAAATTTATCATTGCCGCTTTTTCAAGTGACATCCCTCCAGCAGATGTATCAGCCTCATGTATACATTTGAGAGTGCAGAGTTTTCTCACCCGATCACACTATTCTAGCAGAGCTGGTAGCAGCACTACACCATGGTCACCTCTTTAGAAGCCTGTTTCTACACATCTCATTCATTACTGCTCTTTGCAACAATACTGCATTCCTAACCAATCCTTACCTTGCTGGTCTACTAAAAATTACTTTAACAGACCAACTAAACCACCTCTTCAATCTGCATTTATGAAACTCCTAATTTCTCCCTGAGCATACCATGTGTCTGTCCTGCTGACTGTTATCCTTTTTATTTTGCTTTCTCCCCGCAAATTGTTTCTCCAGGTGCCTTGGTCATTTTGAATGCTAATGCTATCATTCTTCAGACTTAAACTCCCTTCCAATCTCATGTCATCATGTTACTGTCAGTATATTAATAGCAATACTCATGATTTTATCATGCAGGCCATTAAAAAAAAACCTGAAAGCAACACCAGACTCAAGATTTATATTTAAAGTCCATTCCAACTCCGAAGATGAATCAAGCATCAAGGATCTGAAAAAAAACATTTTTATGACCAGTCATGGATTTCTAATTTCCCTAATATCCATGGCAGTTTGCTAAAGCTTATGTAAACACTTCAAAATATATAAAAGCAATTCATAACTGTGTAGAGAATAGAAAGTTTTCTAATGAGGTGTCATACTACATTTTTACACAAGATTCTCTCGAATTCAAACTAATGTTCTAATTTTGGACATCAACGTCCTTGTGATTATATTGTAGTACTAGTGAAAACTCAGTTAGTATTAACTTAGACTACTCAGTTAGTATTAACTGCCCACAGTCTAGCAACATCACCTCCCAACAGTGAACAATTAAAAAAAAAAAAAAACAAAAAACAAACAAAAAATCAAAACAAAATCAAAACAAAACAAAGCAAAAAAACTCCAACAAAACCAAAAAAAACACCACAAAACAAGTTGGCAAAAGTTAAGAGTTCTAAATTTCAAGTTTACTTAATTTTCCAAAGTGCAAAGAATTTTAGTCTCCTTGAAGTCAGCAGGCATTACAAAGTGATTTGCCTTAGCAGAAAAAACACAATTTATTCAGCAAAGCAGTTCACTATATACAGATAAAAATTTGAAATCAATAGATGAAAAACTGAGAAAGAAAAAAGAGCTTTCATGCCTGTCTTAGCATGTCTCATTTAACAGATGCTGAAGCTATCTACTTGTACTGATTCACAGTAGCTGTGACAATGAAATAAATCACTGGTGAAAAATAAGACAGTCTGCATGTTGGGTATTTCCCAGGCTCCTTGTTACACCTTGTGTCACTTTGCATCTTAGTCAAAAGTGATGTTTTTTCCATAGTTAACCCTGGTAGTTTAGCTCTCAGTCTTGACAGAAGCCTAGGATGTAAACCTGCCCTGATGGCTCCCTACGCCACTGGGGCAGGCTGAGCAGTACACAGAGAGCAAACAAACAGGATTAGCCAAGCAGAGGTTCTCTTCCCACCCTGAGCTGGGGCCTGAGAGCCAAACTGCAGCTGAGGCTGCAGTAATACTTAAGTCATATTTTCTAGTAATATCAAGGATTTGGAAGAACCAGGAATGACACCTGGGCTCACACCCACATTACTTTAGGAGCTGCAAAACTGGCAAAGTTAACCCAGGGCTGAACCCAATATTTTCATTTTTCATTCCCATGACTCTTCTGGACCTTTAATTGCTAATGGTCTTAAACCAAGGTAGCCACTCAAGAGAACTACCAGATGTGAACTAATAGATCTATTTACAATATGGTATTCTTTAGAAATTATATCACACAAGAAAACCTACTTGCAATCTCCTATCAAAATTACATTCACCTTAAACTCCTGTTGCTTGGCCATCATCACTGGCATGTGTCTAACGAGGAGAGGATGTTTTTCCTTTTTGATTTGATTCCCATCATCTTCTATGCAGAACCAACCTAACAGGTTATCCTCTGCTGTAATGGAAAGAACAAACATTAAACACTCCACAAACCTCTCACTGAATAATCACTTCCACTTTCCACAGGAACAGAAAAGAATTCTGTCAGGACGAGTCAATACAGATCAGGCTGTTTTATGCCATAGATGCATAAATGACAACATAAAATTATGAGCAAAAATTCAATTGAGTAGATTACATACATACTGATAATGCAAAAAAAGAACATCTTACATTAGCAAAATGTTAAGGGTAGTCTCTTAATGATCTTGTAAATTGAATATTGAAAGAGGAAATGACACATCAAACCTCTCCTCAAGACTCTAGGAAATCTGTTGAACAGCATTTCTCTGCCTGTTTAATAAACATCACTACCAGCTGCCAGTTATCATAATTGTAAGGATACTCGTCCTGGAATGATGGAAACATCCATTCTCTCTTCTTTTTTGTTACTTTGCTTGTCTTCTGTGAGACATCACAAAAGCACTCTATTTTGACCATGTGCTGATGAAACTTGCTTTCAAGCAAGTTAATGTTTCTCAACTTAGGCATTAGAAAGTCCAAGTATCTTTGGACACCTATCCCCTTGTGCAAACACAGGAAACTAATAACATCACAGGACAGCATATTTTTTATTGCTGTAACTTCGAGACTATTTGTGGTGATTTAGATGCAACAATTAGTCATGAATACCAGACTTCATTAAAATACTGTTATTCCTTCATAATGAGTGCCCTGTTTTATCTATAATGCTATTACTTTGTAGTGATACACAATCACTACTATTTACTCTATTGCAATTTTAAACACTTACAGACAATTTTCATCAAAAAAGGAAAATCATTCTCCAAAAAATAAAAATAAATATATTACACTGTACATTGAGAGCTATTTTAACTTTTTAGGAAATTTGAGTAACTAGGAATTACCAAGGGCCAGTTTAGCCATTTGTAAATTGTTGATCCAAGACTGTTTGATGGCAGGGGTAAATGTATTGAACACAGCTGTAAAGAAAGTTGGCCGCCCAGACCTGCAGTACAGGAAGAAAAGAAAAGCCACTATAAATGCGTTGGCTATGAATACAGCCATGGCTAAGAATGTTGAGCAAGATGAAATTTCATTATTTTATAATACTTAGACAAAGACACAGCTCTGATTTAAGTGTGCAAGCTATGATACAGCATATTTCCATCTTCCTATACTTTACATGAAATATTATGAGATGAGCTGGTGAAGGAATACAACAGTGACTGTTCCCTATTAGCTGTCACTGCCATGCCTCCTCTCTTGCTTCTTGCATCCAGAATGCTGAGCTGAGCAACAGGAGAAAACCTACAGTGGTGCTCTGGAACATTAAAGCTGCCAGCATTACGGTGTAAGAGCAAAACTCAGGGGCTTACTATGGAGAGAGAAGGGAGGGAAGAGCTACAGATTCCCAAATCCTCACTCGTACATCTATACCTAATATAGAAACCAACTTAGAAAGTTTTGTAATCAAGATTTCTACTGACTTGTCCTGTTTTCCTGGGAGTTGCAGCTGAATTCTACAGCGATCTGCTGCTCTGATTTCGTCTTCTTTTTTCAAAATCAGTTTTTGTAAACCTGAGGTCCAGTCATGGGCTACAGATGGGTTTAAGTTCTGAAAAATTAAAGAAACTAAGATTCAACACCAGCCTACCAGCCTGTTGCATACAGGATAATAAGGTGATTCCTGCATATAACAAACAATGAGACATGGCATTCAATTAGACCACATTTCCATCATGGATAATTTAGCCATAATTGTAAACACAGTTCAGAAATATCTGTGTTTCTAATAAATATTTTGGAAAATATTTTCTAATGTATTTCATCTGAACATTTAATCTTACATTGCTCAGTTTGATGATGCATAAATGGCATTCCCAAGTGTTTGTCAAATTAAAACATGAATTTCTATTGAGTGTATGCACATGCCTTTTACTTTATTCCAGCATCACAAATTCTGCTACTAAAATCTTTTGAAAACATCGACAAATCATATGGAAAATATGCTTTTGTTCAAATCTTTGAGTCAAAATGTTTACAGAGCCATCATGAAAGATGTGTTGACTAAATCTGTTCAAGCTGCTGAAACAACAACTGCAAGGTGAGTGTTCTGTTGCAGAGAGTAAAAGCTCACCTGAATGTACAAAGCATCAAGACTAACAAGTACACAGAAGTATACACACTTTCCACCATTAGAATTCTATGACAACTTAAGTGTTTTTCAAATATCAAGAAGCTAACCTCAGTCCTTAACTAAATTCTTGTAATGATCTTACACACATCTACCCTGAAACAAGGACTGAATTTTAAGTTTTCAAAGTCTAGTTGGCTCTGTCAGTGAAGGCAGAAAAGTTTTTTATATGGTGATGGGTGAATGTCTTATGTTATATCTGTGCTATACATATTCCCAATGATGCAGATGAAATTCACCTTCTAATACTTGTGAAGCTTTTTCCAAAAGAGCTCTTTCCATAAACTTCATTCAGAGTACTTATTTTCACAAAATGTTATGTTTTATTTAATGCCTTCACTCTGAAGTCAAAATATGTCAAGAGAAACTCAGCTTTCATATATTCATATATATACACACATTTGCAACCTGTGGTGGCAGGTAGGAGTTAAAAACTACATGTAACCATGTATAAAATGTATAAAAAGCAAAAAATTAATTGTCTGAAATCTCAAGACTTCATTTGGTGTTAAGTACTATATTTGTTTGCCAGAATATAAGCTAAATCAAAGAGATGTGAACAAAGCTAAAGCAAAATAGTTTCAAAATTCTTCTGAAAATCCTTTTATATTTTTGTGATTTATACTCAGTTTTAAATACAGTTTCCCCCCAAAAGCCAGGATTATAAGCTTGGATGGGGATCAAGAGCTTCTTCCAAACAAGCATCCTCCTACTACTGCGTCTAACTGCAAGAATCCAATTTCTTTACATCAAAATGTAATTCTGTTTCCATATAAGCTTATCAGCTACTCAGCAAACGAAGACACATGTAGTACCCACCTACACTTAAAAACCACAAAGAAAAGCAAGATTAGAAGGACAGCTGTAATCTATTTATAACACCTAACAGTTACCAGTAAATGCTGTTAACTAGAGGTAATACTAGAGATAAAAATTATTCCACTTTTTGCAGAGAGAACTAAAGAAGGCCTAGCACAAACACCAGGGAGAGGCAATTATACAACTTTACAAGAACAGGCTTGAAAAATAAATCCAGCTTTGTTTATTACCTGATAGTTTCCTTTAAGGCTGCTTATTAATTGGCTAATTTGACCAAGTACATTCAAGTCATGTAAAAGGTTCTGAAGATCATGGTACAGTTGCCCTGGTCCCATATAGAGTTTGTCTGAAATGAATAAAACCATAAGGTTATACATAACAAAAATATGCAATTTTCAGTTGAACAAGGAAAATATCACAAAGACAATATAAACATATATTATATCCTAAATTCAGAGTGCTTTATTTCTTTGCATGTACAGGCATTACCATTGGCTTTTACATCATCTTATTGCATTTTTAGCTACAAACAAGATTCAAATTGTTCATCTAGTTATTATGGAGAGCATTATCTGCAGTTTTAATACCCCACACTAGAATTGTAACAAATATCAAAGCTTCATTGGCCCCAAAATCTCTTGCTGCCATGGAAGTTTTGTTTAGCACCAAACATCAGACTTGCTGTAACACATTAATGCAAATCTTTCCTGGAGGTTGTTTTTGGTTACATGACAAGCAAAAACATTTATCTGTAGCTTTTGCTATGATGGTTAAAAATTCAAAATTTGCTTTATTGATCATGAGACAGTTCTGGATCATATATCTATATCCTAACTCTAACACAAGCCTGCAATTTCACTGAATCACTTGAAATTTTACTGCATTCATACTTAAATCAAAAAAGGATCTTTTCTAAAATCAGCAGCAAATCTGAATGACAGCAGAAATATTTTATGCTAATAATCAACAAGTACAAGGGCTTATGAGGGAACAATAACTCAGAAAAACACACTGATTACTGGGATAAGGTGTCCATTTAAATACACAAAGCTTGCAAACCCCTGCTAGTAAACTCTGACTACCATGATGCTAGGAGTGGAATGGTTATATAATTCCTTTGGAAACAACACTCACTGTCCCATAAAAAAACCCACCCTGACTCATACAGAGTCAGCATGTTTCCCTCTGGCTGAATGACAGGAACAGGACTGGATTATCTTGCCAGGAAACTCCTGCAGATTCTTTAGCTCACACAGTGTAGTATCCAAACTAGGGATCCTTCATCCCTAGCACAGCTTTGGAAGCCAGTCTGTGGGCAGCAAACGCCCCTGGATCAGAAGGATTTCACTGGTGTGTTGGCAAGAACAGGATCTGAATACAGTGCTGGCTACTGGCTCTGCAGCCAGCTGTGCCACCTGCTCTGGCTGCAGGGCAGAGAGTGCTGGGCACCGCTCAGCTGCCACACACACTGCTGGTGCCTCTGCTTCCCCCAGCCTGCTGCAGGCCAGGGTACAAAACTCAAACCAAACACAAAGTTGTCCAAATAGCCTAAGCCAGAATAAATATGAAAAATAAGCATGCATGAAACAATATTACTTAAATCATTAGTATTTTTTTAGTTAGGTATCAAAATAACTATTTTCTAAAGACATTTTCCTGTTTGGAGGCATCAAACAGATAGAGGCCATCACAATCTTTTTCTTTAATGCAAGTGATTCTATTAAGCTGGAAGTCTGCCTTAAATCCTGAAAAGCATAACATTTCAAGGCTCAAAGAAAATATGAATGTCTACTTTATTTCTGATTTCACCATTTCACTGCAGGAAAATGCAACATAAACCTAAAATATTACACATTCCCATAAAATTCCAAATTATTATCTGGCCCTTAAATCTTTTGGTAAATTGGATCAATGAAATTATTTCTGTGCATTGCACTTGAGCAACAGACAGGGAATGACTGCCCTTTACTACTGTTTACACATCTAGATAATAGATGTGATTATCATCCTCTTCTTTGCCTGCTCTGAATGCTAATTAAAAGAACAATCTAGCCTTTCTTACCCTGAAAACCAAATTAGTCCATAAGAAAAGATGATTACATTTATTGTACACCATGAAAAGAAACAACTCCAAAGTAGATCTAAGAAAAAGAATTTGGAAATTATGGTCAGTTGAGTATGTTTGCAGTTGTTTCAAAAAATAATAAATTAAACACTTTTCTTGAACTGCAGACTCCATACTTTCATTAAGCTGCATTTTCACTTTCTTCAACCCAAATACTTGAAAAATCTCTCTTCTCTTCTTGTATCTATCTTCTGATAGCTTACACCTTTTTTCTTGCTACCATCCACAATAATTGTAATTTGTTAAGTACTAGAATCACTAGTTCCTAGATGCATCAAATTATTGATTTTTATGGGGCTACTTGCAAAGAAACAGGCAATCTGGTGAAATCTAGCTAAAAGCCATGACAGCGTGTCTGGCAATGTAAATAACACAAATTATATCATTCTTGCTCCAAATTTATCTAAAGAAAAGATAACTTCTGCAAAAAAAAAAATTAACACTGAACAGAAATAATTGTAAATAATTGTTTGATTAGTTGAGTTTTTGGCAGAAGTCCAGTCACCTGTCATTTACAAACTCCACTACTAAACAAACCAAACAGCTGCTGTGAAAAACTTACTTCAAGACTTTTTGAAATTTAGCTTTGTGGGTTTGAACCAAGAGAAAACTTAGAACAAACAGGTTGTGAAAAGCTGAGTCTGTGAGGCTTCACTTGTATAGGACAGATATTTTCACCCAAGCAAATTACATTATTCTTAAATTATAAAGCCAGGGTCATGCTTTGTAGCTTGATAAAGACACTTAGCAGACATTTTGTTTATTATTGTTTGGAGAACAGATATTAATGCAACATATAACAAGCAGCATCCAGGCAAGTCCTAGATGCTGCAGGACTTTATGCCATAGTCTTCAACTGAGGCCATAAAGCAAGGTTTAACTACCTACACAGATGGGCTTGCCCTGGGCAGTACATATATATCCACCGTGCCTGATAATCCTCTTCTTGAAGCTTCAAATAATCTTACAAATATCTTTGTTCCAGTCTTGGAAATAAGGCATAAATCTTGAATTTCTTTCAGTAATCATCACCTGAGTCTCTTTTGTCTTCATCATGCATATTTTATAAGCTATTAATAAGTCAAGATAAAAAGGATGCAATATGAATGTCAAAGCAAATAAACTAACCTGGCATCTGAAAGGCTGTCACATAGAAAAACCAAATAAAAGTAATTTTAGGCTCATTCATTAAAAGATCACATTCTTAGTACTGGAAAGGAAGCACAAAATCAAATCAGTAAATAATTAATGAGAGCCTGCTTCCATTCTCTGATGTTCTAGAAACGAGAAACAGCCAAGAAGATATTTTAATAGACTAGGACTATAGGCACCACTAATATCAGCCTTTCATGGAGGTCCCTAGTGGGCACAAACTGACACAGAAAAATAAGGCTTCAGAAATCAACAATGATGTAGATTCATCAGAAGTAAGTTCTCCAAAAAGTGATCAGTTGGATTGTGTCTGAAAAATAGCTGCAAGTTATAGAAACTTTATCTCTGAACTGGGTCCTGTAAGGGTTACTCACAATGTCCTTTAAAATAGAACTGGCTTCTCAGTGGTTAACCAAGCACTGACTAACAGCTGATCCTGAGAATCGTCTGATGGAGGGTTTTTCTTGAGTGGAGGAGGTGGGGGAGAACACTACTCTGTTCATCAGATGTTTCTCAGTTCACAGCCACAGACTGGCTCCTTCAGCCCACACATGTTCCCTGACCATTCAACTGCTGGCTATTTTGGGGTGGGTGTTCACTCCTTTTATCCATAGAGAGTGCACTGAAAAACTCTTGGCTTCACTCCAAAGCAGATACATGGTCGGTTTCTTTTGTACTATGAAATGTTTCACAAATGATAAAGACATTTCCTTCTCTTTCCAAGCTACTCTTGTTAATTATCAACCTCTAAAACAACTTATTTTTCCTATGAGAAAAAAGTCTTTAGTGGTTTTAGAGGAGGATCTCCCCAGCTCTACACATCCTACGTGCTACAGAGTGTGCCTGGGCAGGAGAAAAGGCAGCATGTTGTAACCAATAACCACATATGTGGCTTCAAAGGCAACTTTTTTGCATTCCACCTACAGATCAAGGGTGAAATATTGGCCACATGTAATCCAGCAAGAATCTTTTTCACCAACCCCTTTGTTGCTAAGATTTTACCAGAGGAATTTGTGCCTCCCTGCAACAGGCAAGTTTAGTGCCAACAACCAGTAATTCTTGCAAGATACCCAATTCCTTGCTCAGCATTAAATTGAAATACACTCAAGGTTAAAAAAGAAAACATAACCACAACTTGTTTTAGAGGGAAGAAAGGAGGCTAAAGTTTAAATTGATTTTGCTGCTATGTAAAAATGGGGAGAATATTTGCTTTTTATAACAATTTCTTCTTAGGCCAAGATACATTTGAGTAAAATAACAAACATTTATTTTACCTGCTTGTTTCCCAGTTATTACTCTCAGCACCACAGCTTTAAATTCATAAATTTTGCCTGGTACGAAGTAATTTTTATAACTGAAACAGAAGCAATTCTAGGTGATTTATACCCAGACATTTTCAAAGCCTGCAGGAAATTCCCTGGGTGTGGTTAAAGTCAGTTTAACTTGGTTCAGGCAAAAGTAGGATTGGGAAGGTTGTGAATAAATATACACATGCTAGAGAAGTGTCCGTGTGCTAGTGCCTGGGCAGGGGGGAGGATTCCCACCTCTGGCAGAGGGCTGCATTGCTGGGGACCAGCCACAGCTCTCTCCCTGCACAACAGCAGGGAGAATAGGTGCTGGCACAGCAGCTGCTCCCTTGGGATTGTCATCCATCCGGTTTCCCTACATTTTTAATTTCCATGGCCACTTCAAGCATATTGGTTATCATAATCCTGAACTGATCACACCCTATTCTTCTTGTCTAAGAATTACAAAGGGACACATTTATTTTCTATGGTGATTTGTTACCTGTAAATATTTTCTACAAGCTCTGGCTGTGTGTTCTGATTCCCATTTGTGAATTACTATTTTATCACAGATTTATGCTGCTAAAGACAGAGTAGATGCAATCACCCATAATTTGAACATCTATTGCTGGGCAAGCAAACATAATGGCTCAGCTGGTCCCATCCCATACTAAACTCCTGTTTATTCCCAATAAGAAGGATTTTCTTCAAGTAATACTCTTATATAAATCCAAATGTCACACAAATAAAAGCCTCAGTCAATATATTTCCAATATTGCAACTATTTTTGCAAACATTTCTGTATTGTCCATCATGTTGAAACGAAATACTGTTTATAATAGACAGACTGACGGCTGTCTCTTTTACTGCAAAGTAACTAATATAGACAACGTCTGCCTTGAGTATAATCATAGTAATGAACTTTTCTCCACATAGTTCAGAACCACAATACATCAATATAAATTGCTTTTGGAAAAGCTATATTGAAATGAAGTGAAAACCACTGCATCATGAAAATTCAAGGTCCTTATAAAGATTACTTTGCTTCTGAGAGATATGTAGCCCTGAAGTCAGGGTAGTGTTGCACAGAATGGAAGATCATGAATGCTCAAATGCAAAAAAAACCCACAAATGAATCTGAGAAAGGCTCTTTTCCTGACTACCGTTCCAGTGTTACTGAGGGGTAACACAAAATTAATGATATGCTTGAAGAACATGCCAGATCTGAAGACCACTCTCAAAGGTTGGTATATCCCAAATTTGACTTGCCATTTGCAATCTGGCCTTCCAGGCTGAGCACATTTGTATTGCTTCCTCCCACTGAGCCATCTGTGTGCATCCAGGCAGCACACTGAAACGTCAAATGTTATGAAAGGAAGAGATTTGGGAAAGTTTCAATCCTCATATAGAGCATAAAAATCACCTGGGATGGGGGAAGAAGTTACATATGTGGGAGGTAAGTTTAAGCTGATGTGTCTGAGAAAGGAATATCAAACTGGTACTTGTATAGGATTACACACTTGGAACAAATAATAAAAAAACAGGCCCTTACACAACATTTAAACTATATTTAAACCTGAGAAGCTTGTACAGTCTTCTGGAAAGCAAAGTATCATGATACTAGATGCATTCTTGATCAGTTCATAATAAACCAGACAGGTATCATGAGACTGTTAACCTATTAATGTTAAACTATGATGATGCAGCAGTAATATATTTAAAATCATTTAAGTGTAGACAGAACTATTCAATTCTTTAAAATTTGCTTTGATTGTCCTAGAAAAGTTATGTTGATTTTTTTTTCCTGAAGTAATAATAGGCAGCCAGCAGCCCACTGCTTAATTTATAATGCCCACCATTACAAAGGACAAGAATGGAGACTGTGAAAGACAATGTTGTATCTAAAGTAAAATAGTTTCCTGTACACTGAAGACCTTGATAATTAATATAATGAAGTGAAACCAGAAACTATTAATAAGACCCAAGATTCAATCACTGCAGTTGAGGAATTCTTCCCCTATACTTGGTCCTAAATCCTGTTCCTATGGATACAGTGGTATGCAAAGCACACCATTGCTTTATAGCTGTTCAGTGGAAGAGAACTTATCAAAGTGAGAAACAACATTCTCCTTTCACAGGTCTAGTGGAACTACTTTTCTCAGTACAAAAAGAAAAGGAAATATTTATGTGCAATTTTATATGCAAGCTACCTATTTCAGCAACAAATAAACAAAGTTGGCAAAAAGATTGTGAATCTTGGAAATACCAGAAACATTAATTCATTTAACAGTTCATACTGATGTTATGTGAAGTATTATTTCCTCTTCCTTTGCAAACTCTCTTGTCCCAGAACACCTAAGTTTCACTAGAAGGCTGGTGATGAGGGCCCCCTTCTGTACTAAAACTATCTTGCAAAGAACGTTGACACATCCAAGCACCTGTTATACACCAGAGGCACATCCATACCTTTGACATACATCATCCTCAGAAATTCTGTATGAGTGTTAAAGCCAGTAACAAAAGCAGATGAGGTTTTTAGATTATGGACTACCAACTTCCTGCACGCTGTGTTATGCAAGCAAAGTCCCTGACAGCACCCACATCACCACCCTCATATTTGTGTCTTCACTTGCTCACTTATGCTGTTTCTGTTTCCACAGATGGATCAGAGAAGCACGTGGCAGATTCAGTTTTCTTGTTTCTCCTTTATGAGAGTTTTTGAACAGCCAATTGGAATTTGACTAAAATAGTGATTAAAAAAAAGTTGTCCAAAATCCTGGCTTATGACCTAAACAAGTCCACAGGTCAATTTAAAGTTCATCACAGAAAAGCAGACTTTCTGCTCTCCCCTGGTTTGCTTTTTCACACTAAATCCAACTCATGATATCCACAGTTGCACGCACCCAAAAAATTTGAGCCACCTTAAGTCAACTGCAGGTCTCCTGAGATTATACCACACTCTCAGGTCCAAACTACACAAGTTTTTGAGAGGCATCAGACTCCAGGTTCGGAAATTTAAACAAATGAGAAGTCAGGAATGATGTCAGAGAACAAGAGTTTAGTTGGCAGCCATCAATGAAAAGCTGATACGTGCAGCTACTCGCACATATCTTTGCACTACAACCCTAATTTAGGCTTAGTAACCTGGTGTGGAAAGAAGCCGAACAAGCATACACATAGTATTAGGTGACAAGTAACAAACCCCTCAAGCTTACTAGAATGCAAACTATTCAGTTCAGACATGGTGTAAGCAAGCAGTCAGGATATAGTCAGGACTCTCTATCATCAACCACCATGAAGAGCTTTATCATAAACATGAAATGACACTGTTCAGTGTAATCATACTTTAATCATGTAAGCATCTAAACATAAATTATGTTCTTAATTATTGAAATTTATAATCTGAGTCTCTCAAACTAATGTATTAAATTAACTATTCTCACTGCCATGCAAGACAGGAGTTCTTTGGGTCCTAATCACAGAACCAAATACCACACAATACCCAGTACACAGAGTAGAGCTGGGAAACAAACCTCACAAATCTCAACTCTGACAAAGTATTTTTAACATACTTTACCTCACTGTCAGTTGAGATATCTACTTGTAATTACATGAATGCTGAGACCCGTCCTTCTCATTGTATCAGATCCAACACTGAAGAAATAGGTTGCATAAAAATTACCATCTAACCACAAAACTGCTTATTCACATATCTTGAGGAATAGCAAGATAAAATCAACAGCTTGCAACTGCAAGTAGTGAGTAAGGTATTGAATTCATTGTGCTATACAATTTGTGAATAAAATTATGCAAAATAATGCAAAACCACCAAGGAAATGTAAAGCCTTGGAGACAGTGAGAAGTAGTTCAAACATTGAGAGCATGACTTCAAGATTATATTAAGCTCCAGCTAATCCTCACTACACAGGGAATTTCAGATATAAAAGGCCATAAATATTTTTCCTGCTGACAGCAGCAGCTGTACTGTGTCAGAGATTAAAGCAGCAGAGAACATGAGGGAGAAACACTGGAGCCCTGATTTGCTCATTAGAGTGGACCCCACGGCCCAGCTCCCCAGTGTCACACTAGCTGGGACAATGATCAGGGGTCTTCCTGGACTATGAACTGACTGCAGTTCCTGGCTCTGCTCCCATGAGGAAGAAAAGTGCTGTAAACAAAAACTTGAGAGTGAAAGAAGTGCCATGGCCCTTTCTCTCACAAGGCCCAAAGAGGAAGGCTGAGGACAGCATGGACCTGGAAGATCCTGCCCTCCTAAGGAGGGAGAGGGGTCACACCAGGACCTCTGGGATGCACCTGCATGGGCACAAAGGGTGAGGGAGAAACTGGGTGCAAAAAGATAAACACTGATATAAATAGGCAATGAAAGTACACATGTGAAAGCATTTAAACAATGAAAGTACTGCAAGGGTCCCAAGACAGGTCTCCAGGCAGTCATAAACTGGCCCAGCTGCCAGAGGTTTAAACTGGAGCTCCCACCAGACTATAACAACTCATGTGGAAATGGCACTGTGAGCAGCTCACCTCCCTCTTTCATGCACACCAGCTGGGTTTCTAATAATTTTACTACTCTGTGCCATGATGTGGATGAGATCCCTAGCAACACAGAACAAGGTTTATAGGAAGTGGATGACAAATCCTATAATTGATATAAAAATACAAAAGGCAAAGAGAAGAATCTCATCCTGCATGGGTGAGACAAGCATGTAACACCTAAATTTATCCTTGCCTAATCCACTAGATAGAAACTTATGTCCGCTTAACAAAGTCAACTATTTAATGTCACCCCATTTGCTCAGATGAACAGGCTTTTTGGCACTAGATTTATTTAAACTCTTTGGTCTTTTGTTTGTATATATCAGTGACAATTTACATTTATTAAATCTCATACACATATTAAATCTCATTTAGTGCACAGTATTGTCTTCAATAACATTAACTTTAAATAAAGCCTTACATTATTAATCTTTATATATTTCACTGAGATGAAAGCTAGTTAAATTAGCAAGTCATGCCACATCTTTTTTTCAAAATCTTATAACCAATGCTGGAGTTGATATGTCACTTAATATTAGTTTTGCTTACTCTGGATTTTGTATTACTATTGCTGTGCCTTACAGGGATCATAAAGCTGACTTTTTTTTCTTCCCCAATTCTGTATCTCTCATTAGAGAAACATGCAAAAAAACCCAGCTTTAATGGCAATGGCTATCACAGCAGCACTATCTTCATTTTTGAAAAGAGATGCCATTCCACTGAGCAGCATATTGACAGAAACAAGTGCACACTCTAGCCCATCATACATCCCTCCCTGTTTCCCTGGCAACACTCAGAGGCCTACACAAAGTGACTGCATCAAGCAGAAGGAAACTTGGAAGAGAGGAATAATTTCTGCACTTCAGCATCATGTCACTACTGTATTTGACAGTAAACAAACCCCACAGAGATCAAGAACACAATCAAGTGGAAACAGAGTACAATTGTATCCCTGGAACTCTGAATGAGAAAGAGGAACAACCATGGTTTAGCAGTTCTGAGCTTTGCTCTCAGTTACAAACTGTAAACCTGTGAAATAAAAAAAATACATGAAAATGCAGCCATAAGCATACTAACCTGATTTTTGACATAATTGTTTTCTTCAATGCTCATTACTGTATGGATCTATAGTACAGATGGGTCTGGCTCATTTCCCCTTTCAGCCTTTAGACATATTGCTCAAATTGATGTTTCTTTGCTCAAGTAACTGTCTATGCTGTCTCTTAATCAACGTGATCAGAGCAGAAGACTGCTGCCAGACACAGGTTTCCCACCCAGACATGGCAGGATGCCTAGCCATGTCTGGGTGTAGAACCCTTTGGTTCTACAGAGTCTCTCTAGTCTGGTCTTAAATAAAAGCATTGTGAGAAACTTCTCACTCACCCTTTTCATTCTGGGGACCCAAGAACAGGCAACTGGCGGTGGTTGCTGTGGCACCAAACCAGCATTTGCCTCAGCACAAACCACAATTCCCAACCCATCGACAGTTTGCATGAAGTGCTGCAAACTCGTAACATGTGCCAGAAGTCCGAGAAAATGAAACTCTGGCCAGTATATTTGACTTCCATTCCTATATTCCCCATTAAAAGGCAGTGAAATACACATATTCGCAGTGATTTCATGTACACATGGATGAATTGTAAGGAAAGGTTATCTTCTGATTCTTCTAGAGGGGCAATACTGAATATTTTGGTAAGAAGTTACAAATTTGCCCTTTGATTACACTATTTATATTTTTTGAAAGTATTTATAATATATCAATGACATATTAAAACCAAGTTGTATTCACTGTGCTTTCATCAATCCTTTTTTATATTGTAAAAGTACAGGTAGTGTTGAGCTTTCTTGATGCCCTCTTTCCACATAACCCAAAAGGGAATCTGAAGAGGCCCCAGTAAACTGGAACCTGACAATATGGTCCCAAGGCAAGAAGGATGACTGTGGTAACTACATGCCTGTCAGTCTCACTTCAGTGTCTGGTAAAGTTACAAGGGTTATTCTGAAGCTAGTGAAAAACACCTGAAAGACAACACAGTCATTGGTCCCAGCCAAAACAAGTTCATGAAGTTGAAGTCCTGTTTAAGAAACTTAATTTCCTTTTATGAAAAAGTAACCCAGGTAGTTGATCAGGGGAAGTCAGTTGATATGAACTGTGGATTTCAGTAAAGCTATTGATCTAAGGCTTCTCACAGGCCTCAAAATGTCCAGCACACATTGTTTGATAAACACATTATCCATACCTTGTGGCTAAACACATCATGTGATGGGTGAGAAACTGGCTCATGGGTCAGGCACAAAGGGTTGTTTATAGTGGTGGTAGCACCAGACTGGTGACCTGTCACTACTGGGGTTTCCCAGGGCTTCATTTTAGGCTCAGTTCTCTTCAATGTCTTCATAAACGACTCCAAGGAAAAATAAGAACTTTACCAATGACACTAAATTGGGAGGAGCTGTCAAATCCCTTGAAGGCAGAGAGATCCTGCAGAGAAACCTTGACAAAATTATAGGACTGGGCAATCACCAACCGTAGGAAGTTCAACAAAGGCAAGTGCTGGATTCTGTGAATGGGACAGGGCATCCCTGGATGTATGAACAGACTGAGCACAGACACTGGAGAGCAGCCACACAGAAAGAAATCTGGGTATCCTTGTCAGTGGCAAGCTGAATATGGGTCAGCAGTGCTCTGGCAGCCAGGAAGGTCCAACCGTGTCCTGAGAGGCATCGGGTACAGGATCACCGGCCAGGTGAGGGAGGTGAATTTCTTACCAATGCATGAAAATAAAACCAAGAATATACAAATTTCTGTTCCCACTGAAATCATTCCCCTCTTCCTATATTAATTTAACTTTTCTATGCTATGACTGTGTCTGTGCTTCTGCACATGGACTAACTGGGGTGAAGAGAACAGCAATAGCCTACCAGAAACAATACATGGATTTACCAGGGGAAAAACTCTTATCTCACATCTTACTGCCAATGGTTCTGTGGAGAAAATTAACACATCACACTTTTTGGCACACATAATTAAATAATTGCTTCCACAAAAACTGTCTGTCTGGGATGCCAGAGAGCCATACAGACTTTCAAGCAAGACTAACTCTAATACCCGAAACAGGATTTCGACTAATTTGTTGAGAGAAATGCATTTTTTCCTGAAGACTGAGATTGTGAAATGTTTACTGATTATGATTGCAGGAAGCAAACACAAGTTGTAATTGCACTCCACTAAGAAAAAATATTAGAATTGTACAAATAAAGGAGCCTGCCAAACAACTAAGACTTCAATCCCTCTTCATGTTCGTAACTATGAGAATTTAGTCTATGGTTGGTGCTAGGGGAGAACAACAGAAACAAGACAAGCACACATCAAGGACATGGCAGTACAGCAGAATACACTCAAGTAAAATTTTCCTGCTTTGCTCCATACACCCTCAGGCCACATACCTTTTCCTACCAAAATACAAATGGTTTAAAACCAAAAAACAGCCCCTAAATGTGTTCTTCTGTAGGATCCAGATACAAAAGACTGCTGAACAAAGCTCAGTGGGGTAGAAAACTGCCCACTGGTGATTTTGCCAAGTGAAAACCAAGTTCACCCAGCCCTTGCTTTTCATCTTAGAACAGTACTGAAGCATGCCTTTGATTTATTCATACTCATAAAATCTTTCAACCTTTCAGCTGCATATTACAGGCTGTACAAGATTAATTCAAATTTAGCTATTAATTCAGCGCCCAAAGTAAAGTTTGCATCTTTAGACTAAACTGCTTTTTCTTGTAACATCATAGAAAACTGGAAGCACCAATTACATTTAGTCAATAATAAACAGCAAGATACAATTGTGACAGCTGCCTACTCACAGAAAAGATTTTGGTGGGGAAGAAAGCACCATGATAAGGGAAATGTAACTAATAACCAGTAATCTTTGCAAGAACACAACCTGAATCCATCAAGAATCCTTGCTAATCACAGCAGCAATGTCAGAATACCAACTTTACAGGAGTCAAGTACTCAACCTTGCATGTGGCAGATACAAATCAATTATTCTCAGTCTTCCAGAAATGCAAGAGGTAATCCCTCTACTACTTAATGATTTTACAAAGAATCACCATTATTCTGTATCTTTTCAGTACCCACAAATTGGATATGTAAGCTGAAAATTAGGTCTGAGAAATGGTTTTATGTGTCAGGATTTTGCCTGCAGCATCCCAAACTGTTCTTGATCACTATATTTTATTAAAATCACATACTATGAGGCCACCGGGATTTCACTGTATACTTTGAAAACAGAGGGAGACATAATTTTATGATGACTGCAAAGATACAGAATTTCAAGCAGAGTAGGTAGTATTTCTCTGTTACCACTCTGCAGTTTGTAGTAAACACCTAGTAGACTTATCAATTATCTGATACTACAATATTAAAGACCATGTAATCAACTATAAAATGCAGCAACTTGGTGGGTGCAAATAAGAAGCAACACTGAACCTGTACACAGTCTTACCACTCTGTCCCTCTGCAGGAAGGCTGTACTTTCTGAGCTTCTGTAATCTTTAGCAGCCAACTTAAACTGGAACTAAGGCGACAACTCCACAGAATAACTAACACAATTAGTGTTAGTGCGTATTCAAACTTGTCTATAAAGGCCAGTTCAAACAATTCTGCATTCAGAGTAACAGCTAGTGCAAACACAGCAGTATATGCAAAAACAAGGCTATGATGCTCCTCTTTCATTATTTTTTATATTCAATTTAGCTGGATCATTTGGCAGAAAAGTTTGATTTAACAAGATAAAGGATTTTTTCAGTATACCCAGTATCCTTCAAATCTTTTTTATTTCTTATCTTTTGATCTTTTTTATTAGAAGACTGAATTAATATAACAGAGCTTACCAAGAGAAAAATTAGTTCAGCTCACATTTTACCTACAGAATACCATTTAACCTGAAGGTTGATTTACAAATGATGTACAAAGTAATTTCTTTTTTTGTGTGATTTTGCCACCAAATATGATAAAGCTGTAAAATCTCAAAAGCCAAGAGGTTCAAGGAAGTTCTACATGACTGTTTTAGTTTCTCCCCTCATGCTTTTCTTCCCCAAATGACCACACTGACATGCAAGGATTTGGTCTTATCAGCTGTGAAACTGCGGCACAAAATCATAGTAAGAATATTCAACAATCTGTTCCTCCCACACTCACCTACAAAAGGGACCCTCAATTTTAAGAAATACACTTCTTTATATAATCCTTTCAGGATTATATAAAGATTATGCATACAGCAGCTGGTAAATTTTAAGATAAAGGCTTTAATCTCATTCTCTAAGTAGTCCATTATTGCTTAAAAGGAATTACAAGAATTAAGTCATCTTTGAAATAAAGACATAAGTGCCCATAAAAATTTCTGCAGCTATTTACAAAAGGAGGAGCAAGAAGACCTGACAAGAACCATCCTGGAGAATACAGGACGTAGCAAATTTTATACTGATGCTCTAGCATTTATGCCTCCTTATAGCACAACTGTGGGAAAATTCATGAAGCCAAGGGTACACTATTAAATAAATGTAGTGTGAAATAATGCCTAGAGCTACTAGTACTGAAATCCATGTGAATCATAATCCATGAATAGGAATCAAATCACAATCTAGAGATATCTAAATGCATTTAATATTATAGTATTTAGACAATAAGCAGGATATTAAAATAACTCCTTATGTATGAAAGTCTAGCTAAAAAGTAAAGTCTTAAAATTCATATTTCTCTTGAAGGCAGTGGGCAGACTTGTAGGGGGGATTAACTAGCACAGAAGAATTTGTAAACTTCAGAGCTTGAGGTCTTTTTTGGAGAGGGGTTAGGAGGAAATTACCTACTAACATATCGTTTCAATAACACTCATTAAGGATTTTTTTCTGAAGCACTTGAAGGTGCAAGATACCATGGGTTTGAGAGAAGTGAGTAAGTTACCCTGCAGTAACCAGACTTTGTGTCCAGATTTAATCACAGCAACAGGGTGGCTTGGTCATCTTTATTGAAAAAAACTTCTTTGCTCTAACAATGGGATAAAGAACAAAAGCAGAAGCAGTGACCACGAGACCACTGGCGCACCACATCAAACCCACATTTTTGAACGTCTGCACACTCTCATGCTTTACAACTCTTTACTCATTCATGCATAAAATTCTAAAGTACGACAAATACAACTAATTCACGTTGCAAGGCAGGAGCCTGGCTGTCACTTTATGCATTCTCAGTTTCCAAAGAAAGAGGCTTTACTACTCTTCATGTTACAGAAATCTTCATGGACAAAATGCATTCCTTTGTTTTCAGTAGCCCATTGAATTTCAAATACGGATTTTAACAAAGTAGTCTGTAAAAGTCAGTAACTCCTGTCACTTACTTGGCTTACAGTTAATGATGACATTTTCAGCAGAGAGCTGGGGTGGGAACCTGCAGTTGTCTCCTTGGCCTTCACTGCTACCATACTCTATGACGTCCACTTGTCCCAGCGGTACGCTCCACTTCAATAAATACCTCTGGCCAGTTGTCATGGTGCCACTGCTTTCATAGGAAGAGCTGGAAGATGCACAAATTATTGCTGTGACGAGCAACTGTGTTTCAGGGCATACTATTTATTATTTTAGAAGCTAAAATCTGCTGTTTATCAGCTTGAGTACAATGCACAACTGGAAAGAATTACATGTATCAGGCTGATTTTCATGACTGACCTTTCTCAGCGTGCAAAGAGCAGCCATGCAGGTGCAGATAATCTTGTCTGCAAACACCACAGGACTGCCAACAACAGTTCTTACATTTCTATAGCAAAATGTAAATGACCATATTTTAAGATCAATGTGCATTCTGAAATCCTAATACGAGTGCTTTGGCATTTGGAATTTTACTTTGGCTCCACATTCTCCTGATTTTTTGAAACACTTCTTTTTGGGCCCTAACTCCTATGTTTAGAGTACAGATGATGGGACCTTTGAATGACTGCTGGCAACAGGAAGGACGACTGAAGGGCTGACAAGCCAACATTTCTGCCAAGCCCCACAGCCCAGACCGTTCTGTACAGCAGACCTCTGCAACTGCTGTGGCTTCCAATAGTAATCCTGCCTGAGCTGTTGCTTAAGAAGTGTGTATCACAACAGGCATTTCAGAGGAAAGAGCACACTGAGGAAGCTCATTAGGAATATGAGACAATGGACAATGTCATTAGGAATATGACATCAATATTAATTTTACTTTGTTTCCTTCATTCCCTTATTCCCATTCAAGAACATGTAACAAACATTTGCTAAAAAGGACAAAAGAGATGTTAAAGTGAACACAAAAGGTTTACTTCACAGAAAGAATGACTGAAATCCAGAAGTCAAATGCTTGAGAGAAATCAGCAAAATGCATTTATCGAGAACAGGAACTAAATGCTGAAATTCAGCTAGTCAGCTACCTATCTGCAACACAGACTTTTGTTTCAATGAGGAAGCAAGTATGAACAAAGAACACAACTGCCGCAACTTAAGTAAATATTTATAAATTCTTGACCTAGCTCAGAAGAAACAAAACAAAAACAAAACAAACAAACAAACAAAAAAACTAGGTTGTTCTGTCACTAGGGATAGCATCCACCCTATCCAACTGCTGTTACTTCAGAGTCAGGCCACCAGTCCCTGCTGGTCATCTACACTGTGTGCAAAGAAAGACCTGATGGTTGTGTCATCTGTAAAAATATCTATCTTTTGCAAACCAGGAACACTCAAATGTCCCAGGTGCCTAGGGTCCACTAGTTACAGAGGAATTTTCTATGGCTTGCAGAAGATACATACTTTTACAAAGGACAAGACCCTCAGAGAGTCAGAGACTTGGCATGATCATGAACTTTTAACATGGAAAACAAAAACAGACTGCACTTTGCTGCTTCAAGTGTAAATACAGAAAATCCAAGACTTTACTAGTATGAAAGAACATAAAAGATGAATAGTTAAAAATAATATTCAAGTGTTACTAAGAAAGTAAAGAATTTGTAAAGGCAAGGACCACAGGATAATTGACATGAGCTTGTTAATTTCCTAAAGTATAGTTATTTCATGGCACTTCTCACTCACATGGACATGAGACCAAGCAATCACACACTTAGAAATGTATGTACAGGATTCATACTTCAGTAATGAATTAAGATGTCAACTCATATTATGCTTAAGAAAAGCTGTTCTTTAGATTTTAACAATCCGCATTTTCATTGTCAGAATGTACCATTACATAAAACAATTTGTGATACAAGCAACATATGAATGTGAACACAACCTTGGCACACACAGACATTTAGTAACAGTAATAATTACAGCCAAGAAAAGCACAGAAGGAACTATGAAAAAATGCCTTTTTCAAAGCATTTAACCTTTAATCCTTCAATATTTGGTCTCAGAGATAACAACGCTTCCCCATCCGGGACTTTGTTAGCAAGTTCCAGGTTTGTTCTGGCAACTTGCATGACTTTATTATGGGTTTCATTTATTTGTTTGTTGGAGGTTATTTGTTTTGCAGAGGGTGGTATTTACTTCACAAATTGTGTCAAGTTACAAATCTGTGTGTGTTACAGTCTGAATTTAAGGAAGAAGAAAAAAAAGTCTTACCCTGGTATGTCTATATTGCACTAAGCACTAATACACAGCAATAGCAAGACACTACAGAGCGTTTGTATCTGTAATCTCCAACTGATATAATTTCTTACAAATTTACTCTAGAACTTCCAAATATCAGCCAGCAATTTGCAGGACTATAACAAAGCTAGTTATCCATTTATTATGACTGCTCCTAGAAACCATTAGCCACAGTAAATACAACAATACAAAAGCAATTCAATAAGTGTCACTTTTTTCCACCTGAAGTGCAAATGATCATTTAAAAACTATAAGTTAAATCTTACCGAATATTTACTGTTGCACACATCAGCACATCATTTAACATGAAAAGTCGCCGTTCTTTGGTTTTGATAATTTCTCCTTTGTCATTATAAACTGTCTCAACCATATCATCAGTCCGTATGAGGTATCTGTTTCCACTGCTGAGTAGCTGGATTTTGAAAACAATCAGCATTGTATATTAAACACAGTGCATCCAACATCCAGCACACAAAAAGCAAAAACAATGGGTTGTCACATGCCATCCTAGCACAAGTGATTGCAGGTGGATTTGCCAAGGGAATTAGGTCTCTTTATTAATCTGCTTTTGATTTAGAGAAACAGTAACTTCTGCTGTCATCCATGTGGACTTAAAGGGCTTTGCATCTTAATGTAGACCATGGCTGCTCTGGGAATCTTCCATACTGATAAAGGTTTCTTGGAGAAAAAAATTATTCCTTCCACAATTTCTGTGATTTCCTTCCTTAGTCTCTTCTTTCATAGTCCACATGATTCCAGCTGCCCAGAGTGGGAGGCCAGAGTGTGAGGAGGAAGTGTGCTCAGCCTGCTCTGTCCCCCTGGGCTCACACAGCTGAGGAGTGCAGCTGGCAGGGTGTCACAGACTGTGGAGAAGATGACATGTCCAAGAGATTCTTGGCATGTAAATTGCAAGTGACATTTGCCTTCAAGGGCTGAGGATCAGCCACTGTGCGCAAGCATGAACCAATCCCTTACATGTCAAACACATCTCCATAGTGTCCAGCAGAATAAAATGGTCCACAACTCTCTAATTTTCTACCCAACCACCTCTTTCACCATCTATTTCACCCTGGCTGGCATTGTTCCAAAACTGTATATGCAAATATACAGTCCCAGGAGGGTCAACCATGTCCTGGGGTGCATCAGGCCCAGCATTACCACCCAGGCAAGGGAGGGGATTGTCCCACTCTGCTCTGCACTGGCCTCACCTGAATACTGTGTGCAGTTTTGGGGGCTGCAATGTAAGAAAGATATTAAACTATTAGAGAGTGTCCAAAGGATGGCCTCAAGGATGGTGAAAGGCCTTGAGGGGAAGGTGTATGAGGAGTGACTGAGGTCACTTGGTCTGTTCAGTCTGGAGAAGGGGAGACAGAGGGGAGACCTCTCTGCAGTCTACAGCTTCCTCATGATGGGCACTGTTTGGGCACTGAACAGGCTCCTCGGGGTAGTGGTCAAAGCCCCAAGCCTGGCATAGCTCAAGAAGCACTTGGACAATATTCTCAGGCACTTGGTGTGACTCTCAGGATTGGTCTTGTGCAGAGACAGGAGTTGGACTCCATGATCCACGTGGGTCCCTTCCAACTCAGCTGATTCTGTAATATTAACACACAAGGCCTGTGGGACCCTGCGAGATTTGGAGTGACAGCCCACGTATATATCAATGGATTCCCCACTGCGTAACACACAAAATCTTGCAATCAATATCAACTGACCAAAGGTAACCTTGGCCACCTCTTCAAAAGCACATTCTGTGTCTTGGAACTATTTGCGGATGAGTAATAGCTGCTTCATGAAGCAGGATTATTACAACTAGAAAATAAAATGTCTGAATCCATCTTCTAATGCACTTAGAATGGAAATGCTTTTCCGGTATGAAAATAAATTCAGTATTCCATTCCTGGTAAATAGCTTAAACAAGTATTTTCTGGTTGACTATTGCTTTCCTAAAATATGTGCTTTTTTGTATCTCCAAAAACAACCCCATTCCTTCAGCACATCCCCACTAATAACCTGAAACTTCACAAAAGCAGTAATTGAAGCATTTATGCCCCACTTCATGGGAAGGAAGGAATCATTTATATTACAAATAAAACAAGCATATGTATATCCACAGTACAGATAGCTACTAATAAACCCAAATAAAAGAGATTGCTCCTTCCTTCTTACTGAATGTCTTCTAGAGTTCTTTTCAGATATTTCTATTGTACAATGCAAATATATGAATGAAATAGACTGAGATTTTCCGTAAAACAAGGATGTTGGACCCATTCAATAGCACATCCTGAAATGCTTCATAGTTGGAAGCACTGCTGTAGAAGGACATGGTCCCTTTCTTTACACAGGAGTAATTCCTCGCTTCTAAGATAAATGAAAAGTTGAGTTTTTCCATGCAGAACACATACATGAGATTTTACTATATATTATTATTTCCTACACTGCCACAGAACACCAATACTGCTGAGGCAAGTTCAGTGTGTTGCCTATTCCAGCACACAGTGGTGAGCCTGTTCAGTCCCAGAGGCAGATCACATCTCACATCTACCACTAGAATGACCCCATGTGGTTATCTCTACAGAAAAAAAAAAAAAAAAACATAGCTGTCTCTTTGGTGTGTGTTGTAAAGATTGCTCAAGGCCCAGAAACAGACTGTTCCATTTCCATTATATTTTCCTACTTTCCTTACCTTGTTCAGGTAACGTTCATTCATTGCTTTTGCTATTTGTTTTATTTCACAGCGCTGATCTGCATCCCTTTTCCTTTCATTTAACTTCTCTGCCAGTGTCTCAAGTTCTGTCAGAGCCATCTGTAGAGGTAATCTGTCAGGATGTCCTTTATTAGTGTTCTTCAACATATCCTGAGGGGCAATTATAAAACAAAAAAAAACCTATCAGATTTATTTTCAAACTCAGGTTCCAAAAATTACAGAATGTACAGTTACAACTAAATTCTTGAGTACTACTAAAGAATAAGACCAATAAACACCTAATGAATATTCAGACAGCACATTGCATAACTTCCCAAATATCTAAGTAATTCTTTAAAAATATACTGAATGGGATCACATTCTTATTTAAAGAACAAAATTACAGAGACAGGAGATAATATTAAACAATCTGGCAATCAGTACTATACTATAATATCTATGTGTCTATAAACAATTTTCCTGATATTTACTGTCATAATAATATTGCATTATCTTTATTACTTTTATTACTGTTATTACTCCTCATTAAAACATGGACAGCATACTCCTTCTAAATTAGGAGGCATTACTTCATTAAGGTCACAACAGCTCCTCCAAGTCTTTCTCTTTTGTAGGCATACAGTAGGGACAGTTTGAATTATACTTTGTCTCCATTCCCAGAGCACTTAAAAATCTTCCTGCCACAATAAACTTAATTGTTGCTACTATTTCAAAAACTCTCACCATGGCTTCCAATTCACATGCTTCCCCCATGACTACCTCTGCTCCTCTACCCCCAGTAATTCCCAGACTTGCAGCCCAAAGCCTGTCCTCCTCTTGGCACCTGCGAACACAGCTAACACGCAGTGCTTACTGGGGTAGATCTGCTGTGGTCTGGAAGGAGGTAAAAACAGAGTAAATTTGTCTGGAGCAGGTCTATACTGGGGAATTGTCCTCTTCCTGCAGCTTGACTGTCTGTTGACATGAGACCCAAGGACTCCTGTCAAATCCACAGTTTCCACAGGAAAAGAAACAAGACGCTAAAGGTCAGAAGAAAGCTACAACATACTGCAGCAGATCCTATGAGCCAAGTAGTCAGAGAGTGGATTGTTGTTCTGCATCTCACATGTATTCTAAACTATCTAAGGTATGAATTTAATCTTCTTGGTTTTTTTCTTCAATGGAAAGTAATGCTACTAAGTTCCTCATCATGTTTTGAAGTGTTACTAGCTAACAAACAGATAATAAACAAGTAGCATATTTGAACTACACCTTTACTAGAAAACTATTTATAAGCTATATTTTATTTAGCAAGTAATCTATAGTAAATCTAAGTTTACTAAGGCTTTCCTGCAGTGCCCTTACTGCCCATCCCTGCAATCAGACTATGAGATCAGCATGTTTAATGCACTGAAATTTTCTCTTTATTTGCCCATGATCTAGTGGTCACTTCCACTGCAACAAGATCCTATAGCAGAAGACAACTACCATGTAATCCCAAGGGCAAACTATACAAGGATGCAAAAGGAGCCTCCCTTTGGTAAACATCATTTACCTGCAATAGCAGAATGAATTGTGGAAAACGTTGGATTGGTTTCATCATTAAACCATACAGTGTAATGCGATCAGGACTTGACTCCTGACACTGCTGCAATGCAAGAAAGCCACATTTACTACCATGAACACATTTCCACCAGTTACAGAACAAAAGGAAAACATTTCCTAAAAATTCTTCTATATTGCTTACATTAATTATAATAGGAACACTGTAAGGATTCCATTTACTATCAAGATTTAATTTAAAAATATTAAATCTTTTAGAAAACCCATCACTATGAAAATGATGACCTCCCACTGAACTGAAATATCCTCCTTAAATAAATACAGCTGACCTAAAGCCACACAAGCAATGTACCACCTATAAATCCAAAAACCTACCTATGGGTTATTAAGAGGAAATATAAGAAAAACATCATAATCTCCGTGTTATGCAAACAGAGATTTTGATCTTCTTTATTAGAAGAAACAAAGGAAAAAATGTTGATTTATATTTGGAAACGTGTTAGAATCCATTATTTCAGTTACCAGGAATGGCAGATAAAACCAGACACATTTCTTTTGCATGTGCAAAAAAGCCAGAAATGGCCAGAAATAGGAAGGTTACAGGAAATAATCAATATTAAAAACAAAGCAAATCTAAATGATATTAAATTACCATTGTGCTTAAATTGCTATTTATTGCTACAACTATCAGCTTCACAACAGCTTATTTCCATAGTTATCTATATAAACATCTATTTTTTTTCCAAACAGCAGTAGTGACGATTTTGATCTTCATTGCTGGCGGGCAAAAAATAAAAAAGGAAAAAAAAAGGAAAGGTAAAGAAGTGTCATTGGTCATGAGAGTTTGGCTGTGTTTCTGGAAGCAGAACCAGTGTGGCTCTGAACAGCAGTGATGAGAGGTGTGGATTGTTTCTCTATTGTAAAAACACGCTTTTAACAGTAGAACATGTTTAACAAGTGACTAAACACTCATTAGAGTCTGATCTTCAAGGTGCTTGAGGCTTCCAAAGTATCATCCTGCACAGAGTTGTCCACACTCCAAAAAGTTGCTAGTTAATTTAAGATCTGAAGGCAAACCCCTGCAACCCTTCTCTAGGCACCCTAAGAGTTGCACTAGGCACCCAGTTTTTACTGTTTTTTGGACCACTGTAACAGACCCGACAGGGTGATCAGCTCTGAGAGGCACAACTCAATCCAGGATGCCTGGGGAATGAGACAAGCTGAGCTTTCAGACTCTCAGCAATGTCACAGACAATCCAAAAGCCTTGCAATTAATTCTGTGCACTGTCTGTAAGGTGTCAACCCTAGAGATTCACAGCACTTCTACTGTGTGTGCCAGGCTCTCCATACCTGTCATGACAAGCATCATATCCAACAGGGCAATATGCATTCTGCAAAAAATTCACCAATTTCAACCCCAAGCCAGAAACATAACCTTCACAATCCAGGGAAATTGTTGTAGAATGGAAATCCAGCTGCACTACTTCTCACACAATAAACAAATTAGAATTAAAATAAATTTCAAATTAAAATGTGGCTTAATACAGTGAACTACTATTTGAAGCTCACCTGATTTGGAAGAATCCTAATGTTTAGACAAATAAAGTAAAGCAAACAGCAGTAAACTGATTTGAATAACAATAAAACTACTGTGCACTTCAAAATACATCCCAGACCTAGCAGCATGTTATTATGCCAAAAATACAATACTGGAAGGGCATCCTCTGGGGTCTGTTTGTGCCAAATCCATAAAACAGACCTTAAGTCCATAAAAACAGTGAGACAATATACAGTATCAGCAGTCAAATTTCCTCCCAAATTATAACTCATGCTTTCTTATTTATTGCATATGCACAACTATCTTAAGAATGAACTAACCTTTAAGAAGTCTAAAAAGGCAGGTTTGGTGGCACAAGATTTCTTGAGAATTCCAACTGCTGTACTGAAGTTGTTTACATATTCACTGTATGCATCCAATACCATAGATTTAGAAAACTGAAAAGAAAAAAGGGAAAATCCTAACTAAAAATACAAAAGACCTCTGCCAGCACAGCTATATAGACCTCTGGCTGTTAGGGACTCACTCAGAACTAAAGGCTTTGCTTGGCCTAGTGCTGGATACACAGAAATACTGGTAATACCAAAAATAATCTTTCTGCAGAAGACAGGCTGGAAACAGAAAGATGTAACAGCTGTGAATGGCAAGAAATGTATTTACAGAAATTGATTCATCTTGGCTAGAACACTGGAGCAGAACCTGAGGACAATCGGCAGTCAAAGGGCATCCCCTGAGATTCAAATTGACAGCTGAGATCCCCTGTTCATCTCACTACCTGTCTTCCAGATTAAGTGAATCAGCAAAGTCCCAGGGCCTTCACATCCTGACTTCAGCAATTAAGGACTTACCAAAAAAGCAGACAGACTGTGTGGCCTGTAAACAGTCATGGGAATGGTAAGATCACCACCCATTGCCTTCTTGGTAATTTCATCCCTCTCTTTTGCAGAGCTGCTCTCATTAAGACTACCTAACTTGCTTCAGTCACAACAAGGCAGGTTTCCCTTCAACAACAAATCTTTAGTAACTATTTCATTTTGGGTGAACTGTGATCAGATCCCAGCTCTCTTACAGGCATGAAAAAGTGGTGATTTTCAGCACCTGGGTGGCAATAAAACAAAGCATTCAAGCGAGAAGGCAGGCAGCCTCTTAGAGACACACTTTCATGGTGAGCAACATCTTTCTATCCACCAAGGCCATTTCTTGTTTTCTCTAATTTAAAGCAGTAGCTAATTCTGTCCTTTACTGAATGGACTTCCATTAATGATGGGACAGGGTTCTACAAATACTCTTTATCAGTGCCTCACCTCAGTTAAAACGCAGGAATTTAGGACATTACCTAGTGTGGTTTCTTTCTACTTGCACACTCCTAGGTATGACTACCCATTTTTTACGAGATACCAAGCCTCAGTCTCACCCTAATTTTGGTGGGTTTGTGAATCAATAATTTCTCATAAAAATAAACTGTTTACTTAAATGCCTGAAAGATTAATCAAAGCCTGAAAACTTTTCTCACAATCCTTTCACATCTGCCAACCAAGCTGAAGACATGTGTTGGTGTCAGTTTCCTTATCAGGATAGTACATGAATACTCTGACAGTTGCCACAGGCACTGGAGAACTTGGGAATAAAGCAGCTAAGTCAGAAAGATGTGGAGATGGAAAAACAAGACTAAAATAAAACCAGATTATCTGTTCTGACACATTTGCTTACTGAAGCAACAAAGACATCACCGATCATTTCAACAGAGTCCCACTCAGATACACGACTCGCCAGCGCAATCTGAAACATTGAATGGCACTGAAGAATTTCCTTAATTCGATAAAAGACCATTTTAAGTTTTCTTTCACTCAGTAATTTTGGTTCCATATCTGAAAGGGGCTTCTCATATTGCTGTGGGGAAAAAAAAGCTAATTAATTTAAACAAACAAAAAATGGACTTCTATAAGCAGAAAAACAAACTTATGCAACAGTACACACGCAAAATCACTGAACATTTGGCATTAAGTATCTATAGCAAAATCTGTGTTAGTTTTATGACAGATTCTTTAATGATCTTTAATGATTCTTTTTCAAATATTCAAAATTTTAAAATGCAAAAGATATTAAGGTACCTCCAGGATTCTTTTGAGAGCATCCACGTAATTCTTCTCACTATCAACTACAGAGCCCAAAATATACCTTCTCACAACCTGTTGAAACAACAAAGTTTTGTCCAAAGCTCTAATCAGGTAACACATTCATTATAGTTGGAAATGATGATGATAAAATTCTCACATTAATAAAACACAAGATATACAGAGCAATTTCAATACTGGAACTGCATTTAAAAATACTGTACCTCTTCAAAAGTAATTAAATTTACTATTACTCTAAAACTACCGATTTTAAAGAACACAGCAATTATTGTATCGATATCTGTAATTTTTTTCTGACTGTTGTAATTCCAAGCTTTACTTTTGAAACTTTTGTTTTGACTTTGGCATTTAACAATGCTCTCAGGCACCTGGTGCAATTTTTAGGGCTGTCCTGTGCAGGGCCAGGAGTTGGATTTCAATGATCCTAGTGATCTTCCAAATCAGGATATTCTATAATCCTATGCACTTTAAATGTATATATGCAGGCATTAATGGAAACAATCATAGGTATAAGGTGATGTTGATTACTTCAGTGATTTGCTATAACAAAATAGATAAGAAGTTTTCAAAAATCAGTCCTAAACTGTATTTTTAATAGATTTTACAAATTTATTAGGAGCAACATGAAGGGCAAACAAGCAAATACTAATTGTCTTTTAAAGTTTAGACCGTATAAACTGTACCATTGAGAAAGCATCCAAGTCAGCATTCTCTTTTGGGCATTACCACACATAAGTGAAGTCCCCCATCTTATTTATATTGTTATGCATTGACAGAGTTGTAAGACCTTCAGGAAAAGGTCTTAACATTTCATGTTAAACTACAGGCTATTTATTACACCATCTCCACTTTCTGCTTCAGCTGAAATGCACTTTGTATGGACATGTGGGTGGCAGGACAGGAAGGACTGGAGAACCAATCTGGTTTAGAGCTTAAGCTTCTTGCCATCAATTAGATTTCTTGTTGGTTACAAGGATCTGTCTTCACCCAAATCCATTTCCTAATCCAGCTCACCCTAGAGTTTCAAAAGGGGACTATGAGAGAGAAGACAGCACAGGGGTAGGATCAAAGCACTTTCCATAAGACAAGAGAAGGAAAAACTGTTCATTTTGCTGTATTAAGTTAGCCTAAACGACCATGAAATTCAAATCTCAGGCTTGCTTCTTTCTGTTCCAGAATCCCCAGCCTCCTGCCTCCTCCACCATCAGTGCCTTTAAATTCTCCACACTTGTATTTTGCATTATTTAAATACAGGTTATGTGAGAATTTTCTTTCAGGTACTGACATTTCAAAGGAGGACTTCAAAATTATCTGAGACTTTGCTTGAGATATATACAGTAAAATTAGTTGTGTCTAATCTCTGTTTAGAATGGATTTAGCAGTGTCTTATTTAGTATAGCCGATCAGTGGCCCTGGTGAAGAATACTAATCCTACTTTTAGTCACAGTTCAATCTTCTGAAAAGAATAAACATCTGTAGAAATAAAAATTTCAGGCTCTATAATACACAATAAGAATACACAGTAGTGGCTTCAGGTTATTGCAATAGATATGAGCCCCAGCCTCAGTACTTGCGGGCACCAGGATTTAAACAGAAGCCATCATGCCACCTGCTGTTTGAAGCCAGCATGTCTACAGAGCAGCTCTGCTGTGACAGGGCAGCTGGGCTGGAAGGGGGCCCTGGCCTGGGGCACCCAGGGCTGTGACCCCTTCCCACAGCCAGGCTATGCTGGCCCCCCTGAACTGCTTCGGTGTTTCTGTACACCCCAGCCCACCGAGCCCTGCTGACCAGCAGCCAACCTCCCCACACAGCTGCTGCACCCCTCCAGTTTGGCGTCACCTCCAGATGTGCACTGCAGCTGGCATCCAGATTACTCACACAGGCTTTAAATGCCAGATGCCTGTGCCTGCTCCTGGGGGACAGCTCTAACGCTGACCACCCGCTGCACTTTGTACCATGGACTCACTGAGCGTGGCGTCCTCACCTGTTTCCCACCCACCTTTTAGTCCACCCAAACAGACTGTATCTCACCTACAGGAGTACAGGAATGCTTCAGGATACAGCTGAAAGCCCTGTTAAGGCAGAGGTAAGTGGCACACTTTGCTCCCCTCTGCCCATAAAGTCACCACAATCACCTCTCCCCTCAGTGACCTCAAAGAGGCTCAAGATGGTCATGCACAAATGGACTCTGGTCCATCTATGCTGATTTTTCCCCACTCACCTTCTTGTCCTACTAAACACAGACATAGATCCCAAGAGTATATGCTCCATCACTTTTGGGACTGGGGTGAGGCCAGACTCAATTCTCCTTCTTGTGGATAAGAGTGTGACACTTTTTCCCAGTCTTCTGGCCACTGTGATCTTAGATGACTGGGACAGGCCTTACCCGCAGCATCTTTATATCCATCCCATCTGGACCCACAGACAGCTGTTTGTCCAAATGGCCTCAGCACCCCCAGCTGCAGATTAGGCTTCACCCCAGCAGACCTGCCTCTGGCTCATGGGCTGAGTCCTGAGGACAAACCTCACCAGTAAAACCCAAGGCAAAGGTGGCACAGCTTTGACCCTTTATCACTAGGTCTGTGCCCCACCAAGCAGCGTATTGTGTTCTTCTCAGCTTCCTTTTGTTGCCAGCGTACATATCAGAACCTCTTCACTGTTGCCTCTCACACCTCACTAGCTCCAGCTGAGCTTTGGCTTTCCTAACTCCATTCCTGCCCACTTGGACAGCTCCTCCTGGGCAGATGAGCAATATTTGTCACGACGTACACAACTATTAACAGCTTGTTCCAAACTATAAGCACTGTGGGGTTTTTTACAAAAGAGGGTGAACTTAATTGTACAAAACTACCCACTCAAATTCCTATTTGGAAATAAGGAAGGAGCATTCAGACTGATGCTGAAATCTCACAGGGTAATAAAATCTTACAGTAATGGAACACAGTTTGATAGTTGCTTTGTTACAATATTAGCATTGTTACACAGTTTGATAGTTGCTTTGTTACAAGATTAGCATTTCACTGTGTTAAACGTAAGAGAAAAGTAAACTTCACCCAAGTAAAAGGTAAAACAAAACAAAAAAGAATCCGAAAATATATAGCCCTTTCCTCAATTGCCCCTTAGTTTGTTTTTTTTGTTCATTTTCTTAAGGTACAGACCAACTAACTCATGACTTGACACCCCAAGAAGCTAAAAACTCTCATATAGTTATTAGTTGTCATAACAATTCAGTAACATGAACCCAAGGAATTTATTTTCAGCCAAAATTTCTTAACTGATGCTGATTCAGTATTTTTAGAAGTGATTTCCACAGTGACTATACAGTTTGAGGTAGAAAACAGCAAAATAAATTCTTCTATTTTTCTGTAGACTTGACATTATTTGGGATGATTTTTAAACCAAGAAAAACCTTTGGATTCAAAGAGCATACAGGATAGTCTCTACATTTAAAATGGAAATCCCAGAGCACCTGGAACAAAGTTTTCTGGTTCAATAAAAATTCTTTATATTTCTTTTTTTTTTCACTCAAAACCATCACATTTAGTTTAAGTGTTCAGATAGTGAAACAATCTGAACACTTCAATAGTTCTTATAGATAATCTTATAATGCAAAACATTTTGCACCTCTGGGTGAATTCAGTACTGATGCAACTAACAACTAGGAACACACAAATTTTCAAAAAACTACTTATTCAGTTCTGAATTTGACATCCACTTAAATAAAATGCCAATATGTTTGAAGATCAAAGGCACCTAAGAGCCATTGGTGCAGAGCAGAAGGGGAGAAAAAAAAGCATACTATATTTCCCAAAGCTTACTACCTGCTGCTGTGATAATCCTTCAGGCATAGGAGTCATAATTGCTTCTGTGTGCATACAGTCCACATCAATAAATAAATTTAGCTCTTCTTCTTCCAGACAAGATGATCTATGATCTACCAATAAATAACCAAAATGTCAGCTTCTATGTGTGGATTGAAAGAAGAAAAAAGCAAAAAAAAACCAAAAAAGCAAAGACCCTATAATCCGAGCTCAGAAATTTTAAATTTTAATTTACCAAACAAAAGAAATTTCCCAGCACTTCTGTATCATCTGTGAAATCACATTAATTCTACCACCAGTAGGTACTCTAATACAGAACACCTTTCATAGGCATCCTAATTTCCCACAGCTGCAGGCAGCTTAAGCATCCTTTGCTTGACCTCTACTCCCTCTTCTCAGACAGGAGAATGGGGCTATCCAGAGGGCAGAACATGACAACTTGGATTAAAGCACTACAGCTCCAGGGACAGCAGTTTTAAAATAAATGTTCCCTGGGAAGAAACTGAAAACCCATATTATGATCCAGCTAAAAAAAATTCCATACACCCTTCTATAGCTGAACTAAAGTAGCCAAATTAACCAAAATGTTTGCTTTCATCAGAAAGGAGTGAGGGATTCTGCATTGCTCTGTGGGTAAAAATGTTACTGAAAAAGCACCACCGAAGTGCACTGATAGGTGGCAGTACATAGCCAGCCAAACAAGCAGATGTGAGGAAAGGAGACATAAAAAGAGAACAGTATAAGAAACGGTCTTAGAACAAAAAGAGAACTAAGGGAAGCAGATCTGATGGCTGGGGGAAACTTGTGAGTTTAGTTAACAAACTTAACAAATTTTTCACTAGCTCTGTGCTGATTTGGAAAGTGGTTATGAGATTCAGTCATCCACAGATATACTGTGTCTGCAACCTAATCTCCAGAAATGTAAGAAGAAATGCCAGGTCCATCATTACACTGCCCTGCAGATCATTTTCATCTGTTCGACTGCAAGAAGTTGAGGATACACTTTCTGATCACCTCATTCTTTGTACCATTCTATATTCAATTTTTGAATTAAGTAAATTGAGAAGCAATCAGAGGTCATGGCAGAGATGTAAGATGTGTCATGGCCCATACACCAACTTTATTTTTCTCAAGAAAAATATTTTGTTCCAGCCTTGTGGTTTTAGCTTCCCAAAATTGTAGTTTTATAAGCTCTGAAGTTACTAACATTTAATTAGTTGGGCAGAAACTTGAGCAGAAAGATACACTATCTCTCAGACTTATCTGAAAAATAAACTAGTTTTAATTTACCACCTGTCTCTTGAAAAAATTACCTGTGGACAGCTGCTGCCACCACTCATGACAAAGGATTGTCACTTGCTCTCAACTACAGAAAGAACACAAATACTTCTGTGGCTTTTTGATTTTATATCACTTTCTGTTTTCCCAACCCAAATTCAGCTTTCATCAAAAATCAACAACTGATTAAGTTTTCAACAGTACAGTACAGTCTTTTCCCCTACTTTCACTCTTAAGCATGGAAAGCATTACTCCTTACAAATGATGAACTTTTTAAAATAGTCAACTACTTCTCCACTGAAAACCATGTCTTAACAGTACAATCTCCTGACATTCAAGAGTTATTTGATGGAGAGACCTGGACAGACTTAGTAACTGTGCTGATTTTAACTGAAGTAGATTTAATTTTCTTCACAGTGGCTAATATGAAGCTACATTTTGTATTTGTGCTGGACACAGGGTTGATAATACAGACATGTTTTTGTTATTACTGAGCAGGGCTTGCACAGAGACAAGGCCTTTTCTGCTTTTCATATTGCCACATTGGCAAGGGTGTTGGGGATGCATGGGAGGCTGCGAGGAGACACAGCCAGGAAAGGTCACCAAAATTGACTAAAAGGATATTTCAGACCATATGACATCATGCTCAGTATATAAAGTGGGAGGAAAGAAGAGTAAGGGGAGGGGACATTCAGAGTGATGGCGTTTGTTGTTCCAAGTAACTACTGTGTGTAATAGGGCCCTTCTCTCCTGGAGATGGTTATGTACCTGCCTACCCTTGGTAAGCAGTGAACTAGTTCCTTGTCTTTCTTTGCTTGCGTGTGGCTTTTATGTTCACCATTACATAGTAATCAACCCACTCAATCACTCAACCCACAAGTTCTCACTCTTACCCTTGTAATCCTCTCCCCAGTCCTGGTGGTAGGGGAGTGAGTGAGTGCCTGTGTGGGGCTTGGCTGCTGGCTGGGGTTACACCACAACAGTAAGTTAACATCACTTCCGTACTCCCATCTACCAGTACCTAGATCACACTGCTTGGTGGGACTTTTTGTTATTATTCTTAAGTTGACCCTTCTCTGTGATCCTCAGGTTTCTCAGGTCACTCAGGTTCTTGCCCCAAACAGAAAAAACTGCTCAAGATGCATTGACCATACTGTCATCTAAACTGAATATTATACCATACATTTTTGATATATATCTGATTTCTTGCACCTAGCTCTCAGCTCCCACTACAAAAATTCGCTAGGCCATTCATTCTCAGAAATTACTAGAGAATGTAACAAAAAGAAAAACGAAATAGCAGGTACCTTGAGAAATGAAAGATTTTGTCCGAATGAAGGAACGACCCTTCTTCACAGCTGCTTTTGTCTTTTCAAGTCCATCTTTGGTACCTTCTCTAGCAGCTCTCATAAGCTTTTGCATCTGTAAGACAAAATATATAGTCTACATGTTCAGTGAATAATAGGAAAACATTTGAGCCTGCACACTTTTAGGATATCGATATCGTCCAAAGTCAATGAATACATAATAAGTAGAGAGAACCATGAAAGCTCAAAGCCAAGCTCCTGTATTTCAAAATAAAATAAAAACTGGAGACAAGGACTTACTTCATGGCAATGCTGTGTGCAAGTCTAAAAGAGCAGAAATGCTTAAGAACCCTTCTGCATTCAAACAGAAACTTTAAATAGTCTCAAATGTTATCTTATGGAACAAATACCTACTACTCACAGGTCATTAACGGCCAGAGGTCTTGTCCATCTTTCAGTGTCCCATTAACTCTTCCAAAGTATTTCTGACCTAAAGATAATCCCCTAGACTCAGTTATATATTAACTACATTCTTAAACAAACACTGTTATGAAGGAAAAAGTTACAACTAATAACTTCATTAATTGAAGAAATACAATGATTTAATTAAGAATGCCATAATCATACAGTGAACTACTACAGTCAAATAAAATTTCATGGAACAAAAAAAAAAAAACACCAAAGAAATTTTGTTTTGCTGGAACATGTTTATTAAAATACCCTGCTTTGTACTTCTTTCCCAAAATGTCCCTACAACAAAAAAAACCCACTACTGACAGAACACAAACAAAGCTGCCTTGATGCAATCAGGCAATTTCTGGGTTTGAGACTGAAGCTTTTCACAAAAACCCAGTCTTTTCATACTGGTTCCATTCAGAATGGAGAGCAGGGAGATTCTCAATTTGATCCTCTGTGGCTACAGAGCTAGGACTAGGCTAGCCTCATGGAGCCAAGGTCTCAGAGAGACACTAGGGTTGTGCACCTGGCTCACACTCTGGAGTAAGGGCACCAGTCATTAGGGAAAGTCAGTGCCCTATCTCATCTTCTGAGACTGTTAACATTAAAAGTAAGCATGAGAAAAGGTCCTTGACCAAATATTTTTAAGAGTATAGCAATATTATAGTCTTTAATTTAAGACTACACGATAAAAATTCAGCACATTCAGAATTCATTTCATACAAATTAATATCTACTTTTTCAAGCTATTAATAAAAAACAACATTGTCTGTGTTGGAAAAGCAATTATTTAAATGTAGCTAGTTACAAAAATCAACTACACTACCTTCAGCTCATGTTTTTGCTTTAGTTGCTGAATCTCTACTGCTCCCACAGTGTTTGACATCAAATCTTTCATCTTTTTTTCATAATGCTCCTTTAAACGCGTTAGGTCATGAGAAAGCTACAGTGTATAAAAAGACACAATCTTTTCAAAAAGCCATAGTGAAAACTTCATGCTAAAGCACTCACATAAATCATGCACAATGCCCCATCTATCTACTGGCCCAAAGACAACTAAGGGAAAACTATCACTGAGGGAAAGCTATCACTGAGGGAAGCTCCAGTCCGAGGAAGGGACCATCACTCCTGGGCACTGTTGAACTCCACCAGGTGCTTTTCTGTAAAGACAGGGGCCAAGCCACTTAGACTAAGGCAACTAAATTGTTATACATATTAATTGTATTTTGCCTATCTCTTAAAAACCACATGGAAATAATACATCAGCTTTAACCATAAGCATTATTCACTGGAGCCCAAACCCTAGTCTGTATTTCAGACTGTCCTTCAAAACAGTGAATCAGAAGAAAACTTAGAGACTGAGGAGCCTGTGGAGATTGCTGGCACCTGAGAATATAGAAATTGACAGGGCAGAGAGTCAGGTAAGGAGACACTAACAGGATTCACATTCTTGTGGTTTCCACATGCATCATAGCCTCATTGTATGAACTTGGGTGTAACCATCTCACACATAAATATATTCATTTGCAAGGTAAGGAAACTATCACAGAGAAAGGAATGCTCTGGAACACTAATTACCATTTGTTAAACATTTTGACAAAGGTAGATAAAAGAGGTTAAAATGCAACCAGGAAAGAAAAAAAAGAGGAAAATATTTGGTGTGCCCTATAATAGAAGTCCAGTGTAAAACCCCACAGCTTGGTATTAACAGAGTTATTTGGCAAGAGATCAAAGCCCCAGGAAAGAGAAGGCCTACTGAGTTGAAAACAAAGCAACAGGCCCAGCACGTAGCTCCACTAGACTGGGTCAGGATGCAATTACCTCTAACATCATAATTCTGGCATTACAGCAGTATAATAGAGAATAGCATCTGGTTCACAGACAAGAAATATTTGACAGCACAAAAACCTTCCCTTCTTAAAATAAATTAGTAAATAAATAGAATAATAAGAATTACAATGAAAAGGTGACTTTGAAGGAAGTAAGCACTTAAAATTAAAAATCCCACCTCCAACCTTGCCATACTTTTCAACTAACACTATAATTATGACAAGTCCCTCACAGGCTCTGAAAGGCTACAGAAGGTGATGTGCAGTGCTGGGAATATACTGTAATATCCATCACAGGACCTGAGGAGAAGTGAGAGTTAGTGCAAGGAATGGATATAGAGAAAATGTACATAAAGAAGAGTAGTGTCTGCCCATGCTGAAATGCCAATGCAGGGAGGGCTGGGATTGTTTTTTGTGGGTTTTTTTTGTTTTGGTTTGGTTTTTTTTTTTCATTTGTTTGTTTGTTTTGTTGTTGTTGTTGTCATTTTTTGTTTTGTTTTGTTTTCTTGGTTGCTTGTTGCAAGGGGCTTTTTTTTCAATTCTAAAGTTTCTTTTCTCACTCTCTGCCAAAACCCTTCCCTAATTTCCTGATTTCTACATTTCCCAGCAACCCATCCACGTGCAGGAGCCTATCTGACTTTGCCATCCACCAGCTTAAGTGTTCCTCACCTCCTCACACCCATCCTCACAAGGCAATCTCCAAAACCTTTTGTCACAGGTCTGAAAAAGCCATATGCATGGCAGTACCCAAGGGCACACCACTCTTCTCTCATCACTCCTCAGTCTCTTGCTCAGACGCTCTGTGCCTGATTCTGGTGCAATCACATTCAACCACTGCCAACAGTTTTCCATGACAGATCATAGTATACTTTTAAGAGTTCCAAAAAAATGGCTTTAAACCTTGCTTTGTTCACATATGTAAATAGATTCTTATGACTATGGCCAAAGCTGAAGCTAGGGATAACAAGAGAAGATTAAAAAAAAAAAAAAAAAAAAGAATAAGCCAGCAGCCATGTTAAGGCTTACACACCCACATGCAAACTAATTTCCTAGTCTCTTCCAAGGTATTAAAAAAAAAAAATCAAACTCCATTTTTTCAGTCTTGTTAGAAAAATCTCCCAAACAAACAGCTGCAACAGCTTAAGATCATTCTAGTCAGAGCAAAACCAAGACAAAAACAGAGGATGAGCACTCAGCTTACAAAGTGCAGATTTGGGTTGGCTCAAGTCTTGCAGTTAATTGCTCACTCCCTGATTTCCAAAGGACGTGCAGCAAGGATGGAAGTGAGGGGAGAGCAGCTTACATGTACTGGAGGGAAACACAGACAGCAAGGCTTTTATTCTCATCAAATTAAGAAACCTGCAAAATGAAAATAAGTGTCCCATGAAATAACACCCTGTCTGCAACCCCTGCACATTCCAGCCACGGGGTGCTGAGGCAGCTCACAACACACAGTTGCCAAGTGGCTCTTGGGGATCTGTCCCCAGTCAGCACACACTGGGGAGCCTCTCACTAAGAGGGTACTCAAGGGCAGAAGTGAGCCAAGGCAAAGAAAAGGCAAAAGCCCAGGGCCTCTCTCCCTGTGGAATGAGAGAGGCGCAGCGAGGACAGGCAGCTGTGTCACCTGGGCCTTCTCGCCTCCTGCAGAACAGATGGAGCCACAGGTACGAGACCTGAGAAGTGTCACAGATGGATCATTTTAATCATGACACCTCTCTTCTCTCCTAACAGGTAGAACTCTCTTTGATCACAAAAATCTTTTACTTTCAGAAGTTTTTTAAGCTCACTTTCAAACAAGCAAACTGATGCAGATCTAAGACAGAAACCTAGGGAACACTGGCAAAGAGTTTTGTGACTTTGGAGCACCTAAAGATCCCAAACCATCAATTCTTGTCAGGCTTGTCCCCATTTATTTTTCACATTATTTTCCACACTTATTTACCACTTACACTAATCCAGCAACTGCAAAAGAAGAAAAAGGTAAGGAACTGCCCATAAGCAAAAACAATCTCACTTTTAATTTCATTTTTATCCAATTTGAGTTTTATCTTTTTAGTAAGAAGCTTCTGTTTAATATTTTCATATCTGCTTTTCCCTGTTACATTTTGTTATGTACTGTCACTCCCACACTGATTCATATTTCCTTTAAAAAGATGCTGTTGGCATTTGAAATTGAATTGAGGAAAAAAAGAAATACAGGTGAGAAAGGCAAGTGTTAGAAACCAGGACAACCTCAATGACTGAGCAGCACTGCCGGATACATACATGTCTCTTGTGGTTGCCTCGCAAAAAGGAGCTGGGAATTCCATTTTTACACTCAGAATCACTCTGTTCTTCATAGCTTTCAAATTCACTTGAACTCCACCCATATTCCAGTGAGCTGTTTCCACCATCATCACCATTTGCAACATCATCATAAATCATTTCCTCTGCAAGAATTAAACCAAAATAAAAAAGCTACACTGAAATGCATGTTTGTTGGAACACCAGAAAACTTGTTCAGGATATGCTATAAAGAATTGCACAGACTTTTGTATGCACATTAAAAATTCTGAATTAAATCCAATATTCAAATAGCCAAAGTGGATTGTCTTTCTGAAACAGAATACTAAAAAAGGACAGTGTTATGGGTACACACCATGATCCTTTTAGAAACATGTGCCGCTCAAATGACAATGTTGTGTCCAAATCCCACAAAATTATTTAGAACTTCAAAGGAAGTTTAAACTCTGTGAATGCACATCTGTACTGAGAAGCAACATCCTTCCATTTTTAAGCTTGCCATTTGTCCCTAGAGACATGATAAAAAATGCTAAAACATGGCAAGAATCAAATGAAAAGGTCACTACTTCCAGCAGAACAGGTCGAACCAAAGTAGCAAGAAATGTGTTACACAATGGTGTTTTATGACTCATCACCACCAGTCACTGGAAGTCTCCCATAGCTGGCAGCTACCTTGCTCGTAATTTACTCTAAAAACTTGAAGTATTAACCTTTCCAAGACATAACCTTTTCAAATCTATATTGCAAAGGCTGACCAAAGTACCTTCTCTTAAAGACACAGGTCTTTCCATTGGCACAGATGTCAAGAACATAAAACTTACTCAAATTAAATGGAAAATTTAGAGCCAATTGCTTATCAGGAAACAGGAATGCACTCTAGCTGCAGCATTATCTGTCAGTGATTGATGATTAATATTACCATATTAAGTGGAAAAGTGTGGATGCTTGTCATGGTACAGCACTTCTATCAGGAATCACTATTGTCAGAGGTTATGATGCAGCATTTACAACTGTCTCCTATTAAATTCAGGAAACAGCAGCTGTGCTTTTATTTTAAGATTGACGTTTCATTTACACAGAGAAAAAACATGTACTCAAAAGAAAAGCTGATATGTTTTACGCATCCATCGAAACCCTGGATTTTAATATTAACATTCAAATCCTCTGTGTTAATTATAAAGAATTTAATTAGTCTAATTTGGAAGATTCAGATTTTTAATTTTTTTTTAAATCCCCATGTATATCAAGTCTGTCCTTAAAATATTGTTACTGAAGAAGACATCTTAGTGGTAATCTAGCACAATGAGTAATTTAAAAGAACCATCATAGCAAGTTAAAATAAATCAAGACTTTTGCAAGTCTAAATCCTGTGAGCTTTGGGGCAGGATTTACCCCGTGACTGGGTGAATTTATCTTGTCCATGTGGTAATGTAGATTGTCTGACTGAAACTTTTTTGAAATACTTGCATCTCCCTGACAAAATATCAAATAATAAACATCAAGATCATGAATGTACGAAGATGAAACTTCCTGTCCTACCTATTTTCTCAGACTATTTCAATGTCTTAGGGGACAACATGCAAATCAAAATTTTAATTGATGTCTTATGGGTTAAGCTAAAGATTCTGACCAATATGCTCAGCAGAGCTTTGCTCCATATCCCACATCCCACCTAGCTCAGCCACCTGGGCCTGGTGTATGTGTTTCCTGACTGATCAGCAACAGCACAAAGATGTCCCTGCTCAGAGCAGCCCTGAGGGAACTTCCAGTAATATAAGCATTCAAGTCATGAATGTAACACGGTACTTTCCAATAATAAATGAAAAAAATTCAGTAATAATTTGTACAACACCTTGCCTGAACATTACTAAGGACAAGAAATTAAACTGCTACAGCTTTAAAGATTAATTTAATGTGGGTTTCACACAAGAAAGCTTAAATGTTTTCTTGATTCATTACAAATTTCAGTATCAAAGACTGATAGAGAGCCACAGACTCAGAGAGCCACAATGAGTAAGATGCTGAGCCCCCAATAAGCCAATTCACTCAAACACAAAATCAGTCAGTAGCAACTGATATTTAAGCAGACTCCACTATAGCCAAAAACTGCAAAACAAACCTGAGCAAGAACTCAATGAAATATGCTTCTTGAACCCTAACTCCATCATTTCCAGTAAAGGTAAAATCTTGACTCCAGTAACTACTTTGAGATCTATTCTGCCCCCTCCAAACATGGTCATGACCATCAGGAGCAGATCACTTCAAAGCTGAAATAAAACATTTCTGTAGAGTCACAATCAGGAGGGTGAACAGCCACCCTGGACCATCTCTTCCATCTATCAAGCATTAATACATTGAAGGGGACTTTCAAGGAAAGAGCTTCTCTCTATAACCACGACAATGACACACTATCATACATCATTTAACTATTTAAAACACCCTATTCCTAACTATCTTGCTTGTTCAGGGCACTACAGCTGCAACACTCAGCACTGTAATTCTCTAATATGCAGAATACTCAAGCATTTGTAACAGTATCTATAAAACAAAGTAGAATTCAGCTTCTGAGAAGAGCAGTATAGGAGACCTCCTGAGATAGTCTTTAAAGTATTAGTATAATTCTGAACTTTTTAAGACCTACCAATTATTGACACAATGGTAAATCCATTTATATATATTTTAGGCACTTAATGAACATATCCATTTAGTATACATGCACATAATTCCATTTTACATTGCTTTTAACATTACAAAGACCTCAAACCTGGTTCAGAGTCTGAATCTTCTCTTGGCACATCATCATAAATTACCTCATCCGGGTCTAAAATCAAGACAGAAAAAAAAAAAAAAAAAAAAAAAAAAAAAGAGAAACTTCTTAAAATTTGAATGGGACCAAGTGTTTAAGAGGCAGACAAAGCCCTTAACATGCCTTTAGCTTTTGGTCAGCCCTGAAATGGTCAGGCAGTTGAAATGCTGTAGATCCTCTCCAACTGAAATATACTATTATATTTTAAAGAAATTTGGTTAAATATGAATACAATGGAGATATGACTCACTCTCCACTAACATTTTGCTTGCACATCTAATCATTCAAATATTGCAATAATGCACCAAGCAGTATATGATTTTTGTGAAATTTCAGTTTTATCTGCATTGGTTATAGTGACCTTTGGTAGCCTGAAAACAAAAATCCACTGCAAAAACCAATATTTCTCCCTCCTTCTTACAGAAGTATGGTATATTCTGTGCCTGTTGAAGGCTGCTCATTGCTTTACTGAATGGCTGTAGAAAAGCTGAAATTGACTTTTTAAAAAGAGCCAAAACTAAATAATGTAATGATTACCATTAAGAGGCAGAATGACAATGCAAATTCTTCAGTCACTTCACAAAATATGTAAGATGAACTCCAGTCCAGTGGGAACAACTGAGAACAGGCAGGATAATCTGTCCTCAAACCACACAGTCTCTGTTCTGATTTAAAATAAAGCTGCCAGCCAAGAATCAACAGCACACACCAAGACAGTAGCAATTCCTTCCCTTCCTCCTCCTCCAAGTACTTATTTGCTACTACTGCACAAGAAGAGCAATTTCAAATACAGTCGCAGATCGGACTCTGAACTGGAGCTTATTTCCACTGCACATGCATTGATGGAGCCAAATGACTTCCATAACACATGATTCCACAGATTCCAACAGGTGGAAAAGTGAATGTTAACTTTATTCTAAAATAAAGTTCTAACTGGTACAGTTTGGTTCTGAAATCTATCTGAAAACACACAGTAAAAGTGAACATGGACATTCCCATAAAATCTGCTTGTGCACATAGACACATCCATACTGCTGATCACAACTTAAAACTGACCACCTTCCACAGCTGTACTTCAGTGCTCACGGGTACTTACTTTCCATCCATGCTGTATTTGCAGGATCTGCAACCCATTTGGCCAGGGCATCATCCTCTTTCTTGGTCTGGTTATCTTCACTTGAAAAAGAGGCAACAAAATAAAAGAACTAAAAGTTATACCACAACATTTTAAAACATCCATGAAGACAAGACAACAAATATATTTCTGCCTTCTAGTTTCCACTCCTAGGTTGCTGATTAGTCAAAAATGTTCCTTCAGTATGTAGCTGGTTGATGAATAAGCTATTCTAGTCAGTAGTCTGACAATTTTTGTCAGAAAATTGAAAACGCTTTCTTTACAATCTTAAAAAATACTCTGCTTTTGAGTTCATCTATCAGAACACAGGAAATTCTCTCAGAAACAGTGAAGTGAGAACTTCTTTTTCATGGTAAATAGGAATAAAGACACTCTGGGTTACATCAGGAGCCATCAGGCAAAGCTCTGCTCTCCTCCTCCACCTGGTGCTGGTGAGGCTGAACCTGTAGCAGCACATCCAGTCTCGGCTTCCCAACACTCCCCTGGTAGAGAGCTGTGAAGAAACTGAAGCTACTTCTAGAGAGATGTACAGAAACTGAAGTGAAGGACTAAGGCACATGGTTTACAAGGAAGGAGATAAAAGATATGGAGATTATTTAGGCTGGTAAAAAGGATGTTATGGGATGATCCAAGAGCAGCTACAACTATCCAAAAGAGAACTACAGAGGAGATGGAATCAGGGTTATGTTTTTTGGGGGGGGTTTCTTTTGGGGGTTTTTGGACCCTTTTTTTTTTTAATGCCAGACAAAGGGGGAATGGTCAACAGACTGCCCACTGGGAGATTTGGTTTGGACATTTGGAGAGGTAGGGGTGGGGAAGGGGGGAAGGGAAGTACAGCAGGGAAGACTTGCTCAGGGAAGCTGCAGCAGCTCCATCCTTGGAGGGTTTGAAGGCTCAGCCAGCAAGGCCATGATTGATCTGATGGAGTATTGGAAGTGGTCCTGCTAAAAGCAGCAGGCTATACCAAACCTCCAGCAATCTGTTGCACCTGACATTGCCATCACTCTAGAAAAATTCAACCCAGTGTCTTCAAAAATGTCATGCACATTTACACACACCAGTCCTGATTTTTGTACACAACCAGAATACAGGAGTAAGAAAGTGAAAAAAAACAAACCAACAAACATGGAAGTATCACACAAGGAAAATAAAATACTTATCAAATACAAGCTTTCTTAGGAATAAAGGCTTTACAAATCATTAAAACATGATGAACTGGCAATCACCTATTCTGAGGGTCCTCCAAGTTTACAGAATTATAATGACATTCTTCAGCTGCTGACTGTGTACCTGCCAAGTAGGAAAAAAAAAAAAAAAAGCAAGTGCTTGCAATAACATGTCAGTTTGACTCAAATTGCACATTTTGCCATAAGAAACTGATTTTACTAGATCATTGCTAAGAATAATCTCCTTCCTTGGAATAGTTTTATTCCTACGCATATTTTAAAAAAAATTTGGAAGTTTCTTCACACCATGCATTTTTGAAAGCTAAGTAATTCAAAGGCCATTTGTTAGAAAAGCTGTTAAGAGGAAATCACAACACCTAATGCATTTAATTCTATCTTTCAAAAATATATTCCTCTACAGGTAATAAGGACCACATAAACATTTGCTTTTACTTGACAGTATTCCTAATAGTGGTAAAAAGCAAAGTCTGGAATAAAGGCTGGAATTATAGAAGAACTGCTGCCTAGCTAAGGAAAAGTATATTCAAAATACAAAGAAAAGGCAGGATATGGGGAGCTTTCTTTTCCTACTGTCTTGACATTAAGCTGTCAACTTTCTCAACTCAGGTTACAAAATGCATCTCTTGTTTCTGTAATAATCCATAGTTATTTCCCTTTCTAGTTTCCTCTTCTGTCTTAAAATTGTACTAGAAGACAGAGAATTCATCAAATCATCAAGGGAAAAATCCCATAGCAACTCTAAATCCACAAGAATTGGAAAACAAACAAACAGAAATGCATATAGAAAAGGCAAAAGGAATAGGAATTTTGCCAGGATCTAGGAAAACAAAATAAAAGGTATGAGAAGAAACCATTTGGCTTGAACATTGAACTCTGGATCTGAAAATTATTTCATTACATTAAAAAGGAATTAGCATTAATCATATTCACCCAGGGTGAGTGCTATACAGGAAAGGTACCTGAGGTTAACCAAGGATTCCCTTTCAAATAAAGTAAGGTGTGTAAATACAGTACCTTCTTCATCTACAGAAACACTGCGTATGATGACAGGGCTGGAGTATGCTGGCAGTATCAAAGGTAAATTGGATGGCACAGCATATCCACAAGGGACAGGAACAGAATATCCACCAGACAGGTTGGGACTTGCACATTCATCCGGAGGACTTGGTTCTGGTGATGAGGATGGATCCTTATCTTGGATTGGGGAAATATTTATGACTGAGTAGGGATTTACTTTGGCTGGAGTGCCTTCTGCAGCAGGTTCTGATGTTTGCAGCTTCTCAGTGTTTTCTAAATTATCAGCTCCTTTAGTTGAAAGATTAAACAAAAATACAAAGTTTTAGTTTTCATACCTGTTCAAGCCATTCTAATAGCTCTTTGCAAGTATGCTAAACACTGACCCAATCTTTACTATACAAGCTGTTTACAACCTGACTCAAAATTCCCACACAGTAGTACCAACCTCCCCATTTCACAGATGAGGGATGCAACAAGAGCAAAACAATGAGTTACAAAGATGCCTATGGAAAAACAGTAACTTGACTGACATAAGCACATGAATCAAAACAGTCTTAAATTGAAAAGGTTAAAATCTGGATTCTAGATTAATTTGAATCTTTCAAACACAAACACAACAAATATTTTAGGGGTAGTCATAAGGATAAGAAAAGTCATGGAGGGCAGTCCTGAAAATGCTGTGTTAAGAAAGGGAGGAAGAAAATAACTTCACAAGTTTTCCTCTTTGAAAATGCATTGTTTTCTGTTATAGAAAGTTCCCAGTATTTTTTGAGACAAGCTGAGATACAGCAGAACCACAGGCCACTCTGAAGGGAACTGCTATCCCAAGTGATCAAATGATTTTAAGCTGTAAGCACAACTTCACAATAAGGGTGAGCAAGCAACAGATGCTCAGGGAAAGATGATCTTTAAGTTCCAGGTTGTCAAGCTGCACAGTACCTGAAGAGTTACCTATATTTAATTGCCATAAGTACAGTGAATCTGTTTACAAAAGGAAATTGGATTAAAGTAAGCAAAATCAGCTGTTAGCAATTTGAGCAGAATACAGCAATTTCCAGACTACGCCTCAGCACTGGAAACATCTGCATATGTTGTAAAAAATGTTTCAATATTTAGCAAAACTTCTGTTTATGAACAAAATTCATACATTCAAACTCTACTTAGTTTTATGCATAACATTTCAACTCAGCAACCAGCAAGCTTAGCTGTGAAACAGCTTATCTCAAGCCATCAATGTGCCTTAAGATCAGCCAGGATATACAGTTTTCCTGTAGCATGACACTCAGACTATGTCCAATCCATTGGTTTGGACATCACACTTGAATGGGAAACCTCTCAGGAATTACATGTGATGGTCAATTGCCCTGTCAGATCTACCATGACTGTAACTGGCAGGAATATTCAAAACACTTGCATGGTATTTCCATGTGTGAGAGACTGGACTATGACTCAAAAGAAATTGACCATTTTCAGAGATGCCTGGGTGCTTTGCTGAGGCCAGGTTTGCAAGCCCGCAAAGAGAAGGCAATGAGTTTTTGGGTGTGTAATGACAAACCTCTGGTCTGCATAAGACAGAGGGGGTGAAATTACCACCTCCAGAGGCTACAAACTATGCTCTGAGGCTGGTAGGAGGCAGACAGGATCTTGCCTTTCATCATGCCAAACTGCCCTCCCTTACACACACGCCCTTCCCCCAGGGCAGGTCACATCCACACAAGGCTTACTGACATTAGAGGCAGCTGCCTTAGAAGAGCTCATAAACTCTCAACCACCCCTGAAGTGCCCTCAGACTCATTTCTGATGAGTTCCACCAGAGAACTGTGCATGATCAAAAGATAGAATAAAACTTCACCCTCGCAGAGGAGGTGCTTGGGCACTCCCACCTGAACCTGAGAGCATACTAACCTACCACACTTTGTATTTTATGGGCTTTTTCCCCCAACTCTGACAGATAAAAACCTTCAATCATCACTTCAATCAAGTGTCATCACAGATCTATGGCTGGTGATTATGTATCTTCCTACTCTTATCCTTTCTTTCCCTTTCTTCCTTCCTTTTCCCTTATATGTTTCCTTAAGTGGGTGGTATTTTTATGCTTTGATATTGCCATATTACTTTATATACTAACAACCAAAATGGCTACATATATGCTTTCCATTACAATCAAATTGTTCCAAAGTAAACCCAACATGTGTATATTTACAAACACCAATCCTTCTGTGTTTGTTTCACTCTAATCTGCTCCAAGAGATCCGTTAAGAAGAACCTGAGTTACCCTCAGGGGTGGGCCATAACACCATGGAAAACTCTTGTTGAAGTACTTTTATTCAACTGTCAAGAAAAGGCATCCTATGATCAGTCTTGACTATTTAGCCCAGTGGAAGTACAGACCAACAGGCTGACTTACCTGCAGCACCAGCCTCTTGGTGCTCCGTGTAATTTCCAGGACCAGGAAGAGGTGGCACAAGGGCTTGCCTGTCTGCTTCTGGTATCTCATCTCCACTATCAAAATCAAACTGTTCTCCCTCATCCTCCTCTTCATCATTCAGACCCGCGGCTTTTGGTTCATGTTCTAGAACTGTGCAGAAAGACACACCTTTGTTTGTTTGCTCTTAATAATGATTTCATGGGACCAGTAAATGCTCCACATTACAAATGAAGCTTACACAATGAACCCTTAGATTTTTAGGTTACTGGAACAGAACAAAAGTTGATTGATGTGTTGATAACCTCATGCAGTTTTCAATAAATCCTTTAGTGCAAACAAGGAAATTACTTGCAAAGAAACAAACAAGTAATAATGCAAATACCCTTGCTTTTGTCATAATGAGCCAAAAAATTTTTAGAAAAACACCTAAACAGCCAATTTTTAAACATGAAAACTTCACAGATTAATTTATTTGCACAGAGACTTTGCAAGTTTAAAACTTCAAGTAATTTTCCCTTTCCAACTGAAACTCCTAAGTCCATTCTTTCCTAACAGTGTCCAAATACCAGTGATAATCACTTAGTTCACACACAACAGAGACCAACAGTTGATTTTCCTCCTCCAATCTGAGATAGTTTTAAACCATGCAACATGCTATTAGCCCTATTACCACACCATGCATTCTCGTGGAGGGAGGGTATGGAGCCTTTGAGGAAGTAATGGCCAAAATAATGACACCCTAATATAGATAAAAAGTGTGGCTGAGAGTTTTTTTCCTCTTTGCCTGTGAAGATACTGTAGCACAGATTTGGCTCTGTACATGGGGCTGGGGAGAGGAGCAGGAAGAAGTACACAGCAGTTTCCCCCAATGCTACTGGGGAAAACCCATGAAAATGTAAATCCCGTCATGTACCTACAGCATAAAACAATATCCTAAAGAAGATAAAGGAGTAAATACACAATTATGTTATAAAAATTTACCTGAAGGTGATAAGTTTCCCCCCTCCATCCTCAGGTAACAGAAAATGAAAAAATAATTCTTGCAAAGACGATTGGATCTGCTGCATCATGATGATGTTATCAGCTATCCTACCATTCAGAACTCATTTTTTATCTTTATGATAAAACCCACAACACCCCAAAGCTCTAGACTGCTTAGATTGTCATGGTAATCAGCATTCTTGCCAAGGCTTCTGTTTCTTCAAGCAGGCTGAGCCAGCATATTTTACTACAGCCACAAATAACAAGATCTTTCATGCAGCCTCTCTGCAGGAGAAAAAGTGAACTAATTGCAAAAATAGTAAGGAACAAAAAACCCAGATTGCCCTGCATTTATTTTCATGTGCAGTGACTGAGGCAGTAGGACATTTAATTTAATTTTGATTAATTCCTTTCAAAAATTCTTCTGTATGAAATCAGGCTTCTCATTTTTGCTTTGTCCATTAGCAATTCTTTTTTTCCTGAAAGATGCAAGAAATTCTTCAAAGCTCTTCCAAGTGATTAAAGACAAACATGGCATTCTTCCTGATTCACCATCCATCGGACTAAACTGTAATATTTGTTGCTTGACTGTGTAATGGGGAAAAGAAACAAAAGAGAGGAAGATGTCTTTCCAACATGAGTATAAAAACCAAAAATTGGACGTGCCACCTAATTTTTTTCTGTTATGGCTGTTAACACTGCCCGTCTTCATTAATTTCAAAACATTTACTTTGCATCATAGATAAACAAGGCACAGAACCTGATAAATGGGCACTACAGCCTGGTAAGATCCCATAATCGCATCACTGATGGTACAGCAGGTTAAGATTACAAAAAGAGACAAAAAAAGAAAGAATACATTGTCCATCAGAAAGGGTATACCGGAGACAAACAAATATCCTCAGTTCAGAAAGCTTTAAACTGTATTACAGCTTTGCATTACTTCTACATTTGCTTAATTCTGCAGGTATAAACTTTAGTCTTTCAAATTTACAGATACTTTCCATCACATATTTAATAAAAATATTCTCCTTTAAGCTTTTAATATCAAGAGCATACTATTTCAATTGATGGAAAAAGTATTTTAACAACAAAAATAAAATAAAAAGAGGATGGGGCTTTTTGCTTCAACTTAAGAGCTGATCATAACTGCAGATAAATGCAGATTATGTCCCACAAAAAAAGACAAATTCTTGTTTTGAAAATACCTGTTTTCCACAGTTCTCTGTGTTATGTCACAACAACACACAGACAAAAGCTCTTTTTTAAGTGCTACAATTAAAAAGACAGACAGCAGTTAGACCCAGGCTGAATCTGGCTACTAAATACCACCACAGATCTTGCAAAATTTCATGCTCATGAAGAAAGTCCCAGTTCCTCCTACCCTTTATCTGCAAATCAAAAGGATCAAGCCAAAAAGTGCATGAGGCAACTGTCTTGCAGAAAAAAAAAAAAAGGAGGGGGGAGAGGGGGAGTCTGCTGGGTGGGTGTATGTGGGGGGTATTTTCAAAGGCACGCTCCCTTGCAAAAAACACACTAAGGACAGCTTTCTTTTGACATAATTTTAAAATGTAATACATTTTTTTTCTGAAGTAATAATCACACAATGCTTAGAATGACAGAGTCTGTCTGGAACTACTTCAAACAATTAAATTAGTTACTAAAAATTCAATTTTCCCTTTCACCTCTGCTCACATCCTTAGCTGTATGTGTGCCAACCAGTGCAATGAGAATACAAAAATTGATTGAACTTGTTCATCGTATGGCTATACCACTCTGCGAGCTCTGTAAATGCTTCACGGAAATTCTCACATTTCTAACACTTTCTATTTGGAGTTTTCAAAACAGAAAAAAAAAATCTGATATAAGGAAACATTGTCTTCAAGTTAAATTAAGTATGAAAGCACTAATTTAGAATCAGAAAAAGGAATACATGTTCTCATAACTGTGCACCGCACACAGATTTATGACTTTTTCTGTGCCTTGTTATCCAGTGAAATGACATTTCTTAAGTTTACTTCAGAAATAAGCTCACTTAGGTTGTGTTTACAGAGACCTGCTGGGGCATAAGCAAATTTAAAAAATGTTTGGTTGGTCTGCCAATTGCAAAGCATTCTTGGCACCCTTTGCCTTCCCATCCATTAACTAAGGAGTTAAAGGAATGACATTAATTTTAAAGCCCAGATTAAGTCAGCGAAGCTTCATTAATAGTTTTCTTAAACAGTTTTAGTGACACAGAAGTAAGATAAAATAGCTCTGCACTTACTATCAAGTGCATTTTGAATACAATATGAACACACCTGAAATAAAAAAAAGCATGCCAAATGTCTGTCCCCCCCTTGCAATCTCATAAATCCATGACAACTCAGAAGTCGTCAACTAAAGAAGTAAACTTTCTTCCAAGAAAAATCATGATAAAGGAAGAATGAAATAGAACCCCAAGCACAAACAGTTCAACAGTCTGGGGCATGATAACAATAAACCTGGAAGACCTGGACATAAACAGGCATGCTGCCACCAAGAAATATGAATAATTTATATTTTAAGGTTTGAAAAATATTTTTAGAAGTGGAAGCCTTCTGTATAATTAAGAATGTCATCTTCACAATCAGTTGTATTCTTTTTTTTTTTTAAAGTTCACAGGCTATTATGGAACAAAAAGCAGAAATGTATCTATTATATTTAAAGAACTCAATAAATATTTCTAGTCGCTTCTACTATACGACCGATGAAGGAAATAAGTGTAGAATGCTTTAAATGGCATATATCTACTTATTATTTAGTGAAAAAATATTAATACAATTGAACCTAAAAACGCACTGGCAGGAGTTGCCTGCTTTTATTCCAACCTGCAGTTTTAAAACATTTATATTTTTTATTCATTATTTTGGATTGCAACAAAACACTTAGGACTGCAAAGACCTACCTTCCTTTCAAATGAATTCCCCAAATGTTTCAACTTTCTACAAATACTTGAGTGTCTTGAAATACAAAAAACTTATTAGTAAAAAAAAAAAAATAAAATGTTACTATCCCAGAATATTTTGAGGTATTATAAAATATGCTAACTCACACAGGTTACAAGTCAAAACAAACTGCCAGACATAGCAATCTAAATGCTTATTATTTATCCTTGATACATTCCAGACATTTTTCTGATGAGATACCCTTCCCTTTACAGACCACAATTAAAATCTGACAAGCTCCTTATGGAAGTGTACAATAGAAATAAGTATTGAAAGCATGCAGATACCAGGAAACAACTGAATTTTTTAAGTTACCATAATTTTTGTAAAACTAACCATTTGAGGCCGAACACACCCTGCTGACTGTGCTCCAGGATAAATGGACTCTCAAGCTGTTCCCTTTTTATTTAAGAAGAGATTTCGTAGCAGAGGCTTGGTGTTTGCCAGGATGATGAACCTTGTGCTAGGAAACACTCATGCCTGCAGAAGCTTCCAGATTTGACCAACTTTGTAAAATAACATCTGCCTCATCTTCAGCAAGAACTTGAAGACAGGTTTCAAGAAACTTGGTTGCCACTAGACAACATCTTGTTTCTCCTAGCTTGAAGGCACCGCTTAGGTTGCATTCCTAATGCTTGAAAACAACGTGGTATTTTCAACTCGCTCATCTCCCACTTGTGACCACTAATTCTTGAGTTCCAGGAGAGAAAACTGCAGTCAAGTATTCTTTCACTCTGGTAACTCAGCTGACACATTTCTCTTCTGCCCTTCCTCAAAGGACACCTGCACCAGCACCTGTGCAGGGAGAGCGGCGAGGTGCAGGGCAGGAGGGACCCTGCCGGAGAAAGGCTGACCTGTAGGTGAAAGTGCTTCTGCCACTTCACTGACACTTCCCAGTCACACGGGACACCCATCAGCACACCACTGGCATCCATAAATCACCTCCTCACACTGTCACACAGGTGGAAAGTATCTATTTTTCTGGGGGAATATAAACATCTAGGACAAACTGTGCACGCAAAAACATGGGAGTGAGAGCTCCTTCCCATGGGAAGTGGGTTGGAGCCAAGGACTTTCCCTTTGCACCCATTCCAATTGCACTCACAGCTGTGCTAAGCTGGCACTGCAGGGAACCCAGGTCCTTGTGGTACAAGCACGCTGCTAATTACACACAGCTCGCACACACATCCAAAGCATGACCACAATGTCAGCATTACCAGTCTCTGTGGAAAACAGTTACAAAAAAAACCCCAACCAAACTAAAGATATACATTCATGCAAAAAGTGTTTGCAGTGATGGAAACAAAAGCAAAACCACATGAATTAACAGGCTTTCCCTGCAAATAAATAACAAAGAAATAAGTACAAATGCCTCTTTAGTATTTTGCAAATACACACACTACATACTAATTATGTTGTTGAGCATGCACAACAGATATTGTTCTTCTGGATAGAAAAAACAAATTCAAAACCAGAGTCAGAAGAGTAATGAATCTGCGGGCTCACATTTCCGAGAGCCTGCTAACAACAGCATGCCTAATACCAAAAAAAATTGCATTCCTTGAAATAAAGCCCAGGTCTATGGATGTTAGGAGATATTTACAAATAGCAAAAACGCTGAAGTTTACAAACTACTCACAGTGACAGAAATTTAAGTCTTAATTAGCTAAAATTTAAAAGAACCTAGTAGCAAAAAATCAAAAGTCTAAAATAACATCATTAAGACAAGAACCATGCTGTCCAGAAAAAGCAGGAGCAACACCAGCAGACCTGTATCCTTTGTAAAGCCTCAATGTGCTTTTCAGTGCTGACTACCCAATAACCAGAAAGGCAGCTACGTAAAATCAGTGGTTTGTGGCCATTTACTTTAAATACTCAGCACACTAGTGGCACTGGTATTGCCTGCCACCACTGGAAACACAGATCAAGCCTGGTCCCAAGGATGTCTTTTCCACTTCAGCACCACATTAACACATTCTGACTTATGAATTTCCAAGAAATACCAAGAAATTTTGCTGGTGCTGTAAGGAAAGCCTGTACAGATGTTATTTGGAATTCTGCATAAATACATGAGAGATCCCTCTCTATACTACAAAGCACCTCTCCATATTAAAGGCTACTAGCTTTCCATCAGTATTCAAGGAATACCAATACACTTAACCCTTAGCACCCCAAAAGTCACCCATCTGAATTGGTATAAATGCCACCAGACAGCTGAGCTGAGGTACAATGGGTCTGCTGATGGTAGCTGAGCCGAGCTCAGCCTCAGCTACTGCGCACACGACCCGCTGAACTCACCTACAATGTGCTGCCAAATGGACAACCCACACAGGGAACAGGAAAACCACAGAGCTCTAATAAAACAGCAAACAACTACAAAGTCATTGAGAAAATGAAATATCCAGCTCTGGCATTGCAAGGACAGAGCATGTTAGCTAACCACAAGGTACATATTATATATGAAGGAAAAACAGAAAAATTTCCTAGAAAATGCAGTTTTGACCATGTAGTCGACAATTTTATGAAAAAATAACCCTTTTTAAGGAAACTTCCACCACTGAGAGCAGTCTGGCTTTTAATTTACTTCAATATTTCTTTTTCTATGATTAACAACTATTAATATCTAGTTTTCCAAATAATTACTTTTACTTTGAAGCAATTGCTGTTTAATGGTTTGAGGTATATGCATTTCTCTAATACAGTTTGTTTAATTCTAATTAGCAATATAAAACTGCTGAATCATTTAGCAATACCTTGGACCAAAAGCTCTTTAAAAGTAATTGGAAACCCTATGAAGAAGGAGGAAGCCAGACACACCCTGGAGATCCAAAACAGAGCATGAGATCCCAACTCTACAGAAAGAAAACATACAGCTCGGGTGCATAAACTGATTATCATACTAAAGAGAAGCTGAAAGCCAACCAGAGCAAAAGCTTGAGTTTTTAGGTCTTGGATCATTCTAGCAACATCCTTCTACCAGGATGACATAGTCTGGTTAAGAAGTTAGCAAAGGACTCGACTTCATTTGTGGATCATTTTTTTTCTCCACCTTGCCAGCAATTGTACATACTTCCTAGACTGAATCTTCGGATTACTTAGGCAAAGGGATGCCAGACCAGGTTTTGGTAGTCTGGGGACTACAGTGGTGGCTACTGTGGTGAAAAGCTGCCAGAAGTTTCCCCCATGTCCAGCAGAGCCAATGCCAGCCAGATCTGAGAGAGCTGCTGTGGCGAAAATGAACTCCATCTCAGCCAGACCCAATACAGTCAGCAAGTGTTTTTCTCATGCAAATATGAATGGGTCACCATTTAATATGCTTGGGAAAACAGCAATCCCACCCAAAGTTAATTTTGTTTTTATTTCCCTTTGCAACCAGAAGACTGGTAAGTTCCTCTGGACAAATTACACTTAACCAATTCACTGCTCCCAGGGCAGCACCTGCATTTCCCTCTATCCCCCCCTGCCAACATACAGAATGGGGAAATACAGAGACTGGGAACTCATCCATCAGTTGGCACCCCCATGGCACAGGAGCACAGGCATCTTCCTGTCCAGCCCCTAGAGAAAGTTCTAGCAGCATAAGGTTATCCAGAAGGTTATCCAGAAACTATCATGCTTTCACCTAAACAAAGTTATTGAGCTCAACAGTAAGACACATTCTTGCAACAACCTGTATTTGACCTACTAAATAATCTTCTGTAATCATTTTAATGAAAATATGATAAAGCTAGAAAGAGTATTTCAATGAGGAAGAAAAAAGAAAATCTATACAGGGGGTTGGAAGAGTCTTCCCCTAAAAATGTTTAACAAGTATGTTTTCTTCAGACTACTAGGCAAAGTTTCAGTTCCTCTATGAAGGAAAAGAAAGCAGCACCTAATAAATGTCTCATTCAAAAATTCATACACTTTATTTAAGTTATTATAATACAGACAAGCTTTTATCTGAGACAAGCTCATCCACAAGGTAAGAGAATTATAACAACTTATAAGAAATGTGAATCTTTCTGTAAACTCTAAAGTAGAATCATTACAGAGGCTTCAGGCATGGGTAGTGAATATTTATTGAGTTCAGTGAAACAGAAGTAAAAAACTCCAAAAATGAAAAATTTCTCAGTTCTTTTCCAGCAATTTGTCCCAGCCAGTTAATGACAGATTCAAGTCCTAAAAAGGCAAAAGAAGTATAGGAAAAAAAAAAAATCACCCTCTTCTTCAGTGGGCTCACTGAAATTATAATTTCAGAGCTTATTTTCAAGTGTTCATTTCAAGAATACCCCAAAATCAGCATAAAATCCTTTATAATTTTGGGGTTTTTTTTAAGCAATCAACACTGATTACCATCAAACAATTATCAACTTTTTCTGCAATCCCCTGAAAGGTCTTTATGTCATCATCAACTACTCTTTCTGATTAACATGTCTGGGCCTTGTCCCTACACACATCTAGCACGTAAAGTCCAGTCACCTTAAAGAGCAGCTGAGTAAACAGGACAACAAAAGAACTACATCTTATTATTCAGAAAGAAAAAAACAAATATTATCAAAGAAATGAAGTCACCCACCAAGAAATACAGAACAGTAACATCATTTAACATGTTCTAAACATCTAGCAAAATTTTTACCATTTTTCTCCAAAATAAAATAAGATATAATTACATCTATGTATACTGTGTTTTGTTTGTGGGTACTAAAGCCAATAATAAGCTATTAATTAATCTATTTGCTTTCTATTTTTTTGTTTTTCCCAACACGCAAATATACTTGGCTAGAAGAAAAAACACATAATTAGGAGTGACATGTGACACCATAAATGGTTTATGCAAAAGGAATTTTCTTGTTGCTCTTCATTACGTAGCTTATCTGAATTGTCACATAAAATAATTAATCTTTACCTTAAACAATGTATTTTCCTTCATTTACTGAGAGAAATGTGACCTTTGGAAATAAATAAATTGTTCTGTTACAGATGGGATGTCAGACACCAGCAAGCTATTGCCAGTTTCAAAAACAAGGAGCCATTCATAACTACAATTCATATTCTGTTCTCATTCTCCTGAAATCTTGGCTCCCTTTTTACAATCATTTGTAACTGTCTGTATGCTGAAAATAGATACCTAACAATATTGTTTAGCCCAACCCTTCATAACTGCAGCTTAATTTAAGCAATGCCTTATTTCCCAAACCACAGTAAATAAATACAATCTTAGGGTCTTCAATATTCTGTACTTTCAGAAATTAAATCATAAAACATGTAAGTGCTTCTCTTGTCGATATTAAAAAGCCCAATTTAACCACTTCTTGTCTTAGTCACAAAATTAGCTGTTTAAAACTGTTAAAACATAAATAAACAATGTAATTTCTCACTAAATAGTAGAAATGGTACCTAAATAATCTGAAAGAGATACATATAGGATATAGAATAAAAAGCTGCTCCCCTGGCAGAGAAATACAGTCGTCTCTACAGCAAAACCCAGCAGCTCACCAGCAGCTCCTTACTAAAGTAAATAAAAATTTTTAATAAGTTGGCGGGTTTTTTGTTGCGTTTCAGAGTTGGTGGGTTTTTTGTTGAGTTTCAGTTTTTTGGGGTTGGTGGGGTTTTTTGTTTTAGGGTTGGTTTTATTTTTCTTTTGTTATAATACGTAAGGTCATCCCAGTGGAAACTTTTATGAGAGCACAGTTGTTTCTACTTCACTCTTACCCAAGGACTCAAGCCAGATTTCCTTCTCAGGGACAGAGGAGCAAGGACTATTTTAGTGTTCTGGCCCTGACAGGGAAACAACAAAAAATAACTGCGGAAAGACACAATCACAGCACTCAGCTGCATACAGGATATCCAGATTTATGTCCTTGGTCTCCTTGTTCTACATGTCTCCATATCAGGAGCAAAGAAATATCCCACTCATACGTCTAGAGAGGTGATTTTTTTATATAAAAATATGTACAAAATTGGTGTCTAGGAGATATTTTTAGTCTATTACCAGTTTTAGTAAAAAACAACTTCATTTCAAAGAACATCTTAAATCCCAAACTTCAGCATGACAAGGCTTCTTATCTAGCTTTACCCAAGGAGCTTGGGACAGTGGTGTGAGTGAGTGAACATCCAGCTCTCCACTATACTTGGTCCTTAAGGGCATCTCTCATACTTCTCAAATGAAGATGATTCTCTCTCAGCTAGAGAGAGTAGTTAGCAATACTATGAAGACTATGCATTCAAACTGATTCTCACAATGTCCTTGTACAAACACTGAAATTTCAGTATTTCACTTTAAAATTTTAATCTATGACTTATGTTAATTTTCTATAAATGGGAAACAAAGAAAAGTATACTCAGTATGAGGAAATACATCCAACGCTTTCTAATAGTTTTCACAGAGAAATCATATAAGGCATAGTACCATGTACCAGAAAGACATATTCAGAGAGAATGAAACTGCAAAACTAAGCCTCCTTGACACAGAAAGTACCCCCAGTTTCCTTTGGGCAAGAAGCTGTTCCTCAGGTACCCATCGTGCCAGGCAAACAAACATAGGTTTCCTTTGGAAACAGGCTCTGATAAACATCTCTCAAGTACTCACTTCAAGAAAAGGACTCCCACTTTGCAAGATCACCAAATATTTTCCAAGTAGAGGAATGAAAAAGTGCCAGACATGACATCTCCTAATAAAGCAGTAACTGCACTAATACAGGCCATCACATGTAAACACCATCCTGACATTAACATCCAGCCTCCAGTCCCAGTTGTTCAGTGTGAAATTACGTCCTGTACATAACAGATTCAATGTGATGCCACATTCTTAGAACTACCAGCTTTGTAATTCCTCCCTCCACAGTCTGCAGTCCACAGCATATTCTCTTCTTGTCTAACAGGGTTTGGTTAAGGACACTCCATTACAGCAACCAATTAAAAGCATAATTACAAGTTACAGCCATGATAAAATCTCCCATTTTCATTCAGCTTTCAAGAAAGGATTTTTTTTGTTGACAAAACAAACATCATCCTCTACTTTATTTCACAAGATAGACATGGAATTCTTTTATGTAAGAAATTCTAAATACCTGCACTTCATGCCTAAATTCGTATGTACAGACACACTAAAGAAGGGAACACGAGCTAGCACTATCATTCCAAGTATCCATTTTGAAAGTACTTTTTTGGATTTTGCTCTTAGCCAAGGAAGCTTTTGCACCTACCCCACTCCAACTGCTCCCTGGTTGCCAAAACATACAATCCCTCCACATATATAGAGAAAAATACTAGGAGATTTTTAATCATGGCTAGAAGAAGAAGCTCTTTTTAAAACAATCTAGAGGACAGAACACATAGGCAATAATTTTTCCAAGTTACTCACTACTTGAATTTGCTCTGAGGTAGGAAATGTAACCAGCACAGACTTGTCACTACCTGATTAGCAATGCATGAATGGAATGTCCAAACACCTATGAACAGATAAGTTGCATAAGCAGTATAAATTAAAATAAATAAAATATGTTACATTCCATTCTTTTATCATATGTAGTTTTTCCTTATCAAGTAGTGGTAGAAGCAGCTTCAGTATTGACATTTACTGCACCTTAACTTAAACAAGTTTAAACAAGATTCAGATGGCTATGGCTAATGAAAACACATTATTTAACCTTCCATCTATTTTCTTGCAACATCCCCATGACAAAGATGAAGGTTTACTACTATTCTTCCTTTTTGCATACATTAAAAATTTGATAAAAATAAGCGTGGAGAATTTACCTGGCAAAACCATAGAAAACTTAATCATCAAGAATAAAGCTGAGATTTATAGTGCAAGGTATATACTTGCAGATAGAAGGGAGCCCATGTGACTTTCAGCACTACAGCTTTGTTAGGACAAAAGATAAGTAAACAAAAAATCCCCACAACATCATAAGAATGTTCTTTTTAAAAAAGCAATTGATGTCATCCATGGCCTCAAAGCGGGATTTTAGAATCATTATGCCAAAAGTAAGAATTTTTTTTAATGTTGTAGAAAAGGGTTCTGCACCCAACAGGAATCTCATCCCCTCTATGAGCTAGGATAGCCCACCCATGTGCCCACTGTCCAAAGGCACTGACAGGTGCTGCTCACTCCTCCTGAACACACACATGGATGCCCACTGCATATTCATGCAAAATAAACCTTCATTTGTTAGTTATGTGTATTTGCTGTCATACTTGGCCCTAAAATCCTCACTTCTTTTCCACCTGCAAAACAGGTAATGAGAATTAGCTAGATAGTGAACTAAAATGTCTTTTAGTGTCATTATTGAAATTTATCTTCACTGATAATCCCTTTAGTATGTTTTTAAGACAGTTAGCAATGGCAAACTAAAAAAATATATGTTCCGCTAGTTTCAGACAAAGCTTTTTCAGATGAGAGAAAAATCACAGAACATTCTGAGCTGGAAGGGATCCTTAAGGCTCAAAGTCCCACTCCTGGCTCTGCACATGGCCACCCCAGAATCATACCATGTGCCTGAGAGCATTAACCAAGCACTTTTTGAACTCTGCCAGGCTTGGTGCTGGTCTCTGTTCCAAATCCCACCCTGCCCCTTTCCCCTCTCCCTCCCCAAAAAAGTATCAATTGACATTGATGCAAGATTAGGTAGAGCAGAATCTCAATTCATGTTAAATAAATCTAATCCCAGCCTATTAAGAACTGACATGTCTGAAAGTAAGGACATGCTATATATAGTTCTACACATCACAAAAACCTTTGCCAAGAAAGAACTTGAATTCTGGAATTGTACTGAACTGCGTCACCCTGAAATCCCCTCAGAGTATCCCACAAGCTGAAATGCTGCACCAAGCTGGGAGCTGCTGCCACAGTTATTGGCTGTCTTTGAAAAACGGCAGCCTCTGCTCAAGTGGAAATATTGATTCCCCAGGGATGGATCTTCCCCTACAGCACTACACTGCTTTGGAGATGGATTATCCCATAGAGACAGTTTCACAGTAACTGTCACTAAACAAAACGGAACTAAATTCAGGGTCCGGGCCACGTGGATTAGGACATGGACAGCCAAGGAATTGTTGCCAACAATAACCTCAGGGATATCTCAGAGTATAAATGAAACTGTCAATAATGCTGGCCAGAAATTTAACCCATTAAGAGCAGATTTCACAAGTTTCTGCTTCCTTCACATTCCCAGCTCCCTAGGTAGTATCTAGAAACAGACCTCTATCGGTGGCAGTGCCGGAACTAAGAGAAAGCAGTTCTGATCTAGAATGACAATTCCCAAATTCCTAAAGAGCTACAGCTGAACAAAATGAAGATTAAATCTGATTTTATACTCAAATGGCTTCATGTAAGTTTTGTGTGAACATCAAGTGAAATGTCTTATAGGCAATAAGGTATATTATATATATATATTAATATATACATCTATCAATATATATAATAAAGTGCAAGTCCATAAGTAATATTGTCCTATATAAGGAACAGATAGTATTTTACAGAAAAATCACTATCTATACACACTATAATAGCAACTTAACTGAAATAAAAGCAGATTCAACCACAGATCTCCAGAAATTTATGTGTTGGGATGACCAGAACAAGCACATCATACTTCTTTGAATTCTCTCAACATCCAGCTACCAAAAGCCAAATCCTGTTAAGTATTAAAATATGTACTAGCAAGCACTACACAATGATGTGCTTACAGGAAATCGATCAGGATAAAAAAATCACCACATGCAATGTTCTCTTTGAGCATAAATGCAAAAGGCAGTGAGACAGTGTCTTTGTAGATCCTACCTTTGTGCGCTCAGAAACCTGGGTTACACCAGAGCCCATCCAGCTACCAGGATACAACAGGCAAGGGGCACTGAGTGTTAACTTTACACAACAAGCCCCTTAGTCCAGCATCTGTAATACTCTTCCGTAGGTGCCTGTGCTCTGACTACAAAGAGCTGCTGTAGAAAACACGTATTTTCAGATTTAGACTGCAAGGACCAATTGCTCCAAGGTTTCTTCCCATCATGTTCTAACTACACCAGCGGATGAAGTCCAAGAACAAGACAGGGAAGATGACAGGAGTTCGTGTTTCAACAGAATACCACTGGGACCAAGCCTTAGGGTGATATGGGGAAAGGGAATGTTGCAGAGGTAAAATCACTGCTGGAAAGACTATCAAATTCTTATAGAAAAATTGGCTTTAAACTCCAAACTATTTCAATTACCTTCTGGTGGTGGTGGAGGGAAATCCTCTGTGTCCATTCTAGTATATCCACCGCACCTTTAGCAGACTGGAAAACTCTGCAAAAATGAAGGGAACATGTTTTGTAGATGAACATAATTTCCAAATATCGAGCCACTCCTTTTCAATTTGGCCAAGCTCATAGCTATTAGCTAATACCATTATGGAAGAGAGGAAATTTGCCTGGCTTCTTGTTTCCATATGAATACAGTCCAAATTTTTATGTACACAGCCCTCAGTATTGGACCCAATTCTTTTAATGATCTCAGTAAGCCAGCTGAAGAAAGGCGAAGTTTTTTAACTATTTTGTACTCTGCAGTTCTCACTGTGACAATCACAAGGTGATTACTAAAATATGTTATTTCAATGTCTGTTTGGAGTATATATTGCATCTCAAAATATTCATGAAGGGGTGAAGGATAAAAATTGTAGGAAGCTTATGAGTTTTCATGATGCTTTTCTCTATTCAGCAATCAGAAAAAACAAGTTTTAACTATATACTTTGTACACAACTTCTTTCCACTGTTTTTTTCTGCTAATCATAAAAATTCTGCTTAAGTCCCTTTACTTCCACCTTTCCTAAGGAGAGTGAAGTACAAGCGAGCGAGTTCCTGAGGACCTTTTCTTTCAACTTTTCTCAAATGCCACTGATCTCATGTTTTAAGGAAAAGAATAACTTTACAAAGCATTCCCCTACATCGGTACTGAATACACAACTGAAGAGAGCAAAGCCCAGAACCCATGAGAGACATCATCCCACCTTCCCCATAATGCTACTTAATAGTGACATCCAGAATCATCTGGAAAGAAAACATATTGTACTAAGCAATGCACACACTCTGCCCCCCGTCCATATCCACTCTAACTCAAAAGACAGCATGTCAAAAAGACAGATGTCAAAATAGGGCTGAGGAGGAAAAGTTAGTTTCCAAAAGCTACAAAAGACAGTGGAAGAGCCAATGCTGAATTTTCTGTCCTACTCTTGAGTGGCCCATAGATGTTCATCTGAAGAAGTTATGACTTCTGCTGGGAACAAAACAGCTCATGCCCTTGGAAAGTCTCCATAGCCCAAATATTAAAAGATTTAGTTGAAAGAGAGAGTGAAATTCAAGGTACAGTGGCAAAATATTAAACTAAATGGATCAGGATTCAAAGGTCAAATCAATTGCCACTTACAGAAAAAGTGGCAGTGAATAGAAAAAAAAAAAGCTTCAAAAAATCATCCAACCCTAGGAGGCACCAGGCTGTTTACCTCCCTAACATTAGGTTTGCAAGGGTGATTATCAGGACAGATGTGCCAGGAAAGATTACAACTCTGGTAGGGCAAGATCCTAGTATGATAAAACAATTCATAACAACTTCATTTACTAAGCACACAAAATTCCCTTTTAAACTGTCTTAAGCTTTGGTAGCTCTTAATCCAGTCCTAAACAAAATCAAGTAGCTTCAGAGCCAAGGCTCAGAAAGGATGCACCCAACATCTGTCTATAACACAATAAATTCCATTATGTGCTTTCACTGTACAGTGTTCCTTCTAAAGCTTCTCTACAGTTTATATCTGCAGAGCTCCAAGGCGTGTTCCTGCTTACAGATGTCTGGAATGCATCCTGTCACACCAAAACTGTCAGCCAAAACAAGAGATATTATAGTCTGAAGAAATGGCTATTTTCCTGTATTTTTTTAAAGCTGCTCATGACTGGAGCATAGGTTTTCAAGTGTGACATACGTAATACCAAGCAAATCTCTGAAAGTGAGTCTCAGCACCTTTTCCAAATGCATCTCTAAGAGAGCAGCTAAAAGGCTTTCAGAATGTTTTTCTTCTTTAAATATATGATGCAAGCTTTTAAACATCAAGGTTAACTTCCAACAATGATTTTTTAAAAATCAATTCCTTTCTCACCAGCAAATATTAAGAAGACACAGAGCTGAGCCATGGAGCTTGATTTCCATTTTGATCTAGCTCACAGTGACATGCTTCAAATTACACAAGAATTGTGTCAAAGAAGGACACAGACCCAGTGTTAGAGTCCTACCCACTGACCTGCTTGCTCCCATCTGAACAGTGCAGTTATTCACAAGAAGAAAGATACACTTTCTCACTTAAGAATGCCTCAGGGGTTGATTTATACATTACATTCACTCATTTTGAAGTTCCACATATTTTTCACTATTTTTTAGATGCTGAGAAAAACCCTGAAGCAGGAAAGAGAGCTTGTGTATTACAGATTGCATTAATACCCTTCAAAAAGAAAATAATTACCATATTATGTAGCAGACAGCACATTTATGAACAATCTCTGATAGAACCATACTTCAAAGAGAAGTTTTTCACTCTTCTTTTGAGAGACAGGGGAGCTAACTCAAAGATGTTTAAATCAAGATTAAGGCAGATGGTTTAATTTGACTAGCAGCATATGGTACATTTGCATTTGTAGCTCAAGTGCTTTTCCCACTGATTCTCCTAACAGAGCTACACAGCACAGCTTACAGGTGCATTTAGACAATAATAGTGAAAATCAAAGCTCAAATTAAGCTGAAAGGGACATCTGAATGTTCTCTCATACACTCAAGACAGGTGTTTTCAAAATTAAATCAGGTTACTCAGGGCCTTTATCCCCCCAGGTTATGAAACCCCATGAAGGTGGACGTTTCACCACCTCCCAGAGCATCCTGCTCCTGAGCTTAACCAGAAACTCCAGGCAGAGTTTTTCCTGTAAGCCCAAGTGGAGTTGGCCCTGCAGCCGCTTGCAGCCATTGCCTCTCATTCTGCTGCGCACCCCTGAACAAAGCCTGGCTCCACCTTCTTGCCAACAGTGCCTTGGGAAGTAGAAGACTGCAACTCAATCCCCCTCATTCCTTTCTTCTCAAAATGACACAAACCCAGTTCCCTCAGCCTCTCCTGACCTCTTCCCACCCCCAGCCATAGCAGTGGCCTTTACTGGACTTGCTCCAGTTTGCCAATCCTTCACTTGTACTCGGGCCTCACAACGAACACCAAATTCCAGATGCAGCACCGAGACCACAGAGTAATGTTATTTGCTCCAACATAAAATTATAATTAAAAAATTAACAGCTTTTAAGACACAAAATATTAAGATTTTGTTCCAAAGGTATTTTAAAAACTGCAAAAATAAAAAATCCTTATTAAACATGAAACATGTGCTATTATGTTCATGTGTATTTCATCATAAAATTATGAATATGAATAAATGAACAACTGCCCTGACTTAATCAAAATTTCATAGAGGTTATAAAAAAATGGAGCTCTTTTCCCCCATGTAACATTGTTTTCTCAAACACAGTATATCCTCTGTTTAATGACTCAAAGTTCACCTTTCCAGACTCCACAGCAATCACAGGAACAAAGGGACAGAAAGAAGCTCTCAGAGTTACTTTATTCCCATTGGCATCCAGATGCAAAAGGCATTCACCTGACTTGGTGCTCATCACCTTCTTTGCTTCAGATGTGGGGAGAGATAGCAGTGACTGCTGTGGGCCACAAAGGTGGTCTACAGATTGTCTCCTTTCCCCCTCTTCCCCCATATTTCCCCTGTGTGCCCCACATACAGCAGACACAGGGGGAGAGGCAAAGGAGCTCCTGGGCACTTTGATAAAAAGGCAGCTGACCTGCTCTGGTCTAAATATTGGCCCTCACTTCCAATGTCTACTTCCTGATGTCTTTATCTAGTCCTTTCCTGCCTAATTGTGAGGAGGAGGTAATTCTTACTCATATTTAAAGGTTGCTTTCCAATTTTTTAAGTTCCCACTTTACCTGCCCACTTATAGCTGAACCAGTCTATCTAGGCAAACCCCAATTATTCCAAGCCTACGAGACTACTGTTAAAAAAAAAAACCCTACTCATAGCACAATAGCATGCTTTTATTATAGATGTTTAGCTAGTGACTTCCTACGTTTGGCACTAAAAATCAGGAATAATATTATTAAATGCATTTTGAAAGAAAAAACCACAATAATCCCTTATTATACTGCAATATGTTCAGTTCCTGACCAAGTTTGCAAGGATTTCTAAATTCTAAGTTGATATGTAAGGAAAAAAGAAAACAAATTAAAATACCACATTAAAATCAGATGTTCATGGGCAACGTTTCTAATGCAGTGAAGTCCCCCACACTTAAAGCAGAGCTCCAATGGCACTCACACAAGAAACCAAAATCATCCAAGTGTGAAATGGTCCCTAAGGACAGCTCCCAGTACTTAAAATTTTCCACCAACTACACTCACCTTTGACCATGGAAGCTGGTACTGAAGGAAGTGAGAGTCTGTGATGTTCCACAGCAGACCTCACAAACTCAAAGTGCTAATACCTGCAAAATCTGTGAGACTGAAATTCTGATTCCACAGCAAAGGGCAGTTTCAGAAAATGAAACAAAGGCAAAGACACCTTTATGCTTGTCCAAAGACTATAGAAGAATGTCAGCATTCCTCTTTGAGACTCAGTTTTCCTTTCTCCTAATCTCTGGTAATTTCTTTTGCCTCCAGGACTAGGCTTCTCGGCTGTGTCTGTGTATCTGATTTGGTTCAATGATTTCCTCTAATTGTGGGACAAACAACAGACTCTCAGTTCTCAGCTAAAGGATTACAAATACAGATCAACATCTGCATTTCCATTTCAACAAAAGTATTTTCCAACAGTCAGAAATCAGAAAGCTGAAGTCAGAATGCAACAAAAATGGGACCGGCACAAACTCTGCCAAAGCTACAAGGCAGTGCAGCATTCAGACCTGGGGGCACTGTACTTACATGCCAAGCTCCCAAAGGGCACATGCTGCCAAGCGTTCTCAGCTCTATCACCCCAAGAACTGTAATGGTGAATTACACACCTCTTACAGGTATGTGCACTGTAACTGCAGCAACATCAGGATTCTTCATTCTTAACACTGCAGAGAGAATGAACATTTTATAAAAGAAAACAAAAGCTGAATCAAGGAGACTGATTTCCAAGAAACTGTGACTTGTGGAGAAAGTTTAGTCCAAGCAGAAATATAATGTCTCTGAGAAAGCCTGAAAATCTAAAAATTAAGCTAAAAAACAACATCAAAACAAGAAAACTTGAGAAGGTAAAGCCCCTGAATGTCTAAAATCCCCTTGTGTCCACATCACTTAGTGAATATTGCTGTATAATGCCCATTTGAGTCGTCTTCCACCTAGAACTACAGAACTCCCACTGGGAATTAAATCTCGCTGAAATTTGATATGAAGACTCTTCCAGCAGTGCAGAGAAATTACAAGATAGAAGGCAGAAGGTAGAAGGCTAATTTACTATTTTTTTCCTCCTGTAGCTCAAGAACACTCTCTTACAGATAGAAAAAATAAAAACCAATTGTACAGTTTGCTCTCCATACACATTATTCCTAAGAAACATAGACTGTAATTTTTTTTAAGAGGTGTCTACAGTGAGTATGAATGAAGCAGCCATTTATATTTTGACAGCTTCCCATCCCATGCTGTAAGCCATTAAAGAAGTCTGTATCAAGACTGGATCATTATTTCTTTTAATGTATATTTGGTTTCATTAATAGCTACGAGTCCTGTTCTATACAGATTTTATTCTTAAATTTAGCAAAGAAAATTACTGAAATCACAAGCAATGGAATAAAACAGGAAGTGCATAGGTTCAGGTAGAAAATTAATAGGAAGTCCAATTCATGGCTCAGATAAAGTTGGGTGACATTCTATTTCTTACATCAATTCAAACAAGGCCAGAGATGCACATTCTTCAGAACAGAGAATCCACTTCAACAAAAGCTACTTTGCTTCTTTTTCTGCTCCCCTTTCTCACACCAAACCATGTCTTGCTCAAGACCAGAGAAAATACAGAAACAGCACACTCTGAAAAAGAAACAATCTACAGAGACACCCCAAAAACATGGCTGAAGATTGGTTTTCTAACCTTTCTTTTTAAAGGGTAATACTTAAAACATTTCTTCACCTAGATTCCTGCTCAGTACATCACCTAGAGGAAGGGAAAAAGGAGAGAAGCAAAGATTGCATTTGTAAAGTTATCCAAAGGATCCTGATCACAGTGAAATCAGTACTGTTAAATTTTCACTTTTTATGTTCTTTCCCTCTACAGACTATTATTGCAAGGCAAATTACAGAATCACTGCTTGATAGATTAATTCAGGTTGGCAGGAGGTCATGTAGTCCAACCTGCTGCTCCAAGCCAGGTCCACTACCAAGTGAGACCAGGCTGCCTAATCTACTGAGATACTCTCAGTAGATAAAAATCTCTAAAGGCAGACTGCAGGACCATGTCAGGCATCCTGACACCTTGCTTTGTTGTCCTCCTAGAAAAAAACATTGTCCTTATATCTAGCTAGAACTACTCTTACTTCAGTTATGACCATAGTGTGTGGTCCTGCCCCCTTCCTCACAGTCTGCCAGCTGGTGGGAGAACACTGCCAGGCCCCAATGAAACTTCTTTCTCCTCCAGGGCAGTGCTGCCACTCCCTGGCATTGTAGCAGCCTTGTGCTGAACTTGCTCAGTTTTATTCATATCTCTCTTGTACTGGGGTGAGGTGTGGACACAAAACAGGATGCAAGTGTGCATACTGCAAGTGTGGTCTAACAAGTGCTGAGTGAGAGGAACCCTTCCCCTCTGAGGATGAATTCCTTCCCCAGTGTGTAACCTTACCCTCCTCATTGCTGAATTCCACAGAGTCCTTGCCAGCCAGCTCCTCCCATCCACCCAAGTCCTTCTGAATGACAGCCTGAATCTCAAGAACATGTACTGCCTACCCCTTTCCCCCAGTTTGGTGTCACTTGCAAACGCCATGAGCAAAGGCTGGTGGACTTCCACTGTATGCATAACATTAAACTGGACACATCCTATGCTGGACAGCTGGGGCTCTCCACTGGTTACCAGCCAACCAGCCACCTCCAAAATCAGCCATCCCACCAGGCTTCCACCCATCGAGCAGCACACTCACCTGGATCAAAATCCCATTCTGCAAAAGACCTTGCTGAATCCAACACAAGCATATGGTTTTAATAAGCTCAGTAGCAATATATTTACTTTACAAATAGAAAAGCCATGACTTACAAATGTTTGAGGAATTAGAGGAATACGCATAAAAAGTAAACCAGGGAAAGGAAGGGGTTCCCAAACATGCACTTGGGACACCTGACTTTTTAGTGAACGAGCCTTGCTCCTGTCTTTTGTCATGGCAACTATTTGAATACCCAAAGTAAGAAGATGGGCATCACCCCAGAATCTGCAGACCATCCTGAAGGTCAAGAGTAGTGTAACAAATTGCAAGCCTCTGAAGAATAAAAAGGGAATGCTGGAATCACATGATTTAAGTCAAGAATTATATGTTTTTCTTCTGTGCCACACAAACTAGAAAACTGCATCACTAGGTCAAGACAAAGATCCTTCATGTCCCACAAGCAAGCAAAATAAGAATGTATGAATATTAAGAGCATTTTTCTTAATTTGTGCTATAATTTGAGAGCAATCGAGTAACTTCATCTGGAAAAGCAATCATATTTCTGCTATTTCCCTTTTTAAATTTAATTCAGATTAGTCCCTTTCAGTTCTGGATATGAAGAACTACCTTAATTGGAAATATCCTCATCAAAGTTTCTATTTTTAATCAGAGAAGATCCTCATACGCTGCAGCGCACTTCAATTGTGATGTAAACCTATACAGGATTTATTTGCATACATATTATTATAATACATGTGTAATTATAATTATTATTAAGAGAGTTTAGAAATGCTTTTTATTAAAAATGCACCAAAATATCATTTAGTATAGTAATTCTGATCAGCCTTATATGTAAAATAAAGTAATTTTGTCACAGGGAGGGTTTCATTCTGCAGCAAATCAAGGTCTTAACTTGAAAAAAAAAGCCACAGAAATGTTATTTATGGATACAGTCAATAAAGCATTTTTCTCCCTCCAGCTGTACATTAGTCAGACATTCATTACAAAAGCAGAATATCTTGTTTCAACTTGCACTAAATCTGTGCATCCTGGTTTCACATGGCATAGGTTGTCTTTCAAGATACTGATGACAACTGATGAATATTTCCACCAGAAACTGTTTCCAATGATGTAAGTGCAAGGATACACTAAAATGAACATTCAGTTACTACTGCTGCCTGCAAACCAGGTCCTGACAGAGACACTTTACCTAAACATTTTCAGCTCTTTGAGTACTACTGTCCTTGGAAAAGTAACCATGCTGTTTCTCATCGAGGACAACTCATTCTATCTGATCATTAGAAAATCATCCAGTTGAACAAATGTATTTCATCTGATGAATAAAGTTATTAAGAATATAAATAGAGTCTTATTACTGAGTTTCAAAAATATATGGAGTAAAATATGGAAATACATTTCTAATAACAAAAATGCATTAACTAGAAAAATAACGCTATTTTCATTGATTTTCTAACTCTAAAATTTTATTCAAATACATCACAAATCAGGTAATGCAGCTGTTAAATCATTAATTACAGGAAGAAAGAAAAATAGCAATACCACCTGCAAAGAACAGCCCTTGTCTTCAAAAAAACGTATAATGGAAGCTAGATTCCCACAGAAGTGTAGGTTCTACATCTAGTCCAAACATCAGCAAATCTTCACTCTTTCCTTGATTTGGAAATTATCTAGTAGACATCTTTCCTCTCAACCTTCTACAATTTGAAAGTGAAGTTCTTAAAACTCAAATTAGTCAATCCATGGTTTGCAAAAATATTGAATATTAAGTATGAAATTCTAAAAGGACACTGAGGATGAGACTGAGAATGCTTTAGAAAAGTGAAAAATAAACAAGAGACATAAGCTCAAGACTCACTGTGATCCTACAAGGAAATCTAAATATTCACATCTACTTCTCAATAAGTTATTATATCATTTTACAGATGAGGAAATAACATTTACCTTCTTTCTTGGAAATTTTTGAGATGCACAGTCAGTATCTCTAAGGAAAAAATATTCATACGATTTCTGCAATTTTTTTAACGTGTTTCGAGAAACAAGGGATTACAGAAGAGAAACAAGAGTGACCTTGAGCTTGGATCCTAACAGTTCACATTCATGGTTCAGTCCCAAGTAACAAGTATTGTACAGTACAGTAAGTCACTGAAACAGATTTTCCCAAGATAATGCCCCTATTCAGCAGCACGTAAGTAGAACAATTTATTTTGCTCTGCTTAACTGCTTCACCCACACATCTGACATTAAGCTTCAGGCTTCCTGACTGAGCAGTGAACATGTAGGACATAATCAGTGTTGTGCAGTTATGCATCACTTCCCACAGTCTTGCTGTTTCAGGCATTTCAGAATAAACATGAATCAAGTTTTTGATCTAAAATCACGAGTTTGAAAACATATTTTTCAACTCTTGTTTAGCATTACCTGTCATTACTACCTTAAAAACAAGTTCTACTTTTACATGTTCCTGGTTTCTAAATAACCTACATTATTTTGGTGCAAGTATAACTCAAGATTCTTTACAATAAAAAAAAGTCCAACTGATGGAAATCTCAAAAAATGCTAATAATAATGAAGCAGTTTTCTTCCATGGATATGTGACAGAACTTGAGTCGCAATATTCTGCTCTGCAAACCACATGCACACATGTACAGTGACATTAATGAGAAAGACCTGAAAACAAAAATACTAAGACATAGTTGTATAGGTCCACAATGAGAATTCTGGTTTACCTTGCTCATGTGCCTCCCACCTGCCTCTAATAAAGAGCCTTTATCTCTCATGATACTCCCAAAGTCTCCCCTAAGTAATTCTCAGGCTTCAGTTTATGAACCAATCCCTGAATATTTCCAAGTATCCAGGCTTACAGCTTTTCTACTCACTAAACTAGTTCTAGATTCAGAAATGAATTTTCCAATATTAATTTTCCACTAACACATGTAATAACAAGAATGACATTGTATTAAAAGGAATGGGGGAAAAGTAATAAATGCTGATTTTAACAAAATATGATCTTAGATATGAAAAATGCCTCCCTCACATGTTGTCGAATAGACACAAAATTAAAGACTAATTCATACCACTATTAATGAAACCTCATTTATAGTTTCATTACAACATACAACATGTTCAAAAAGTAAGAACAATTGCATTCACAGTGTTTAACACTGTAACTCCAAAGGAAGTTTCTCTAAGGTACAATTGCCTCCATAGATATTCCACAAGAAACATCCAAGGATAGTTCAGAAATGCACCTACAGCTCAAAAAACCATCAGGAAGCTGAACTTACACAAAGATAGTTTAAAAAATACCTTTTAGAAACCATAAGACAACTCCATGGGATCCCTTCTAACATTCTAAAGTAAACTGTAAAATGGAAGTACATAAAGACAAAAGTGAAATAGAAGTCACTGTACATAAGCGGAAACAATATTACTGTCCCGCATATATAAAATGAAGAAAATAAGTACCTCACGTAGCTCATTTCTCCATTACATACAAAACTGAGAACAGTGTACCACAGATGTACAAATAAACTGACTGTAGCTTTGCACAACATATAAAGCTCAGTCTGAAAGTCTGAATCAAAACTGGTCCTCCTTCTTCTGGACTGCAGCTTTTGCTTCCTGGCTGCTTCAGAAATAGACTGATGTTCATAATTTTTCTACATCAGATTCTAAAAATAGTTTCTAACTCATATAGAAGCAATTAATACACATCCTGTTTTACAAATAAGCAATGTACTATTCCCAATGGCATTTAATTCCGTTAACAATTATGAAGTTTAACAATAGCCTTTCAGGTTTGTTGTCTTCCTTCAAATGTTTATAAACTATGCAATGATTCCTAAACAGCTCAGAATCAACTAAAAACTCCTCTGTTGTTGAGATTTCTTCACAGAATCATAGAATAGTTTCAGTTGGAAGGGACCTTAAAAATCATCCAGGTTCCAACCCCCTTGCCCTGCATGAGGCAGGGACATTTTCCACAAGACCAAGTTGCTCAGAGCCCCATCCAGCCCAGCCTGGCAAGATAAAGTTTGTTTTACAGTATTCCAGAATGGGAAAGGATTTCTGCTGTCTACTGATGAGTGAAATCATAGCCTATCTGCTAAGCATTAGCATAGCTCAGGGGTAAAGAGAGCTCCTCAGCATGGAGGGAAGGAGGTAGCCACCTTTCCAGTACTTTAGTGTGCTCATAACTGGCCTGTCAGAGCCAATAGCACAAGACTTGTACATTTGGCTTCCACATCTCCGAGCTGCAATGCCAGACTGCACACACCCATCACACAGCACTGGGGCTCCTCTCCATAACCTGTGGCATACCAGCTCCTGCAGCCCAAACCCATAGGATGCTGCCAGGTCCCAACATACAGCAGGAGATGATGGACAGTCCATTACTAAGTGTCATTCTGCTTCCATGGTCCTTTCTCCTACCACATCCATCTGTGGGTATCAGCCACAGAAGCCCCAAACACTGTTAACCCAGTACCATTACAAGGCACCTGTCATCACTCACACAATAAATCAATATCATGTACAATGCCACAGGTAATCTAAGGAATCCATAGAATATATTATAAAAATCTTGAAATCTCACTGTAAAGCCTCCTGAAATATCAGATTTCAAGGTAGTACCTAAAGAACTACTGCTCATAACCCAATAAGCACATGTAACTAGTTCATGGAATACTAAGCCTGAGGGTGAGAAGGAAAAAAAAAAGACAAGATGGATTAAACAAAGCAAGTCAGACAGATTATCAAGATCAAACAGATCACCCAAGTGAAAAGAATGAAGGGCACATTGAAGAAAAGAGCTGAACAGCCAGAACCTCTGCCTGAATAATGGGCTTGAAGTTGTAGGCACCAAACATGTCCCCACAGTCAGGCAATAAACCTGTGTCTCCCGAGTGCCAACAGAAAATTTTAAAAATGTTATACTTCATTTCTACTGCAGAACAGATTGCTCACTGGGGTTCACCAAGCAAAGTGATGGCTTTAGGAAAAAAATATTTTATTTACAATAAAAATAGCCACAAACTAATACATGTTGGTAGAATTTCACTGTATTTATTTAGCATGAAACAGTTTTTAAGCAATATTTTTTACTTCCTGACTCATGAAAAAGACCCCAACCCTACACCTTTTTATGCTAACAGTTAAACTGCAAGACTGAAACAAAAAGATGCTTTTTGTATTTCGATTAAACAACTTAAAACTTACTAGCTCAAGGTAAAAGCCATGGTCTTAGTATCTTTGGGAAAGAAAGAAAAAAAAAAAAAAAGAAGGATTGAAGAAATATGTAAATGAAAGATGACAAAAATTAGGATGGATAAATTGTTTTGGTCAAAAATAAAGCAACACCTAAAAATCTTTAAAATTAGCCTTTGCTGTGGCCAAATTATTAACAGCTGCCTTTCCAAGCACTTGGTACTGCCTACTGACACAGCTTGCTCACTCACTCGTCCAGTGCATGACTGGGCAATCTTTTAAAGCTCTTCTTACTTTACCCTGTATGCACAGGGCATCTTGCAAAAGCAACTACATGGTCTGGGATCACCACAAACAACTATGTAACTTCTCCAATAGTTGAACCGTTAATTACAAAGAAACCAAAGAAAAAAATACATAAAAGGACAGTGTTATAGTGAATAAGTACTTTCCCCCCGTGTCAATACAACGGATTTAATTGCAGATGCCAACTAAAAAACTGGTCGACACCAGCTTTGAAGAACGGGGAAGGAAAGGAACTCCAGCTCCCACGGGAGTTCTATTTTCCGTAGCCGTGTCCGTAGCTGATGGAGCGGGGAGGGCAGCTGGAGCCGGCGGCTCCCCACACCGCGGAACACGAAGCAGCGCACACGCGAGAAACCCCCCGCGAAAACCTCGCGGAAGAAACTTCACTAGAGTTCAACAGCAAGAAGTTTGGCCAAGGCGCTTTACGGACCCCTCGCATCCTCGCTTCAGTGACCCACCTCGCACGGCAACACGTATTTGGTGACAATCTCACGCCAAGTCTCTCCCCCTCCTGCCCCGCGGCGGTGCCCAGCGGCTGCCGCCCCGGGCCCCCGCAGCCCCCGCCCATGAAGGGCGTCTCCGCACCAAACATCGAGCCCACCCTCCGAGGACCAAACTTACCGTGACAGCACCGGAGCAAGAGCCCGGCGCGAAGCGAACACCCACCTCCTCCGCCGCGGCCGGAGCCGCCGCCAAACGCTCCGAGGCGGCCGCCGCCCGGCACGGCCCGCTCCGGCCCGCTCCGCCGGGGCCCCGGCGGCTGCCCCGCTGCCCGGACACGTCACTCAGCCCGCCGCGGAGCTCGCACTGGCCGCCGGGCGGAGCTCCTGAGCGCCGGCGGGAGCCGCCCGGCCCGGCCCGGCCCCGCCTCGCTGCGGCCGCCTCTGCCGTCAGCGCCTGCCCGGGGCCGCCGCTGCCGGCGCCCGCCCCCGCGAGGCCCGGTTGGATCCCAGTTGGCCCCGCCGGTCGGGCCGGTCGGGCCGGGGCGGGGCGGGCACCTCGTGTCTGCCCGGAGCCCGCCGCATTCCTGCCGCCGCACGTGACACGCCCCGGGCCGGGAGCACATCCCGCCCCTCGCCCGGAGCCCCTGCCGGTGCACGGGCAGAGAGTGGAGCTGTCCGGCTCCGGAGGCCGGGAGGGCAGCCGGGCCCGGGGCTGGACAATTCGGCACACTCAGCCTCATGCTTCCGAATAACCCCTGAACATGCCACGGTACAAACTCGGCCACGGCGCTGTTTTGGATTTTAATCTCATTTATAACTTGAAATCCAGTAATAGTTTTCAAGTTAAATGCTATCTAGAGATGCTGGAATCTTATGCCGATTTTTTTTTTTTCTTTTTGCATCTTTTTGCATTCTTCTTGCATGACAATCCTCACAGCAAGCATCTCTACAGACCAGCTCTGACCAAGCCAACCACACAGCCACCCAAAGCCTGTGACACTCAAGCATGGAATGTTTGTCCTGAGAGTAACATCAACCACTTGTACGCTCAGAACTGACCATGCCACTTAGTTAAAATATAGAAAACCTTTACAAGATGCAATTATTTTGCAGATGTGTACCTTACGATGTACACATATCCATGTACACCTGTCACACTTCAATAAAAATAAATGCTCTTAAGTACAATATACATCATTAAATAAATTATAAGTAATTCGACTATTTAATGTTAAGTATTACCTGAAATCTTTGTATCACTTTTAAGAATCAAATCTTCAAGCTAAATGCTATTCAAAGATCTATGCATCATCCAGCAGTGATCCCTGCCTATTTAAGTAAACTCATTGTACAGCAAGTAATAAAATACACTCAATAAATAGTAAATTCATTATCATTACAGGAAATAGTTACTAGAAAATAGTGGCATTTGACATTTGATTAATCTGCCTTTTCCCTACATTATCCCTTTGTCTGTTGTTTAACAACACAAATTCACAATTATCCTTGTGTGGGTTCATACAGTCTGAATCACAATGTTTTTTAAACTATTCCTTTCAAAAATGTTTCCATTTTCACAAAGTTATTTCTTTTTAATACAGTTCATCATGACATTGACTCAAAATAGCTTTCACATAGATCTATAGGTTCTATGTAAGAAAGAAAACAAGACAATTGAGCCATATGTAAAAGTTAAGGCCAGGAATACCATTATGGTGTTCAGTTCATATCAGAGACCTCTCAGTTCCATCAGAGACCATTTTCTCCTATTGTTTCTGTTGTTTCTGTAATTTTTAAAATATGTTGTATTTCACTCACACCAAGCTATCATTTCAAGAGCTGAAATGGTGGGGAATCAATCTTGGGCAAACTATTTAATAAGTACTTACCATTAGAGGCCACTTTAAAAAACAGACACATACCTAGACCAAGTACAACTAGCTTGATTCTGTAATTAAAAATACCATTTACTAGCAATATCCTTCTCCTTTTGACACCTATCTCACAACCTATGTGCATTAAATTCTCCCTTTCATAATTACCTTCCACAGATTCTTATCTTTCACAATTAGACAAAATTTAAATCCTTCTTTAAGACTTTTTGGGAACCCTTTTGATCTTTGACAGCTCCTTCTTTCTATTCTGGTGACCATACATATATTCTAATCAAAGGCTGCTGTGGAAACCTTGTTGGAAAAATCCAAAAATGAAAATCATAAAAAAGAAAAATTAACTCTCAAAATAACTTCCACTTTCCTACTTTTTATAAGGCAACAGCCTCATAAACAGCAGTAATAATTAACATCCTAATCATTGCAATCACAAATTATTTATCCACCCATAATTAGTTGTCAGTCATTAGAGTACAGATAATGGCTGTCTCCACTGTTTACATGATGCTTTTTATAACCAGATTCTAAGAAGTTGATGTTTAAATTGGTTTTACTGGTGATACTTGCATGAGACCTCACCAAAATTTACTTGCTCTCATTTCTGATTACTGAGGCTTCAGCAAAAATACTTCGACTCCAAGCTACTGCACACAGGTCATCTAACCCCCACATCTTCATCATACATGTACACCATCTACCTACTCCAGCTCATGTACTGGGCATCTTAAGGACAACATCAGCCCTGGCCAGTGTCCTGAAAATCCTGTGACACAAAGCCATGAAGGTGGGATGCCTTTTTTCTCACTCCTTGGAAACTGGCATGGTTTAATGTACACCTAAATTTATGACACCTAAAGACATCATTCCAATAGCTTGCTTTTCAAAATACTGCATGAAATTAGCAAAACCACTAAAACGTAGGTTATCAAGTTCCCCAGCAAAGCCCAGTTTTCTCAGATTCTTCCATTTAACAGCTGATGTAGCTGGCACTTTTTCCTAGTGAGTATTCATCCACTGGAAATTCTGTTGCTCCTGTGTCCCCCATGATGACAGTATGTCATCTTCTTACTGTAATCTCTCAGAAACCACTCCAAGCCAGGACATCCAATGAGCTTGCTTAACTTGAGCATCAGCAGAACACACGCTGGAGCCTTGCAAAGCTACAGGTGCCCTCTACTTTCCTTACCAAACTCAGACTCAGAGTGACAGTTTGTTTATATATATATATATATATATATATATATATATACATATAAAATACATACAATATAATATATATTTTAAAAAATAAAAGCAAACCACAGTTTTCCTAAATTCAGACTATTACATCAAAAATAAAATTTGGGTTTATAAAAACATTGTTATTCATATTCTGCTTTGATGCCTACTGCAGACTCATCTTCCACCTCTTCCTGAAGCACCAGCACCACTACTGGGAGACAGTTCCTCAGTTCTGAGCACACCAGAACAGGTGAACCTGACAATTGAATTTTATAATATTGTGACCTTTTACCAGCGCTAGAACATCTTTCATGAATGCATTTCATTTCACTTCTTTCCCTCTTTTATGAGGAATATTTGCAAGTCAAATTCTCAGACTGCCAATTCAGACAGACTAGGTATAAATTTTCCTATATTTTAATATTTCTCAGGAGCAGAGACCTTGTGTTACATCATCTCCTTGTTGTCATGGGTGGTACACAAGTGATAGTACAGCTGATGCCAGAACTTATTGTGATGGGCTGACCTTGTCCAGCAACAAGACCCTCACCCAGTTGCTCTCTCATTCCTTCTTGTCAGCAGGACTTGGGGAGAAAATAATATGGAAATCTTGTAGGTCAAAACGAAGAAGGTTCCTTAGCAACTACTGTCATGGGCCAAACAGATTCAACTTCTGGAAATTTCATTTTTTGCCAATTAAAATTAAAAATGAGATGGTAAGAAACAAAGACAAAACTAAAAAGACCCTCCCCTCTCTGTTCTTCCTTCTCACCAGGCTCAACATCACTGCGTTCCCAACTCCTTGGCCTCCTCCATCCCAAAGGGCACAGTAGGATAGGAACCAGGGTTGTGGTCGGTCAATAACAGCTCCTCCCAGTGCTTCTTCCTCCTCTCATTTCTCCTCTGTTTTAGTGTGGGTGCTTCCCACAGGCTGCAGTCCTTCAGGATAAGCCTGCTCCTTCATGACCTCCTCCATGGGCTGCAGGTAAATCTGCTCTGCTGCCCTGGAGTAGCTTCTCCCCCTCCTTCTTCACTGAACTTGGTGCTCGTAGAGATATTTATTTCCCTTCATTCTCCTCACTCCTGTGCAGCATTTTTTGCCCCTCTTTACCTACATTTCCCTATGGTGCCCCTGCCCCAGCTGTGGCTCAGCCGCGCCCTGCAGAGGGCAGTTGGATCCGGCTGGAACCAGCTGTGTCCGGCTGGAACCAGCTGTATCTGGCTGGAACCAGCTGTGTCCGGCTGGAACTGGCTGTGTCCAGCTGGAACCGGCTGTGTCCAGCTGGGGCAGCCCCGGCCTCCCATCACGGAGCAACCGCTGCTGCCGGGGCTGGGCACCCGCACCCCAAACAGTCATACGCACAAACTGTTTCTATAACACAACATTCCTACTTTCAGTTATTTCACTGTTCTCTGATGGCTCTTCTTCATCCTGAAGCTAATAAAGGGAAAAACTTAAGTGAATTTCCTCTCAAGAGTGCCAAAAAGTGCTGAGGCCATGCAACCCTGAAAGACAAATGCAGCTTTTGTCCAAAGCAGAACTGTTCCCAGGGAAGGAAAGGAGGTATTAGTGTAATACAAGATTCTGAGAAGACTTTATATCAAATACTATGTACAACTCTAAGCTGCCAACACGTAATAAAAAGGAATTCAAGTGGGAAAAGTGACAAGCAAAGAGTATTAGGATGGCTGGGAAAACAAAAGAGCAGATTGATTTGTACTCATGAATATGCAAAAAAGGCTCTAAGGGTAAAAAATAATTATGTAAGATAAAAGGGCAATGATGATACAAGAATAAATTGCTTTAAATTAGAACAGACTTTAGGCTCTTTCAGCCTAGGGCAATATATTGCTTAGCAATTTTGATGTCCTAAAAAGTTTTTAAACTTAGCCTCAACCAGTGTCACAGTAACACTCAATATGATGCTGAGAGAAAAAAAAGGAAGAGTTAAAACATCAGAAAAACTACATATTCAATATGTAACCACAACTTCATGAGCAGTGTACAATGTAACAACCAGTTCCATCCACCTCACCAGAAAGCCCCCTAGCTTTTTTCTGATTTAATTCTTAATAAGTCCTTAGGAAGGCTACTGCTGCTTTCCAAGATACACTTTCTTCCTGTAAATACGACCCACAAAACAAGACGAACAAGCTCTTGTTGGATGCTATATGCCTATTCTATGCAAACCTCCATGCAAAAGTACTCTATGTACTTCTGTAGTTTGTCTGCATCACTTTTGTTTTTCAAGGTATCATAGATTTCATAGCTTGATTTATGCTTTAAAGATCCTGACAGCAGAACTGCAAGGTTCAGGAACACAGGTAAGTCAACTCTCTACCTTCTACAAAATTAGTCCTTTCTCAGGTATATTTTGTTCCCTTCTTGTCGCAAGCCCCATGCTTAAACTTGAATGAGCACAACTTCAGTAACAAAATGCAGTGTTCACCCGGTAAACTGCTTTTAGCAGTAGAAGCAGCAAGGCAGGAAAAGGAAGGTGCAGATCTATATAGCAATATATAAATCCAAGCAAATACCTGGAGCTGCCAGAATCAATTACCAGTACTAAAACCTCACAATTCTTTACAGTGTCTGAGGACAGAGCAGTGAAAATACTGTCAGCTTATTCAGCATGCTAATGTGAGGCAAGCAGTCAAAGGAACAGAGGCAGCTACAATCATAAGAGGAAATAAAAATTTCAGACCAGACATAATGCATCTGACAAAGCTAGTATTAAATTTCCACTCTCTCTGCTCAGGTCACATTCCTAAGGACTCAGAAGTGACCCTAGGTGGCTCTCAGAATACGCAGACAATAGCAGCAAGCAGTGGCACAGCCAATTTTCTTGCTTTCTTATTTGAGGACAAGTGAGCAGGCCCCAGTCTTTCCAAGCTTGCCCTGTCTGCCATCATGAACTATGAACAAGGTCTGCTATGGTGTTGCAGGTTTGCTGTATCATCATCTTTCCACCTCACTCACTAGTGTGCAACTTAGGGAAAAGCAGAAGGCACAATGTGCTGCAAAATACTTGCTCCTGCTCTGTGGCACCACCACTAGCAGAACATGCTAATAAGTCAATCAGATCCAGTGTGTGAAATGTCTTCTCCAACACTGGAAACCCATCTGGGGGCTGACAGCTACATCAAAAGGCATAGTTTACTTCATTAATACTGCTTGCATTTTTTGTTCCAATTTAAGTAACAGTGCAATGACACCAGACCAAAAGACTGTAATTGCTGTGTAACGTTGTCAGCGCAAATCTGCTCCAATATTTTTCTGAGGATATATTTAACACTACCAAGTAAAATGTATTTACCTATTAACTGAAACACCTGAATAGCAAAACAGAAACATTTAAATTAATTTTACAGATCATTTACCAAAAGAAAAAAAAAAAAGAAACAAAAAGGAAAAAAAAGGAAAAAAAAAGAGAAAAAAAATAAAAAGAGAAAAAAAAGGAAAAAAGGGGGACTTTACTCATACAAACATGATCATACATTGTTCTTCTCATCCCAACCTGTACTCACACACATCTCACAGTTAGTGGAGCTGTACACGTGAATGTCTTGCTTCTGCTTCAATTAATCTCAGGAACTTCACTGCAGAGCCAGCCAACCAGTTAACCAGTTGCTTGCACTGTGCATTCTTATAAGAATAATTAAAATACCAGTAATGATGCTGAGTTCCTTTGACTCACTAATCTAAAAAGCATCAGGAATCAATTCCTGAAAAACATCCTGAAAGAAATGCTCAGAACTGTATTTTACTATTTTGCAATGGGGCAAGTTTTTGGTATTTATGTTTGCGATTTTGTTATTTATTTAAGGTAGCTTATACCAAACTAAGAAGCATCATGTGGTACCAAATGAAATGTCTGCATGGTCAGAGCCTAATGCAAAAATGAACCACACACTTCAAATATCCAACCAGAAGGGTCATTCCCAAGAGATGTTTTTTTAACTGTTTTTAATACACACTTACATTTAGCACAGCTTCTAGTGTTCTAAACAAGCTTGTGGGAATAACACATGAAATGCTAGTGAAGGGACACTGGTTTACAAGATTTTTATAGCTATTTCCATGAATATGACATTACCTTTGTCAAGTTTAACATTTCAAAATAAATCACTTTTTTAGTGCATGCACTGCAAAAACTGTTTAAGTTACAAATAGCAAGCAAAAATAACAGGCATTATTTTAGTCAAGAAATGAAAATAACAATAGACAGCTATACAATAAAATACTTTTATTTATGTACAGTGTACAGATGCTTTTCAACAAACATTATATTGTACAAGAGCAGACTTAAGTTTGTTTAACACTTTTAAATTCACTTTAAGGGGGAGTCTCCCTGAGGTTAAAAAAGGTTTCTTATAACTGCATATCACATCAATATTTAATCCATGTTATCAGGAAAACACAAAAACACTCTGAAAGATTTGGACATGGATATTTACTGGAAGATGGGCCTGACAGCATGTATTGAAAACTACTAGACAAAAATATTTTAGTGGTAATGTGACTCCAAGATCATGACCAGTACTGCAAGTAAGAATAAAAATTTTAAAATTGTGGGTTCAGGGGGGAAAACTATGACAAGTTTTGGAAATAAAACATACACTAGAAATGGAAGAAAACACAAACTGTGATTTAGGAATGTTGTATGAAGACCGTAAGAACCAGATGACTGGACAAGGACGTCTCAGATCAGACATCTTTCTTTAAAAAAACAAAAAACCAAACCAAAACAACTGAACACCATTATCCCCACCACAGCTTGCTGGTTTGGGTTTTTGTTGTTTGGGTTTAAAAAAAAAAAACTTCAGAAAGGTGACACCAACACCACTCCTCAAATAAGCTTGTTCAGCAAGAAAGCAGAGCCAAGTCCCTAGCAGTCACCTTGGCAAACAAATAATTCACCCAAAATCACCTTATGCAAGTTTTCCAAATCCACAGCAGCATACTCTGTGACCCAATCCAACCATACCGAAGCTGACTGAATTTTTCTAAATTGAGGATTGTGGATGAAGCTGTGTAAGAAGGCCCAACAGGACTGGGATTAATTTCACTTCAACAAAATTTACAACCACAAATGGCTATTCTACCTTTGGGCTGAAAAGGATCACTTAGTTATAAGTACCAAAACCCTCAGTTCAAGAACTTTTTCAGACTTGTTTCAGAGGAATGTGACTTCCACAATAATAAACCAGAAAACCCTCCTAAAGGGAGCAGTCAATAGACACTGAAGAATTCCAGAAGTCTGGGATTGGAAGAGACCTTAGGGATTATCTAGTTCCAGCCCTCCTGCTGTAGGCAGGGACACCTTCCACTACACCAGGTTGTTCAAAGCCCCATTCAGCCTCGCCCTGAACACTTCCAGGGATGGGGTATCCACAGATTGTCTGGGCAACCTGTTCCAGTGCCTCACCACCCTCATGGGGAACAATTTCTTCCTAATATTGTCTAACTCTCCCCTCCCCTAGTTTAAAGTCATTGCCCTTGTCCTTTCACTACACACCCTTATAAAAGGTCCTTTTATACTCAAGTATAAAAAAAGAGGCTCTGTGTAACAAAACTGGTAACTCCAACACTAGGCCATGAAAAGGATGAAGAAGAAAGGTTGTCTGTATTTTTGTTGTGTTGTATTTCTAGCTGGACTGTAAAGTACTCTTAAACCAACAGAAATAAAATAAGTGCTGTTATTTGCTTTATTGCATAGCTTTCTTGTTCTAGCAGGTCTACCAGAGTTTAGGTTAACAGGGGCTCTAAAGTATCATTCATTATATAGTTAAGACATGCAAACCCTAACAGTCTTTTTGTGAAAAAACTCACACTAGGATGCAAACTAAAAAAACTGCATTATGATGATAAAAACATAATTTTAATGAAAGATTTAAAATTCAATCAATAAAGTTATACACATTAATAATATAAAATATTAAACTTTAGACATCCGGTACTATGACATAAATTTCCACTTGTCTTTTTTCAGTCTCAATTCACTACTAATCCCCACCATCCATATTCTTTTATTTTAGCACATAGGAACCTCACATTCTATAAGAATGCCAGCCACTATATGAATTACACACACATCCCAAACTTCTTCTGATGCTTCCATTTTCTGTTAGGACTCTTTAGAATTCTGTATCTGGGATTTTAACAATGAATCCAAACCTTCAAGTTTTAAGCTTCATAGAGTATACCATAATTCTGATATCTGATCACTTATTCTCAGCCTTTCTCCCTGGATCTCCTGCAAGTGAGGTTTGGATTCTGCAACGTATGCATTCAGATCATAATTTTTGGTTCCACAGCCAAGGAATTCATCCCTCTGGTTTCTTCCAAAGTACTTTTAACATTAGTCTCCCACATACAACTCCTCAAGATAGGTACACCATTTCAAACTTTTGAGAACCCTTTTCACTATAGGATGGTGGCCAGGCAGACAACACTGCAACTTCATTCTGCCCAGCTTAGAAATAAGAAGGCAGCTCCAAATTTAGATTTTATCTATTTTATCAGCACAATAGCAGACAGCTTTGCTGTGTAAAATTACTGTGACCCTCTCAGCTGGGTTTTGAATGGGCAATTTCAGATATTCACCACTTCATCATTATCAACAAGATCTGGCTATATATTTGTGACCTAAAGTAAGAAGTTTCCTCCCCATCACAGAACAGCAATTCAACTCTGTGCTCACACAGAGTGAATTAGGGAACACAGCAACCCGACCACTCCCTTCACTCAGAACAAACCAAAGACATTCCCACCAAAAATTAATAAAATGGGGCTGTTTACACCAAAGAGTGCTTCCCTCACACATTTAAAACAATATGCTCCACCACAGATCAGTTCACAAAGTCTCTAATTCACGGCTTAATGTAAAATTCTTCACAGCATGGGCTTGCCCAGTCTTAATGCTTTGGGAAATAAACGTGTGTAGCAGTCATGTCACACAGAACTCAAATTAACCATTTTTTAAAATCTAATTTGTTCTGTGTACCAAAACTAATACCCCTGTCATTCTCCTGCCACTAGGCGTCACTCTCTTCTATCGTGATCTTTATCCCTCCATCCACTTCCCAATATATCACCCAGGAACCATCAAACCAATATTTTAAGTGGGAGAACATCCATCACCATTAGTCCCTATGTAAAGAGCAACCTAGTTTCTCAGGTCAAGGAAAGATTTCTGTGATGTGGCAGATAAAGTGCAAAGGATTGTTAGTGTCACTTGGTATGTTCTTTAAAGTTAAATAAAAATATTAAAACAATTGAACTCCCACAGGAGGTGATAGGAGCTTTCCTCCATAGAGGAGTCACCTCCAATTCTGAAACCATCTAAAATTAAGTGCATTCCCAAAAATAAGAGGAACCATAACAGAAGCACTAGTGGAACTAATTGCATGACCCCTCATGCAGGACCTACAAACAAAATAATTTTACTAATCAAGCAGCATTTTTTTCAAGATGGCACAGAGCCACTTGTATTTCATTGATTTAAAGTCAGGAAGGGGTCACTATGATTACCTACCAAACCACTCATATGGCAAATGTGTGGATGTCCACATACATGGTTCTGATGGATATAAACTCCTCTCATACTGAGGGCAAACTGAAAACTACAACTTTGACAACAAACACTCAAACAATTATTTTCCTTGTTCCTTAAGAGCGCTTCAAAGAAAAAAAGAAAAAAAACAATACCCAAAAAAACCCCAAACCCACAAAACAGCCCACGACAAAACCCAAAGCCGGGCCATGACTACCACTGACCAGTTCTGTGACTTGGAATGATTCACTGGCACACAGGAATTAGGTACCCATGCATACCTAACTTGGATCATAATTGATCTTAACAAACAATTTAACATAATTTTCAGTATCTCTACCATATATGAAATAGGATTCAAGTTAAACTTGATTCAAGCCAAGCTTAATAGATGACTTACTGTAAAGCCACTTTGAAGCATTAGGAAAAAAAACATGCCATTAGGGAGCACATCACTACTACATTATGAAATACTGTCCAACCCAACAAATTGTTGGTGTAATTTATAATGAGGGTTGAAGTTCTTGTATGTATACACATAAGAAACCCAAACAATGCTTTTCAACACTCGTGATGCGCATATAGTGCTACCAGCAAGGAGTCACTGCATCAATGAGCTTCTTGCAAAATCTTCTAGTTCACATGCAAAGAATGACTTTGCATTGTATTCTTCTGTTACCCTGCTGGGAAATTGTTGTTTCAGTGCTATATCCTCTTCTTTTCATGTGTTTCACCATTTAATTTTCCATTTTCCACTGCTTTATTTTCAAAGTTCCAGTCAGTTGGGCTGAGGAGTTGCTGAGTTTTTTTGTATGTCCAGTATGGGTTAAGTATTAGCGTAACAGCAAATAGTCCCGAGAATAAAACAATAAAGTGAAGAAGTCCCAGATTTTCTACAATAGAATTCCAATTGAAAATACACACCCACCACATGTGGTAGGTAAGAATCATGCGGCAGTGAAACAGATGGATCATCACCCACTGGTTTGCCTTCCAGAAAAAGGTGCTAGCACGGCCAGCCTAGAAAAGAAAGAACACAAAGTATGCAGAAGTGAGATTGATACTTCAAGATAAGGAACTGAATAATCTGTAGAACTATTACAAATATCCAGCTTTCAAATACACATACCCTCAGGCATTTTTTCCTCATAGTGCAATGTTATTCCACATATATATATATGTATATATATATATATATATGGAATCTTAAACTTGGTATGGATCTATACCATCCTACTGTGCACATGCACACAGCATCACACAAACCTACATGGAGGCCTGCACAAGTGACATCATGACAAAAGCAGGTATATGACAATAACACAGGTATCAGTTGGATAAATGCAGTTTTGATGAAAAACTGTTCAAACAAACCACATAGATTATCTACAAACAAGTGAAACACATGAAAACTTTTACAAATATAATATGAAAATTATCACATTCTTACCTTCAGAAGCATCCAGGAAATGCATGTTGAGGGAGTACTCATCTCCAGCAACATTCCCATCAAAGGCAGATAATGTCCAGATTTCACATTAATTACTAAACCAGCCAAGCCACCAAAAGCAAGCAAATGATGAACTACTAAGAAAATATCAAATGTTCTAAAAATAATGTTGGACATATGAACTGCTACATTTTCAAGCAAGAAAAATCCAGCTGCTATTAAACAGTTAAACCAACTCCACTTTTGCTGTGAATAGACTTTGTCAGCATGAAAAACGGGATCTATGAGCAAAGCCCATAACCCAGCAACACAGCTCTGAAGTCCAAAGACACCACGTGTGACTGCCATATTCCAAAACACCTTCTCCTTTGCATACAAGGCACGGTAAGTGGAACTTCTCCAAGAAGACAACCAGTGAGACAGAAGAAATACTCCCAAGTAGATTAAAAAACCGGCAGCTAAAAATGTCAAACGAATTTCCCATAAGAGATAGTCCCAGTCAAAAACGGTCCCAAACACTGGATCATCATTTGTAGGATTCATTTCTTCTCTTTTGATACTTCTCATCCCCACTACAGTCTCCTTCATGTCTATTTAGCCTCTGCTATTTTATGCAAACCAGTAAGCATGAATTCTTCCATCTGGAACAAGGATAAAAAAATTTAGTGAATTTTTAAGTACATCCATATATATAGACTCAAAAATATAGAGAGCTCACATCCACTGCAGTTATGACTTCAGTGCTGTTGCCATTAGGCAGAGTCATCCTAAAGACAGGTAGAGAGACAAAAAAAAACATGCTGTAAGATTTACAACTGGCTTGTGAAGTCCCTACTAGTACAAAGCAATGTACTGAAGCAAAAGCAGAAGAGGGTCAAGTAGGAATGCAAGAAAGAGGAAGAGAAAATACAATAAGCAAATCCTGTTTTGTTACTTATGAATCTTTTATTTCAACAGCATTGCGCAGTTATTGTCCTACTCCCCTGCTTTTCCTGCACCGCTTTTACAGCATTTGCTATAGCTTTGGGTGCAATTCAGAATCTCAAATACAGATCCAGGACATAAAACTACAGAAAACTAACGCAGTAAGGGGGATCACTTACACCAAAAAGGGGCTGTAATCATCATGGCTCAAAACAAGACACTGCAATCAGTTTCTGAACATTAAGCCCCTTTCCAAAAAAAACACAAAAAAACCAAAAAAAACCAAATTCAAAAATGGAAAAAGAGTATGGAATGCAGACCAGCAACATTATTACATATTATTAGTAACATCGGTGTAATTAGCTGAACAGCCCAGCATTAAGTGCCTTAAGTTGTCTGAAACTTCCTGAATACATCGTAGTTCAAAACCAAAGGCTTGTGGGGAGAGAAAAGTCAGATAATACTGAAATATTTGAACTCCAGCTCGTTTTATGAACCATATATGTGATATGAGCAGGACCAGCAGACCCGCCGCAACCTTTGACTGCTGAACACCACCGTGTGTTTGGGAGTCTGGTGAACGCAAGTGAAAAGGCCACAAAGACCACCGAGGGCAGACCGCCCGGCGAGAAGCTCCCGCCGTGCTTCAGCAGGCGGCAAATGTTCCGTTCCCCGTGGCGCACCTACTCGCACCCTTTGCTCGCAGGTGCCCCGCTACCAGGAGGGGGATGGACTGGGAGCCCCGAAGGCCCTTCGCCCACCCCATGGCATCACAACTGGAGAGATCGACTCCAAGTCCCAGCAGCCCCCGCCCCCCGCCATTTCCCCGGGGAAAACCAGGACAAAACACACCGATCCCACGGTACGACCAGAACCTGAACAGCACGACCCACTACCGCAAGCCCTGGCTCTAGCAGGGCCGTGACAGCTCCTCCGCCCCCGCACTGACACGGCACCGACGCCCCCCGCAACCCTCCCGAGCCCTCGGGGCCGCCGAGCCCCTCACGCAGACCTGGGGACCGGCCCCGACGCCGACGCACAAGCCCCGCTCCTCACCCACAGCGCTGCCCGCAATGACGGGACGGGACGGCCCTTCCCGGCTCAGGGACTGCCCTGCCCGTTCCCCCAGGAGCGCCCGGCTCGACCCGCCTGGGGAGGCCCTGGGGAGGCCCCGACCCGGCTCGACCCGCCGGTCCCTCAGCACCGCCCGCCGCCGCCGGCCGCCCTCTGCGCACGCGCCGCCGTCAGCAGCAACCACCGGGCGCCGCGGGATGGGGGAGGGAGGCGCGGCTGTACCACCCGGGCAGGGGGAGCCTTGCCAGAAAGGTGCCTCTCTGTGCCCGGGGCAGCGCTGAGCACCGCCACCACCGAGAGAGCAACGCCTGATAGACCCCTGCTCAGCGAGACTGATCGTAAAAGAGAAATATCAGCGGCGGCATTGCCAGTACATTTAGCTATGATTATCCAGTTTCATTGAAGACGGCAAGTTATGAAATGGATGTCAGTGGTGTTCTGCTACATGAGTCTCTTTTTATTTGTGACAGCTGATGTTGTCATCCCAGTGACTCAGGCTGAATCTCCCGAGCTCACTGAAACTACCCCGGGAGGCTTCCTCGGCCGTGTGACAGTCCCGCACCCGCGGTGTACTTTGTCTTCAACAGGAGTGACTGGCAGGGACCCTGAATTTTGCCGGGGAAACGCTCAGTCCCACAACAAATCAGGTGATTCCTCAAAAAGAATGACCAAAAAAGACAAAATCAAGCCACAACTTCTGTCACGTGGAAGATTGGCCTAGAACAGCTGAAATCTTAAGCTGAGTCTACCTATGATAAGCGACCAGAGCTGGAAAATCTGCATCGGCAGTCTGACAGGTCTTGGTCTCCAGATGGGGAAGTGCTGCCATTCCCTGTGGAAACTGGGTCCTGACACCACGGCAGGATAACTGGTCAGCAGGAGTTGTGTGCATTTGCTTTTAATTGCTAATGTGATACCAGGGTCTGCAGCAGACCCTGAGTGAGTTCTGTGAAAAGTAAGATCTGTTCGAATGCCACCTCCGTAGTTTTCATACAGGCAGCCAGCAACACCTGCTTGTTGGGAAAGTCTGGGGACAAAACCTACCTCTTGTGCCTTCTTTTAATGTGCTGGGTGTGAGGCACCTTGGCTCTGATCTGCTCTGCAGACAGCCCAAAGGGACAGGAGGGCTCGGTGCCTACACTACCTGTGTGCCACTGAGGTGAGTCACAGGCGGAGCACACCTGCCACTTCCCTACCAGTAACCTGAGGAGGACCAGGCTCAGCAGTAAATGCTGGGCAAGATATTTCAGCCAAAACACTGATTTCGCACAGCAGGCACGGTCGAGTGACAGAGTTCCTAATGACAAACTCTGGTAAATTGGTCTTGCAGATGGGAGGATTCATTTTTGCACAAAAGGGAGAGTAAATTTGTTGCAAAGCCTTGGGATATAGTTAGAGCCATTTAATAACACTGAACGGGAAAAAGGACCACAGGGCCTGAAAGATATGAAGTAAAAAATCTGAAGAAGTTCTCACTTGAAAAGTACTTCCTAGCTGATGGTAGATATTCATTTATCACCCCCTGTTTTCTAGCAGGTGCCAGAGTTGTCCTGGCAGGTTCCCAGTTGTCCTGGGAAATCTGAAAAGGATGATAAAGCTGATCAAGCAAAAGCTGGAAAGAAGTTGGAAGAAGTTGCTCTCTCAAGCAACATGATGGGACTTATGTACCAAGGGCATGTGCTTTAGCTTTCCCCAATTTTATTCTTTGCCAGAACTGTCTTTAAATAATTCCTTTAAGTTGTCAAGGAAGGAGATTTTTTAACTTTCATATAAAGAACTGTGACCATAATGTCAAAAGCCAGATCACCGGCTGTTGTCTTTCTTGTGGATTTTCTTTGTCTTGCTGCCTTTCTTGCCTTCTCAAAGCACTATCACATCTTTTAGTTACTGGCAGCCATAGCTGTGTTGAAATAGTTCAGTGTTACTTCCAAATTTTCTACTGATACTACAATCATACTTAGTAACAGCTTCATTATAGGTGTTTCATTATGATCACTTCAGGTATTTCAAAGTAATTCTTCCTGCAGTGAGGCTCATCTTCCACATTATGTCATATTCATTCTCCCTTTCACAGTCTATCTGGATGCTACAGCATGCCCTGTCCAAAGCTAAATTTCCTGTCTAGACTCTTTTGTTTGCTTGCTTTGTGGTTACAGCATCTTCAGAATGTAATGGCTGGAAGAGCAAAGAGAACCTCCTGGCTGGGATCCCTGCCTGCAGTCTGGATGGTCCACTCACTCCTCGTAGCTAAAAGCCTCTCCTTACCAATTTGGTAGTGCTTGCCTGAAGTCAAGAACTGAGTCTTTTTACACTTTACAATACCTGTGTTTTGTTGCCTCAATGTCTACATCTATACATCCTCCACCATGTGGAGGCTGCCTTTTCCTTTGAAACAAGTGATTGCATCCCTGCTGTGAATTGAAAATTATTCCGGTACACACTATTCCCAAAACGTGTATAAATGTTGGCTTTAGAAGGTAATTTTGACCATACTGCTGCTTCAAATGGACCCATGCCCAATTCCCAGTAACTCTTTAGACAAGTACCAGTTAGTGCAGGTGAACCTTAGCATACCTTAGTGTCATAGCAATAATTAAATACTGCATGTGGTAACAAATCAGTAGCACCTCTGTTTTATTTACAAATACACAGATACCTGATGTTAGTTAAAAATGTCTTTAGTTTTAACACTTTTTTTTCATTATTCCCCAAGTCAAAGTGTCATGATCCCAAGTCCTTTTCCCTGCTCCCCGTGCTTCCAGAGGCAGACCAGTCCCCTCTCAGTGGTGTGAGAGCACCTAAAAGGTAGGCTTAGGAGATGGGTATAGGGGACACAAGGCCAACCAGTGACACCTTCAGTGAGAGGCAAGCCTACTCTTTGGGCAGAGACTGCAGGAAGACTAGAGTAGGATTTTATGTGTAAGTGGTGGGAATACAGAATATGGCCAACCTGTGCTTCCATTGCCATTCACAGTGAGTTATGTGGTTCAGGACCAAGTTGAGAAAGGAGTTTCAAACCTATTATCAAATTAATCCATCCATTGCAGAAAACTGTTTGTCCTGTAAACATTTGCCTTGGACATGTATTGGCAGAAAAGTCCACAATAAGGCACTCTGAATTCTGCCGTTTGCAGTGGCAACAGAGAGGATTTTTCTCTCTGCAGGAGACATGGTGTGATGGGGCCAGAAGTTATCTGTAGCAAAAGAAAAGGGATGAAGATTGGAAGAAAACCTGCCTGATGAGGCTATTCCCTGATAATTTTATAGCTCTTTGTCATCCTCTAAGTAGCATATGAAGGACTCAAGTTACTGCCTAAGGTTATTTTCATTTATATTTTAATTCCAGAGTACCAAACACTTGTAGTCAGTGTATGTTGAAGTCATATGATCATGAATAAAACCTGAGCTGGTAATCTTCCTAATAGAGGATAAAAATCTACTACTAATTTAAAAGCCAAGACCTCACGGACTTCTCAAAAGGTTTTAGCCCTCTGCTCCCAAAGTTTAAGAAAAGCTAGCACACTTATAGACATTGATTCATGCATATATGCACAACTTGTGTTGACCTGTCACATAATTCTGTATTTCAGTCACATGCTTCTTGAATTCTCTTTTTAAACTGAAATTTACACCTTCTCCACCTACTAATCTACAGTCTGGGTTCAAATCTATGGGAGCTTTACTACTAATGGTGAGAGCTTTGGTTCAAGCCTGTGGGAGGCTTACTGCATGCCTGCCTCAAAGAACGCTGTGGCAATACCAAATGTGTAATCTTGGTTTTTTCAATGCTTTACACACACTCTCAAAGTTCTTCTGATTCTTATCCAACAAGTACTTATGCAGTATTCCTAGATGCAAATCACAATTGTTAAACTGAGCACTTTGAACATGCTTGTTTAAGGCCTTTTTCCTCTTAGCCAGTAGGAAGTATACTTGACTTCTTTTAGAAAACCTGTATTACAAGGCTTTCATGTGTGCCATGGATTCAGAATGTCTTTACATTGCATAACATGTTTATCTATCTAGACTGCTATGCTTTCCTCAGTACTGGGAGTGTTGCATCCCGCGGGGAGATCTGCACAAACTTTTTTTGTATTTCATTTACAGTGAGTTTTAAATAAATTAATCAACTCCTTATGCTTCAGAACACAGTGAAAATAGTTGCCTTGAAACCTTGATATTCTCGAAATTTTAAACAGTTCAGATTTGCTGGTCATCCACACTTTGAGCTACCAACTATGGGGAGGATCACAGCAATGAAACTGTTGGTTTCTGCCTGCTCGAATCTTTCCAAATAATGAAAGTGATATAGAAAAACTGGAGATTCTTTACTTAGTCCCTCTCAAGGTTATCCCCCATTTCTGTTTATGAACATTCCATGAAAATGCTGGAGGTATACAACCACTGTTTAATAGTGTTGGATAGCTCAGTTTCACTCCAAAAGCTCTGTTACATGTTGACAAAGTTCAGGATATTACTCATTCCCACGCTGAATCTGGCCATTTCTTTTCCACTGCTTAGTTGGACCACACCAAGTACAGCCTTTGGGCAATTATTCCTTCACTATTTCTTCTCTTCTCATTCTTTTAATTCCATTTAAGGCAAGATAACCTCTCCTTTTTTTTTTCTAATCCTAATTTATTTCTATTTTAATACATGACACTCTCAAGGTCTCTCTTGCTTGGTCCAACCATTTGTGTAATGAATTTATCTGAATCTCCAATTCTCTCTTCTGCTGGCTCTACAGTTAATCTGCAAATAATAAGTCATTGCAGCTCCACCTCTTCTTTGTCTCTTTAAGTTCATACCTCACTCCACAGACTTCTTAGTCTCTTTCCGTTTTGCAAGCTTCCCTTTATATTCTGTGCACCGTAAGCATCTCTCTTGAGTCATTGCTTAAATATATTTAATCTTTGGGTTTTTCTCCCTCTTTTCACTACCTCTGTCTAGTCAATGCCTCTTTATGGTCCTGTCTGAGGATCTTCACCTTCTAATGCCCAGACTCATTGGTGTCATTAAACCCTTATTTTACCCCATAGGAATAATAAGTAAGAATAATACCAACTGTATTCAGTCCTAGACTTAAGTTCCTCAGCTGCTTCTGGCTGGCTTCAGGTAAGTACCACGAGGTGATGATAAAGATCTTGGGTTTGCAGTTGAACTTTTTTATTCCTCCCTCACCAAACAACATGTCTTAACAATGTTTCCTAGAACAAGTTATTCTGCCTTAGTATTTACACTGTTGCTTCACAGCTGTAGTCACGAAGGTTAGTCTTAACTGGTGTTTCAGGTTGACCCAGAATGTCTAGTCCTTCTCTCTCATTTCTCACACAGTTACCTCCAGTGCTTCTTCAGGTATCAAAGGAAAAGACTGTATCTGTCTCCTGGAATACATGCATTCTGGGGCTTAATTTAACTTTAAGTAATCTCACCTGAATAGAAACTAGGGAATTTACCAGCAAGTAAAACGATGTTTGTCAAATGAGAGCAGCCAGTGGTCAGCTTACCAATGGGTCTCTAGCAAGGATTTGATCTCAGGTATCTCCTCAGACCATCTTTCAGTTGTATGTGTAGACAGCTACAGTTACCGTGAAAATTATCCAAGGTGAAATTAAGGACCATACAATTAATGTGTGGCAACAGTGAGCAGAAATGAGGAATATTTCTGTGGCCTCAGTGAATAATATGACAAGTTTAATTTTGGGGATTTCAGCAAAATGACAGCAAATCCATCATAGTAAGAAGATTTGGAACAGCTTAAATGGTTTCATGGAATAAGCAGCCCATAAGAAGTAAAGAAGACGGAAGGTGATTAATTATTTTCTCTTTTTCAGTCTGATCCAAGTGGAAACATTCAGTTATTTCACAAATTGCAGTACTGTGCAACAATTACAAGACTATAGAGCAAGAATTAATATTAGAAATTAAAAGGAAAATAATTTTTGTTACAATATTTTGCTAGGAATAATTGGAAGAAATGTATGTTTAATGCAACAGCTGTGAACCAGCTGCTTTTGTGGCAGGTTACTCTAGACCTGCAAAAGATGGATTTTTTTTTTTTTTTTTTAATTTAGTCTATTTAAATTTGTTTAGAATAAGAAGATTCTTACCATTTACTTAATGAATTTCTAAAAATAAATTCTACACATATTAATGTCAGTAAACAGCAGTTATATTGTCTCTTTTAATCCTTAAGACAGATTTCATTTAACTAAGCCTGTGGTGCTGCAAAATCTTCCTAATACCTCCTTTCTCCTCAAAGCTAGGTTTATATGCAGTGGTCAGGAGTCAAGTATTTGATGTCCTCCACAAGTTTGTTAGTGTTAAATGAAGCCTAAAGCTTTCACCAGTCTGCTCTTTACTACATTGGCTGTATACTACATCTGTGCTGAAACAGAAGGCATCATCCAGCACATGACCACTGTATACCAGTTTGTGGTATACATCATCCACCACATTTATACCAGCTTGTGGTCAGGCCCTGTGTGGGCTTTTCCCATTTCTTTGTATTCCATTCTTCCAGAATTTTCACTTTCAGTAAAGAGTAAACAGGTCTTTTCACTATTTTGCTAGACTCTTGCATACTGCAGTAGGTTCATCACATAGTTTAATGTGAAAAGTAAGACTTAAGGCCTTTCGTTCACAAGTCATATTCACAGAGGGAAAGTAATGTATTTCAAGGATGATAAGGAACATGTGTTATACAATTTTCTGGCAAGTTATCCTCTCCTCTTTTTTGCAAGCTTAATCTAAACCCCACTGAAATAAACCATAGTGGGCTATGGGTATAACCCATTGTAGTAGCCTTTAGAGTATTTTAAGGAAATTTAGAGGAAAACATACAATTAACAAATCATAGAAATTAGGTTTTATGTAATCTTACCCTTTGCACATCAGCTCACAAGAGATTTTTATATTATATTTTGAACTGGTTGGCTGGTTTCATTCAAAGTAAATATGATCTGAAAAGTTTCATAGAAATCAGCCCCTCTTCCATCTTCGGACCCTTGTTATCTCTCTGTAAGGCTATAGGTCATATTCTCCTCAACCCTGGCCATTGGACAATTTCCAACACCCCAGCAGCCTACTTAAACCCCCATCTCTGCCCAGTTCAGTGGAAGAGCTGTCACTGGAACCCTTCACATGAGCTACTAATAAAGACACCGCTGCGGAACTCTACACAGACTTCTCCTCTCTCAATCCCTGCGTCTGCCGAGGCACCTTTGTGAGCTCAGAGCTGGAATCACTAAGAGCTGAACTCACAGAGCTGGAATCACTCAAGAGTGCTCGCTTAGGTTGCTTGCGGCTGGGAGCTAGCCCGAGGGACCCAGAGAGGTTGTGCCTCATCAGCACAGCGCTACCCGGGACACCTACCGTGGCAGCTGCCCGGGGGGCAGACAGACCCCGGGGGCCCCAGGCCGCGATAATTCATAATGGCCACTCAGAATCATGAACAAGTTTTTCAAGCTTTTTTCTCAGAAATGTTGACACCCAAGTTTATAAATATTTCAGTGGGATTTGTCATAGTAAAAAGCACAAGTAAATCTTTGTGGACTGAGGCTGTAATCTATTAAATCTATGTGTAAATATTTTGTCAAGTTCAAAGGGTAATGCTGTGACATGGCCCTGCTGGTGAGCAGTGGGCTATGGAAGGAGCCAGTTTTTAGTGGTCTGAAAGCTAAACTGGGCTCCAGTTGTATACCCACCCTCCTTCCTCTGGAAATAATGATGCTACAGCACAACACTCTATCTGTTCACTACCTGTACAGTGTGTTGGAGATGGTTGTTGGTTACTGTTCCATCCTTTTATTTCAGAAGGCATAGACACTTGAAAATGCAGCATAAGGAAAATTAGAATATATTCTGCATAAGTTTACAGCTTCACAATGATAGACTCCTAAATAAAGCAGCCCTCAGTGAAATCATTAACTTCTTACTAGGTACTATCATCTCACTTCCACAGAACTTGACAGCTTCCCTAAATGTGAAGTCAGCTGGTTTTCTTGTTCTTGAATAAAGAATCCTCATTTTGTGAACATTTAACTGATTCTTAGCCTTCTTATGTCTTCCAACATATCATTTTGCAATCAATTATGTTAATAAAGGAAAAGCCCCATTGAAAGTTATAGTAAAGGTTTTCACTGTAATCAGAGTACTTTTTATTCTATAAAGGTGACTGGACTGAACTGAACTAAAGTTGCTGTATTTGTGAATTGACAGAAAAGTGATACCTGCTTACACAAGCTATAGAAAACAATGGCCCTAGTTTTTTGCCAGTTATTTGAAAGAGAAGACCAAAACTCCCATGCATCAGGCTCATCTTTATGTATAAGCATTCCAAACGAAATTAATGTCTGAAAAAAAGAGAACAAACTGAAGGCAAAAGAAGCCAGTTAATGAGTCAACGCCTTTGTTAAAAGGAGACAGTTTTTACAGTGTCAGAGGTGCAGGATCTCTGTTGTTCCAGCACCTCCAGTGGATAGGCTATTAACAGAAACTAGATTTTAGCTGCCAAGTAATTCTATTTCTGATTTGGTCTTAAGGTAATTAAAGGTTTCGTTATTAGCTCAGTTGGTTAGAACATGGTGCTAATGACATCAAGGTCATGGCTTTAATCCCTATATGAGCCATTCACTTGAAAGTTTGACTCGATGATCTTTGTGAGTCCTGTCCAACTCAGAGTATTCTGTGAAATAAAATGCCCCTCTGGAAATGTTTTTCACAGAAAGGGGTTTCACAGAAATAGCTGTGCAGAATGAAACCTTCCTTAAGGTCTTTTAGCAGGAGTATCTCACTTTTCCCTATAAAATGAAATCTAAATTTACCTACACTACCAAGCATCAAACTGACAACCAAGGAGAGAGCAGGTGTACTCATGAAATCATTGTAGGAGAATTTACTGAACATTTAGCCCTTCAGCACATAGAAAAGAACTCCAGACTGACAAGGCAGATTTCCATTTGCTAAGGTTAAAATTTCATTCTGCTGAAGTGACTGGATTTAAAACTGCATGCCAAAAGAATCAGATTAATTATTACCACTGCTGAAGAGGATGAAGGAAAAAAAAAATAACGAGTGCTTCAGAATGACAGACTTCTGAGGAAATCTGATTATCAAAACCATATTGCAACAGCAATAAGTAAGAAAATACCAACTTTACCTGAAGCCCAAACATAAGGATCCAGATACACACTTCTTATTTTACCCCATTTGATTAGTTATACATTCCCCAGTCTCCATTTTGTATTCAATACAGAGCAGGAACTGGTGGTTGGAAACAGCAGGAAAAAGTGAATACATTGACAATAGCAAAAAATTGCATAAATTCAATCTGTTAAATTAAGTTTTTGTGATTTGAGTTATTGCGACTTACAAACCCATCATCTATTGCAGAAAGTGAATTTTTCACAAAGTGACCTGAAGAATAAAAATGAGCAAATACTTTCTACTTCTTCCAAAGTAACAGTCAGGATTAAGTTCAAGTACTAATTGGTACTGCTACATAACAGAATTCACAATATGATCACAGCCACTGTCTTTAGAAGTGAGTGGGAAGTGAATAAGAACAAAGAAAGGAGCTTTTAGAGGGCTCAATGGGCAAATTAAAATCCAGCATTAAGGCGTAGGTATGTATATGAGATTGGGATAAGTAGAAGCTGCCAGAGAAAAATCCTACTTTCTATTGTGCTCCTTGTTTTAGATGAGAAATCAAGCAAAACTAAGGCTGCTGCATATGTTCACTGCAAGATCTGGCTGTGCTAGCAGAAGGTGTTGTCTTCAGCTCACCACCTCTCCCTCACCCTTCATGTTGCAGTTTACTGTGCCTTCTAATCTGTTCCTGAGCTGCTTATACTCCTGTCAAGGCGAGCTGGGCTACCTTGACCAGTAACCCTTTTCTGACCTGTTGCAGTAAGTTCCAGATAGGGAAGGAAAAATGCTGCAGGAAGCTTTGGTAACAGCTGGGGTGGAACGAGGGTGTCTGGCAGCAGACCTTTCATGTCCTTTTAGCTGATACAGCCTGGAGCTGGAGAAAGAGTGTTCATTGTCTTGTTCTTCAGAATGAGTATTACTTCCATGACTGCCATTTGGCACAATTTGATATGCAAAAGATTCATAAAGCACCAGCCCTTAATGGTGGCAAAAATGATGTAAGGGCTTTACAAAAGAGAAGTCCTTGACCAAAGCTGTATACCACAGACCTTAAGTTAGGCCAAAGTGTTATATGACTATAACTGACAAAAAGCCAACCAAATAAAAAGTTACACCAAATGCAAAATAGTGTATAATTTGACCAGCAGCAAGTTGTAACAGCCTTCTCCCTAAATATACAGTTCTTATTGCTTATATATGTCAGATGCAAGGCCAGTAGCTGTTAGCAAATATCTAAGGAAAGAGTAATGACAAACTGTAATAAAAGGGTCAGATGAAATCATAGAGTCAAATAATATTGGAAGCAACTTTAAAGATCATCTAGTTCCAACTCCCCCTGCCATGGGCAGGAACACTCTTTACTAAACCAAGCTGTTCAGAGTCACATCCAACCTTGCCTTTGAACACTTGCAGTGACAGGACATCCACAACTTCTCAGAGCAACCCGTTCCAGTTCCTCACCACCCTCAAAACAAAAAATTTCTTCCTAGTATCTTACCTAAACATACCCTCCTTCAGCTTAAGCCTATTCCCCCTTGTCCTATCACTACATGCCCCTGTAGAAAGTCCCTGTCCAGCTTTCTTGCAAGCTCCTTTTAGGTACTGGAAGGCTGCAATTAAGTCACAACCCCTTCCCCCATCTTCTCTTCTTCAGCTTTTATGCTGCTTGTTCCATTATCATCAATATGGATGAAAGACCAGTCACTGTGCTGGTCTGGGTGACATGCTGAAATGCACCTTCAAGTTACAGCACACTACATAAAGTACCTAATGCTTGGAAGCCCCCAGACAGCAGATTATTGTCATTTGACACGTGGTCCCAGGGAGGTGAATGAATCACTGCCAGCCAAGTAAAAAGGCAGAGCAATGATTAGGCTTTGGAATTTACTGACTGGGAACTTAATGAGAAGCACACTTAGATGTCTCTTTTCTTGAAAAACGACCACATTGTTTCCAGGCTGCACTGCAATGCATTTTAAAAGATGCAACTGTCATGGGACATCTCTCAGCATGGTATAGTTACAACCCCAAATAATGTCACCTTCTCTGTAATCCCTTTGAAAATGTCCCTATCTGATCCAGTGTGGCCTCTGTGAAGGTGAAAGTGCTGGTGAAAATGTCCCTATCTGATCCAGTGTAGCTTCTGTGAAGGCTTGCTGACAAAGGTGGCAACATGACCTAGAAGCCAGGATGTGTCCCAGTGGTCTGTTTTAGGGTTGTTTCTGGCTGTGGGAGGAAGGAAGTATCCCCTGCAAAGGATATTCTAATACTCTGATTGGAATAAACAAATCAAGACATAAGGATTAACTCACCTGACCAAGCTATGACATTGTTATTTTCATTTGATAAATTAAAGAACACAGTGATTAATATAGGCCTTAAAATTATTTACTTCAGTCCTCTGAGTAACACAGGTCAATGGACATCCATTATTTAATTTGCTTCAAGTCCAATAGATGTTGCAGAATTAAAGCACATCTACCAAATAAAAAAAAACTATTTTGATTTAATTCTTTTTAGTGATGGGCAACCCTTGATAGATTATTTCAAGAATTTATATGTACACATATAACTAATGAGAGCATTATTTACGGTCTGAATTAGTTTATTCCAGTCACTGAATCTCATTATAACTTCAACAGCTAGATTTGGCATTTATAAATTGTGTTCAAGGGGCCTTTAATCTTTGATCATTTAAATAGAACAATCTTCTAGAATGATTAAGCAATCTATAAAAAGTTCTTGAGTTTTAATCTATAACTTTTTTAAATCTTTATTTATTTGGAAGCAGTATTCTAGTAGTTGTTCTACCAGCAACCTATAGGAAAATACTAGCCCTGTGTTTGTACAGAAAGACTACCAGAATGATCTCCAATTTTCATTTTACATTTCTTTTCCCTGAACACTACTGTGGAGGTATGTTCTTTGTGCTTGAAGTCACAGTATTATTTATGACTAGGGTAGGTGAGCACCCTTTTCTGTGATCAAACTCTTGATCTCCCACTAAATCACTGTGTGACTACTCTTGTATCACCCTGGTATCTCCATTGGACTCATAGGCAGGTGTTAAGCCTCCTCACAGAAACACAGTTTTTAATTGAGATGCTGTAGCTGAGAAGTAATAGATTTTTAAAGAACTTTTTAACTGTAACTTTCTTTGTTAGTTCTGCTCAGTGTATTTCTGAAGGACAAGACAGTGAACTTAAAACATTATTGAATGACCTTTGGTCTTATTCATCTATATGCAAATAGGCTGTAGAATGTAAGCATTTTTTTAAAAAATAGTTTTTATATATCACATATTTTAAAATAAAGTTATTCAACTACAGTTGTTAATACTTTCGTATTGTCAACACTTTTGGCCAAGAAAACATGGCATAGCTGTTCTATTGAAAAGGAGAGTTGGTTTAAAAAACTTTCTCTTGTAACATACTAACTGAAAATGTTCAGAGGGTTTTTTTTCCCCATAAAAGCAGCTCATAGACAGATGTTAGGTTAATGAAGCTAAAGGAATGACAAAAATAAGTGTGATGTGATGTTGGCAGATCCATAATAAAATATCTGAGCAGGGATGCTATATGAGCAGCTAGGGAGGGATGAAAAAATGTGAGGTAGACAACTGGTCCCAGTTCAGTATGAATCTTGTTCAGAAGGCTCTAGGCAGGAATTAGGGACATTAAGACAGAAATCACAACTAGATTGACAGTGAGACAATTAGGTGGGTCACGAGGGTCTTCGGCTGACCAACACCAGGTTTCCAAAGACTCACATGGATGTCAGCCTTCTACAGTGCAGCAGCCACTCCACAGAAAACATTCATCCTGGAATGAACCCGTTTTAGCTGTGGCTGGAAAGTGATTTCTCAACAGAAGGGACAGCTAATCTGCTACCACAAACACATCCTAACGTGCCCCTTTGCAGTGTCAGCAGCTGTTTGCCCAGGAAGAAGGCGTTGGGAGTGTGCTCACATGTGCATGGGGAGAGCACTGACAACGATCAGTGTCATCAAGTCTGTCTAATAAATACTTCTGTCATGTCTACTCCAGTCTTCCATTTTGCAATACCCTTAGGGTCAATTCTCAAATCCATCTCACCTCACTTCAGTGCCCATCTCCCTTCTCTCCTACAATTGCAAAGTAAGATATCCTCAACCTTTTTTCCCTTCCAAAATGATACTCCAGTCTATACCTCTTTCTCTTCCCCATTCCCAAATCTCTCTTCTGCGAAACAACAAAGCTTTTCTCTTACAAGGCCCTTTATCCAAAATCATGGGATCTATCTCTCAGCATCTTCCTGCCTCAGTATTTTAATCCTTCTGGCTGATATTCCTTTCCTATAGTTTGGCTTGTTCACACTTGACAGGTCATGTTTCGCTAAGACTGTTTTAAAAGATGGAGAGAGAGTGGCTTAAAGATTGACTTCTCAGAGAATGACAGCTCAGTTAGTATCATGTTTGTTTTCCTGCTGACAGGATAACAGCTTGAGATGGTTTGAAGGGAATAATTTTCAGTGAAATCTTGTGTGTTCTAAAATTAATGCATAAGAGATCTCTTTCTTCACACAAAGAACAACATTTAAGCTAGACAACAAAGGAGGTCTTACTTATTTCTTTCTTAGTGTTTCTCAACAGATAAGTTATGTTTCTCCAGGGACAGGCAACCCTGGAAAAACAAATGGCTTGATGCCTTAGCTGCTTTTAGCCTAGACCTCTTACTAGGTGCACAGCAGAATGGCAAAAACCAATCAAAAGCTAATTCAGCACAAATGCCTAATTCAGGAAGATATATGGAATTGAGCCCATGCATGTCCATAATCATAAAAACATTTATGTGCCCAATTTTATGAGCTACTCTGCAACAGTATCATTAAGCACCATCTGAGCACTGTGAAGGCTGTGCCACAGACAATGTAAATCACTGTCTAAATCACACTTTTCACAACTGCCTGACACAGAGGACAGAAAATACACCCTCTGAAATCCAAGGACATTTTTGGATTGGAGAGTATATAAAATACAAGTTTATAAAATACAATACAATTGGAGAGTATATAAAATACAATACATTTCTGTGTATGAAAACCAGTGTCAGTATTTGAGGAGAGTATACTGAGAGGACAGAGGTAGTGAGCAGAACCCAGAGAATGTGGCAGGGTCAGGCAAGCATCCCATTCAGTACATTACAAGACATGGCAAAGGAGAAACACGGGGAAGAAAGGAGAATGTCAACAAAAGGGATTCTGGAAAAAAAACTCATATGTATTTTGGGTGTAATAAATATCAATTTTAAATATGTGAACAATATTTATTTGGGACAGCCTCATTGCAGACATTTGTGGTATTCAATATTTCTGTTTCTAACGGAGAAGAAATTGGCCATATTAAACTGCCAGCTGGGAGAAAACAAGTGCAGAATTATTTTAGAACAGAAATTTCACACCCTTATCAGTGTTGCACTTTGATGTATTGTTATTTAATCTTGCTTTCATATTATAGTTAAAAACTGAGATTGTGTTCATTGATATGTCTAAAAGGAGCCTCAATTTTCAGTTTCTTTGCTGTGATTCAGTAATTGTGCAATATAAGATAATATTATGAAATATTTATTTGTGGAGGTTGGAGGTCTGCTTAGGCTCTGTGAAAGCACTATTTGCTAGCCACTTATTTTTCTACTGTGAGTTTCCCTAATACTTCTTAGCTGTTTTCTTTACTCTATGTGTTAGTTCATTTTAACAAGTATATTTTAAATTAGGCATCAGCTATATATTAGAGTTGCTTTGATACAAAGGCATGGTTTGTCCCACCTGAATGAAAAATGCATTCAGTTCTTTTCAACATTGCAGCATTTTTGTTGACTGTATGTAAGCATTTATCAATTGACATTATAGAATTTTCCTTAAGCTGAGCCATGGGTGTACACCTAGTGTGTGGAAGAACAAGCAGACGTGCTTGTGATTTCTCTGATTTGAATACATCCTTCAGGCAACTTATCTATAAAACAGAACAAAGTGCACTTTGAATTTTTACTGTATTTAGGAAAATTCTGTTGGAGAAAAATGTCACAAATATTCAGAGGCTGGCTCTGCCTTTAGGCAACTGGTAAGCAGAGGAGAAAAGGAGAAAAGAAATCCTAGAAGTCTTCAGAAATGATGTTTGTGGTGCATAGCTCAGCCTTATACTGTATATCCCCAATTTTCCTCTAGTCAATGGAAAATAAACATGTTTTCTAGGGTACATTTCTTGACAGCTGATCTCTGTGTGATCTGGGACCAAAAGGACATCAATGACATCACCATCTTCTAGGACCATACCTGTCCTGATGACTTGGCTGTTGGGAGCAGGGGCTCAGCAGTAAGGAGGTACTGCTGCAGTGAGGGTAGGTCAGTCTCACACAAGGCAGGGAGCCATGCTGGCTGCAGGTCGTGCAGCCCTGCAAAGGGCAAGCATGCTTTTGGAAGCAATTTGGCTCCTTGGCAATTGCACAGTTTGCTGCACAAGATCTGAGGCAAGGCAGTACCAGTGAGCTGTGATGACAGGGCCAGGAATCCACATGTGCCTGCCAAAACCTGGAAGCCAGCCAGCTAGGGCTGTTTGCTTCTGGGTTATCAGCCCCATGCATCCCCATGTCTCTCAGAAGCAGCCCAAGAAGGGTTGCTGTCACGGAATAAATGTGATACTGGCAGGAAGGTTCAACACAGGTCACAGTATAGCAGGCACTTCAGTTTGCATTGAAAATGTGCTGGCTGCTACTTCAGTGAGCTCTGTCAGTCCGCCCATTACAGAAGGAGAACAATTGTATTTGCAGAGAGGAGAAACCTCTACATAGACTCCCACCTACCATGGCAGATGTGATCTCTGCTTTTCCCTCACGTGTTTTCATGATCTCTGAGAGCCACACCAGACAATCATTATTCACTACATCTGCAATTGCACCCTGTCAACCCATCTTCCTGAATGACCACTTCAGGTCTGAGGGTGTATTTCTGACCCCTGCTGCAGAATATTCTGCATTTCTTTTTTTTCTTCCTTTTTTTTTTCTTTTTTTTTTTTCTTTTTTTTTTTTTTTTTCCTGTCCTCTGATCTCCACAAATAATCTGGCATCACATTTGGGGGAAAAAAATGACTCATCACATGGGTGTTGTAGGGGACAGAGCAACCTCTGTGTAAAGATGAAAATATCAGAGGGATATTGAAGGCAGCACAGGACCAGAAAATCTGAACAAGTTTGAGGAATAGAAAGAGAAGTCCCTCTTACCATCCTCTCTCAGGACTTTGGGATTTCAGTCAATTTCTGAAACAGTTCATTGATCATCTGCTTTATTAAGGCAAATTGACAGACAGAATGAAGACAAATGTCTCCTGCATCCAGCACTCCAGATACCTCTTGACCCGTGGTGGCAGCCCTCAGCCACTGAGCACCCCCAGTAGCCAACCATGGCTGCTCAGACTGGCTGGGAGTATATGAAACCACATCAGCTGCAGAGCTAATGGAGTTGGCACTTCATCAACTGCCTAGAATTCTCCATGGTCTTGTCAAGGACAGCTTGAAGCAGCAGCTGGTTCTTAATCTACTTAGACCATTAGAGACAGAACAAGGAAGCAGCATAGCATTGTACCTCTGATGTAGGAGGTAAAAAATTAGCTCATTCTCTCTCACTTTCTCTATCCACACTCCTTTCTGCCTTCAGTAAAGAGTACTTCTGTGGAGAGGGGAGCAATGGAAATGCATACCCACCATGGCTCCATCCTGCTGGGCTCCAGCCTTGTGGCCATCAGGGCCCCAGGAGACCTTGACTCTGCTTGGCTTTGTGGGAGATGCAGAAGGTCACAGCACACAGAGATGCCTTCATTGCACTCAGCATTTGTGCCCCACTGTGGAACAGGGTCCAACATCAGCAGTTTGCCTAAACCACAGGCTTCTGATCAGCCTTTTGTAATGTCAAGGGGCCTTTATCGTCCCATAGCCGCTGTCCATATGCACAAAGGCAATGTACAGAGGCAGACTCACTGATGAAGTTTTGGAATTCAGTCTTGACTGGGAAGGAAACAGACCCAGTTAATATTTCTTTTTCCACATATCTATTTACTTTCTTTAATTAAAATAGGGGATTACTCAGAAAAAAACTATTGCAGCAGCTCCAAATAAAGCAAATTCAACTCTTTCAGAAATTAAGGCCTGCAGAAAGGCAACAGTCTAATTCATCACACATTCTGTGTGATGTCAGTCTGAACTCTTGCATAGATGCATCTTGTGCAACTACTCCAAGGGCTTTTCTAACAGAGCAAAGTGGGGGCTAGCATCTAGCTCCTGGAAGCAGTGTTCCTGGGGGATTACAGGGGCTGTGTTCCCAGGGGAAGGTATGACTAGGCTGGGTTCCCATGTGCAATTTTAGTTACACAATTCTTTCTCCACTCTGTGGCTGTGTTTGGCTTTACAGACACTTCCTGAGCAGCCAGGGCCTTGGCAGGGTATTCACCTGCCTTTTCCAGGGCTGTAGGACCAACTGTATTGTTTGGTTGCAGCAGCTGCCCCTCCATCTGGGGTAGGAGGTGTTCACAGGTGTTGGTCAGGGAATGCGTTTGGAAGTTTCATCCTCAGTTTTAATGTCCATGTCTGCTTTGAGGCAGGTACAAAAGATGCAGTTTTGCCAGGTAGGGAGACACAATACCAGTCAGTGGCACAGGGTCTGTCAAGCCCTGGATGGCCCGGGGACGAGCAAACTTATGCCACTTAAAGGTTGATGTAATGTTACTTCGGAAAGGCTGGCCTGTAAAAAGGATTTTATGATTTCCTGCTTTCGTCTTCAAATCTACAACTTTATATGGTCTAAGAGCAGCCTGTAAGAAATACTACAACAAATCCCCAAAATTATAGCCCCGTACTATTCTTATCCACTGACAGGTTAAATGTCTGATTTATAATTATCACATATAAGGTCAAGCACAGGGTAGGACTGACATCTATAATAAAAGCTCCATGATAAAAATTCAGTAGCTTCATAGTAGCAGACCAGTGTTGACCCTGTAAAAGTCAGTAATTAAGATTGAAACTCTCCTAAACTGAATTACCGAGGAAACTCACCTGAATTTCAGTGCTCAGAAATTTACTTCAGGGCTCAGAAAGTTGAGTGCTGGTTCCAACAATAATTTTACTAAAAAGACATATTTTTCTGTGACTCACTTGCTAACGATTAAAACATCAGAGTGGCATTACAATACATCACAGCAAGACAAGTTAAAGGGTAAATAAATGAATGAGATTTTGTCTTCTGGACAGGAACTTGGCCACAGCATTCTGTGTATAAAGATCCGACACACTTGGAACAAGCTTTCACGGGGTTTGTCACTCTTTGGCAAATTCTCCTTGCCCTACATTGTCATTGCAGAAACAGCGTATGGCCGTGACTCCGCAGCCGCAGGTCCGCAGCGGAGCGAGCCTGCGAAGAGCTTGTGCACCCGCCAGCCCAGGCACCACCGAGCCCATGTCACCTTCTGAAGAGCTCAACTGCGCTCCCAGCTTTCCCTGCTTTCCTTTTATTTATTATTTATTTGAATCCACGCAAACAAACATAACCCCCCTACACATTTTCTGCAACAAAAAAACCCCTCGCCCTGCAACTTTCCCGTGCCGCTCTCGGGCGGGGCGCGGCGCTGGCTCCGAGCCGCCCCCTGCCCGCCCGTCGCTGCGGCTCTGCTGCCACCTGGCGCGGAAACCGGGACCGGGACCGGGACCAGGACCGGGAGTGTCTGGCTGTGCGCCGCTGGGGACGGGCACACAGTGCTGGAACTGTGTGGGACCCGTCTCGCCCGGTCTCCGGCGGTCTCAGCACTTTTCCAACCCGGCAGAAGGTCACGGCGGTGTCGCCAGACGGCCAGAAACCGCTCGGTTTGAAGCTCAGGGCTCCTGCAGCCTCCGCCCGCTTTCCGCAGCGATGCTGGTGCGTATGCGAGGGGTGGCGGCTCGGCGGAGTGCGGAGATGACGCTCCCCCTGCGGGTTTGAGCGTTAATCCTGGTCACAATGGCAGGGAGCGGAGCGCTCACCCCCGAAGCAGGAACAAACAGCAGGCTTTTGGTTACCGCTTCCAAAATGACGACAACCCCTGACGGGGAAGCGGGGACATTATTCCTTACTGGTACACAAGGCTCACCATCCCCTCTCACAGCCCTGCTGGCTCACAGCTGGATGGCCAAGTCAGAGCTCCAGACCGAGGTGTTCCCAGCTGCCGCGCGTCCCGCCCGTGTCTCCGCCCATGTCACCCATCTCCTCCCATCTGCGGGACCCCTGAACTCCGCTGGGGACAGGCGGCTGCTGCCTGTGTCCTGCGCTCTGCCAGCGCCCTAAACAGCGGTGGCTGCTCTCTTCCACCGGGTCAGCGAGAGCCCCATACTGGGAAGGATGCATGGGTGTTAATTCCAGGGAAATACACAGCCGTGCTGCTGTCGTGAAATCAGAACTTACTCGAAAGCACGGTGTCACGGGTATTTAGAAAGATGTCAAAAAGGGGCATAGCTCCTCACCTGCAGAACGACTCCTCAGAGCAAATGGTAGCAGTGGCACTGCTTCTTTTCATCACTTCCACACTTTTCAAGTACATTACTATTAACAAATCTTTTTTTTTTTTTCTTTTTTTTTTTTCTTTCCCATTTAAACTTAACCCGGTGCTAGAAATCATTCAAGAATGCAAGATGCAGTGGGAGCTTCCCTTGCAGAGAAATAGAGGAATAGAGGAGAAGATACAACAGCCAGAAGGCTGGTGTGGGACAAGCATGACACAAATCTGCAGAATTGAAATTACTGTTTTAATTAAATAAATAAGCTTTTTAAGCTAACGGTTACTTAAATATCTTTAGTGTTTATTTGTTTATAGAACTGCAATGGGATCTGAAGCTCCCAAGGAGTCCCTAAAATATTGCCATTTATCCCACATGCTTGAGGCTACAGCATGCCCATTGAGTGCCTGCCATTTCTGTGGGTTTAGCAGTGATAAACAAAATGGCCCCAGATTTCATTTATATTATAATACCATATTAGTGTGAAGTGATAAAGTCATAAAGTGAATTCTGCTTCTTTTCAAGATTTAGGAGCATAAAAATAGCAAAGCAGATAGATGGGAACATGGCAATTGTCTCCCTGATTTCTGAAAAGAAACATAAAATTGAGGAGAAGAAAAAGGTGAATTTGCTGAATTCTGATCATTATGCTTGAAGCAAGTACAATGCTGTATTTACTCAGAGGGTTTAAGGAGAGATGGTATCACTAGAGCATGTAATCCAGCCTCCTGCACATCACAAGCCATTAACGTTCACTCAGTCATTCCTTTATCAGGCTTCATCACTTGAGTTTGATTAATGCTTATTTTCAGAAATCCAGTTATTGTGCTTTTGAAGACCAAAGAAATGAATTTACTGCTTTTATTAGCTGCTTGTTCCAGTGACTAATCTCAGTCTTAAAATGCAGGTCTTCTCGTGCGTTTGAAGCAGTCTAGCTTCCCCTTAGGTGCTGCCTGTTGTACCTTTCCTTGCTAGACTAAAAAGCCTATTAATTCCCAGTACTTCCTCCCTGGAAAATACTGATATATTGAAAGCAGATGACATTTTAGATTTTTGAGGTAGGAGTAGAGTGGGCTGGATGGGGATTTTTTTTATAAACTAAACAGATTATTTTTGTGCTCCTCTCTTAGACATTTTCTGAAGTTTAATGTAACTTTCATGATTCTAAATTTGGGGGTGTCTTTGAAAGACTATATACGAACTAGAAATTCTATGTCAAAAATGTCAAATAAGGGGATTTAAAGCATAATTAGAGCTGAACTTACTTTCTTAGTTGTTTTACATATAAATGCAACAACAACTTATTTGAAGTTGCTTTTTCTGTTCATAATTTCATTCTATCAGAATGTTGTGATTTGTAGGTACTGAGATGACTTACACAACTGGACTATTTTAGATAAAAATTATTAAGGGATTGGACAATTCACTGCAGAATGTCTTTTAAATTTTTTTTTTGGTTGCCTAATTTTTTTTCATTCTTTCTGGTGCAGACAGCATTTATCCAGAGAAAGCAGTAGTAATATTAATAGCAGCAGAGCAACATTAATCCAACATGGTGCAAGAGAAATGTTCTAGAAGGAAACTGCTGTCAAAATGTTATGGAAGATAACATCTACAGATGGAGAGGAATATCCTTTGTCCTCTCTACTCTCAACTAGGATGTGACTAGTACTCTGGCTACTTCATTCTGACTCTGACTAGTTATGCCCCACCTGTTAGTATCAGACTCTGGTAAATGATCCTTTACTAGCGCTTTGAAAATCCATTTGTAGTTAATAGAAGTAAATTTTGAATTGATTTTGTCTTTTCTCTAGGTGGGTAAACACAGGAGATACTTAATGTTTCAAGAATAGGAACAGCCGATTTTTCCATCCCCAAATATACTACATGATGTTATTTTTCTCGTTAGAGAAAAGTTGCTGAGCATAGACTGAGCTCAGCCAGGTGCAAAGCTGCCTTCAGTGACTTTTCTGCTTGGCCATTCCTGTGGTAGTGGACAAGAGAAGGTAAGAGGGGAAATCACAGTCTTGGAGAAGGTATTGCCTCATGTCAGTTTTCACATGATGACAGTTCATCCTGATATTTATGATGAATTTTCATTTCCAAATTGTATTTTCCTCGTTCCATCTGAAACTAATAGGGTTCCTCCTCACCTCCAGTGTACTGAAATATGTTCCAAATGCTTATGCCACAAACCCTTATGCAGTCCTTCCATATAAATGACAATTTGTTCACTAGAGCAAAGCAAGTGATTTCTATCCCATGACCTCTCATTAACTCAGCTTTTTCTACCAATGGTATCAGACAGTACTGGGGTCTAGATTGCTGCATCTATTAAAAATTCCCTAAATTGCTGACTTTCAGGGTAATTTAAAGGTAAACCCATATGGGCTGGATGAAACTGTCACTTAGACACTAATTTTAAAATCACTACTTGAACAAATGCTTAGTCGGGCAAGAACTGTCTTTCACAGCATTTTTAATTTCAAACAAACAGTAATTTATTACTTTCACACAACACAATAATATTTTTTTTTTGTTATAAAAAATTATGTGTCTTAAAATAGTAATATCAACCTTGTAGACCAAGTCTTACATTGTTGTTTTGAAATGGAAGAAACTAGGTGGTATCTAACTTAGCTTACACTTAAGATATGCCTTAAATTATTTTACTTGGAGGTATAAAAGGAGGCATTCTCTTTGCTTGATACAATGGTCTAAATACAGGCAGTCAGAGGACAACCCAGAAAATTCCAGTTGTAGATTTAAAGTTCAAGAGCTATTCATGAATCCACAGGGATAAGCCCAGGCCACTAAAGTGAGGGACAAGGTTACTCAAGCATGACTACAGAGTCAACAGCAGGTAGTTTTATAAGATCTGGCTTACCTGTCTTATGTTCAGTGAAAGTACTGCTGATCCTCCTTGGCGTATGGCTGATTATGCATTATTGATGTGAAATTGCATCTGCAATATTTTGTAGTGAGTTTGACATGTTGATTTATTTTTAAAGCATTAACAAGATCTGAATATTACCTCCAAGTCCAATTTTTCTTTTTTTTTCTAATTTGAATGAAAAAAAAACAAATAAAATGAACAAAATATATTATGTGCTTCAGCATTCTTGATGTTTTTATTTATTCATTTATGCCTCATTTCTTGTCTTGTGTCTTGTAATGTGTCTCCTGGCCATTAATTAGAATTATTGAAGTTCTTTTCTGTTCAGATGGGAACCTTGTTTAATTTAATTATGTAGTTTTCTCCTTGCTGTGTTATAAATCCCTGTGTTTACTTGTAGATTCTCACACTTGTATGTTATATGGCAGCACTGTCAGTGGGAAAATGGATGGAGGGTGCTGAGAAACCCTCCATGAGCCAACGGGGAGCCGGCTCATCCTGTTTCGCAACACCTCTTTTGGCCTAATATAAGCTGTATTCAATCTGCTCTTTATAGGATGAGGGACGGGTTGGGGTTGTTTTGCACTCTGCATGAGGCTTTTAAAATCTCCCAACCCTTCAAGCCCAAAGTAAAATCCAGTTTGTTATATGAAAAGACTAGACCCTTCCATCATTTTTACTGACCTCTATGTGAACTGGTCTCCTAAGAAGGCTGAGACATAGCTGAGTTTTTTCAGAGGCACTGACTGGGAGTAGCTCAACATTTACTGTTGAATAGCCCTGAATTCAGTCTGGGCCAGGGAGGATAAGTTCTTATTCCATTCCAGCAGCCAGTCTTGGCCTCCATCAGTACCTTTTTTGCATATATTTCTTCCTGTTTCCAGAGGCATACCTTTCCTACCCCCTCACTCTTTTCCTGTTCCTCCTCTCCAAGCTTGCTGTCCACCTTCTCAGTATGAGTTAGATTTCTTCCTCAGTAACTTCCTGCTTCCTGACCACTGGACAGGAAAAAACAAACATCCCTGGAGGTACTTCCTAGCTTTCAGTTAGCAAAATTTTCTCAGCCTATCCTCTTCAAAGCTGGAAGAAAAGGGTAGAGGGAAAAACCAGGTCTCCAATCCTGTCCCTTACTGGGCTCTGCATGATTGCTGTGACATGAAGCTCCCAAAATCCCTCCAGCTTGCGCTGCCATGCACAAATGGCTTCTCTATTTTTCTTTTTCCACATGACTCTTGCAGAGCTTAGCTTTACTCTAGACATACCATGGAGTTTCCCAGTGCTATGATGATGGTGAAATGAGTATCACATTTTTTAAAATACAAACAAAATTCATTTTCTTCCTAGTCCCACTTATAGAAAATGCATTCTTACACCTACAAATGTTCTGCCAGATAATTTCATGAGATGCTTGAGCAATGGCATGGAAAATTTGAAACTGAATTTCATTAATGACAAGTACTGGTATAAAGGAATTTATCATCTATTCACATGTGCATGTGTTGGGAACACAGATGCAAACTGGTTGTGTATAGTTATAGCAGATGAAGCCAAAGGGATGAAATTAAAATTAAAGTTTTTTGAATAGCACAAGCATGGTGTGACGAAATATTTGTAGAACTGTATGATAACATGAAATCCCTCAAACTCTCTGAAAAAGAGTGAATCATTACCATTGAAGAAAGTTGAATTTGGTGCTTACACCGACTGCTGATATATTGGTTTAATGCTTTTTTTTGTAAGCTCTGTCTGCAGAAAAACACAGATTCCGTTATTTCAGCAGCATACATTGATGACCCAGATGTACCAGCACAGTCCCAAATGTAATTTCCTTTTCATCTCATTTTATAGGAGCCATAGTTCCCATTGCACCTGCCCTGCAGGTGCAGTTGTTTCCAAACATGTGGTATAATGTATCTTGTCAGGCAATGGATGCTCAGCCTCAGAGGTTATGAAGACCTGAATTTTTTTCCCCTGCATCACTGCAACATGCTGACAGCACCTGCAACAAAACCCCCGTGGCAGAGGGACAAAGCTGGGGCCAAAGTATTCTTGGCTGAGAAGAAGCAGGCACTGAAAATAGATCCAATGACTCCACAGTCTGATCACACTTTGCCTTTGAGAGAGCATTTCCACTCCAACCTACGCAGACACACTTCAGAAAGCATTATTCCCACATATATCTGTTTGCTGTGATGGAGAGCTGTGATTCCAGAAAGAGAAATGTGTTATTGCGAATGAAATCTGTTCAGGAGTTTGCTATCACTTTCGGGGAAGATGTGCTCAGCTACAGCAATGGGTGGCAGTATAAACTTCTGAAACATGGAGAGCTGTGCTCAGAAGTGCTGGCTGAGCCTGTTGGACATGGCAGCTGCGCTGTGCCTGCGCCAGCAGCCCCAGTCCAGCTGCGCGGCAGGGCACGACCAGAGGGTGCAGCAATCCTGCTGCATGCTGCCTGCCTTTGGAAAGACATCCAGGGGGGCAGGCTGGGAAGGAGATGTGATGTATGCTTCTCATTCCTCACGCTTTCCAGACTAGCAAAATGGGACTGTGAAAAACTTCTGTCCTGTTTGACACAGCCAAAAGGAGCTGAATAATTTAGTGCCCCCCCAGATTGTCCCTCCAGACAGTATTCAAAAGCATTCTCTAATTTATTTGTTTCTGTTTCCTTCTTGACAAAGAAGGGTGGGAGAACTACATTTATACCGATTTTTTATACAGGTTATACTGGTTTATTTAGTTAAATGTAAGAAACAGTCAGGTTCCTTCCAGAATAAGGTAAAATTAAGAAGAGTCAAAGGGGTTTTGCCGTTAACCAGCACTGTACAAGGAGGGAACTCCCAGGACACTGAAAAGTGTCTGTTTGTTTAGAGTAAAGGCAAATAACATTATAACTTTGCAGATATCCAGAAAGGAGGGCACATCAGCAGAGAGAGCACAGTGATATGGTGGGGGTTGAAAGCACTGTCAGCTCCTCATATGATATCTGAAATCCAGATCATCCTTGGGTAGTGTAAGTTAGTGCAATGAGAATTACAGCAAGTTAGATACTATTTTGGTCATAGTAATTCATTTTTAGCTACTGGAAACAAACTTGTGACTGAAAAACATCTATTGTTCATTCCTATCCATCTCTGATATCTCTCACCCTCTTCCCCAGGAACAATTTCCCTCATATATTTTACCTTGAAAACTACCCCTTTTCATAAATTGACTGAGAGTTATCACTCATCTTATTCCTGAACTCACATAACATTTTTCTTCACAGGTTAAAAATACAATATTGTCTTTACTGGAAGCCATTAATCTTTGTCCAAAAAAGTCAGTAGTCCCAGTATAGCCTCTGACACTAGATAACACAACAGATCATCACAGAAGGTATTTGCAGATATTTCATTTGTGACATTAAAGATAAATACTTAGCAGCTCATGGACCAGCTCTTCTGTTTTCCAGAAAAGAAAAGCTGATCCCAGAAAGAAGCCAAGGAAGGGTCACAATCTGTTAAGTCTCACAAGGTAAATGCCATCAAAGTGAAACACAACACAGATGGTAAATATGCCTCTGAGGCTTCCTACAAGTCTATCACATGGCCATGAAATGCTGCTGCCTGCTCCTCAGGTCCTCCTGTGCACAAAACCCCTCCTCTCCTTGTATCATCTCCTTCTCTTGCAACACAGTGAATTTCAGGGAAGAGTTTGTAGCCCCTGACTTACAACAGCATTTTTATTACACTTACCTTACTTTGATATTTGGAGACAGCAAGCTGCGAAATGACACACAGGGAGAACCTCCCCTCCACATGTGCTATCACAGCTGGTTTACATGTGGTCTTAAGTGACCCTTCTAACTGAATGGATAGAAATTCACATTTATCTCCAGGTATTAGGCTTTGTTCCTTCTTCAGTTACTAATTAAAGATGTAAAATCTGATAGAGTGTTACAGCTTCTTGTTATTTCAAATAAGGATACTCTCGTAAAATCTGTTTATTATGTGTCCCATTAAATAAGATGACAATAATATGTGTTTTGGAAAGATTTAGGAAAATGAAGTGAATCTGAGTGGAAGATTAAAAGATCTTGAATTTGAATTCTTTATACACCAATTTGTCTCAAAACAGTAAAACCACCTCCTAACTGAGGCTGAAAAGTGTCTCAACGAATTAGCTCATGTCATGCAGAATCTGTTTGTTTTCTGGCACAATATGCATGTATGTATTTGATTTGAGACCTGGCTGTTGAAACTGATATTAGTGTGAATTAGCCCAAAAATACTCTTTAACAGTGAAGGAGAATTATGGTAAAGTCCTATTCCAAATCAGCTAAAGCAATCATGTATTTATAATAAGCCAAGAATAAAGAATATAGCATTGACATTGGTTTTTCTCTGTAGGATTTCCCTTTCCTTAGTCTTTCTATTCTGCTTCCTCTTTCTGTGATTTAGACAAGCAAATGGTTTTATCACGAGACACAGACTTGCACAAACCAAACTGAACATGATTTCTGGTCATTTAAAAATATTAAATATATATAAAATTTACAGTTGTTTCTCTTTTATTTCTGTATGGATAAATATAAACATACATATTATATTTACACATATACATATGTATATACATATATATGCATACACACATAGACTCACATAAATATATAAATATAAACATTCATAAAATTCTAAATACCAGATTTTAAAAAGATGTTGTCTATACTTCATAAATTTATAAATATTTTACAGAATTTACTTTGACATATTCAAACCCCAAAGCACAAGATTCATCTGCTTCCCTTACTGTTCAGTTGTGATTTCCTATCTGGCAAAACTGATTTAACACCTCTCTTATGATTGGGATTATGTCACTTTTTAATACACTGAATCCTTGATTTTTATGAAAGCTAATTTCCTTTTAAGATTTGTCTGAAGCAGTCTATTATAATATACTCCTCCAGGATCTGCATTTAAATTGATTTGTCACTATTTTCCATTCCATTGACCTAAGCCCTGTCCTCCTCAAATATTTTAGTTCCAAGCTCTGCAGTGAGTGTGATGGTGCTCAGGTGCAAGGAGGAAGCCTGTAAGTATGGCAGTGACAGGTGCAGAGCCTTTCTGACAAACTCCTCCATATTTCAGATAGTCTCACCTATGCAGGTGAGTTACTGGGGGTCACAAAGGATATGAGAGCCACACAACAATCACAAAGATTTTTGAAGAGACTCTGGCTAAGCAGGTTAATAATGTCCACTCCTGGTCAGGATCTGGGCTTCTCTTCAGGGGTAAAGGCTGAGATGATATTACTCCTCATGTAGATCAGAAATTTTCTTTAGATTTTTTTCTTAATTGTAGCACCTCAAGCAGCCTAGTGCCTGGTACTAATAAAAAGGGATATGAACCTCATACAGAGAAAAGAACAGTGCTGACTCAGCTACTATCGCCAATTTTCTGCAATTTCCTTATTTAGTATTAAGGTGTTTTATTCAAGAACAGCACATCTTTGTTCCTTTGTGAGCAGATAACCCCATAACACACAGAGAAGATGTGGTGACACTGAGCACTCACCTCCCCAAGTGCTGAGGCCAGCAGAGGCTCTAGCCTCCTGTATCCTTCTTCCTGGTCAGCTTCTCCTTCTGGGAAGAGCTGGGGAGCAGCACTGGCAGCTTCGGCAAGTGAATGCCTCTTTCACACTTGCAAATGGACAGTTGCTTATAAATAGGATCATCTGTCATGATGATCTAGGCACATCCCTTTCAGAGCACATGTGCAGCCAGGATGCTGGATGGTGGTTCCTGTGGCTCTTCAGGGAGTTCTGACATGTGGATTAGAGCTGCAAAGCCACATAGGATATTTGTGCTACCTTGTCCTTGCATTAAGTAATTAAACAGGGATTCACTACTTTTATCCAAAGAAACAAAAGCTAGACATTTTCTCTAATGATGCTAATGACCTCCTTCCAGGGAATGGGGAAACGATTTCATTAACACCTCATAACAATTCATTTGATTGAAACAAATCAGGTTTTTTTAATTTATCTTCTGAACTCTGTTCACTTATGTCGTGCTTTCTAAATATTTTGTAATCCCTTTTACTTTCTTTCAAATTTTTTCCACTGCTTTTCAATTCCTCCAAAACAGAATTTAATACTCTAACCAAAACTCAATAGCATTGAACAAAGTTGAACATGAACCTCTTAGCACACAGGAAATGTCCCTACATCCCCAGCATCTGATTTGCCATTTTCTCAGTGGAGTCACTGAGTAGTCAGCCAGTCAGCGTCACTTTCAAGCATTATGAAATATTTCTGCCTATCTCACTTGTTCACATTTTGTGTTTGACTGTTGGCTTGAGATCCAGAGGGTAATTTCTGCCATCTCAGACAGAATGTGGGTGGAAGTGGCTAAGTTGAAGATAGCAAGATTCAGAGAGTGTATATCCCACCATTGCCCAAATATGACAGTCTGGTTCCTAAACACAGGCAGACGACCAGGCAAAAAGCATCCTGCCCTGTATCCCAGACCTGCTGGTGTTCATACCTAGGACAGAGACAAATATCATCTTCACCCAAGTCTGTTAGAAGTCCTTAGACACTTGACATGGAGCAAAATGCAGTGCCCATGGAGATTTCTACTGAGCAGCCTGGATGGGGGAGGATGAGCCATGTTTCCATACACCAGCTTGATTTTTATCGATCTGAAGACTTCTTGCTTCTGTGGGTAATTTGTTTTAGCTTGGCTTGCAATGTCAAGCCCAATAATGTGTGCACGCTGCAATTTAAGATTGTGTATACATGGATGATTACACAGCACAATAATTTGTTAAGCCACACTAATTTAATGACATGCTAATACATTCACTATTAGATTTCCTCTTTTCTTAAGAGCATGTGATTTAGCATGTGTTGATTTAGCATCAGGTTGACTCTCCTTTAGCTTGTGATCACATTTTCTTTGCTCTGCTTTTTCTCAAAAGAATATTCTGTCACATCCGAGTACAACATTTAGTATAGCATTCAATACAGCATTTTTTGTTCTTTCCTAACTGAAATACATCACACTGAATTTAGAAAGCATGCCTGTCTTCTTGGGATCGCTGTGAATTTTTGGTCATATCCTCTGCAGAGCCTGTAACTATTCCCAGGTCAATGAATATAATACTCCCACATCAATGAAGTTTTTTTAGTAAATCATCAAAGCTGTCAATGAAATCGCTGAATAGTACTGAGAGCAGGTTAGATTTTTCTCCTTCTCACACTCCAAAAGGCCTTCAGAATTCACAAAAGGTCAAACATATATGCATATTTAAAATAATTTTTTTAGATGCATCAGTTTTAATTTTTAAAAAACTTCCTTTAGAGAATATTTTCCTAGTTTTATATGAAAATGGAACTGAATCAAAAGCCTCAGTGAAATGAAGATCTATCACAGCCTACTCTTTTTTATCTAATTCCTTAGGCCATTCATCATGTTAAAGAGAAAAATTAAATTGGCTGACATGACACGATGTTGGCAAACCAGCATTGCCTAGTTTTTATCACCGTGTTATCCTCTTCCTACCTATGAATTGCTTGTTTAAAAAGTCACAGCAAAATTTGTGCGAAGGATTGTGTTAGGGCTGCAATAGGTTATGTAAGGTACTTGTCTACATTTCAAAATTTTCACACTTCAGCTGTGCTGCTACAGTAAAAACAATAGCAGCCTTCCACAAACCCACTGTCAGTGTCAGTGCAGTTCACCTGGAATAAATGTTCATTCCAGAGCATGTACTCTGCACCTGATTATTTGGTTCAGCAATTGAAATAAAATATGTCACATCTATGCCCCAGATTTACTTGACCTTACTAGTTCATCAGCGATGCCTGTCCTCATTTATATGGGTATGCCTGTAATACTGAGCTGACATTCAACCATCTGTGAAGCTGTTGTACAAGAAACAGCTTGCTTGTTAGTCCTGAGATCTTTTCCAGATTGCAGGAAGGATCAGCTTATTTTAGGGAACTCATGAAGGCTAAGAGAAGTTAAGAGGCTACTGGAATTTCAGCTAGAAGTGATCAAGGCCTTAGTTCTGATATAATAGTACAGAACTGCTGGAAGTGATGCTCCATGCATTAACATCCAGTGTTAGGATATAGACAAAAACAACCACTAAGCTGCTCTAATGACCTCTCCCTAAATTTCATTCTCATAAAAACTGCTGACATATAGCTGGAAAATCTTGAGCCTTCCACAAGAGATATTAAAAATGAAAATTCCTTCATAGAAGCAATGAGCCATCAGAGTATCAAATGTTGAATTTTATTGGTCTTACTGTCAAGACCTTTCACAGCCTCTTTGAACACCACATGTCCATGGTGTACCTAGCACCAGTCATTAAATCAGGAGATGTCATCTTTCACCTCCAGGTGGTTCAGGATGCCAAAATTCATCACCTCTGTGTTAAGTTTTCAAACAAACGTTCTTTCTTGAACTCAATCCCTTCTTGGGAAGACATCCCTGAGGGTATCTTTCACTTCATTATCCCCTCTTTTTCTGGTGGCTGCAAAACAAATGACAGTTGATGGGATGCTGGGATGCTGTTCTTCATTTTAATTAAAAGCATCTCACTTTTTCCCATCAGTTTCTCTTCTTTGTCTGCCTATCTGTTTTTTCCAATCTGTTGGTTGGTAAGGTAAACTCTTCTTGGTAAGGGAAAATTTTCAGTTTATAAATGTACAATGTTCAAATGTACAAGTGATCTGTAGCTAGAGCTCCTAAGAATTACAATAGTATATATAATACATGAGAAATAAAAATCTAATGATTCAAGCAACTAGGCACTTTTCTATGCTAAATAAGTTTATATTTTTCATATTATTTCTGATACCTCCTTTGTTTAGACTAATCTTTGTTTCATGCCTACCACGGCTTTTGTCTAATCAAGAAATGTGGCAAGGTATTCATCAAATTTTCTGCCGAGTTGCTAAAGCCATTCCCAGAAGGAAACTTGTCTGACCTGAAAGGAGCTGAAACCGTGAAGTAGGCTAGAAGCTCTTTTTGGTTATCCTGTTGCAAACAGCAAAAACACACAGAGATGCTTCAGGATTCACTTTGTCAAAACAAATCCGTTCAGTTACTTCTGCCCGCTAATGACTGCTTACAAGTAATTCAGTTGTAGGGTTTTTACAAGCAAATGAGACTAGTATTCTTTCTGTTATGATACACAATGTTCTCACTCTAAATCAGTGGATGACATTCTATACTTATAGTATTATTCACTGTAAATCAAAAAACACTGATGAAATGTCATGGCTTATTCCATTATTTGTTACTTTCCATCAGATTTTATATGCATCTTCCTCTGATTACAGCTAAAAATCCTAACAAATTTATTTTTATAATTTATTTCCTAACACTCCAAAGGCTACAAGTCTAAAGTAATAGTTTAGTGTTGTCTACAAATTGCCTAGCTGGAAATGTCAGATTTTAACTAATGCAAAATTTAAAATGTAATAAAGAATGTAGTCTATTTTTTCTCAAAAAATTTAATTGCAGAATTATTTACAGGAGATGAACATAAACAATACATAAACCAATTGAAAGAGGCAGCTTCATAAAAGAGCCATGGGGCAAAATAGTGAAGCACATTTTCTTACAATCAGCTGAAGATGAGTAGAGAATCAAGAAAAAAAGAATAACTCAATAATAAAACAATTTTCAAATATGTCTTCAAAGTAACAAATAACATTCTGGTAAAGAAGATATTACTGAGAAGCAATAAATTATTGTAGCAATGAAACAACATACTGTACATTCAATTTAGGTATCCTGCATGCTACTAAATAGAATTTATCAAAAGAACCATAAAAGCATGAGAAAGAATTACATAAAATAGTTTAATTCTAATGAAGTGTAGCTTTATACAGATGGTGAATATTTGGCACTCAGTTCATCCTCATTGTTGATATGATTTCTTATGTATATATATATTTATATATATTTATATATACTTTTAATGATAACTAAACAGCTAGTTTCCTGGTTCTAACATTCCTTGAAGTTCTATAGGAGGCATTTAATTTAGTCCTTAGGCCACACTTGATTATTTTGGCATGTCCATGGTAAATGAAAGTATGAGTTTTGTCTCTGTACAGAAAATCCTGCACAGTCATAGTGGCTTTTCTTCAGGAAAGAACAGTTTTAGAGTATATAAGCCAGGCTACTTGAAAGGGAATTTTATTTCAGTCAGGAAATTAATGTATAAATTGAACTAAATAATACATACATGCTGAGCCCTTTTAAAATGAGATGGCCATTTTATTAAACCTTCAAAGGGTAAATCAAAGCATGGATATGAGCATGTGGATTCCATGGTAACTATAAACAAAGATGGCATGTCTTTGTGAGGACTCTCTTCAGACATTCAAATCTACTAGTGAGCCCTCTGCATGACTCTAACCTACCTGAAAGGAAGAATGAGCTCCTACAAAGTAATGGCACACTTGCTACCTTGAACGTGGAGTCCTTCCTACCTCAGACTTGCTGAGTCAGATATTGATCTGAATTATATTGATTCAGATCTGATATTTCTTTCTGGTTTCAGTTTCTGAGCATTGATTCTAATACAACTGGAATCAGAACTTAGCCCAGTGCTCTGCAATAATCCATCTCAGAAATAAGAAACTTGTATGACAGTGAAGCTTTTGGAATGGGAAATAGTGTGCTGAATGAAAGAGTGGCAAGGTAAGAAGAAGAAAATTCCTCATTAATGGACTGTGTTTGTGAATAATGACTATATATTCAAATAAGCCTCCTCCTCATTTATGCTTAGGTGAAAATATCCATGTTTTTGTACCTAGAGAAGTAAAAAATCCTGTCCAACAAAACCAATTTAGAAAAATAACAATTTGGCCTTAATAAAATAGAGAATTAAATTGCCAGCTGATGAAAACTGTTCTGTGTTTGCTCAGTTAAAGAGCAAGCTGTGTAGACAGACTAATTTACCTTAACTACGATCTAACTTCAAAAGCCCAGTTCTCTTCTGGCAATGAAGGGTAATGGGACAAAAGCTGGGTGTGGAAAAGTGGATCAGTGAACGTGCAGTCTTCTTCTGCCATCATCTTTTATGAAACACAATATGCATTTAATGAGAAAAGATCTGGAATACCATTTTTAGATACAGAATCATAGAATTGTTTATGTTGGAAAAGACATTCAGTAATGAATGCCATGGCCCCTTTCAGCTATTGGAATTTTATTTCATTAAGAGGAGCTGAATCAGCTCACATATGCTGGCCAAATTTTTTTTTTTGGGCAACATTCCATTTCAATTTGGGTTTTATACTTGCTGTCCTGAATAGCCTATTATGTAGTTAAACAGCTACAGCATTATGCCATAGAGGTAGCTGCATTTCAGAGATAAATTAAGCAATTTCTGTGGATACAGAGGGCTTAATTCCTGACAGGACTCTGTATATGCATATGAGCATGCCATGTTCCTGAAAGATGGTCCCTGGAGGTGAACATGGTGAATAGCTGCTGATGGGCCATGGGGCTGCAGTAGGCAGTGAACCTGCCACAGCCATCAATGTTGAGGATGAGCTGCAAGAAAGTGGCACAATCTACAGGAATGTGAGTGTTGACTGTGGTTCCTGGATCTGGTTCTCTGGAACCTTGACAGTGAAAAATCATTATGTGTATATATTGATAAATGTATATATCCTCTTTCTGCTCTGTGCAGTATGAAATGGTGGCCCCTCATCCACTGATCCTGTCCATGCAGAGAGAGGTTCCCCCATTGCTCTGCCATAAGAGAACCCTTAGGGTTGGGGCTAAGTCTCACGAAAGAGCAGCTGCCCAAACCAAAACACAATCATCATACCTCAGTGCTGTGCCCCACGTCATCCCTCATTTTAGCTGGGCTGGAGGGCACACTTGGGGAAAGAACAGGGTGCCTGGGGAAAGCTGCTTGTGCAGCAAGGACCCTGGATGGATCTCTCCTGCTAAGAAAGTGGGGAAAATGCACTTGCGAAGGGGACACTTGCCAAGATTCCTGACCAAGAGGGCTCAGCTGGCAGTGCCATCAGCTCCTGTGCCTGGCACCAGCCAGGAGTCTGCTCTGGCACCCTCCCAGGGAGCTCCTCCACTGCTGGGACCTCACTGCCATTGTCAGGAACAGAAAAGGCAGAGATTGTTCTGGAAGATTAATTTGATGCTCATCACTCCCTGCCTACTCCCTAGGGGATGGTATGAGCACTGATTGCCCTCATCTCTGCTTTGCTCAGGTCTTCCTCTTAGTTCAGTGAGTCTTTTCTTCTCCTTCAGCACAGGCTCAGACTGTGAGGTCCCAGATGCTGGAAGTGTGCTGTGGAAGGAAACTCCCAGCAGCATGGGGACAGGTGGGAGAACCCCCAACATCCCGCCATGCTGGGTTACCTGTCCCAGCTGCAGCCCAGCCTGGAGTTTGTGTGTTGGCTAATAAAGTGCTTGGAGATCCTTCTGGATGAAAGGCACTGTGTAAGTGTGGGTGTCAACCTGTCATACACCAGGAAGCACCTCTCTAGACATTAAGGGGTTTGCTGATATTCCTTACCTCAAGTGCAGTTGGCGGGTGGTATCCCTGCATCATAAGATGCTCAAGGAACAGTAATGGGAGTAACGTTGCTCCATGATTCATTTAAGCTCCCTTACACTGAGGCTCTGGTTTCCCAGGTTTTCAGTGCACACAGCTTGACACCTGGAGCTGCCAAACCAGCTTCAGACCTCAAATCAGCATGCACAAACCAGCTCTTGATGGGTCAGCCTCCAGTGTGCCCTTGTCACTGGTGCCAACTCTGAAATGCTGAGGAGGACATCAAACCCACCAGCTGGGCAGGGCAGGCTCAAGGCTTTGAGTGTAAAAGGCTGAGCTGGGCTGATGTGGAGGTCCACTGCTCCGGGCAAGGGGCCGGGGGCCTGCACGGAGAGGGCCTGGGACAGAACGGTGACACTGCCTGAGGTGCCACGAGGCCAGGAACCTCTCAAGGGCACTGCTTCCACAGGCCACGAGGAGGCTGCGGGCCCCATGAGACACCCCGCACCACGTGTGACACTCGTCACATAGCAGTTACTTGCAAAACCACCCAATAACCAATCATTCCTTGAATATATACTAGATGCAGTGCTGAGGAAGTAGGGTATTAATTTACTGATACAGCAGGATGTGGGCTTATTTTAAAACAAATAATTTATATTATATGAAATATATGCTATATCTATCTCTATATATGAAATTCACACACTTTCCTATGCACGCTTTAATTCCTTCCTGATTGATTTCAAATCTAATATAGTGTCAAGATTTAAGCATGAATCAAAATATCATTTTTTGGTATTAAACTGTACAACATTGTTCATGTTTGCATTCTGCCAAAGGCCATTCTAATCAGGTGGACATGAAATAATAAAACACTTCATAATGTACTTCACGAAATTACAAAGGATTTAAAATCTAAAAAAATATACAAAGGAAAAATAAGTATGGCAAATATCAACAATTTTACCATTCTGGCATTTTTCCTCATTTAAATTTTCTGAATTTTGTTTAGTATACTTTTGTTTTACAGGCAATGACTAAATGAACAGAGACTTTCTATAGATTTAATGTGTTAAAACACATATTAGCCCAATTAATATTTAATTAAACACTAGACTATTTTGCTATACTCAGCTGTTGTGAGTGGCTCTATACCATGAACTCTCAAAGGAGAAAGCATTCTAGTTCCTATCTTTCTGTTTATTTATATTCCACCTACTTTGGTTTTGCAACTGACTTTTATTTTTGTGATGTGGGGTCAGATTAAAATTGATCTGGATATATATTTATTAAGATATGGTGTTTCTCATGTCAGAGAATGAAGCCATCTGACTTTGATTTATTTGCAAGACAAATATTATAAGCATAATGTTATCTTTCTAAACTAACCAGGTGTACAATAAGTAAATTGAAATGGCTTATTTGCCTTAAAAGATAAAATGTTACCTGTACAACAATCTAATATATTGCATTTCAAAATGTAGTGTGAACAGACAACATTATCAAATTTGATGGTAGGCATTTCATTTACTTTTGATTTTTTCCAATTGTTTTTGTGGGTTTTTTGTTTTTTTTTTTTTTTTTTTTTTTTTTTTTTTTTTTGTTTGAACAAGGTGAAACAAACAGAAATCATAGATTTATAAATCTTATACTGAGAATTTTCTTATAACAGCATGGGAAATGTAGAATACAGACTCCCCCAAGTCAGCATTATTAGGCCAGCTGGGGTCTCAGTTTATCTGTAATCTGTTTGGTTTACAATTTGTCTTCATAAAGTCTAATTAGTGGCAGAATTAGGTACAGCTTGTCTTAATTGTATGACCTGTTGCTGCAGGTAGGAGGTTTCAAATGAGTAAAGTGATTCCTCCTGGAAGTGTACAGAAAATTAGATAAAATGTGTCAGCTGCCATATGTGTACAGGTGTGTGTGTGTCTCTATTTTAAATTTCTTCAATATAGGAAAAATACTGGCTTTGGTTTTGTGTGGATATTCTAATTAGGAGCTCCACTTTAACATACCACTTTTCAAGACTAAAGATGCCAGTCTCTGCATGTACTTCTTTACTTAAAATACTACAACAAATATAGGAAGTAGCATCAATATTGTACACTGCCTAGGATTCAGCTCTTTCCTTAATAGAAAATGCCTTGAAAACACAAGTGATGGGGAATATAATGTTTTCATCTATAGAAGAATATTTCAGGGATTTATTATTTTTTATTCCTTTTTTTCTCTTTTTTTTCTTACTTTTTTTTGCATTCTTGAAGGGTATACATTCGTCTTGGTTTTTGCTTCAAATATAGTTTAAGGCTATTTGGTAAAGTATATACCAGATACCAGGCTCAATTTACAGGGCTGTCTTCTCACAGGAACTTCTCAAAACTTCATCTCTAAAGATTCGTACTTTGAAGCCAAGCATGCTTTATCAGTTTTCGAAAGACAGAACTCATGCTTAATACCACACACTGTAGGATAAAAGAAGGAAAAAACCAAGCAACCAAACAAAAGAAAACAGATTTGAAGCAATGTCAGATCTGCATAACCTATGGTACTTCACGTTTTCACTCATCCGTCAGGCTGCAGGGTGTGTGGGATTTGGATTTAAAGTGCTCAATAGGTGAAGAACCAAAGTGCTTGAGTATAATTAAAGAATTGTTCTGCCTATGGCTAAATACATTGCATTTGTTAAAGCAGTTAAACAGGGAATGTGGTAGCTGGGGCTGCCTGTCTCACTGGCTTCTCATTCTTTTCACCTAAAATTGTGTTCAATAAAACTCAAACCTTGGTATTGGGGGCTGCATGTTGCTCATTTTATTGCGTCTTCACCTGAAGACTTCTAAGTGCTGGATTGCTTGGTTGGCTCTGGAAGGTAGGTGAAGTGGAATAATTCTGTCCTAACTTGTTTTAAATGAAAGCCTCTTGACTGTGGTAGCTACCACTTATCTCTTCTGACAATATGAGGCTTAAAAATAAATTACTTTCCTTATATTCCATGGCTGGAAATCACTTATCTCTTGAGTCAGTTTTTTTTTCCCCCTATGTCTGAAGCAAGCAAGAACCTTATTCTTGCCATAAATGATACTGCATAGAAAAATAGTTCTAAAAAAAAATACAATTGTAAACCACAGTTCACCTTTACCTTAACATAACCATTTAAACTTATATATACTTACCACTCACATTCATATTTCTTAAACTGTTTACAACATCACAACTGGCATTTTAAACAAGCAAGATTTTTTTGTTCTCAAGGATACCCTGGAAACTCAATTGTTATAACAATTTGAGAGTTTGAAATAGTACATGTAGCACAGCTCTTGAAATGAAAGAGAGAAGGTTTATAAAATAAATATTAACATGTAAAAGAACCGTTAAAAATGCAATGAATGGTCCAAAGGAGCGAGTATAACTTTTTCTTTACTCATCTTACTACAGAAGATCTAACTTTTTAAGGCTTCTGTTTTCCTTTCACCCATCAATCAAGTCCTCTTGCATTACAATTTTGCTTAGGTTTCAGAGTGTCGTTATACTGCTAACAGCAAACGTTTCTTAGTGGATATTCCCACCATCACCAGACTTGTATGCTTCTTGGTTTCTGATGAACTTTGGAGTTTTAGTGGCCGGATATCCCTGTTCATCTCCAGAAACTCGAATGAGATGAGAGGCCTAATGTTATTTTGCAGTAACAAAGATGAGAAGAGTGGCAGAGCGCATGGGTAAATGTGTTAGCTGGATTCTAGGAAAAGAAACTGAAGGTCAAGGAGATAAATGGGTTCTTTCTTTCCTGCTCTTTACATTTGTAGCACCTTCTACTTGAATTAGCTAATGCCTCTAGTGAATGGTGAGATGCACCCATTTATAGTTTGTTATTCTTATCCCTAATTATCACACATTTTATAAAAATATAAATAACAAAAAGTAAGCTGGGTTCCATCTCAAGAGGTGTTTCTTGTTGTCCTCTGAGAATATATTGGATAAGTCAGGTCTTGACAAGCCCTATCCATTGTAGCTGATTGTAAGTCAGACAATAAATACAAAAAGAAGTCGTTCTTGCGGTGAGCTCAGCAAATTCTGAGGAAATCAAAAGCATTCCACTGTGCTTATGGCACAAAGAACACAACATCAAGGGCATATTTAGTGGAGAGAATGAGACAAAAATTACCAGGTAAGTGACAAACTGTACAAGCATTTTGTTTAAAAAAAGGAACTCTGCAGCATTCTGTCTTTAAAGCCGGGTTTGAGCCTCTGGGATATAGATCTCAATGCTGTCTGCACGCTCTGTGGCTGAATTCTGCCGGAAAGAGGCTGCTCGCTTGGCAGCCATCAGCCGTCTTCTAGCTTCTTGCCGTTGTCTGTCAGGTAGGTCCAGAGATTTTTCTCTTGTGATAGGGAATTTTCCTTTTGGGGGCTTCTTTGGTACAGGAGGAGGAATCTTTCTTTCTTCCTGCAACAGGGCATTAAAACTAAGGGTGAGCTGCATGTAAAAGATACTTGTCAGCAGAGCATGCACATCAAAGACATGAAATGCAAAATACTGATTACATACATCAAGCATGCTCAGTTTGTGCTTGCCCATCAGCTGACTAATGGATTACATGAACAGCTATCCACACTAGGGACACTGACAAAACCCTCTTATTTGACAACCATTAGGCATTCTGCTGTCCTGTGCCTGAAAAAAGACTGCCCTTCCTTCCACCATCCTTGCAGGTATTGGCACATGCAATCTGCACACCTCACTTTCATATGGATTTGTTTGATTTAAGCTGACACATTATTACACTCATTATAAACAGAAACACACACTGTCTCTCCAATAAGAATTCAGCGCATCTGTGTGGTCTGATCAAGTGAAAAGACTCTCTAAGATTAGCAGGACAGGATTTTTGATTAAATTAATCATACTGAGTTTAGCCTCAGCTGGGTATGAGATAGCAGCTGTGTATACGTGTCTATTAGTTTAGTCTCCTCTAGGAATTGCTCTATGGAAACATTCAAACGCCAACCAGAGAGAGAACATAGGGCTAATTGTTCTGCTTGCAAGCCTGTGCCATTTTAAAGAAAATTATGCTGAAGAATTATCAAATTATAAAGTGAAGTCAGTCAATTTTATTACCAAAGAAGATGTAAATTTCTCTGCAGGTGTTAAATCAAGAATTGTTTTGACCATTTAGAGACTGTAAAATATCATATGAGGGCCTATAACCAAGGCATTGTACACTAATTTAAGTTAGAAGAGGTAGACCTCTGGACGTGATTTCATACCGTCTCCATTCAAAGTGCACTTGAAATTAAATGCAACTTTGAAGTTAAATCAGATTTTTTTGTTGCTGTTTTTTTTTTAATTTCATTTTTAATACTGGACTGCATAGCCCTGAAGATGAAGACTCCATAAGTTTATTTGTATAGGTAGAGTTATTAAGATAGATATTATTGCTATATAATTTCTTAAAGTAATGGTAATAATCCAGAGCATGGGCTGTTCCTTATGGAGAACACAGTTAATTTGATGCACAGCAGGATTCAAATAATACAAAAATTGAACTGATACACTTATGGTTTACAGATTCCTCATTGTTTGGTTTTTTTTTTGTTTTTGTTTTGTTTTGTTTTTATTTAGTTGAGTTTCTTTGGTTTTTTTAAACTAATTCTGACTCTACTATCCAAATGCAATAGCCAAGACTAAGTAACTAAGGTTATTTAAAAATATAGTTCTGTATTAAACAGGAACAGTGCAACAGCCTAAGATGCTATTCCCCATGATTGCCAGTTCTGCCTGTCTTTATTTTCTCTATCTACTGTTTTCATAAAAGCTCCATTCCTGTCATCCCATCTTATTTTCTTTTCCACTTTTAGTTATTTCTCTCTTTGGAATATCACTGTTGCTGTCACTATAATAATTTCTTACTTCCAGTTGCCACTAGTAAGCAAGAGTTGCAAACTCACCATCCACCAACCCGTTGGCTGAAAATTAAAATCCAAGAGGAGCATGAAGAAATGAAAAAGTTGTCAAAATGCCTCCTAATTCCTCCCAAACCAAACAAATATTCACCTGAGGCCAACAGTACTGACCCAAACCAAATGCTGTTTTCATCTGACAGATACAATAATGAGCAAGGATAGTGGGGTAGTCAAGGTAAGGGATGAAGTTCTAGAGAGGGGAAAGGCAATTTCCAAATTACACTGCTTTTATGGGCAATGTGTCACCTTTGGTTTGTAAGCATCATGTGGGGCATCTCCCCAGTAGTGCAGTTGCAGGGCAGGGGTGCAGCGAGTTCGCCAGCAGCACTTTGTCCCTCAGAAGTATGTCAGCTGAGCTTTAGTATGACCTGTGCTATGTTCTGTCACATGCTTTGCTCTCATTCTGGTTCTATTATCATTTGTGTCATGCAGGCAGGGTTAAACACTGCAGTGTTCAAGTTTTAGCTGCCTCAAATGTAGCAGAGTGCTGAATTTACCTTGTGTGAATTCTTGGGCTATTGACTTCTGTCTGAATTAATAAGAACATATTTCTGTTCTAGCCTTTAGAAAGTGAATCAAATAATTTGAACAAACGTGTCATGGAGTAAACTAGCTTAGCAAAATCCATTTTATTTATTATATAATTCAGCTCAACGTTGTTAAAAATGAAAAGACTCCTCACATCTGATGAAAGTTTCCATGTAAATATTGGGCCATGCCAATTAAATAATTCCCAGGGTTAGAAACCTAATGTGTTTCACTATTGTATTTAACACAAGGAGACTGCAGAACTACAAATGGGGAGTAAATGGTATTGTCCATGGTCTGCTTACCTTCCTTTCAGGTGATTCTATTATTTTCCATTCATTGAGTTTCAACTGGTGCAGTTCATCAAACTTCATGCTGACGTCTTCAATTGAGAGCTGCAGTAAGTCCCAGAAACCTGCAAGGTCCTGGGAAGTTGGTCTTGGCATGGCACTCGGGTCCTGTAGTGCACAAAGGAGAGAACGTGAGTACTCCGGGAGGCTTTCAGCGGTGTGCACTGAGGCAGGAAGGGCATGGTGCCAGATTTCATTGCTGCAGCACTGCTCAGTGCTAAGGCTCTGTGTGCTCTGCAGCTGGGAGCTGTGACTGGAAAACCGTGCCTCCTACACAACCCAAACATGAATGAGTTGGATGTCACACGCGAGCTTTCCTGAATTTGCGGCATGGGAAGTTCCTTAGCACCATATGCTGTGCTGACCTGCATTTCTAAAAAGGAACAAGCTGACAGCCTCTGTCTGCTGATTATTAAAGGCAAGGGGAGCATGGTTTGTATTCCAGCCAGCCCGAAGTCTTCCGGCTTAAAAATTAGATTCGCGGTAGCTGATTAAGACAAAACAATGCCACAAAGATGTCACCTTATGCTGAACTTGATGTTTGCATTGTCTTGGATTTTCAAATGTATACATGAAGTATGAAATCTTGATGGGATGCTTGGATTTTGTTCTCCAGGGAATTGAATCACACTCAGGACCTGGGAAGACATTACCGCCAGGTACTGCAATTAAGAGGCTCTATGTGCATAAGACTTAATGGAGCAAACACTGGTGGTAACAGTTAGCAAGATGACCCTGTATTTGATAATTAACCTGATGCCAGTGCTGGATAAAAATTGTATTATAAGGTAGTATGCAGACTCTTAACCCTATACTCTCTGAGCACTGGTACTAGTTCAAGAAGAGAGCTTTGCCACTTTATTAATAATAGGGCTTAATTGGTAAACATGTCTGCAAAGGTAATGAAGAAATGCCTTTTCCCTTCCAGGACAGGAGGAAGCCATTACGATGGTCTAAAGAATGGAGCTGGGAGAGGGAACGTCAAAACCATGCCAAACAGACTCTGGATCGCTCCCTTCCTGGCCCAAACCTGTAAAGACTAGTTTGCTATGCCAGCACCACTGCTGTTATGGCAGGCTCTGTTCCCCACCTTTTTCAAATCTAGTGGTCAAAGGAATTTTATATTTAAACACAACCCCACAGCTGTCCAGAACCTGGGAGATAAGTCAGCATTGCTATTGAATTACTCCTCTGAATCACACACTTCTAAGAGTTTTAAACTAGGAATTGCTGCTCAAACTTGGGTTTACAGATGCCACTGTGGGAGATTAGGTCACCCATATCTAGACCCCTACTAGAATCTGGCCAAGGACAATTTACAAGTCTTCTTCCCTTGAAGAAAGTTTCCTTTTAATGGGGAACTTCAGGGATTTAAGAGAACTGGCCATAGAGATTATAACAGACATCTGGGAAACATTACAACTTCAGATTAGTGTTTACTGAAAACTACTTCATTGGGTGGATCCAATTTGTTACAAAACAGTTTAAAATTTATGTCAGTGGGGTTACTTACTCTACAGAGGTCAATATTTCAGGTTGTAGGAACTGACTCCCTGTGTGAAATTCATGATGAGAGTCCCACAGCAGTCTGTCTTATCTTGCAATCTGTTGTCTCCTGCCTGGTCTCCTCACTCACTCTCCCCAGTTTCCTCTAAACAGCCAGAAAATGATGCCACTCATTGCAAGGGCATTGCCTTCTGAATCAAGGCTAATTGCTGTTCTGTACCTCTGTGTGCCCCACTCTGCTCACAGTGTTTGTAAAGACCATTGCCTCCAGCACAACTCTTGCAGAGGGCTGTGCCGTGTGTGCTCTGTACACAAGAGGGCTGCCTCCTGCTTCTTACACATCCACAGTTCATGAATAAATGATGGCACAAATGAGTACTATTACAGCCAACTAAGTTTTGAAAATATTGGCTTAAACCTGCTTCTTCTCAGAAACTGCTTATTTATTTGTATCTTGGAATTCAGCTTTGCAGCCTTCGTTTTGAAGGAGGTCTAAAGCAAGCAACAAGTACCTAGATGGTGCTCAAGCTGCTCTGTTTTAGCCTGCAACCATGACATACAAGCAGGATTTATGCTGACTAGAAAACATGGAGGAGGACATTTCAAAGAAAATAAAGGGTGTTACAAAAAGTAATGTTAATAATGCAGAAGATACTAGTTATTAATCAGTAATGATGTTTTTCTAAGCAGTTACTGGGAACAGTATACAGGAGATAGCCAGCCAGAGTCATAAAAAAGAAAATTTCATTGAAGTTTACATTTCTGTGAATTTACCCTAAGTGAGAGTCTTTGATAAGAACTCCTAACACGGAGCATAGTCAAGCACAACAATGTGCTATTTGAAGTTCCCATGATCCTTTAGAAAAGTCCATACGTGACATTCATGGTTAAATTTCAGTCTGATTAAGTATATTCCTCAAAAACCCTTGTTGCATTTTGAACTGGTAGGATTAAATGCTGTTGTTCTGTGTCCTACATTTAAGCTTATAGATGCTGAGCCCTGTCAGAGAAACTGCCATGTGGCAGCCCTGTACATGCTGGATGTTTTGGAGAGAGGGAATGCACAAGCTGGCAGCATTCACCTGGGGCACCGAGATGCTGCTTTAGGAGCCTATGGAAACCCTGCTGTAGGTAGGCACTGACTATTTTGCAACAAACTTTATCATTAGGTATAGGAAGAAAAGCCTCGAGGCATGAATGACCTACAGTCAGTTTTGCAGTTGCTGCTTTCTGCAAAGCCCATTATTTATTTAATGAAAGTGAAGGATATTCAGAGCCTAAATCTTGCAAGTGGGGTAAAGCCACTGTTACAGACTTCAGAGGTTTATTATCCAAAAGAGAAAAAGAGAAGTAAAATCTTGCCATCTCTTTGGTCGTGTTGTCTACAAAGTTGTAGATTTCTCCTTGCACTCTCTATTGCTTTTGCAGTAATGAATTGTTCTGTCCCCCGAACAGCTGATGGCTGTGCTGAGCAGGAGCTGCATTTGTTATTACAGTAATGCTCTCGAGCACAAGTGCTTGGTCCACTTGAAGATAAATGAAGTGGAGTGGAGGTTAGGCTCTCCAAATCTTAGTTTGCACAGCTTAATCAATCAGGTAATGGAGGGCATTTTTAAATTTGCAGAGAGAAAGTTTCAGACAATGATGAAGATTCCCTTCTTTTGGTATGAAACAAATTACTAGATAGGGAGCACAAATGATATAATTGATAATACTGATGTGCTCAATTCTTGCTTGTCAGACTTTGTATATTTCTTCTGTTATTTTGTAACAGCTTTTAAAATTATAGTTTTGACAGAGTTTTTGATAACTGGATTCTTTCCTAAAGAGGACCATGTATCTTAATATTTGCTATCAGAAGGTATGATATTTTTTGGCATTATTTTCTCAGTATTATTTTATTGCAGGTATTCTGAATGTTTCAATTTATGGATGGAAAGTAGCAAGTAGGTCTTTGCAGAATGGATGTTCTACCTTAGAAGTTATGTGACAAATCCCAGCTAGCAAAGAAAAGTATGTAAGCAGATGTGTAGGTTATGTCTGCTGTCATGCACACAACAAAATTCAGAATTGTCAAGATATGAGGTTTGGGGACAGTTAAAAGGAAAAGGTACACTTGATATTTGAGAGAGGCAAAGAAAGGTTTTCTACCACCAGCTGTAGCTAGAAGAATTACGTTCCTCTGCTGGTTGGTATCGTCTTCCCACAGTGTTTGTATCACTGATGGCTGCTGTCATATTAATGAAGATAACATTTAGAACTGAATTATTCTCTAATGAACTTCCAGAACAATAGCAGTAACCCTCATAAGTAATATAATGTATCTGTTCCTTTAGCCCCAGGACATCTCAAATATAATTGGCAACTCAAATTATCCAACTTAATTTGATGAACATTATAGATATCTCATTTCCATGATCAGTCCTATTTTCAGGTAGGTAGAAAGTTGGATCATGTATTCTCCACTATTCTATTTTACAATTTTCCACTGATTTTAATGTGAAAATTTCCCTCTTCCTTACGTGAAATATAGTTACTATATTAGGGTATTGCAAAAATAAGCCATAATCTTATGTCTCAGAAAACTTGTATTTGTTCCCTTCTCTTTTTTTTTTTTTTTTTAAGACAGCAAAAAGAGAAAAGCAAAACATAATCAGACTGAAATTACTGAAATTACAAATATGCTTAAAAAAATCTACCAACATCCTACATAAGGACTAAGTTTAAAAAAAGGGGGAAGTAAATGTGGAACATGAAAATAACATTTCAGAATGCTACTGCTCAGGTGCACTACAGTTGTTTTTGAAATAAAAATATTAAATTCTAAAATTTAAAGTGACATTTTTTGGAATATTATGGATGAATAAATTTAAACTCTTCAAGAATAACCAGGCAAAGTGACTTACCAGATTTTGCTGACAAAGCCAATAAAATTGCTGGAATTTCTGAGACATGAGGAGCTGAGCACTTCCAACAGCACTTCGGATCTTACCTAGGACTAAGGATACAGATGGATTACTACCAAGAAATGTTTTTTTGCAGTAAATACAATATCCAGATCAAAAAATGCAGGTGAAGTTCCTGGTTATTTTAAAATGGAAGTAAATATTTGGTTTTGTTCTTTGTGATTATACACATAAAACATTTTTTAAAAATACTGAGGTATAGGAAAACTCAGTGGCACCTTATCTTCTGGCAATAATGAATGAATAATAAATGATATATTAATAAGTCAAAACAGCTTAGACTTTACTTGCTTAAGGAAGTAGAAAAAACTAAGGGACTATATTCAGCTTTCTGAAGTGGGCATCCATCAATCCATATGATTTTGAAAACACTCTTAAATTTCAAAGTAAATGACACCTCTCCCATTTACATTTACTCATGTAAATTGAGAGCTGTTGCAATTGTCTTGCCTCGAGAACCAGTTGGATGTCTGTTCCTTTTGATGTCAAAGGCACATGTACCTTAGATTAGACCTTCTGGTTCTGCGATTGCAAAATACTTCACTCACTAAGCTTGTGTGAATGATTCTTGGGTGAGATCTCTTTATCTGTTCTGAGGGTAAAGTTACTACATTCAACTGTAATGTAGCATATTCCTACCATAGGGATTAGATCCTCACAGGAATGACATCTCTAAGACCTGTTTTGGTACACCCACTAGGAATTACAGGTTGTCTGCTCAGGAAGTCTTCAGCACAGGAGCTTCAGACAAACTGGGACACAAACAGGTGCTCCAGGACTTTGCTAAAGCAGCATCAGCTCCCGTGGATGTGTTGGTATTTCCTCACTGTCCATGTACATGCCCATACAGTATGCACTGGGGAAAATCACCAAACTCATTTTACTTTGTTTCCAAATGACCAAATTCATTAAATATGTTTCCAAGGGTCATCTGTCTAAATTAAAAATTTTGATGTGTTATAATCTGAGTTCAGCAGCTCAGCCATGTTAGGCATTTGTTTTTAGATGAGCTGAATTTCCTCCTGGAGATGCCTCTGTCCTTCTATTGACAGTACTACCTAAGGGGATTGGCTTATCTCTAAGAAATGAACTCATCTTGACTCCCACATCTGCTGGGATAAATACCACACTTTGGTAGGTGGCACCATGCTTTTCTATACCTTCCTACATATCCTTTCCTACCATTCCTTTCTTCTACATCCATCTCTATGATGAAAAAAAAACAAAAAAAAACCCCAAAACAAAACAAAACAAAACAAAACAAAAAACAAACAAACAAACAAACAAAAAAAAAAAAAAAAACAAAAAAAACAAAAAAAACCAAAAAAGCATTTTAAAAAGCATTATAAGTTGTGGTCTCAGTGAAAAATTTATTTTGCCAGAAGAGTTTCCAGATCTTTAAATAATGTTAAGGAGATAGAAAGCTGGGGTAAGGGTAGACAGGAATTACTCTGATATATTTTATTTCAACTTGGAGAAACCAAGTTTGATAATTCAAAAGGTATGGTAAGTGTAAGTGTGGAATAAATCTGGTACAGCACAACTGATCTTCAGCTCCTGATATAGGAAACATTTAAATGTGGCAGGGCTTAATATTTTGTTTTTATCTATAATAAGTACAAGAAGGCATGTGAAAACAGTATTTTGGTAGTAGATTTACATTTTAATTCTCCTTTCTTTAGTCCAGTGAAACATCTGCTCACCTGCAAGTAGTAGCAAGATATAATTTGAAAATTTTGGGCTCTAGGTAAAGTCTCAGTAGCTTTCAAGGCATGGGCTAATATGTAGAGCTGTGGTTCTCAATCTCTATTCCATTTTCTCTTAGACAAACAGTGTAGCTGTGCCTCAACACTAAATTAAACAGAAATATACATAATTCATCAGTCCTGTGTGACATCCATTGTAAAAGGGTTAAGTGGTTCAGGGCTGCATGAGTAATTCACTGAGGTTTGTTTCTGTTCTGTTGGCCAAATGAAATAAATCATTTTAATTGGTTTGGGGTTTTTGATCATCAAACCCCTCACTTTCCTCTACAGTGTTATTGGCATGAAGGAAGGAAAATTTGAGTGTTAAAACCTGAACAAACATACAAAAACATAAAAAAAAATGTTTCATTTGATCTGACACAAATTGCTTTAATTATGTTTTCAACATTTTTAATAAAGGCAATTACTTTAGTGACAGACAGTCTTGTAGCCTCCTTTTTTTCTCTCAGTGATCTGTAGCTTAGGACATTAGACAAACTCCCAGTGTGGGGTCAGAGGTCCTCCTTTTCCAGGATGAGGAATTATGCTGTAGCAGGTCCCTGACATCACTTATTCCATGCTATGTTCAATAATTCACTGGGCAAAAAAAGAGGTTGATTCCACAGGCTGATGATTGTAATGGTTGTCTCTAGTGAGTAAAGTTCAGTTTTAGTTTCCTCTGGTGAATTTTACAGTTCATAGCTCAAATACATAGCCTGAGTTAGTGACATTGGTACTCTTCTGCAGAAATGTAGATCCTGACAGAATCTATGTATGTCTGATATTTTCTAGTGAACCTCAGCTACCCGAACCCTCATATTAAATAAACATTAATTTTATCTTCGTTATCAAGAAGCATCATGTCAACAAGCATTAGTGATTTAAAGCCCAGTCAGACTGGTCAAGATTTAGGCACTGGCAATGTAGCATTTTGTTGGGATACACATTTTTCAGGGGTATAAGGCTGTGATGGTTGCATGTGCCACTGAGTCACAGTGCTGAATACACATGTATAATTTCAGCCTTAGAATTTACTAAAGATGTAACTCTGTTTCCATTTTAATAAGTAAATCAGATGTAATAAAACATAGAGGTTAGAATTTCTCATATTCATGCTACTCTGCCTTGCTGTAATTAAATTAAAGTATTAAAACACTTCAACTCATAATCTTTAGCACAATATTAATAGACATCCAAAAGCTTGTTATTAATTTCATGCATTGGGGAATTATTCTGATGAGTGCAGATTGATTATCTCCATGAAAGAATGATGAATGTTAGAGACTGAACAGATTGAGATGTTTGGTGACGACTAGAAGATTTTTCTTGTAAATAAATGATGATAAAATCTACCAATACACATAAATAGACATAATCTTTGTATAATCCATACACCTCCTTTCATTAAGATAATTTTGTATTTGCCTAAATGTCAGGAAAGAGTCAAACAACATTAATTCTGCTCCCTGAAGCATATGAAGCACTACATTTTTGTTGCATGGTCCTGTATGACTTTAGCTGTGAAGACATACAAAACCCTGACTATGACTTCAGTTAGAGTAGGCTCAGGATTTACACCCTGATTAGAGATTGTGTAAATTGCACATTAACACAATGGTGTCTTTTCCCCTCTATGTGTGGAATTGCTTGCGAAATTCTACAAAACCTTGCAATCAAAAATTATTTCATATCACAAAAGTAGAGAGGGAAAAGTTAGATCTGTCTTGATGAAATAGATTATAATCTGATGCTGTAACGCTGATCTTGATAGGTTAAAAGCTTTGTTCAATTGTCCCACTGCTGCACCAGCAGTGAGAAATTGCTAACAATCAATCTGCTTCTGGCATTCATTACTGTCTATTTAAATGACATATTTAAATTTAAATTTTCATTCAATTTGATCGTTTCATTCCCTCCCTATACTTGTAAATAAATTACTCCACAATCTGAAATAATATGCCTGGAAAAATATTGAAACTGGCATTTAGTTCACCCTCCTAACTCTAGGAGTAGGGCATGATATTTGTCTAATCTCTAAACTTAAATTAGTAATCTTTAGAAATATCATTTTACTATCAACAGAGCATCTAGACACACAAATAAATATATAATGTTCAGATGGCATTTTAGGACACCACAGCCCCCATCTGGCAGTGCTCTGGAGGGTAATGGGACCCTTGTTCACCAACAAGGGCTTGCTGGAAATTTGCTTTTTACCTCAACAAAGCTAAGTTCAAAAAGGAGAAAATTTCAGCAGAAGAATGGAAATGCTGGGAGGAATTATTGGATGCCACACTGTAGGACTTTACAGACTGTTTCAGTATAGTTGAGACATTGTTTAGTCATTCACAACACTCCAACTGGAAATTTCAATATCTCCTGAAGCATAGGTTTGTGAAAAGCATTAGAAAATGATGTCAGTAATTTCTCTTTGGTTAAAGGATAACCTATATTTGGTCAAACACCTAAGAAAGCTTTTATGGATAATTAATTCATGAATATACTAAAATCAATTGGCTGTGAGGTTTTTTTGTTGATTTTTATTCACCTAAAATTATGGGAGATTTCACTCTGTGTTTTCTATTACTATTCAGTCCTATTAGTAAAGCCTTTGCAGTACTGTGGAAATATCAGCTAGAGGATTAGCAAGGGATGGTCCAGTATCCATGGAATTAAGGGGAATGGGAGAGAGAGGTGATACTTTGTGCTCCCACTCTAATATCTTTATTTTTTTCCCCAGTAGAGATCACTTTACTGCTATGCCAGCAGAGGTGCTAACCACGAGGCAGACGATACCAGCAAAACATTTCTGCTGGCATAGTTTATCCTATAGTTAATGTTTCCATCTATCTAAGGATTTTTATGTGAGAGTAAACTCTGTAGGGCTGTTCTCCATAATGAAGTACTCCAGTGGCCAAGCAGGTGGCACTGAGAAACCCAGGATGTTGTCTCCTTTCCCCTGCCGAACCCTGCCTGCAAGCTGCAGGCAGGGACTGTGGTTCCCTCCCCCTGCTCTGCTTTCCCTGCTCCCATCACCGTGCTCATGGGATGCAGAGTCCTGACCCCCTCTGGTCTTCAATAGCTTTGTGACACTTGAAATTGTTTTTCTTGTCATCACCTACACACTAATAGCCAAACACAATTTTCAGGGTGTAAAACTGAAACTCCAGTCAGCACCCATGAGAAACACATATCTTTGCCTGGAGTCACCCTGTGAGTGCAGGTGACCAGATGTCTAACCCTGGGAACTGTTACAGACACATTTATATATTTCTTATATATAAATGAACACACACACACAAACACACACACACACACACACACACATATATATAAACAATAAACAGAACACAAATAACTGCCTCCACAAACAATATAAGAACTTTGCAGATACTTCAAAATAAAGCTCATGGCAACTGACCAAATTTAAAAAATGCTCTGAAAAAAAGAGAGAAGTTATTAGAAGTTATTTTTGTTGCAATGATTATCTCTTTTTCTAATACCTGATGAGTGAACTTCTTAAAACAACATTATGGAAGAAAAGGTTCAGTGAAAGAAAAAAATCAATGTAGCAATCAGAAAGCTTTTGGTGATCTTAGGGCTGCTGTGTGAGCACCAAAACTGAAATTGTTTTCTAAAATGCTGTTCTATTTTAACTGTTCCCATGTTTAAAACAAAATAGAAGTGGTATCATAAGGACAGCCATCTCCTATATGATGCAAAACTATATTCAGTCTTCATGTACAATGAATATATACAGACCAAGAAGAAATGATTCAGCATTAAGAATGACAATTTGAATGTGCAAACGTTGCTATTAAGTGTTTTGGGAAAAGTAGTCTTGCTGGAAGATGGAAAACAATATTTATTTGCTTTTGGCTCTGCCATTTCTGTTTATTTTCTTCAAGAACTGGCAAATGTTTAAAGATGTCAAGATACATTTCATACTGTGATGTTATTAAACTTAAGTTCTTGAGGATACACACCCTACAACCTCTGTAGCTCAGACTGGGGATACAAAATGTTTTAAAGACTCAAACGGAAAAAAATTATTCACACAGAGTTTTTAGAATGCTGTGAAGCTCATTCCCCTGCTGAAATTAAATCTTTGAAAACTTTCTTTTACTTAATGTCAGTGTTATTAGATGAAAGTATACCATTTGAAAATACTGTAATTTGGAAATTATTTCAGGAAGATCTCTTGAAATGAGTTACACACAATGAAAAATCGAAACTTTAGACAGTCAGCTGAACACAAATTCTGACCTTGCAAACTCTGTGTAGACATATTCTATAACTTTTTAACCTATGAAGAAGATCAAAACGTTTCCCCAAGAACAACTAATTAACCCTTTTTTGTTAGTGTAAAAAAAAAGACTTCAAGGATTTCAGTTGTATTTAATCAACTCTGTTATCAGGGAATTACTCTTTTTATTTCTCTTTCAAATTTGAGTCCCTCTGCAAACAGGGAAACAAAATCCAGATACTATGTTTTGTTTTTTGACTGAAATATTCTAAGTTAGTGTCACTAACTCCTAATATTAATAAAAATTACTGAAGTCCATATTGTCTTCATGTCCTATGTACAATTTATAGAAAACTACCTTCTTGATTGTAGCAAGCTGTTCCAGAGTATATCTGGAGTGCAAAAGTATAGGTTCACATAATGGGAAGGAGAATGGTTTTGCATCTGAGAACAGGTAGTCAGCTAAAGTCAGGTCATCCAAATTTTCCTCAGGTAGTACCCAGTTTCATGTAACAGCTCTAACTGCCTCTTCACATCTCCGAGTGAGGGCGGGGGTACGGATGCGAGTGTGTTGCCATTGCTCATTTCATATGGCTGCAGATTTGACTGGGGCTGTGCAAAAGGATGAGCTTACAAAGAGAGGTGGTAGGAGAAGTCCAGCTCTTGCCTGCAGACTCCTTGCTAGGAAAGAGAGGGTCTAACGCCCTCTGTGTTTCTCCCCTTTGCTCCCTAAATAATCTTACACTTTCAAAGGAGATCAAAGTCTTGCTCTTTGAACTTCTGCTTCAGACTGAAAACACTGATGTTCCTACATCAGTAACAGGTGATCCGGGAAGCAGGTGCTTTGGGATTCTTAATGATGACATTGAAACATCAGTATTCAGCACTGCAAAGACTTGAAGAACTGAACAATAGGACATATGTGAAAAAAAGAAGTACTGAGGAATAACCATTATGAAAGCATGGACGCTGCAAGACAGTCCACAGGCTACTCAAAGCAAAATATGTTGTTATTTAACAGGCCCTAGGAGGGTATTAAAGTCTTCACATATCAATGGAAGGGGAAAATTCTGAGCTCTGCTTTGCCATGATGAAAATAAGGACAAAACCCACAGTCCATAAAGCACCAGAGGCTGAAGGAAGGAAAACCGACCTTACTCACTGCCCCACCCCAAATTCTCTGTTGTTACTTGTCAGACTTGTGCACAATACAGCAGAGAAATATGACTGTAAAATAAAAAAATGATGATGTAAAAACATAGACATTTTTTGCTTTGAAAAGGTCAGTGCAAGAAATAGAAATTGGCCTTTTAGTCACCATGCTGGCCTGGCTCAAAACCTGAGGGTACATCATAGCAAGAACTCATTGAGGGGGAAAGAAGACGATCAGGAAACAGTAGTCAGAGGTGATGGTGAAATTTGTAAGAGTGCAGGGAAAGATGCTAGTAAGAAAACTTAATATGAATTCATTTGTGGTTGGAGAAAATCTCATCTGAGACAATAATTCAGATAGCCAGGGATTTAAATATTTATAAAACTGAGCCTGAAGAACAAGTGTAATTGACCTCAAAGGGAATCACAGGGAGCTGGCTACTGAGTCCCAGGACCACTTTGATATATTACTATCATTAGTGCTGTCTTGGATCTTGTTCCAAAATAGTCTACATTATTTTTCACTTTATCCCATCACTCCTTTCAAGGTGTCCACAGGACATGAGAGAATAATAATGATTCTTGACAAAATTGTAATAAGAAAATGCAGCTGAATTTTCTAATAATGTATATGCCTGTCTAACTGCAGAAGTACTTTAACTGTTGTTCTTGCCTGCTATGCTTTCTGTATTTCCAATAGGCTGAAGTGCCTGTAAAGGAATGGAAATATTTTTAAAATGGCTGCTCACTAAGAGGCAAAATTGCAGGTTTCAGGAAAACGGCAAAACAATGTTCATGTAAGACCACCCTGTGTGCTCTGGCAAAGGTCCAAGCACTGGAGCCATATAAGCCAATGGGAAGAATGTGTCAAATTTGGAGCTGTGGATGGAGCTATTGCACCATCTGAGCTCTATGTAATACCAGACTTTGATCCTGCACTGGACTCTAAAGTTGGCTCTTTAACTACTTTCACAAAAATCTTACTCTGGAAGGCACCATCTTGCGCAGCCAGCCGCAGGACAGTGTTCTTATGTATTACGATTCTTTTCTCCTACAGAATGAGTGAGGACAAACCACAGCTCACAATTTTATCCTAACATTTCATATTTTAGTAATCATCTGTATACTGAAAATATACTGAAATGTTCTTACTTTCTTCAGAAAGATCATTTTCTTCTGCTTCTCTTTCCATTTCTTTGCACCATCCCTCCATTCTCTTAGTTTCAGTGTGTAGTAACTTCATAAACCAAGATCCGTCACGTCGACAAGGAGACATTCGACCAGTCTCTACTGTCTCAATGGCTGGCTCCAGCCAGGGTTCTGGTGGTGGAAGGTTTGAGGTGTCAACTGGGGTTCTATAATCTTCTCTGTAACTGAACAGTCCCTGTGTCCGTACAGTTCTCACTGCACTATATTGGGTGGGTGTGCTGGGCTCCGAGTGCTGCTGGAATGACGAGCCAAATTGAAGTCCCTTATCCTCCATGGTGATGTGTCCTGGAAAACCCTCCAGTTCCAGGTCAGCCTGGACAGCTGCTGTTACACTGTTTGAGCGCTTGAATCGTCCATGTCTTGGTGAAGGGGGAAGAAAGAAAAGATATTAAGACATATAAATAATGTTGATGGTACAGAGGCACAGAATAATGTGTCAGTGAGAAGGAATGGTTTCTGTTCTTCTCATTGGACTCTATGTTAAACATTTTTTCTTTGTGTATATCTCACTAAAATTAGATAGTGAGTAGAAACAGAGCAGAGAGGAAAAAAAATGCATAGTAGAATCATTGATTTAAGCAAGGGTACAAAAGAAAATAATTTAAATTGTCTCTGGAAGCAAATATTGATTTGTTCTCATACTACAAAATAACACGTGCCATTACTAGATAAAATGGAAATAACTAGCAAAACTAGAACTTCCTGATAGAAGTCTGTAAAGTATGCATATATATAAACTTTCAAATGTTAAGAATTTTAAGTAGAAAGATCTGAAAATCTTCTCAGTTAGGACTTTTGAGAATCCTGTAATAAAAGAAAGGTAATATCAGCATGTTTAAGACTGTGGGTTGGGGATTATTTGGTCTTAAAGGGTGCCCATTAAAATTTGATTTTCCACTGTTATATGACACTGAATAATGACATTTTAGAAAAGCTTTGTGTTAAAATGTTAGCTAGAGAAGCAAAGATTATTTGTGAAATCTTTTGACATTGGAGTCCATTGTCTCAAATTATTTGTAGTCAGTGATGGCAAAAGGCAATTTGCAGCCCGATACTCTCAGACAGCTGTTGTGAAATGAGATAATGGTCCTGGTCCAGTACTTGACAAACAGCACCTATGAGGGTTAACCTGTGGGTCAGTACATGGGCCAGCAGCTTTAAAAAACTAGAGAAGGACTGAACAAATCAGAAAGCTGATTCTAGTTTAGAATAAAGGTACCATCCTAAGAATTTTGTCTCCTTTTGTGGACTGGGAAAGCCTGGATCAGCATGAGGAGTCCTATTGAAGGAACACTGTTCCAACATGTAGCTCTTAGTATTTGTTCTTACAATAATTATATTGAGCCACTATTTCAATTTAATACTTTAATTTCCTTCCCTCCAATTAGAAACTGGAAAGTTAGATAAATGTGAAGCAAGTGCTAAGTAATCTCGACAAATTTTACCAAATGGTAAACATGCGTATAAGAAATTTGGCTTTGGGGATTATTTAGTGACAGCACCTGTCAGGTGTTATTTATTAAATCTGTTTACAAATGCGTGTTGTGTTACGAAAGACTACAGATTTTTGAACATGCTTAAATTACCGTTTTTCATCTTCCACTTGAATTCCAACAGAGTGGTATTCCCGTAGGCCTCTGCTTTCAGTATCTGAATCAGTTGCTGTTTCCACCTAATTCAACACAAAAGATACATCTGCAGAGTGAGCATTGACAACTCCGCACAAATTTGCACACAGTCATTCAAAATTAATTATATATTTCATCTCTTACTGCTAAGAAACACCTAGCACAGTCAAATAAATGCAATAGGTATTCAGTCTGGTATTATTGTTTTGGTGCTGTATCTTATTAAAGTTTTGCACAAATTCTTCTGCTATGTAATTCTCTATTTCAAATCCAAGCAGAAACAATTACTCAGTTTGGTGGGATCAGGGAGTAAGCTTGGTCTAGAAGGGCTGCTCTTAGAATGAGGAATCCACAGGGTAACTCTATTTTATATTATTGTAAACCAGTCTCATTATAGTCCTTGATTTACAAAATAAAATAAAGTCTGAAGTAGCCCCATAAGCTTGCAAGTGATAAAAAGAAATGGAGCAATGAAATTTTATTGACAACTATGTTGACAAATATAAGGCCATTAAATGATGTGAGGGATAGAGCAGAATGCCCTATCTCACCTTTTTTAAATAACAGTCCTGAAAATGCTGTATCAAGCAGGCAATTTATGCACTTTTTATAGCATTCCCATCTGAAATTCACTTAACAAAATATATTCACAGTAGTTTCCTTCAAGACTGAGACTTACATTTGCAAGTTTCTGTGGGATTTTATAGAGCACTCCCCACCACCACACCGCCCCCAAGTCTTTGACACAGACAGAGCAAGTGCTGCAGTATGCAAATTGTACTGAATCGAGGGAGAGGCAGGAAAAAAGAAAAAGACTAGAACTGACTTTTCCTTTTGAATAATATTTTCACTGTTAAATAAAAAAACCTATTATCAACCAGGTTTCTATATGCATACTCCATGTGTGAATTCAAAGAATATATCTGATGATAAAGATAAGAAGAATTTTACCCTTGCAGCAGTCACAGGCATCTCTTGAAAGAGCCTGATGGTCTTTGCAGCTGTGCCTCAGCTGCACAGTCCCAACCCCACCTGGTTTCTGAAGGGATCCAGGGATAAGGTGGGAGGAGGGTGGGAAATAAGTGCATATGTGGACTATACTTCTTGAGGAAGAGAGTTTCTGGTAACTTCTCCCACCATCTTTAAGCCGTAGCTCAGCATACATTCACATGTAGGTGAATGGAAGGGAGCTCCAGCCAGCAATGAGTACATGTTTATATTTACACGTGTGTAAGTCTTGGAGCTGTTAATCAGAACAACAAGTGCAGGAATCCTCTAATAAATGTTAATGGCATGCTTGAACTGCACAGTATAGCACCAGGCACCTTATAAATGTCTGCAGGTATCTGAAGAGAGGGTATCAAGAGAATATTTCCAAGCTTTTCTCAGTGGTGCCAAGCAATAAGACAAGAGGCAATGGGCAGAAACTGAATACAAGGAAGAACTCCTTTACAGTGTGAGTGACCAAGCACTGGAACAGATTGCTCAGAGAGGCTGTGGAGTCTCCTTTCCTGGGGATGTTCAAGAACCATCTGGATACACTCCTGTGCAGTGTGCTCTGGGATGACCCTGTTTTAGCAGGGAGGTTGGACCAGATGACCCAGTGTGGTCTCTTCTAACCCAACCCACTCTGTGACTATGTAGTGAATAAGAGCAGACACAAAATGCTTAGACTGTGGCTCCTGGTTGCACCTGTAGGAGTGCTAGCAGAAAGATGATGTCCGAGGTGGGGAAACATTTTCTGGAGGATGTTGTTTGATGCTGAAATCCATAACAACAATTGGAGGGATGAGGAAGTCTAAACTGTTTCTAAGAGCTGTGGTACTGGGGTTCATCCCAAAGCAACCAGTCAGTCTGAGTCAAATCACATAATTTAGGAACAGATTTCCCCAGAGAAGTTGTGGATACCTTATTTCTGGAAGTGTGTTTGAGGCCAAATTGGATGGGACCCTGAGCTCCCTGGTCTAGTGAAAGGTATTCCTGCCCATGGAAGAGGGTTGTAACTAGATGATCTTTAAAGTCCCTTTCAAACCAAACTATTCCATAATTCAATTCTATTTTATTATTCTATCGGACTGGGTCCAAAGGAAAAGACCATCATAATTTCATATTACTTCCACTTGTTGATCAAGTTCCTTGAACTTGTTCGACTGAACTGCAATTCCAGATGATGGTGTCAGTGATGTAGGCAAAGGCTCCACAGGTTACAAGTCTTAAGGTTTGACAAGGGAAGATAGGTTTGTGGGTGGCCAGATTGAAGAAGTGGAGCAGATGGGAACAAAGGATTTATCAGGGCCTTCTGCTCACTCACATGGCTCAGCACGGAAGGACAGGACAATGTGGCCAGTCCAGACCTAAGACAAAGCCAGAGAGATGAAGCCAAGCTGACATCTCCTCACATGTCAGTCTTTGCCTTCAGCCCTTTCCAATGAACTGCACTTTCTTGAAAGAGTGATATCCTTAGGATGACCATTTTTATATAATGTGCTCCTTGGTATCTAGGGAGTGAGTCCTGACGTATGAGGGGTAGGCCAGATTCCTGAACACAGAAATAGGGTGAGGAGGGTCAATGGTGTCATAGTTGTGGGGGCAACATACGGCTAGTAACACTCTGAAGGTGAGCAATGGCCAGTGGGCAGAGAATAGACTTTTGCTTTCCACGGAGATGGCTCAGCAGCTCAGACAGAGTGTTGTTGGAAACATGATGATGCAAAGAAATAAACAAGGAAAGGCCCCTACAGAGAACATCAATCAGTCCATCAATTTTTCTGGAACAAAGCAGGCAGACTTGCAACACACACCCTTCTTCATTATTGCATATCAAAAACATACCTGTTTTTGCCAGCTACATTGATTTAGTAAGAAATAGCAGGTCTTCTTTTGAACTCTGCTTCTGATATGTGGAGGCAGAATTCTCTTTTACCTTTATTTGGAATGGGTTGGTATCTTTCTATTGATGCAACACATCGAGAAAAAGTTTATCTGTGTGTTTACAAGTGTTTTCTTACTGACATTTTACCTGGAGATATAATCCTGAATAATTTACCCAATATGCAATTGATACCTAGAATTCACAGACACAAATTAAGTAATATGCTCTAAAATTTTATTCCAAAAAAATATCCGAAAAATGATGATCCAGGTATCAAAATAAAAATTATATCACTTATCTCTAGATATAAACTCTTGCCAGATTGTCCTTCCTCCAGCTTGCCAAGACTGACATTAACTAAATGACCTCATGATTGCCTTGATATTTTATTGCTTTCATTTTCTCACTATGCCTTGTAACAGCATAATGCCAATTTTGTGTGTGTATGTGTGCAGGCAAAATCTAGCATTGCAAATATTGTAACAACCAATAAAATGTGAAATGGAGGCAAATACCAAGACAAGTAAAAGAGGAAAATAAGACAGTAATTTGCAATCATAAAGAAAAAAAAAGAACAAACTACATTGCTGTATGACAGATATTATAAAGACTCCTGCTAGAAAACAGCAGGAAACTCTTTCATCTGATTGGTCAGGTTAAACGAAAATGAGCAGAGGATAAAAAGTAATACATTTGGTTTGATTGTGTGACTCTTGAAACTCAAATATGTTTTACTAAATCTGTTATTATAGTCCTTCATTCATTATTGTTTTAATATTTACATGGGTTCTAAAAACCTTAATATTTTCAAATTGGCCTACAGTCTCAGTAAAGCAAAACCATGTGAAGAATTTTATCTTTATATGTTTATGACGGAATCTCACACAAAAGAGGAAAGAAAAAATAGGCAGTCATATCAAAAGCAGAAGAAAGGAGTAGATCTAATATAGTAAAACAGCTTCCTCTTTCATTGCAAAAAAAAAAAAAAAGAGCCAAAAGTTTCTTAAAATTGGCATTTTATGCTACTAAAAATGTTGACATATATGCTTATGTCCACTAGGCTTAAAATATTAGTAGCATATGTTAGTTATGTTAATGTTAAAATATTAGTAGCATTAGTAGCATATGTAGAGCACCTTGAGATTATTTCTATATTTTCAGTGATCCTTGTGTGTCCCTTCCAACTCAGGATTTTCCATGATTCTGTGATTCTGTGTCTTACCTTTCACAAAGACATAACTGTCCCCTCCACATTCCTTGCTGTCAGTACAAGGAGCAGACAATCCTCAGAGATCAGTCACTGCTGACTGATATAGCTCTTAATTTGAAAACTAAGTATCAGATACTAACACTGTAGTGTTAGTGTTCGTGTAGTAAAGGATCCACAAGTAAATTATATGAATACAAAATTATTTCAATAAAGGCAAATCACTATTGCAAATAACTCACTTGCAATAATCAGTCTTAGTATGTTTATACACACTCATTCTAGCAAAGAATGCATGAACTAAATTTATTTTTTCAAAGTATTTACTATGCTTTTTAGATAATATTTAAACTACTCTAAAAGCAATCTTTATTTCTGTGTTAAAGTCTTACTCTGCTCTTAAACATGAGCACTGCAACTGCAATAACATTGCAGCATCTTAAAAATTCCAGTCCAAGCTTCTATGCATACTGTCTCAAAGGTAAACTTGAAGTTAATATATTCAATGCATAAGAAAACAGATTTTAACCTGTTGGCTCTTGCTTCACTCTCATAAACATTAGCAGTAAGAGTCCTTCAGGCCACATTATCTCTCCCCATGCGACTTCACTGCCCTCAATGGGCTTCCACTGCTGTAACCAATTTATCCTATAATTAGAGTTTAATAAACAATCTCTCTGATGATGTACAGGAAGGGAAATAATTCACCCTTCCTCTTTTGCATAGATTTCTCAGTGATAACAAAACTAAATAGAATAGAAAACACTACTTTTGACACTAGATCAAGTACATGTAATTGTGAATTCAGATAACCACTCTTAGGTATGGGGAGACCTTATTTGTATGCAGTGACTTCAAAGTAGGAAAAACACTTGAAATAAAACTACAGTACTAACAGCTATTGCTTTACTTAACTGATGGAAGATTTTAACCAGACAAAAACATACACTCTTTCAAAATAATTTTCAGAAACCTGGCAAAATAAACTATACTTTAATGCTTGTGAGATTTTTGTGTCTCACCATGGAGCTACATTTTGCCACTCTGCTACTTCCCAGCTGAACATCTGGACTACTCAAATATGTGGCATGGCACAGTAACTGCTAATTATCAAAAGGAGCAGCTTGAAAAGTTTCTCTGATCTTTTAAGAAAGGACTTTTTACTAAAAATACAAGCCAGAATTTAGAAATGGGATTTATGTCAAGCTTATATGAGATTGTAGAAACAAAATATTGTACACAGAAGAGGTTACTAATGACTTTTTTTTGGTGCATTTAATGCTAAGTGGCATATTGCTCTGAAGCAACAAATATTCACTGACTTCTCCAGGCAAGGAATACACTCCTCTCACAAAAGCACAGTCTAACAGTCATTTTAGGAGGAGAATAAACAGTACTTGCTTCTATAGCTTTGGATCATTTATGATCCAAAGACCAGTGTAATCAATGCAAATATTTCTTTTGATTGCTGTGTATACACTGAAGTAGAGAACTGACAGAGATGGTATAACCTAAACTGTACAAAGAAAATGTAGGTGCCTATCTAAGTATATTTAATGTATGGGTACAAAATGCTTTGTGTTAAAGGGAAGTTCTAGTTTGAGAGTGCAGAATATCATGAACAACATTTTTACTATGTGACAGGAATAATTTATATATATATATATATATATACACACACACACATATATATATAATTAAGTTATGCAGAAGATCTCCTTTTGTCACAAAAAACTTAAAGCAAGCTATTGCATTAATCTCCCTGGATACAGCTTTTAATTTATAAGAAGTATTTGTTCAATGTAGATTCTGGAGATTATAAAAAACCCACTAGGTATTTTGAAGCGTGATCTTCTGATGATAAATGAAGATGACTGAGTCCATTCTCTACATTACAATTAGGGCTTGTCTCCAAAAATACGACTGTGAATCAGCCTTCACACATAGAAAATTTGTTTCAATCTCATTAGTTTCCAGGGTTTCTGTTCATTTTGAGAAGCCTTGCAGTCTTTTAAATAGAGAAGAAACAAAGGACTGCATGTTTTGAAAAATTGAAAAAAATAGGAGGAATTCCTTGACATGTTTTCTCATATATTTCAAATTCCCAATGCTTTTAATATGAAATAGTTTATAACTAGAACAGATTTGAAATGTTAGTCATTAGCATATATACCAGGATGTGCAAAAGAGTGAGGAAAATCCTGGAAAATATCTTAGCAACAACCTTGTTCTCATTTAGTCCTTATTTTACTCTTGACAATCTCTACTCTCCATTTTAATTCACATACTCTGATTAGTCTTTTGCTGTCATGATGGAAGACAGATATGAGGTTTAGAGCTACTAGTATTACAAGAGTCTTGTTCTTTTTATATCCACATATTCTTTCAATTGCTGAATAAATTTTTAATCTCAAAATCAGTATTTTTAATTCATTTGAATTTATAAGTCAGCATGTTTTCCCAGTGCCTATTGACATGCCTGACAATATTTTTCTTGATTTATATATGTCAATGGAAAAAATAAAATACAACCCCCCCACCCCAACAAAGCCTTCGGCCATATTCTGAAAAAGCTTAATTTCCCAAGTATTTATTTTTCTGTTCAAAATTCCATCTGGGATAGGACTAACACACGGTGAGATGGATTAGTGTATCTGTGCTGTTCTCTGTCTCTACAGGCAGGTCTTAGAGATGTATAATAACTCCAGTGCTTCTCTGGGAGCTTGGGTTCTCTGTGCATGTGAATACCAACCCTATTGGCACATGCCTAGAATGCCAGGGCTTTTCAAAAGGACTTCTATTCACTACATGTGCACTACACAAATCATATATCTCAAAGACATGGAAGCCCTAGGGTGGGTCCATTGTATTTCCACTTGCAGTGGTACCACTGGTCACTCTGTACCTTTGTTGCTCTCCGCTCCTCTATGAAGCTCTCTTGGCAAACATTCTCCCATCAATGTGTTAAAGGAGTGGAACAGTAAAAAATGCACAAATTAACCATCCTGATAGCAAATTAACTAATGCAAATAAATGCAAATTCAATGCATTACCCTGGCATGGCATGCTAATGAGAAAACAAGTCATTTAGTCAATCAAGGAAATATGCAAATAAAAAACATCCTTTTCCAAGGTACTTTGACACAGAAGTCTAAAAGAAATTAAATACTGCAACTGTACTTTGCGTGCATAAATTATTATTTGTGTAGTTTGCAATAAGAACATTCTACCTGTGTTTTTATTCTGTACAAACTTGACAATAGCAATATAACAAAATGTATTTCCTATTTAAAAACACCGCAGAAATGTATTTTTCTCACTAATGTGATGTTTGAAACTTAATGCTGAAAAGAATCCCAAACAACTAAAATGTGCTCAGCGTACTGTTGAAAATTCAACTTTATCTAATGCCAAATGGTACAACCAAGCAGTTTGCATTTCTGGAAAGATAATAAACAGCTCACCATTCTAAGACCTGCTGTTGTAAGCAACATTTGCCTTTCTCCATGTGTGCACTTGAGGACCACTGTTACAGTCCAAGAAAGATGACAAGTTGCTCTGGAAGATCTGCTGCCCCCAAGGAAATCATTGCATGGGTGTTTTTGTGGATTATAAGCACATATGATTAAATACAGCACACATAAAGAAGGATCAGGGCCCAGTGAAAAGTACTGGTCATCACCTGTAGTTATAAACAGGATCAAGTGATGTAATCAAAGTTCCAGAATTAATTGCTGGAATATGAACAGCAACTGACCAAATCAAGACACCAACATTGATAAATACCACTGTGCACAGTTGCTGTAAAGGAGAGATAAGAACAACACTAGATGCTATTCCTTTCTGAATAGTAAGTTTCAGGTTAGGAGCTAAAAGGTACCAAGGATTTCTTTGCTAATCCTTTGAACTTTTCAGTGTTATCTCCCATGCTCCTTCTCTGAACAATTTAGGACACACTAATTACTTTGTAAAACATTTGAAAAGTAGGCATCTGAATATTTTACCATGGTTGTTAAATTGAATTCTACTTTTCTGCATCCAAAGAATCAGAAGAAAATATTTTTATGTCAAGGAAATGGAAGAACAGCTTTCTGGCAAAGCTGATTCCTTCTCATTAGTATAGTGCATTATGGAAAACCAAAATTACAGCATGCTAAAATGTTAACCTGTAAAGTTCAATCAGCAGCTGTGAAATGCTTAACCCAAACACTTTTCTATGACTACATTATAATATTAATGGAAAAGCAATTACTACTTTTTAAAGAAAATCACATTCCTTCTTTTTATTCTTGTATATTTCTAATATACAGTCACTCACTGGGCTTTTTTACACAGATGATTACCTTCTCAAGATCTATGTTGCTGTCTCCACAATACCTATGTCAAAATAAATGTCAGTTTCTCTATAGCTAATCTAGCAAAAGTAAGTGCAAAAGTGAACCCAGTGATGTAAATTAGAATATTCAGCAGAATAGAAGCCTAAATTTTCCTCCACTCCTGTCTCAAAAGACTTCACATTCTTTGCAAGTTCAACTTTCCAATTTTTATTATTACTTGGTATTTCCTAAGGATTTGAACAAACGACCATTTCTAGCTATCTAGTATTTACCATTTAGCAGAAGGAATAGCAATCATAATTTGCATTTGGAATTGTCTTATTTCGTTTGCCTGAAACAAGAGAACTTGACTGAGCTTTCCACAGTCTGACACACATTTTGTCAGGTGAAATAAATAGTGTGGGTTTTGATGGACAAACAGAAGAATGCTCAAAGACTGTGTTTATTTTATTACTTGCCATCTATAATTATGCTGTATCTACAGCAGAACATTTCTTTCTCTTTTTTGGTACCTTCTTCCAAGCACAACTAAAAAGGCAAGGGTCTCTTTGTAGGTAGAATGCTTGAAGATTGAGTGGCTTTACTTATTTTCCAAGGTCAAAAGAGAAATATAGTGGAAAAACTACAGTAAAGCATTTTAAAGCTGGTGAAATTCTATAAAAAGGACTGTTAATTCATGGAGGGAAGGAGATGAACATGCTGTTCACCTGTAGCTCTGCAGTATAATTTTCATATCAAGTGTTAATGACAGGTAACCTCCCTAGAGATCTATTCATTCATTTTCTCCCAGGTACAGTGTATTAGCCAAAGACTTTTCTGCACAGCCATGATGTGAATTGCAATTAACGCTAAGCAGCCAGGGGTTGTTTGTGAGATTATTAGAGCAAGTGAAGCTGAGTGACTCACTCTGTGGTATTTACAGAAAGACAAGCAAGACAGATGTTTATGATAGATTACCTGGATCCCTATGGAGGAACGGCGACTCTTAAGGAACTCCTCTGCTTTTGTCACGAGGATGGCCTTGTCACTGGTCCGTATGGAGGCGCTCTGGCTCTCGGCCGCGTGGCGCTGGGCAGCCGCTGTCTCCAGGGCGAGGTTCATGGCCTTGTTGCTGTCCAAGCTGTCGGTGGAATTGTACATCCCTCGCCCATCCTGCGGCCACGGGGATATCCTCTGAGTCCGGCTGTCGTGGTACGCGTCCTGGGTGGATTCTGTGCTGCTCTGTGCCGTGACCGAGATCAGTGGCTTGGAAGTGGTGCGAGGGGGTACTGGTGGTGGTGTTTTTTTGTAACTTGTATAAGTTACAGCTATGGAAAGAATTAAAATAAAAAAAAAAAAAAAGGCAGAAAGAAAAAAAGAAAGAAAAAAGGAAAGAGAGAAATCAAGATTAATCTGATGGAAACTTGACAACAGAAATCACCTTAAGATTGTGCTACTTAAAAATTATGATGGTGTAGCGTAGTTCTCTTCATGAACCTCACTATTATTTGAAAGTGTCACTCAGAGTCAGATGGCTATCCACAGAAATATTTTATTTCAGCAAGGAAGAAGGAAGGGGTGGAAATGGGAGTCCCAAATTACAGTGAAGATGAAAGAGAGTTAGCAAGGATATGTGTGTTAAGACCTGTGCTGGGTAAGTACACACTGAGGCTTCTGAGATTAAGGGATAAAGCTCATAAAAGAAATAAAGGAAGATTTTTTCCCCCCTGTTCTTATTGTCTGAATGGTGAGCTTTGTATGGATACAGTATACTAAGAAAATAGCATCGATATACTGGAACAAAATATTATTCAACAACTTCTACTTTATGGTATGCCACTCTATAACCTTTTAAAATCCTTCCAGGTACACTGGTTGGAATTAGGCAAGTTTGGCTACTTACTTGTGCAAGAAGCATATATTTAAATTTTTTTTCAATACACTTAATAGAAGGAAATTCAAAGCATGTTAAAAATATTGTAATATATGCAAAGCTATTAAGACTTAGAGCAGTTCTGAGGCTGGTTTAACATAGATTCTATCTTCCAGCATAAGACTCAACAAAACATCCAAGAAAACTCTACTGTGAACTGTGCCAATACTGCATCCTTACAAAATTAAAAAATATATATAGATTAATATTTAATCATTAATATCACAGAGCTGAATTTTCTAATTGTCTAAGCCCATTATACACTTTTTCACCATTTTTTTGGTACTAATAAGAATACTTCTGCTGTGGAAGAGTATTTTCCCCAAAGCACATACAAACATTATTCATAAAATTAGCAACGGATAAAAAAAATGCATTGTGGTATATCTATCTTTATTCCTATATGGAGAAACCAAGTCTAATTCACTTCTTGTATAGTAACAGGAGTAAGTTTGCCTTTGTCTGGTGTTACTAATGGATTGACATGGCAACAGTTAACTCAGATAACCTTGGAACTGGGGTTACTTGAGTCCAAAAAAGGTTCTGTAAAAGTTCCTCTTCCCATTACACCAGTATGGGCTTTTGAGCAATGAAGTCACCCTCTCCAGTTGTGTTTTATTTATATAAGGCTGTGCTGCAGCCATCTGTAATGAAGAGGTCAGCCTAGGAATTAACACCTTAGACTGCTAAACTTGTATCACCAGGCTAGCCTATGTGAACAGTGAGGCTTGAGAAAGTGACTCTTAAATGTTGACTCTTGATAATCACAAATTAAAGTGTTATCATGCATAAAAGAGAGAAAGGCTGAACTAGGAAGGAAAATCTTCATTTAAAGAACATTTTGAATTACTATTGATGATGCTCAGTTCTGGTAGAGATTTGGAGCCTTGCTCTGAGCTAAATTGCTCAAACAGAGTGAAACACGTGAAACATGTAAAACATGTGAAACATGCTCTTCAGAACTTGAGGCTGTGTTTTTTTTGAAGTGCCATTTTGTTGTCCTATCACCAATCTTATCTCCTGTCAGTTTTGTAACCAGCAATTAAGAAGAAAGAAAAAACTCATTATTTTTCAGATGCTTTAGGGAGTACAGAAAGTTCACAGAAGAAGGGGGAGGCTGTTGGAAATTAGGCCATTGTCTAATGAACTCAAGCAGTGGGTCTGAGGAATGTTTCCACTAAGAGAGTCGCCATGATGCTGCTTCCCCACTCTGCAAATGTAGATGCAAGGGATCAATGTGCTGGGAAACATTATAAATAGACAAAATGGGGTGAAATAGGGTGAACAATATCCAGCACAGGAAGTCAATTTTACCTGTAACATAAGACAGGCTATCACTGTGATAACTACTTTACTGTTTTTTACATCTGTCTTCATGTAAAAGAATAGCAGTGAATAATGAAACATATGGTTAATGTGATAATGAAACATCACAAGCAGGTATATCCCTACTACTTGAGCAACAGATCACTTCTCTGTCTAATGAATATAAATGTTAAACTGCTGTTGCAACCCTTCTTAGCTGACTTAATCTTCATTTACATTTCTGAAAAAGAAAAATTCTCCCTGTGGCAAAACCAAAACAATTTCTTGCCTTTTTTTCTTCCCCCCCCTTTTTTTCTCTCCCTAGAATTGAATATTTTATTCTAAAAAAGTCTGATTATTTTCGTGGAATGACACGATTTAAAGCCACCAAGTATTAGAGTAATTGCAGTGTTCTGACAAACATTTGATTATGAACACTAAACAGAAATTAAAAATCCCACAGATATTCAAAAAGTAGAAGAAATTTCAGTAGACTAGAAGTTTGTGAGAAACTGGCTACATGTTTACAATGAAATATGGCAGGAGAAATTAAATTAATTCCTATACAGTCACAGAGATCAAATATTGAGCAGGGAATAAAAAAATCCATCTCCACATTGTTAATGAGTTCATATCTGAAAGAACAGTTTCAGGGACAGAAATCTGGGACTAATTGGAGACTAACAAAATCAAGTAAGAGGATAGAGACCTGCATTTGAGAGTCAAATCTTGCTACCAAATTCTATTTGCTTTAATCACTCAAGTGGCTCTAGTGAAGTAAATGGGATAACTTGGCATGTGTTGCTGACTTAAGGGACAGCTACATAACAGATTAGGGTCTTGTTAAAGGTGAAAGTAACACAGTAATCCACAGTTTACTGTTCATGCTTGGGTTTAGATCTCTAATAAATACCTATTGCCTTAAGGTCTGAAGCATGAAACTTTATGTCACTTGCAAATTGTTTCCATTAACAATGGCATCTGCAAATAGTCCTGGTATCAACAAAATCCCTTTTCTATCATGTCTAGTTCTTGGTCCTGGCAATTGTAAAGGTAACACATTACACATATGAAGAAACATTTCCTGCTCCTAATAGAAAATGAGCTTTTTATTTATCATCTGCTTATGCTGATGGACAGGGACTCCTGTCACATTTGCACCATTCTTTATTCTGTAAATTATATTTGCCTTAATAGTTATTAATCCAAAGCAAGCATATAAAACCTCTTCAGCAGTGCTTCATGTCTTCCCCATTTTTATTCATCATTCTGCAAACTCCAGAGCTGTGGTGGATTTTGCTGGCCCCACAGAGAGGGTTGGTGCTGGGCAATGCAGTCCTGGGGTGCTGAGCACTGACGGAGGACAGTGCCCCATAGCTCCACAGGGCACTGATGGTGAAAATTGAACTGAGAACGAGAAGACCAGGATGGGGAATTCTTGTCTTCAGTACGGACAAGCTGAGCATCAGAGGCAGCACAACAGCAGGAGATGAGACCCAGCATGAGGCAGGCCTATGAAAGAGCACCAGGAGGGCAGAGCTGGTACAGGATGGCTTCAGACAGATTTAAATTGCGCAGCTGAGCAGATGCCAGAGACCCACTCCATGTTCGGACACATAAAACATCAATCCAGAAAAATTTCCTCTTGTTTCTAGTGCTGACCAAAGATTTCTGAATTCTTTAATTTTTAGTGGTTTTAGTGTGCATATCCTGAATATTCCTGATATTTCTCTCACCAGTCCTGCTGCTGAGCAATGAGGCTCAAGCAAAGTAAAAGCAACAGGCCTCTGCAATGCTGTTAATCAGTTTGCAAAATCTATAGCTGCTCCGAAATGCAACGAAAAAAAAAAGTAGATGTCACAAGACATAAGTATGTCTTTTTATGAATAAACTAGAAAAATAAACTAAAATTTTCTTTCCAGTTGTATTCAAAGGTTATCTTGATATAAAAAGCAGAATTTATTTTTTGACTAATTTAAGAAAGTGGGAAAAATATTTTTTAAAGTTTTGAACATACATTTTGTCCTCCTCTAGTAGCTTATAATAATCAATCAAAAATTACAAAAATGGAAACAAACTGTTCTAATTCTAAACCATATGGGTATTTCAGACTCCTATTTGAATCAAAGTATTGACTGCTTAGGTATTTGCCCCACTTCAACATAAATATGTGCAATTGGCTCCACTAGATTTTCTTTTAAGGAAGGGCATTTAGTGAAATGGAGAGAAAAAAAATGGTTCTGTGCTGCTTCGTAGTGGGCCAGATTAAACAATGGTGCAAACCAGGTATAATTTGTTCAGAAGAAATGAGACAGTAACAATGCAGCATAACATGCAGTAATTTCTCACCCAGTCAGGAAAAAGTGTAAAACGTCAAATTAGTTTTGTAAGGATTGATATCCTAAGTGCCGGACCCTCACGCACACAAGATTGCCTACCAGTGCTGAATTTGGCACAGAGGTGGCTAGGAAGGACCTATTCTGTAAACCATATTAATTTTTTTATTTGCTTTTTTATGTAATGCCAGCCAGGCAGCATTGGTCACAACCAGAATATCAGGCATTATGGCAATACTGCAGAGTAGGCAGGAAGATGATTCCATCTCTGAAGAACTGGCAATTTGGTGGTTTGGATACACACAGTAGAAATACAAGGAAGATTTCCTGATAATTATAAGCAACAGTTTAACTGATATAGCTGGAAGCAGAATATCCTGCTTAATCTACACTGTATCTGTTTAAACTTGCTAAAATTTACTGTTGATTCAGCCATAGAAGTCAGTTATTCAGGCCATATTTCAGTGTCAGCAAAGTTTATACTAGAAATAACATTATTAAAATAAGTAAATTTAGATATAACTTCAGGTTAGCCATAGACCTTCACAGACACAATGCAGTAGGAGAAATGTGATTTATTTGATGAAATAGCGGTGTCTGTGGGTGACATTCAGAACACCTTTCAAAAGGCAGTCTTTTAATAAATCACCACTTTTGGTCCATTTGCAAGATAGAATCACCTGAGGGGTTTTTACAAATCGATATAACCATTAAGTACTTAGTAAAAATAACATTATTTAGGCTGAGATCACAAAGTTAGCTGGGTGATGAATTTACATGAAAGCACCACCATTAAAGGAAATGGTTGTGGCAGGAGTAAACTAGATTTTCTGTTTTGTACAGAGGTCTATCCAGAAGGAGGATAATTACTCTGCAGGGAGCTTGGAGCTGCCCTGGAGGCTGAGGTCCCAGGGACATGCTGCTGAAGGCACACAGGGCTCCTCTGAGGAGCCACAGCACCACAAGAAACACAATGCAGATGCCCAGTCTGGAGCTAGATCTTCTTCTTTGCATGGGGAAAGTCAACACCAACGCTGAAATTATTTCAGAAGAGGAAAAAGAGACCTTGTCATAACAAAAGGCGACAATCAAATCTAATCATGTATCAAAAGAGTAATCAGCTCTTGGAGTAGTCTTTTGGTGTATACCATTTTAGCCAAAGGCTTTGCAAGTCCCAGCTAACATGTCCCTGAAATACCCTGAAATCTCCTCACTGTTCTCCATCATGGTCATTAGAAATTCTGAGTTACTCCCAAAATCAAAATGTACATGTGGGTGCCTAACAGTTACTTCTCAAAACACAGAATGATGATCATTAAAAGAACATTAAGAAATCAAAGGGGACTCTTGAGAGAAAAAAAAAATCACAGACACTAAAAGAGTTTATTTCTCACAAAAAGAATTAATTATTTGATGATTTTTCTAACAAGGCATGGATGTCAAAAATAAGAATACAAGTCCCCATTTAAAAGAGAGGGTGTTGGGACATATCTTTTTATATATGCCTCTTTTCATCTTCTATCTACACCAGCCTCTGATTCCAAATATAATTAAAAGGAGACTGTAGTGTCAAACAAGACAGTTTAATTGTACAAAATAATCTGCTTTTCTTAGTTAAATTCTGAAATGTTAGTAAGGGGTTTCCTTCTTGAATCAACTATAGCTTTAAAGTTCAGTCATGACAAAAAGCTTTAAAAGTGCTTAGTTTTAACATGTGTAGCCTCTGGTATTTAATTAAGAAAAATGGATCTGTTAGGATGATGAGGAAAAGGTTGAATCAGACTGCTTGGATCCAAGTAAATTAGTATATCAGTCTGTTTGTATCCAAGATTGCCATTTTCAGTGTGTGCCCTCAGTGACTACCTCAAAACCTACATTGATGTTTGGAGTCTCTACTTTCTCCTTTCAGAGCTGAAGCAGTATGTACTCAGGCTGCACAGAAAAAGAGTGATTTGCTCCATTGCCTGACCCTAGACAGGCATCTGAATGTAAATCAAGTTCTTTAGAGTGCTCCTCTAACACACCCACTTGTACTTAAATTGAAATATTGTCTGTATGTGAGAGTAGGGCAGGTGAGGGAAATGTCACATACAGTCCAGGCTTCTCCAGCCCTTTCCTTTGCTGCTCCCTGGAAAGGTCCACACCTTTGCTCACTGCTCTGGTGGTGAAAGATCCTGTAATTTCTGAGGGCTTTCCATCTTCAAGATCTTCTCCATTTTAAAGATAGTTGAGAGTAGGTGTTTTTTAACTGTAGGGATATTCAAACCTTGCAAAAGTAGTCATTAAAACTTACCACTGTCATACTGTGATTGAAATTCAAGAGATAATTTTGGTTTTAATTAAGTTAACTCCTTTAATTAAATTCTGAATAAATTTCCCCCTAACATAATCAGAGAGATGCTTTAGTTGTTAACTTATCTTTCTGCTTCTTCCCTTTTCTCATTCAGGCCTCCATGATGAATCCTAGCCAGTAAAGAGAACAGAGAGTTTCTCATTAGAGGGAGAGTCTCGAGTTTGGGGATCTGTGAAAAGACCCTGTTTCTTCCTTTTGAGATTAAACAGTAAGAAACAGTGAGATATATATATATATATATATATATATATATATATGTATATATGTAATATATATATGTATATGTGTATATGTATATAAAAGATATAAAAGCATCACAGTGATATTTTTATGAGATTTTTTTTTTGAAAGACTGCTTACACCCGGATGATTTTTATCAGCACAGTTTATAGGATGGGCTGCACTTTATTTAAACCTGAAAGCATTGTCTGGGTAGTATGCATCTATAACTTTGCAAACTTTCTTCCTGTTGGATCATTTTACACATCTTGTGATTAAGTAAACCTGGAAGTTTGTTACACCCTAAAGTCAGATGTTAATTGGTAGTCTCATGTTGGAATAGTCTGTGGGGGCAAAATGTTGCATTTATCATGTGCCAGTATATTAGAGTAGGGTCTTTTTGTAACAGTGAATTACATCAGACCTTGAAGACAGTTTTTGGGAACTATACATGGGAATCCATCTCACCTCACATCAGTCACTGAAAAAAACCCAGTCCAGATCTAAGTTAGATGTCCCATCACTTTTAGAATTACTGTGAGAAAAACAAGCAATTCTGGGGGCAATTATTGCCCATTTTAGATGCTTATTTTACCACAAAATGAATCCTCCTGTGCTTTTCTCTGTCAACCATAAAGACAATCAAGGACAACCAGCTCAAATTAGGACATCTAATTTTGACAGTTACCATCTCTGGAAGTGTTCAAGAAAAAGTGGGCCTGGCAGTTGATTTAGTTGACATGGTGGTGTTCAGTCAAAGGTTGGACTCAATGACCTTGGAGCTTTCATCCCACCTTAATGATTCTATGGCACTGTGAAATTCCTAAAGGGATGAGAAAAACTCCTGCCTAAAGCTCTGTTCCTGTGACACACTGGTTTGCACTGGGACATAATCTGTTCTGTCTTTTGTTACCAGTGTTCATTGAAAAGGTGGGAACTTCATCTCCCCTGCTCCACATCTCTTGTGAGCTGGATGGTAAAGCAAATCTGAATGGAATATGCCTGCAGCAAGAACTGAAACCTAATTTCCTGAATCTTCCGCTGAAGCTACTATATAGCAGCCAGTACCAGCTTTGCCCAAGGTATCTTCATAACTCCAGACAGGAATGAAAAGCAAACCTTCTGTATTTCTGTAATTTTTTTTCAATTAAATGACCAGTTTGAGGTATAGATTAGACCATGCTGTTAATTCCATTGAAAATGTTGACATTGAAGTCAGTGGAACCTGTCAAATTCATATCATCTCAGGATCTGGACCATTATATTAGCATACTATTGCCACAGACAAGAATTGTGCTTCCTATATCGAACTTTTTAAAAAAGTTTTTCAAAATAGCTCATCACTGAGACACTGCTGCCAAATGAATTACATATAAAAACCCCTATTTTTTAAATAGCATCTGTCTTTGACATCTCTCTGATTAACAGATTCTGTGCATCATATTTAAAATTACGGAAATCATTAGTATGACACATAACCTCAATTAAAATTTATTGGGGTAAGGCAAAGTTACTGGATGAGCTGTTATTTTTTTTTTTTTTTTAAAGTAAATCTTTGTGGGCAACAGGTTAGCCTCAATATCCAGAGTAGATCCTTTTAATTCTGTGCATCTATCTGATTTTGTACTGGGAACTAGCAATTAAGAGGAAATGTGACCATTAAATTTGGAAAAAGCTGGAGCCACTACAGTCTCCCTGGAAAAGAAATGTATAAAAGGAATTACTATAATCAAGTAATTCAGTGTGCAAGATGTTACCTCCATATTGAGAAAACTTAGGTCTGTAGGCAGCTCCATGTTACATAAATGATAAATATGTTTTGACAGTGTAATTAATGTTGGTCTCAAAACAGAAATGCAAATCAAACAAGACATCAAGATCAGAAACTGTAGGCCTTTGCTAAAATTAACAGAGATGTGGGCAACACAAACCTCATAGATTGCTGATGGACTGGTTACAAAGGGTTCTATTTTAGATCAGTTAATTAGCAAGAAATTATAGCCTAACCAGTATCCTGTAGATGACACGACGAAGTGCTGACAGCTGTACTGTTCTTCTAAACAGTTCCTATGTGCCTCTAAAATACCGAAGTTGCATAAAAAACACCATCTCAGTTTTTCAATTACAGGAAGGAAAAATGTTCCTTTAACTATATTTCATTTTCAAAATGTATGTGGAGCTTTTCAGGAATACAGATTGCATTTGTCATCAACACAATAAGAGGCAAAGAGAAAAAAAACGTTCCAAACACTAAGAATCACTCTTCTTGTGCTACTCTTTTCACTTTGAAATAAAACAAAAAAATTAAAAATGTTTTTTAGTAAAATTTCTTCTCAAACTCCCACGTACCCTTCTCACTCAGTGAAATTAATTTCCATCGGCCTCCTAAACCCCCTCATGAATATATTATGTAGGCTTATAATTGGTTTTGCTTTTTCTATTTTCTATTCTCTTTCTTCCAGTAACTTTGTGTAGCTTGTAATTTTATTTAACTTACAGTAAGGAATTTTAAGACAAGTAGGATGAGAAAAACAATTTGCTTACTTAGCCTTAAGGAAATGTTGCATAATTTTATCACTATGTTATGATAATAATCTGACACTAAAGAACAAAAGTGATTACCAAATATTTTAAACAAATGCAATTCAGTACCTTTAAACAATTAATTTAATCCACAGAGATTACAAGTCTGGACACAAACTCAGAGTGCACTTTTTTGTCAAATCAAATAACCATTTTACCCAAGAAGCAGATGGAGTAAGTATGAGTGTCAAAACCAGTGTCAAAACCAGTCAAAACTAAGAAAGCTACTTGCAGGCTCCCATCCCTGTATTTAGGTGTAGAAAAGGATGCTGCTGTGTTTTGATATCACAGATTTTTAGGTTCTCTCAGTTATCCTTGTTTTCAGTGGGACCCAAATTTAACCTTCGTTTTCATCCTATAATGCAATTTGAATAGCTTTAACTTTTGCCTTAGATTAATGGACGTTAGCTAGCTATGCAATGCTATCATTGTAGACTATTTTAATAGACAACAGAGAGAAAAAAGGATGTCCAGAGGACCACTTCTTTCATAACATCATAACAAGTACAAGTTATAAAGGACATAGATATCCATCTGCTATAATTGGATATTAAGTTAATTGCCTTTGAAACCTACATTTTAGATATATGTATCATGTGAGATGAACTTTTATGACTGACACAGAGAGTGGAAATACATGTATTTTTCTGGACACAGGAATGCCTGAAAAGGTAAAAAAATGCATATAAAATCCATGACTCGTCGGTGTGTCCTTGATATGCTATTCTAATTCTCAGAAAGCCAAGTGATAGGCTACTCACTTCAAACTAATTATCTCCAAGAACCCTAGATGTCCTCTAGTTACCCTTGAAGAGTAGTAGTGTGCTGTTGGGATTGCTCTGGTATTTGTGGTTTCCAGTGTGTATATTTCAATGGACTATATACTGAGACTGAACCTTGGCCTTACAGCAAGTAAGACTTTGTCAGAACTAATCAAAGTGCTATTCACTGACAATAAAACGCCTCAGTGTAGGCTGAGGTTTGTTGATTCTGTGTTGGTGCACAACAGGATCCATACACTGTATTCAGTCTGAGTCAAACTCACCAAAACGTAGCTACCAAAGCCTTCCTCCCTAAACAACAGCTTCTTGTCTAGAATGATGCAATTCTCTCCTAGGTCCTGTATAGATGTCTCAAATGGTACCAGTCAATTGTCTTTGAACTAATCAGAGTTTGTTGTTATGGGAACTTAGACAACTACATTGCACAAAAGCATCTATGTTTAGTTGACTTGACCTGGAGGTTAACCCAACACAATTCAACTAACCTGTCGTGTCAAAGGCTAATTCTGTCAGGTTATGCCCTGGAATGTCACCAATTTTAGTGTCTTTATTTTCTCTGATGCTCTGGAAAAAAATCTTTACAGTATGTTTTAAGTATGAGGTTTATCAGTTGTCTTTCTAGGGTAGATCTAAGTCTGAGTAAGTTTCCTAATGCAGAAATGGATCAAATGATGTTTGTATAGCTAGCATGGCAAGGAGTGTAGTTCCAGTGCACATATTGTCATTATGACCCCTGACACACATACCTTCAACAAAAAAACAGGGCTGAATACATGCAGAGCTTCTGAGAAGACTCCTTAGCAGTTATTTTCTTTCCCAGGAGCTGAAGCAGAGGCAGGGTCCTCCCTTCTTTTTCACTGCAAGGAAGCACGATGCACTGGTGCTTCCAGGGTCAACAACCCTGTGTGCTTCCCTCAGCTTCACAGACAAAGCCCTCTGGCAGACTCAGGGTAAACAACTGGGCTGAGATTTACGTCTGCCACTGTCAGCTTCTACCACATCAGGAAGGGCTCAAACTGAGCAGTGAATCACCTTCCTTGCATGTTATATTTTTCTGATAAATTCTACTTTTTTTCACCATATAATACCATAAAGAAAACATAGCTGACAAAACTCTTTCAACAGAACAGCTTTGAAGCCAAATTCTGCCAGGGGAGGCAGCATAGGTGTCCTTTTTAATAAGAAAAGAACCAGATGTTGGCAAATCCAGTGGGTTACGGAGGAATTTTGTCAAGCACAGAACAGCAGGAACAAGAGAGAAACACTCATTACACATTTTTAAACTAATCATAGATGGAAGGCAGTAACTTCAATTTTATCTTTGACTCTGAAAATAATCTGCACCAGGGAGAATGAAAATTATGAAAAGTTCCTGGCTATTGCTCCAACTGCTTTCATGCCTCATCAGCTTGAGGAGGCCAGGCAGCCCTGATTAGCACAGCCTTACTCAATCTCCAGGAATCCCAGAGCTGTGAACAGCTGTGACAGCTCCTTGGCCATCTTGTCAAACTCCTTGGACCAAAGTGTTTGTGTCACCTTCATCCTAATGACTTCCTGGGTCATTTCTACCATGTAGAGCTGCTCTTGAACAGCAGTGTCAGCATAGCAGCAAAACTTCAATATGTTTAAAAAATTAAAGACTGATTATGCTCTCCAGATACACCCAGAGCAATGAAAATTATGTTTCTGTATCCAAGTTTAGAACGGGGCTCATCATTTGTTAGGATAAGATTTATTCTCACAGTATAGGAACACAAGTTGGCACAGCATCAAAGGATTAACTCATGCCCAAATGCTCCCAGAGATAGATGATGTTTCCTGCAGAGAGTTAAAGTGTCAGATAATTCCATAGAGCCCCAACAGTAATTAAGGAAAGTCAAGATATTAAATTATGATTGAGAACACAGCCTTCTATATCTTATTTGAACTCAATGCTTTGTGTTTTAAAACATATCTGTTGCGGATTCCACTACTAGCTATTACTTAGCAATGGATACCAGTAAAATCCTCTCAGACTGAGCATTTATTTCTATAGAAAGAACAGAAATTGTGGAGATGTTATTTCATGCATAAGTTTTCCCCCATTTGGCTGGGTTTTCATAGCTATGTGCATCAGATTAAAAAGATCCAAACTGCCACCTGAATGAAATATCTCATACTTGAAGAAATAAAAGAAAATCACACATCTGTTGCTCATAAATAATTTTTCTTTTAAGAACTGAAAAGAATTTTTCCCTCAATTTTTATATTGATACACATTTATAAAATTCCTTTTGAGCTTTCTCTTCCCTAAGCTCACAGTCCTGACACTCTTATGTTTTTCTCATGGGAGGGGTGTCATATGTAGTAGCACCATGTCTTTTTCCCACCTTTGGTACCTTCATAAGTGGCAAAAAAACCTGACAAACCAGTAAAACCTCAAAACAATAACTAATGTTATTAGTGTTCAGTTAGCAACCAGTGAATCAGTCCTTTTAGGGTTTGAAGGGGTAGCCATACTATGGAACAGTACAATTTCTCTGTGAAATATCGTATTCTCATCCATTTATTTTTGTAAGTACATGATTATACAATCAGTTCGCTGACCATGAGAGTTCTGTGGCTAAATCTCAAACATGGGCTGTAAAAAATCACCTTACATAGCCCTTTATTTGGAAATGGAAAGCTGAAAATAGCTGGAAGTCAGGATAAGGGAAACCTGCAATTCCTCAGGCATCCTGTGTAATTGTAGGAGCTCTAATTGAAAACTTCCTCATCCAATGTGACCTTGCTTGAATTAATTGGTTTTGGAATGAGTGCTGAATAGTTCAGTAAATGTGGAATTCTCTGAAGTTTACTCATTGCTAAGCAGAGTCCAGCTGACTGAGAAAAGTAAAATGGCCCAAAGACAGTTTTTAAAAAGTGAAATAACCCAAAAACTTTTCATCTTCCTCAGTGAAGTCTTTAGCAAGCATGAACTTAGTTGAGCTACCTACTATGAATCAGAAAAAAGGAGGTGTGTGCACAACTGAGAGAATCATTAAGGTTGGAAAAATCTGACAGATTGCATTATGCCACATTTTCTAGAAGAATTAAAAAATTGTATGCAGCATACTAGGAACTTAAGGCTAGTAACTCTGTTCCTCAAATCCAGCAATGCTTTTTGCTAATTTTCTCTCAAGATTAGCAGGAAATCCCTGAAGTGGGAGAAATTACTTTGGATTGACATTTAACATGGGACAGAAATCCAGGATGCCTTTATGTACCCTGTCCAAGTCCCCATTGTGCTGAAGTCCATAGCTAGGTGGATTTTTTTAATCATTAATCCATTCATTTATCAATAATCCAGTCAAAAAATACTGTTGTAGCAAAAAAAAAAAACTGGGTTAGAGGAACATGTGGAGTAGTTTTAAGAAACTGAAAATGATACTCACTCATCAGACTGAAAACCAAAGAACTTAACAGAGTCTGCTTAGTTCCTCCTTGTTGCTGGAGAAGGATTTCATGCATCTGATTGAGTCACATATTTAGTATTTCTGGCTAGCTGCTTCAATTTCAATATAAAAGCAATATACACTGAGAAGCTATTCCACCTGATGGGTAAACATCCTGAGCAGTGGTCCAGAGGAATCCAGAGGAAATGTTCCTCTCAATAAAGATGAAAGTGCTTTATACAATGTATATAATGTCATCAGGACAAAATATGTGTGATTCCACATCTGAAGAGATGATAAGTTGGTGTTGAATTTTGCCAGAAGTGCAAATACCAAGTTACTCTCTCTCTCTTAGGGAAGGGATTTTAGCATGTTCTTCTGCTTCACAAGAGACCATCCCAACTGCTACCTCCATTACCATTGCAATTCAGTGTTTCTGCATTCACAGTAAAACCAAACTAAAAAAAAAAAAACCTGTGAGGAAACATCCTGAAATAGTCTATAACATAAGGAGTGATTAATATAAAGGACTCTCTCTACATACAGAACTTGTAGCAACAATAAGCTGACCTTCTCAGACAAAGGGAGAATGAGGGAGTGATTAATACCTTCCAGATGTCCTTGTCGGTTATGTTTTCATAGTACAGCCTAGTGCTGTACCACAGTATCTGAACTACTTTTCAGTAAGAGAAGCCAGGTGTTGCAGGTGGGATAAGGTGTTACTGCTCCCGACCTACTGCCTCCACTACCCAGCAGGACTCTCCAGCCAGGGCTGGCTGCGGGCTCAGCGGGTGGTGGCACAGCCCCAACACCTCCAGCAGCTTGTGCCTCCCCCAGCACTGTGCCACACTCCCCGGGTGTCTGCTGAGCTGACAGTGGGATGATGTGCTTAGACAACAGGGAGCCAGGCTGGTACTACCTGGGAAAGTGACCCAGTTTTTATGAACTCTTCCGGAAAAGTGAAACATTGCTTGCAGGAGTAGCAGAGCTGTAAGTCAGTAGCACTCAGGATGACTACTGCACTCAGTGACTTCCCATTCAGGAAATTACATGTTGTCTGTGATGGAGGAACGAGGTGGGAGGCAGGAGCAGCTGGAGCTGCATTTTCTCAGCTGTGCATCTGACAGCTGTGACTGGATACAGTTCAGAGACAGAAAGCATATGCTGCCATTCAGGGCTTTTAACATCAAGTATCTTTTACTGGGTTCATTATCTCCTCACAAAATGGAGCGTGATGGCTAGAAATGCCCTAACCTCAATGAAAGAAGAGTCCCAGCAGGGGTCACACAGAGGCCAGGTCTAGCTTACCACAGGCCAGCAATGCTGGCTGCCTCCTTTGCACTGTCACTTGTCTCATTGTTTTACACCTGGGCCAACAGGGAGTGCCCTAGGCCTTGTCACAATCTCCCTCAGAGGTGGAGAAGACTGGTTCCACATATAATTAAACTACATGGATTCATGCAGAATTTATGTGTTCTTTAGTACCAATGTTTCATTGAGCTTTTTCTGTCAAGCTGTATGCAGTTAAGAAGAGCCCAATACTCGTAGCTCTCTCTCCATCTATTAGAAAATCCTTTTAGCGTAGTCCATTAATAATGTCCCACATAATATTCATTATAGTTGCAGCCTCCTGGAAGTTGTAAATGCATTGAGGAATATTTTAGGAAAATGCATGTTGTAAATATATATTGTAATTGAATTCACAGAGAATTTTATTTTAAGTTTACATTTTTAGTTACAAGAATTAATTTTTAGCTAAGCCTGTGTGTTATGAATCAATTGCTTTATGACAATGATAAGGGGCAGTCATGACCTATATAACTAAAATTGAATGGAATAATTAAATTGAAACGACTGCTAATTTTCTAAAAAAATTCCTTTAGTTTCTTTGCCAAGAAGAATTTGTTACATCAGAAGCAAAAAATAAGTTAATGTAATTTTCCTAAGAAATAAAAGACTGAATTGGAAATAAAAGCTGATTTGAAAGTCTGACCTTTCTGACATTTATTTGAATGTCAAGTATCTGCCAACACCATTTTCACATTTCAGGCAACTGCTTCTTTTACAATTTTCAGAAAGGGAAGAAGAAGTAAGATTTTTGTAAAAATTACAGTAAGGATAGAAAATCCCTCCAAAGTGACAAGGGCTGAAGAGACAAAAATGGAAGCATTACACCTAGGATTTTAAAAACAAGAACTTATTTGGCAACTGAAATTTCCCTTAAAAGTGAATCATATAATCCTTCTCTTGTATATCAGGTAATTATTTCTGATTTGGATATTTACCTTATATAGAAGCTGAGGACAAATTTGCTCAGTGGCACAGCGATGACATTTTAATTACAGAATCACACTCAGAACTCTATAAAGTCCATAGGCTTGGAACAGGAAAACACCTCAAGTCATCTTTTTTCTCCAGATTGTCAATTTTACCTCACCACAACAAAGCAGAAGAATTACATTGTTGGCAAGAAAATCTATCTGATAAATAATTTCTGAGATGAGGGAGAAGTTAGGAGTGAAAGGAAGGTTAAAATTTTCAAAACCACAGTATTTAACCGGTAGACTACTAATAAATGCAAAACATTTTTCATAAGCATGAAAACAATGTGACGCAAACATACTTACTACCTAATCTTGTATTTTCCCAAATATATTCTATTATTCAGCTTTTTCACACTGAGCAAAATAAAATAAGTTCTTTTCAGTGAGAATTTTGGGCTCAGGTAGCATATAAACTCATGACAGTTAAGGTAAAAATCAGTCTACTTGGTAACCAAGGTAATACTGAATATATTCAAATTCAGTAGTTGGAGCTGACTCCAAAATAAACATCTATTTGTGTCTTTTGCTATGGAAGGTGTCTTCATAATGAGCACATAGTAATATATGATAAAGATGAAAATTAGCCTCTGTGGTAGCAATAAGATCTCATTTTATATTGTGATAGCATCTCTATTAATCAAAGAACAGAAACATCCCTAGAGGGGGCACTGTAAGCAACAATTTCTAGTTTTACACAAAGTTTTATATAACAATTAAGATACTATGCTTAAAATAAAATAACATTTTAGCTACTTCTGGAATGCAAATGTATGTTATTCAACCACAGATTCTTTTCTAAGCTCCCAATGTTCTGTTATACAACAGAGGTAACAAGGAAATAATTTAAAAAGTATTTTTATATGATACATTTTGAACTCATTTTTACCTTTTGTAGATGGGTAGCCTACACTACAGCTTAATAGTATGTGGCAAGGACAATATCATAATTAGGAACTGGCATTAACATATTTGGAAACGTAGAAGTGAATTCAGATCAGTTTACAAAGAATACATACTTCCTATAGATTTAATTTAGTTATTTAACGGCTCTCTGTGCAATCTTTTCTCTACCAATACATGCTAAAATTCTGAAATGAATAAAGCTATCGTCTTCACTAAGCAACTAATAAGAAAAAAGAAAGTTGCCAGAAGAATGCTAAAAGATCCTAACAGTGAGTGTTATAACAATGAATGCTAATGGATAATGAGTAATAGCAGATGTGTGAAGCTTGCCAAAGCATTTTCAATTCAGTACACTGGTACAATTGGTTAGACCCTCCCTAAAAGAAATTCATAACCTTTTACATTAACCACCTTCGAGTATTTAGACCAAATATTTTTAATCTTACTTTTTTTTTTTTTTTTTTTTTGGTATTTTAACAATCTAAATTAAAATTATCACAACTAATCTCATTTAGAAGACCAATTAGTTGGTATATAAACCACATAAATGTCTAACAATATTGACATTATACCATTTACACTTGCATTTTTATACTTGCACCTAGATAATGGTATGTATGCGATATGGAGGTCAAAAATCCAGGTCCATCACATTATGCATGCAGGATTCTTCCCAGAAAGAGCTTATTCCAAGATGTAGCCACAATAGTACAATATTAAAAACAAAAGAATACTGGTATCAAACATTATCTCTACACAGGGAAAATGTTTCTAGTGTCAAACCTTCCTTTAGAAAGCAATCTGATATGTTTTTACATGCAGAGCAGTGAAAGGGTCAGTGGAGACTTGCTTACCTGTGGTTGACCTGATGGTTGAGGTGATGTTGGAAGATGTCAGCGCAGGTATACATTCATCATCTTGGGAATAGCCTGCCTGAATGGCACGCAAGTAACTGTGGCTTCTTGTGCGGAAACATCCAGGGAGGTCAAGGGCATCCATTGCCTGAGCTTCAACTTCACTAAACACTGATTCACACACCGATTCAAATTGTCCATTAACCTCTGCTTCACTCATCTGAATAAACAACAACAATGCATTTGATTTTTGACTTGCTTTTTTGTGATCATCACGGCCTCAACATCTCAAATGGACACCTGTACATTGATGAAGAACTGTTTTAGCAAATAGTTAAAATGTAGTAATCCCTTCTGATCACATTCACATTGTTAAACTTAAATCAGCTGTTTACACATCTATATTTAATGCATCACACATGCCATACATTAATGTTCCGTTTAATATCTTTTGGCATAGTTGAGAAGGGACCCAAGCCAAACTCACTCCCTGGTTAACTGGGCTAGCCATTCACTTCCATGGAAGAACCTTTTTTTTTCAGCAGCATTATATAAAATCTGACAGTTCTACCAGCAGGAGTGCTGTGGAACCCTGCCTGGCAGAGCAGCCGGGCTGTGCCTCTTGGACTCTCTACCACGTTGTCCCCTCGGGGTGTTTCAGCAGCAGCCTCTAGCTCCCTGCAGTGCTTAGGCACGGCCCAGCACCTACCTGCTAGCCCTGCCTTGCAGACTGGGCATGATGCAACACTTGCCTTTTTTAGAGGCAGTTTTCATGATAAGCATGGCTTAGGCAGAGTGGCCAGGCTTGGGGAACCTCTAGGTAGGTAACCATATGTCGCTGTTTTGAAGATTAGTGCCTTAATTCTACCTACAGCGTTTTTCAAAGTTCACTGAAGGCAGCCCTAACTACCTGTAAATGTATCTGAATAATTCAATATTATGTTTATCCAAAATCAGATGGGAAGTTAACACTGGACAGATAATTGCATGACTTTCCAAAAATAATTTTTTTCTAAAAAGTGAGTACTAGAAATCAGAATCAGTATGAATAATTTTGCAAGTTAAATTTATGGCATCACTAAATGGCACATCCAGTTGATATTAATTTTCCTATACAGCTGCTAAGTACTCCAAGTGCTTTATTCATTATGGAAAGAGAGTCCCATCAAATGTTTCAAATGTTTTAGGGTTTTGGTTAAGTAAATGGAAATTTTATAGAGAAGTTCTGATGATTATGAATAACAGATAATTTTATGTAAGACATTTTGACTACTGAAAATTTTCTGAAATGAATTAAATTACTGTTCATAAAATTTTCTTTTAATAAAGTTAAGTAGATTAATGCAATCTCAAAGAGGTAAAAAAAATCTTACTCTGAACTATTTTGCAATATTGTTGATCAGGAAATATATGGTAATTTAGTCCATAAACTGTAAATCTTAGCCACTTATTTCAAACTAAGGTTATTGATAATAGAAAATAAAAAGTTTTCAAACTTAAATTAAAAATATATACCATGGAATTCAGCATTCTTGAGTCTAACCTTTCTCAGATGTGAAAAAGGAAGGATCTCACAACAAAAAGGCATAAAAACTCCCACAAATTACACAAACTGCTATTATGTAGATGGAACAAGAGGAGGATGATGTCATGGAAAAATAACAGGAAACAGCAAATGTCCAGAACTTGATATTTTAATACATTTGCTTGGGGTAATATCTATTTAATGCATTTGTTAATGGTCTGGAAACAGCTGGACTGTGAGGTAGGAAGTGTGTGGCTGACACAAAGTTGCATAGGTTAGTGAACACTGAAAAAGCAAGGAAATATATCTAGCAGGTTTAGTTAATCTGGCCAACTGAGCAATCTACCTGTAAATGAAATCTATTGTGGACACCTTCCAGGTAAAGCACACTGCAATAAAGAATTTTAGCCACTACTTAAACCAAATAATCATCATGGACAGCTCAGTGGATATCTCTGTGCACAGACATGGTCAAAGAGACAAAAGATGTTAGACTAATTCTATGTGAGAAAATTGTTACTTGGCAGCTGACAGCATTTGCTTTGAATGAAGGATTTAATACTCATGAAATTTTCTCAAAAGCAGAGTATAACAAAAAGACAAAATAACCAATAAGCAGCGTAACAAAAAACAAGGCATCAGAATGATGGGAACAGTTTTCACAAGGTAGCTGGGAAAAAATAGTGAAAGGTCTGGAAAATGACTGACTGTTTCTAATTCTAATGTGTGCTACATAAGATTAAATTTAGAATTACCTCACATAAATTAAGGAATTTGACTGAAGGGCATTAGTCAAGTGACCAGCCCCTCCCAGCTCTCTACAGTCAGTAGAGATTGACAAGCATTTCCAGAGGGCTCTCAGCCCACTTGGGATGTTCACTGTCCTGGAAGAAACTCTTTTGCTCCATTAACTACAGAGGAAGCTTTAGTTCTTGCCTCAGTTAAAAGCCTCAATTTAGATGAGTTGAATCCAGGCCTGAATAGCCATGCAATACAAATTGAATATAAATGAATATGAAATTGCTTTAAAAAGATTTTGCTTTTAACATAACCATTGTGTATGTATACCCTTAGGTGGCTCACTAAATGGTCAAAAAAATATTAAGTACCATGTCTGAGAAGTGGGCAGGGCCCATCTGTCATGAAACAACACAAGGAAGAAAAGTCAGGACCAATAAGCATTAGAAACATTGGGAATTTTATGCAAAGTCCTCTGCTACATAGAACATGTACATAATTCTTATGGCTTATTGAACTTCAGGTGTGATTCAGACCTCACTTTACCATGAGTTAGTACTAACTAACAGACATAAAACCAGTAGGGAGTAAAATTGTACCTTTTCAGGAGACCCCATACATAGAATAGTTGATGGAACTTATTCTTTCACCCAAGAAGAGTGAGGGATTTGATTTAGGAAGAAACATTCCACCTTTGGAGCATATTTTTTTTTCAATCTATATCTTAATCTGGCAATCCACATTTACTGAAATCAGAGCAGGTATTTTCAGTTGATGAGTATTGTAGGAGTGTACTCCTCATGCTCAGTCTGAATCTTCTTAATATTTAAATATTTAATATGGACTGAAAATAAAAACACCAGTATTTATATTTCTAATGAAAAATAAATGGAAAATATAATGTTTGATAGTGTCTCTTTGCCTTCAGCATTCAGTATTTTTCTTGAAATTTTGAGTTACATTCCTTAGAACTGAATTACTTCCACAATTCACATCCTCAGTTTGATATTCATTTAAAAATGAAAAAAACCTAAAACCATCCACTAGTTTCAAGTCTCACATCTGCAGTTAATCTATAAGAAAAATTATAACAAGAATTTCCCACCTGACTAACACAGCTGGCCTGACTGAGCGTGCTCACTGCTCTCATATAGCTCTGATTCCTTGAGCGAAACTTTGGGGAATTGTAGTTTGCAGAGGGATCCAGGTTGTGACCCCCAGGCACGTCACTTGCAGTTTGAAGGTAGCTCTGACTACAAAGGAAAAAGGAAGAAAAAAAGGAAAGGGTGTAAAACTACAGATGGTATCAATTAGGACACTAAAGGCAGTAATTTGTATGAGACGCACAAACCCACTCCCCTGGGTCCAAATCTTACTCTTTATAAAGCATCATAGATCTGTTGTAGCTAAATGTCTTAGGACAAGCGGAGAATCTGTCTGTGGCTCTGCTACCTAGATGGTATGAAATTTTAAGTCTTTGCTCTATTTAAACCTCATCAATCCTCCTGGCTATTAATGTTGAACTTTACTAAAAGACAAGGTCTAAGTCAACAGGAACAAAAAACAGAGCTAAAGCACAAACCAAAGTAACTAAAAATCTTTCTTCATAGATAAAATCTATTACTTGTAATCTGGCTTTCATTAGGGTTTTAGGCATCAAGAGCTCTTTTATCTTCAAAGAATTGATATAGTTTTACAAAAGATTAGAATATCCCATGTTCATCTAAAAAAAAATAAATTCATAAGGTGCTCAGAGCAACTGCATGAAGCTCTAGAAATTGTTTTATTACTACACGTTTCCCATTTTGCAGGACTGGGACTGTAACACCACATTGAGCCCTCTTCAGTATGCTTTCACACCAAAAGTATGCTAGTCTCCATGTTTTGTTTTAAATTTATTGATTAACATTCCAGAAAAATAAGTAAACCTGAGGAAAGTGCAGTACTTTGCCTTGAATACAAAAAATTAAACTCTGGTACACCAGAGTTCTCAGAACCTCTGTAAATCAGATTTTAGAACTTTCCCCTGCACATCAGTGTAGAAATTATTTGGTGTCCCAGATGATATTTGTTTTCATGCAGTAAATAGGCAGCTTTTATATTTATTCCTTAAAGGTAGCTTGAACAAAAACAGTTTCTGAAAGTAGATTTGTGCCAGTTGAACGCCTAATATTGGCCATACAGCTACTTCATGCTGAGCTGGCACAGTTGGTCAGTCCAGCAGTGTCTGTGACATGTGCCTGGGCTGTTGGAAATTTCCCTTCAAAGGGTGAAGTTTCCTCTCTGGAAGAACCAGAGCACTCAGTGAGTGAGAAAGCCACATGTCAACTCCTGCCACAAGATGAAGCGCAAACCAGAGTTTTGTTTCTCAGACCATATTCATCAAACATTGAGCATGACCATGGGCTGGTGCTTGAGGAACAGCCCAGCCTTCCTCATGGAGCAGACACAACCTGAGTTTGGATGCAAACACTGAGGAACACTCTGGGAGGAATCTCAAACATTTTATCATGGCTTTGCCTAGAAAAGCAGAGTACTGAGATCCATCTCCCCGTGTGGCCATGTCCTTTGATGTCTGATGTGTGATGATCCAGTATTCCCTCACACCACCAGCTGCAAGAGCAGATGGGATTTAGAGACCCTTATACTTGGGAGGTCTGTTCTCAGGCACTTCCATGTGCTCTTCCATCTCAGGGTCAACACAGACATAGCCCTGCTTCCTCAGTGCATCTACCTTAGATTCACAGAATCATTTACTTTGGACAAGGCCCCTGAGATCATTGAATCCAGTTGTTAGCTGAATGCTGCCAAGTCCACTGCTAAACCTTGTCCCTAAGTACCACATCTACATGTTCTTTAAATACCCCCAGGGATGGTGACTCAGACATTTCCCTGGGCAGCTTGTTCCAATGTCTGATAATCATTGCAATGAAGAAATTTTTCCTAATAAATTTGCTGGAGCATATCCAAAGAAGAGCAACAGAGCTGGTGAAGCAAAAAAAAAAAAAAAGGATGCTTTTTGTTTACATATTTGTTCAGGGGAAACATTCTTTCATAATCCCAAGAAATCTCCCTGGAGAAAAAAACAATTAATTTCTACCTGTCTATTCAGTTCCTTCTGTGGAGTGCCTCTGTAACCTCATGCCAGAGATAAACTATGTAGAAACTATGTTATAACTGCCAAAAGCAAATGAAAATATATGAGATTATTGCAGGTATGTGCTCAGAGGTTAATTAAGTCATTACAGTCAAAGTGATTCTATGATTAAGATAACAGGCTGATAGTGGGTCTAATTTGGTTGTAGATGATAAAAAGAAGAGCATTTTTCTGTTCCCATAGGTATGAAGACAAATATAATAGATTAGGTGAAGTGGTGTAAAGCCTCACCATCCACATTTACTTGTTGTATGTAACTAAACTGCCTTTCCTCTATAGACAGGCTGATGTCTGACAGCTGCTCCGTGTCATTCTGATTTTTGTATATGCTTTACTTACTCATGGAATCACAGAATGGCTTGTGTTGGAAGGGACCTTAAAGATCTTGTAGTTCCAAACCCCTGCCACTGGCAAAGACATCTCCGACTAGACCACATTGCTCAGAGCCCCATCCAACCTGGCCCTGAACACATCCAGGGATGTGGCATCCACAGCTTCTCTGGGCAACCTGTGCCAGTGCCTCACCACCCTCACAGTCAAGAATTTCTTCCTAAGATTTAACCTAAATCTCTAAGTTCAAAAGTGATCACCCCTTGTCCTATCACTACCTGCCCAGGTAAAAAGCCACTCTCCCTTCTTTAAAAGCCCTGTTTAGGAACAGGAAGGTTGCAAGGGAGCCTTCTCTTCTCCAGGCTGAACATCCCCAGATCTGTCAGCCTGTTTTCACAGGAGAGGTGCTCCAGCCCTCTGATCATCTTTTGGCCTCCTGTGGACCTGATCTAAGGGGTCCACATCTTTCTTGTGCTGAGGACTCCTGTCCTGGGCATACTACTTCAGGTGGGGTCTCACGAGGGCAGAGAGACTTTTAATCTGCCTCGTATTGTCAATAATCTCTTTGATGTTGTTACGTTAATATTTTTCAAAACAAATAAGTCCCTCCTGGATGTTCTGCTTATCATCAGCAGGTGGCAAAATCTAGATTCTGAGTTCATAAAGAGTCTGTTAAAGAGATGTTTGAGATTTCATTAAAACATGGGCAATGTTAAGAAAAGATAGAAGAATAGAATTAAATTAGAAATAAGTGTATGAAATACTCACAATTAATTAATTTAAACCTGATTCTAATAACTATCCCCTTTGCTAAATAATGATTAAAAACCTAGTATTTAATTAATGACATTCTGGTTCCTTCTTAGGCATTTCTATCATTAAATACCATCAACAATTTTTACAGCAATAATTTCTTATGGAAAGAAGCCCAGTATTTCATAGTACTTCTAAGCAGCTGAGTTTTGATGAATGAGTTTGGATATTACCTGATCATGAAATAATTTTTCATTTATCAGAGGAGATTAATTGGTTCATGGAACTGTAACAAAGTAAAAGAAATGTAACATATAAAAGCTATAAAAGGCTATAAAAGCAATTTTATGCTCATTTGATTAACACTTTGAAATTTTCCTGATAAATAGAAATTATTAGTTTTTATTTGTAAAATATAGTCTCAAAGTTATCCTCTAAGATAATTGTGTTGATGCGTGGTGAAAATGATGATCTTGCTATAAACATGATCCAGGAAGTGAAATACCAGAGTTACATGGAGAAGTTGCTCTCAAATGTCATGATCTGTTGCTCAAGGAAGTCTCATGTTTGTCAACAATGCTAGAAAATGCAACCAACATCTGGCCTTAGTAAATGCTGACTTTTTAATGACATCCACTCTACCTATAAGCTTAGGAACAAAACTATTGGCCTTCATTTCCAGAACATCAAAGTTCTTTTGCTTTGAAAAAAGATAATAATTTTCTTTTATGTTATCTAGAAGCATAGATGATCTTATATCTCTGCTGATCACTGCAGAAGGGCACGGCAAGCATGTGCAAATGAGATGTTTTAACAGATCATCTCCAAGACCACTAAAAAGATATATTTAGTAACACCAAAGAGGTGGGTCTAAAAATCAGTACTATGGAGAAGGAGGAATAGGGCAAGACTAACAGGAAAAATTAAATTAGTATGTCTGCTCTCTTCCCACTTGCTTTTCTGAATAGACTAGATTTTAGGAAGAGATGTCCTTAAAAAGCTTTTCTGCCCCCAAGGGTTACTTTCCATTTTCCATTGGCTTCAGTAGAAGTTCATGGCAGCCAGACAGAGGTCTTTAATTTAATGAGAAATATCTTATCTGAAAGAAAGGTTCAAAGTCTAAAGAAAATTTGGGGGGAAAAAGCACTTCCATGTAATGACCTTGCAGCTGTTGAGAACCTCTACTCTAAAAGTAAAGGACTCCCAGTAAAGGTAGCTAAATTTGCAGTAGCACATTCAGCACTCAGCAGATTGCCCGAGTGTGTTCAGGGAGGAAAAATACTGTATTATAATCAGATAAAGTGAGCTATAGTATGACATGTTTATCTGGGACAGTATAACTGATAGCATGCCTGATAGCATAGCTGGGATAGCCTGTCAGCCTGGTACAGAGTGAATGGCAGTGAGGTTAGGTTGCATATTCCAACAAAAAATAGATCAAGAATAAAGGAAGAGACAGTAGTCCGAAAGCAGTCCTAAGCAGTTTCTAAGAGTCTTGCATTACAGTCTCCATTTTCTTGCATTTCTCTAAACTGCAAAAACTGAGGTTTCTTTATCCAAACCTCATGTGTCCTGTTGCGGCTACTTGAAAGCTGCCCCTTCCTCCACACTCAGAACTCATATTTGCCGGAACCTCAAAGGACAGCTCTTTTTCATTCTTGGCCCACCCAGATCCTAATCCTTACTGTTTCCTCTTTAAATGCCAGCTAACAGTTTCCTGTTCAAGATCTTCTAAGACACTCACCAGAAGTCAGCATTGGGCCACTTATCCTTCTGTCTTCTGCAGATTTCAAAAGTACTCCTAACACCTCTATTTGTCATCATAGTCCTGCTCAACCTGCTACAGCCACCCAATCCCATCCCCTCACTTAGGAGACTACCACTACCCCAAACCTCCTCGACTTCTTGTGTAAACTAACTGTTCTATCCCACACTTCATCAAGAGTAAAGTTTAAGAGCAGAATGAGGCAAAATAATTGCAGGAAAACACCTGTTACTTCAACCTTACAACAAGTAATAAGATGTGCTAAAAAAAACCCAAACCCAAAGAAACTAAAAAGGATGACCTTTTAAAACTCTTTTGACTCCAATCCCCTAATTTAAATTTGTGCTTTTCCTTGTCTTGTAGTCATCCTTAACAGAACATATATCAAAAATGTAGAAAGAAATTTGAGTTTTCTTGTACTGCAATCAAAAAGCACTACATAAGGTTTGTGAAGAGATTTCAGGAGATGGAAAATCACTTCTAGATCTTATCTTTCCCAACTTAGGCCTTTCTAACCAGTGAGCTACTTAGAAGATGTTTTAATGAAAGGAATTATAATGCAAGCTAATCCAATAGCTGCAATAACACATTAACTAATGATAAGGGAAGGGCATTAACCAACAATCACAGAAAGACTATTATTTCCTCATCTTCAGCAATCTAATTCTTAGGGTTCTATTTCCTTTTATATTAATGGTGTATTTGTTAAAGGACTAAGACACTTTGTAAATAAGAGAGAGCTAACATGATTTCATTTTTTTTCCTGAATTCCATTGTTTTATATAGCTTTCAGAAAGTTTATGGGACCATGGATAGTGTCGGAAGTAGCACAGTGACTTCACGTATGGTGCTGGGGGATTGGAGGCATTCCCACTGCGATGTGCTCCACAGCACCTCACACCACTCAGTCAAAACCTTTCACTTTGTGTAGCACTCGGCCCGTCCTCTGTCATCACCGAGATCAGATGCTGATGAACACCCAGGATGGTTTGTGGAATGTCTCCTGAAGTCTCTTGGTGCTGCTGCATGATGAGTATTGCTGTGAGCTAGATTTACAGCACACAGTACTGCACCAGGACTCACACAAACTTTGCATGTTTTGCAGAAGACAAATAATTTTGTTGTTTGGTGAAAAGGTATGTATGGTAACAATATTGTTTTACTTTTAGGACAGCTTGAAATGCCAGAATTAGAAAATGGCATGGTTTAATATCTTATAGCTAGTCCAGGGTCAAAACAACACAAAAAATCACAAAATCACTGAATCAAGTAGGTTGGAAAAAGCCTCTGAGATCAAGTTCAACCTATGACCTAACACCACATTGTCAACTAGATCACAGAACTGAGTGCCATGTCCAGTCTTTCCTTAAACAGGGAACGGTGACCCCACCACCTCCCTCGGCAGCCCATTCCAATGTCCAATTACCCTTTCTGTGAAGAATTTCTTCCTAATGCCCAATGTAAAACCTCTCCTGGTGCAGCTTAAGACTGTGTCCTCTTGTCCTGTCGCTTTTTGCCTGCAAGAAGAAGCTGACCCCTGCCTGGCTACAACCTCCTTTCAGGCAGCTGCAGAGAGTGATAAGGTCTCCTCTGAGCCTCCTCTTCTCAAGGCTAAACAACCCCAGCTCCCTCAGCTGCTCCTCACAGGACTTGTGTTCCAGACACTTCACCAGCCTTGCTGCCCTTGTCTGGACATGCTCCAGCACCTCAATGTCCTTGAAATGAGAGGTCCAAAACTGGATACGGGAATTGAATTGTGGCATGACCAGTGCCGATGTGGTTTAACCCACTACAGTTGAGTATAGGGTAGAAGCTAGAAGCCTCCTAACTTTTTCCTACAAATCCTAATTACTGAGCAGACATACTTGACAGCCAAGACAACCCCAGGGGAAAAATGGACTATATAACTCCTGAGAAAGGGATCTCTCAGGAGATCCCAGTCACACTGGTTTCATTTTTTATTTTACTGTCTGCATTTTCTAATAAGTGATTGACATCACATAACTTTATCATAAACCTAATACCACTGTTTAAAACAGTATTATCGTGATGCCAGCAATACATTTGCCAAGGTGTATTGACCTTGACCTACTCACATTCAAAATAAAGATCACTCTCCAGAGTACCTTTTCTCTGTCAAACGTTCAGTCGCCAGTGCACCCTGGGTCAAGAAGGCACCAAAAGTGAATTAATGTCTTCTGAGGCCTCTAAAAGTTGTAGCAAGAAGGTCACCTTCTCACTCTGAATAGGTTTATCAGGTTTATTCAGGGAGCATCCAATATAAAGTCCATGTTCCATCAAATTAAGTTTTGGAATTACCATATTCTAAAATAATAACTTTTTATTTTCATGATCATGCCTGCATTTGTGTAAAAATGTGAGAATGAATGGGAACATTAAAGGAAGTACAATCACTTCTGTTCAAATCAGTATATCCAATTCAGAAGTATCTTTCTGGGACAAAAAGATAAAATTTGTAAAAGAATTCATCTTGGGTGCCTAAAAGGGAGGTGCATTAGAATTATCAAAGTAGCAGCAGTTATCAAAACCTATTTTCTTGAGAGATTTGCATTTCAATGGATATTCATTTCTCTATCTGGACCTATCTTAACTATGCCTTGCTAGATACATGAAATAACTCATCGACCAGAATCTAATGATTAAGCTTAGCCAGCAGTGCTATTGTATAGCAGCTGCGAGTCACACTGGATCTCCATAGAGCCCTGCTGGAGTCAATAGAGCTCTGCAAAGGCACCCAGATGTGCCTGCATGCAGCCCATTGGAGAACTCAGAGTGTAGATATTAAGTCTGATTCTCCCTTTCAAATAGCACATTTACTCTGGTCCTTTGGAAACCAAAAGTGCACATAAATCTCATAAATTCATCTGTAGCAAAGAATTCCTTTTCTAATATTTGCCAGTCTGCAGCTTCGCTTTGATCACTGGTAGATATGAGAATTTGGGTGAAATGAAATAGTTTAGATGCCTAGATAGCTCATCATTGACCCATACCTTTTTAAAAAGTGTGCCTGAAACATATTGAACATTATTACAGAAATGTTAGGAAAGAGGTGGAGACTGCTGTTTCTATCCTTATGAAATGCCTACTAATCACTGGTAGGAGAGAACTCTTACTGTCAGTCAGTGTTTAGGGATTTGGTACAACATGAACCAGAAGAGAATGAGAGGAAATCATCAGAATCGTTAAACAGTCTGGTGGTTTGATCACTCCTTGCAAAGATAGAGAGGATGTAGGCTCAACCAAGCCTGTATTCCAAATCACTCAAAATGTTCCTGAAATAAAAAAAGTAGGCTACAAGAAATCTAAACTCTAAACTTTCAAAAAGGTGACAGATTTACACATATAGCTAATCTATAGCTAATCCTAAAAGTCTTGTTCCCATATAATATTTTGAGCTTGCCCTGGCAAACTGGCAACAAGCTGGTCAGCATCAACAAAATTCAAGCAGATGCGATGGCAAAAACTCAAAAGGCATTTAAAGCATCATGTAGCAGTTCAGTAAATGGGTCTGTGGATCTAAACAGAACTCAGATATTTGAAATATATTCCTAAATCCATTTGTGGAATTGAAATATACGTCAATTTCCTCAGGAAGCTATCTCACTTATTTTTTTCTTTTTGCTTTTGGTGCATATATATGTACACATGCAAAAAGCCGAATTTGGTAGAATAAGTGTAGACTACAGGCTATCAGGACTCATTAAAGCATCTGAACTTGAGCTTAATTTAAGCACACATGTAAGTCCATTAAAACCAGTAGATCTAAAGCAAATAAGTGACTTTCATGCTGAAGTTGAAGATATTAATGAGACTATGTAATTTCTGGAGAAGCAATTGAGTAGAATTGGGAAAAGTGTATATATATATATATATATATATATATATATATATATATACATATACATATATATATATATATACACACACACACAAAATATCTGTTTTTTTAACCAAAAGCATTTTAATTTTCAAATCCTTGCCTGAAGAAATGTTTCTGTACACATCCTTTATAGTACTATTTAGTTTTTTATTGAGAAAATCAGCTTTTGATCCTTTTCAAATGAAAAGTAAAACTAACGTATGTGTTGGAAGCAGAAACAAATAGGCACAAAAAACCAGAAGCATATTTTCTCTTGGATGTCACTATTTGTGCTTGTTATATTGACCTGAATCTTACTGCATTTTCACCACAATCCATCATGTAATTGCATTTTTCTGAGAAAATCCTGCTTTATTCCTCAAAAGACTCTGGACTTTGTGTAGAGCCTTAGGATCCACCTTCCATCCCTAATCCAGGGTAATACATTTCAGCTCTACAACATAAAGCTGGTATTTACTAAAATGAGGCAGGAGATCCAGGCTCAGTGACTCCCTGTGTTTCACACTATGCTCCTTCACAGAGAACAAGATGCCGGACACTGCTTAAGAGCATTTGCTATTATTCTGCAAATGAAAAAAAAAAAGATGGGGATGTCTTTTGACCCCACAAAAGATATTTCCTAGGTAGCCAGATGACTGTCTGCCCTTCATCAGCATTCCCTCTTAACCCTGCAGCCTAATCTAACCCAGATCTTACTGACTGCAGCAGAGAAGACTATCACCATGCCAGTGGCCCTCTGATTACATTATTAGTTGATAAGGCTTTGTAATTAGCCTTCAAACTCTCCTCAGTAAATCTCCAATTTCACCCCTCAGAGACTCTGAGTAGATGCTACTACACTATAGGGCCTCAGAATGCTACTAATGAAGTGTGTAATGAGGCTTTTTAGAGTCAGAAAATTGAGGGAAAAAAAAAACCAAAGATAAATAAAAAGCATATAAAAGATGAGGGTTCCTTTTCTAGTGATTTTCTTCATCTCTCCTATTACAAATATTTCTCAGGAGTGGCTTCAAAACCATTCCTAATTTAAAATGGAGAAGGGCTAATGGCAAATTGAAGCTTACCTTAAAAATTAAAAAGGGCTTGGATCAGTGGTGCACAGCAATGGATGAAGTTGAAAGAGGACATTAATTTCTCTAGCAAGGAAGGTGTGCTTTAACTCTCAATCTGTGACATTTCTTCAGCACACCCACTCCCCCACATGTGCACACTTATCCACAGCCCTTTCTGTGTACACCTGCCAAGGGGCTTGTCTTAGGAGAAAGACCCATGAATTTGTTTGGCACTAAAGAAAAGTGGAGTCTGCACTGTCATGGGCAAAGATGGATAAAAAACCACAGGGCTGGCCTTATGCATTACTTCCAAACTTCTCTTTTGGCTTTCACTTTCTCATGTTGTAAGTGTGTTATGGTTATCACAAATGGTTGCAAATAGATTTTTTTTTTCAATGGAGAGTTCCCGTGTGTCTTAGAGGAGTCTGTGCTACTCCATGATTCCTGCTGAGCCAAGGGGTCTGGCAGCTAAGTGCTGTCAGATCTGGTTGAGGTTTAATCCCCTTGCTGTGTGCTTTGGCAACATTTTTGTTGCCATAATAAAGTCTGCAGAACAGAACATGGACGTGCCTTGGATAACAGTCCAGATAAGTATTAAGTTAGCATGGCTGTGGATAGATGCAGTCTCTCACTCTGACAAGAGGGATAGCAGCGAAAGATCATTCTTTCACTCTGGTTTACTATGAGCCCAGAAAACACGTCAACCATTTCAGGTTTTACACATATTAACTCACAATATGAATGAAGTGTTTTGTGTTGAGTGGTGACTCACCAGGCTGTGAGTAAGAGTGGCTGAAATATGGACATGCATAGTGCTCTTCAGGTGTGCCATGGGTGTAAAAAAACTACAAAATAGAGATGTTAGACATCTGAGGGAGGCAAAGATGCTCTCTCTCTGTGAGTGTGATTCATAATTAAGATACTCATTCCATACAGTGGCCAAAATCTGGCTGAGTATTAAGAGAAAAACTTAATCTTGTGTTGTCAAGACAACTGGAAGTATCACTGGTATTGTACTGTGGTAGTTTGCCAAATAATTTGTACTATGGCAGATTCCCTTCCTCATTGAAACCCTGCATTTTTGTACTACCTCTGTGCTCACACGTCTTTCTGCCTGTCCACCCATCAGCTTAAGGTGTCTGGGCTACCCGAAACAGAAAAGTCTGCCATTAGAGGTTTACAAAACAAAAGTACACATTGCTGTCACTGAATTTATTTTACTGTAGCTTAACCTATTTAATCTTCACAGTTTCCTGTGTGTCACTTCAGAGCATAATGGAAAACTTCAGCACAGCATGACTCTTCATTTCTGTGAGTGATACCAGTATGATCTTCAAATAGAGTGTATTTACTTTGGGCTAAATGCTATTGTTATTACTTTTGACTACATGGTGAGATGGTTTTCAGAGTCTTTCATAATACTTCATAAAGGAGATACTGAAAACAGGATTTGCTATTTCTACAGTGTTATTCTGTTCATTTACATAATCAGTATATTATGTACTTTTTTCCTGAAAATGAAAAGCATCAAAGAACCATATTATATTCAGTTTTTCAGAATTACCTTCCTATTCCAGAGTACAAAATTCCTGTTTTATTTTCAACTTTGTGTTCTGGATCCCACTGTCTCTGATGCTTCTATCTCAGCTTTGCTTGGTTTTGTCATGAATACAGAAAAATGACATTTACTAGGTTGAAAGGATACCCTTACAAATCATGTGGGTCAAGCTCTCTCCCAGGATTGCACAAAACTTATTCAGGGTGGGGAACTTTGTTTCAGCTATCCATTCCATAAACTGTTCAGTTGTTTTGATCTTTAATGTAAATGAAAATGCCTAGCGGTATGGCATACCTTCTACAAACTACTGCTTTCCAACACAGTTTAACTTCATCTTCAGTAGCATCACAGCAAAACAGAAAACAATGGACTGAATAGAAGGGCTTGCTACTCTAGCATACCAAAACTGTCATCTGAACAACTTTGTATAATCACAGTGAAAAATAATTTCAAAAAAAATTAACATTTTTTTTTCCCCAGGGCTACTGGGTGTTAACATAATTTCCACATTAAATAGGACTTCTGGCACCATTCCAAGAAAACAAAAAGTTGAAAGGAAGTAGATTCAGGTATGTGTCCTGTCTCCACCACAGCAAGTCTGACTGCATTATAATTTGCTCAAATGCAATTTCCTAATAATACTAATACATTACACTGGCTTCAACTTGATGTTATAGGACTAAGTTGTGCAAGATACTGTTTAGTTTTTTGAAACATAAAGAATTGAAATTCATTTATCTTCAGTGAGTCATCTAGATATTTAGGTGCATTTAATTTTTGAAAAGTTCAGAAAAAAATTGAGCCCCTTTATGCTATAGCTATACTCAGAAATAAGCTAAGTCCATTACCTGACCCTTTAACCAAGCTTCCCTATCCTACAGTGAGAGTGGTTGCATCCAACAGATCTGGTCCCTGAACCATGACATGTCACTATCCAGAGGTGAGACAGGTGGCCCAGGCTGGAGCTGGGCTGAGGATGCTGCTGGCTGTGCTCTCTCTCTGACGGAGGTGATCAGAAGACTGTGGTTGGGTGCATGACCTGCTTCTGTCAGCTTTATAAATGAGCAGTGGCAGACTATGCACTTCCTTTTTTTTAACCCCCCCCCTCCCCCAGCTTGGAGTAAAATATACTCCTTTCCAAAAGCAACTTAAAAGATATTATTTCAAAATTTTAATACTTCTATTATATTATTTATTTGTATTTATTTATTCAGATGCAAAAAAGCATTTTTATTGTTTAGAAACTTTTAATGTTCAATTTGCTGGATCTTTGAACAACACAACCCAGTAAAATAAGGCTTACTTTTGTCGAAGCATAAACAGAATTTAAATGGGAAAAAAATCCTTGCAAAGATGCCTAATAGTACTCAGAGGAGAAATGCACACATGTCAAACGTCTGTTGAAGGTTAGGTGAAAGCTGTTCTAATTTTGGTTTATCGTATTCAGGATAGTGAAGGAAAAGTAGGCTTTTTCTTATGAAATCCATCTACTTTTGTTTTGCAGCCAAAAAATGTTTTTATACTGCCAAAACTATCAATATTCAGCTTTTATTACAAGTCTACTGGTGGTCTGGCAGACCCCGGTTCTGAGCTACCCTGTCACCCCAGCAGAGAACTAAGAGAATTAAACCCTCATTTTATTTCTGTGCACTAACTCTCTCCATCTGGGTAAACAAGCTAAAAAGCCAGCTAATGCAGCTGACATCTTGAATTATGTAATATCTCATAACACGTGCCAGAAATGCTGTTCGGCCCTGCTATTCATGCGGGAATGCTGCTCAAAGCCCTGGCTTCTGGTTCAGCAGCATGATCAGTGGTACAAATGGTGCTCAGCATGCAGTGGGGATTACTGAGCCATGCTGGGGGAGAAAGGAAGGCTCCATAACCATTATCCATTGCTATATCATTCATAGACATCCACCAGACAGAAAAGGGAACCACAGGGACAGGGAGACAGAGATACTGGGAGGAGATGGCTTGTGGTGAAAACCCAAGTTTAGGATCAGCACTTTGTATTTCTGTGCAACAAGAGATTTTCTGTCTGCCTTTAGGATTGCTGAAATCTGTAGATTTTTGCAAGACTTACAAGAACCAGAATAGTTGTAACATTTCTGCTTGAAGTTCAAAGGAAAAACCTGTGATTGTTAGGCTGGTAGATTCAAGGTTTTGCCCTTCAGTTTAAGGAAAAACTCAAAAGATAGGAGGACTTAAAAGATATCTGTCAGCAGGGGCAACTGACAGATTTCAACAGAACCTCTAATAATATTTTACAGTATTTTACAGTATTACAAAAAAGCTTCCTTCTTTTCTGACTGGGTAGTGGTAACTATGCCATGAAATCCTCTGGGGCCAGGAACAAGCACAGCTGTCAACCCTAGTACCTGCATCAGCAGTGCACCCATGCTTTAATCAATTAAATTCTGAGTGGTGTATTTGCAATACATGGAAAACTGACAGAAGACACAACATTTGGTATTGGCCTACTAATAACCACCTGCCTTCATGATTTAACAAATCAGAATACTTTCTTACTTGAAATATATTTCTTATTTGAATATGTAAGTTTAGTTATGTTTAATTGCTGTCTGAATGTGTTTATAAGCTGCAGTGGTCTAAGGCAGCCACCAAGACCTGTTACTCACTGGAAAATTTGGGCTGCTGCTCAGATTCCCTTGCAGGAGGCCCAACCATAGCTGGATACAAAACCAGCATAGAATATATTTTATTTGATCTAAGTGCTTAGAAAGTTAGAAGATTGTCTTAAAAAAGATTTCAGTTTGTGGCATGAATAAGATAAGACATCCCCTCCAAAACTGGAATGACTGCAACCAAACTTTCTCTGGGAATGATCCCTGGCCTACAACAGTGCCCAGAACTCAGCCAGGCAGTGGCTGGGCCAGTACAATATGAAGCAATGGAGTTGAAAACTCTTCTCTTCAATAATAGTGAAAGTTGGTGGCTTTCTTGCAGATTGCAAGGCAAATAATTCAATTTAATTAAGCCAAAAAGATTTTTGCCTATGGTTATTGTTTTATTTTGTTTAATGAAAAGGTGAGTCACTATGGTAAACCGTATTGTATTACCTACAGAACCATAAACAACACTCGGTCCAAGATTTCACTCTTAATTTCTTTAGTTTATATCCCAGGGAAAAAGATAAATTTGATAAGCCATGAGAAACATCCAGTCAAATTAACATAATCTGCAGATTTTAAATCAGGCTACCACTTTGAAAATCTCCTGACAAGAATATTTACAGTTTACTTATAAAATGTTATATTGAAAAGATAAAAGGAGAGGAAAATAAAGATCTATTGGGAAATATATATATATATACATACTTCCCTGTAGTTTTAAGATTTGCTTTAGTTATTTAATAGGCCATATTGTAGGTAGTATGAATGGTAGCATGAATGAAAAATAACCCGATCAAACAAAATCATCCACAATGTGTTTAAATGAGTATGATACAGTATAGCTGATACATAAAGCATTGCACTGATAAAAAAGGTGTAAAATGCCCAATATATAGTACAATTACATATTTAATATTATATCTAGTATAGAATAGAGTGTAGAGTATATCTAGTATAGAATAGAGTATATTTTCTATTTCAGAGAAAGCAATGAAATAACGAAAATTGTATTATATACCAAACCTTCTAGAGAAAAAAAAGCCCAGAACTTTGAACTTCTGGCATAAAATATGTATACATTTCCTTCAGTAAACATAACAAACTCATTCAGAAGTAGAAGATTTATTTCGTTGATGGGAGAAGATATCAGGTTTTCATCCAGTAATCACAAGAAACTGTAACTAAGTTAAAATGAAGCCAAAAAATTACCTTTTAAACTACAGATATTTTTTCCTATGGAAGCTGACCATTGCACATAAGACACAAAGAAAAGTTATCCAGGTCATGACAACTTCCAGAAAGGTGTAGTGAAGCTTACTTTTGATGATCTCCAAGTGGTCTTTGCCCAATGGATTTTAATAATGACTCTGGTCGAACTGATAATTTTGGTGATGTCTTGGGGCTAGTATCAGAATCTCCACTTTCTTCATCTCCCATGGCCTTAATATAGCTTCCACTTCTCATTCTTCTGCACGGGATCTCGTCATCTTTCCCACCAGCTGGGTATCCTCCCCATTCATCCTGAGGTACCTAACGGAGACCATAAAACACACACACACAGAATGTGCTTTATTATTTTTATATATTTAAATACTTCCTTCCATTATTCATTTTACAAAGACAAGTAAAACACTTTTTATTATTCAGAAACAGATTGCTTATAAAGAGATTTCTAAGAACGCTAAATGATTTTCCCATTTAACTTCAACTTCAGAGTTGGAAATTTTCAGTTTATAAATGTTAGAACCCAAGGAACAGTGAAGTCATGGATTGTGAGTTGAGCTGCAATATCTATTTGTAGAAATGCTCTAAACTGCAGGAAGCAGCTTAAAGTTTGCACATAGATTTTAATCTGATAACAGTAAATTAATCAGGTATCTCAGACCTAAAACTCATTGAAAGCTGAGCACTTTGGGGTTTATTACCAGCAGTCCTTAAAAGGGGCTTTCAGGGAGGTGAATGACATATTTCAGATAAACTAAGCCATGATCTTGGCATAAATGGATAGGAATAGGATTTAGGGCAAACTTCTGTGAAAAAAAAAAGCTAGTAATTTGTCTTTTTCCTTTTTAGAAACTGCAAAATGCTTGATAGAGACTGTAATAAATCAGAAATTCAACCAGTTAAATAATGCGTGTGGTTTCAGGATTGCAGTTGCCTTTATGCAGTTCAAGTGGATTTCCAAATAGTAAAATTGGTAGTCAGATAATCCACAGCTGGTGGATGGAAATCTCTCTGCACCACAAATTACCAAAGAATTGAGCAAGAGTGGGTTCTTCAATCCAAAGTGAAATCAGCCTTGTTTCAATGCTTATGATTAAACACAGCCTGTCTCTGCCAGTATTATGATTTTTTTTTAATTTAACTTCCAAGGTGCTGAGTCCTCTGGCTCTAATCCAGAAACACACTTATGCATTTAATTTGTCTTAAGGATACAGGCAACTCTCTGTAATACATTATAAGGACTCATGGTTAAAAAGTAGGATGTGACAGAGTTCATCAGTGGACCGAGGCAGATGTCCTTGGCATCATCAAATCTTTTATCAACATTATGATTCCATCTATATTAAGCAGTTTACTGTCTTTATTTACTAATATACTATAAGTCAGAAATCTCAATTAAATATATATTTCGTAGTTTCTGCAAAGCAGGATGTCAAATAAAGATTTTCAAGTCAAACATATTTGAAACCTTCTATAGAGAGAGTTCAATGTGGAGCTGAAGCAAATGCTCCCATTGGTTTCAGCTGTCTTGGAGACTGGGTTTAAATAATTAACATGATCTGCTTGCCATCTATGGCACTTTCAAGATAGATGAATTAGCCATGCACACCAGGTGAACAAACCTGGGGTTTTGAGTCCTAAAAAGGGACTAAGAGAGAAATGAAGTTTTAAATAAGAAGAGATGAAATAGATTGCACATATCAGAAAAATGTTAGAGATAACTATTAGAGAAAAAAAAAAGTCATGTTCTTATACAAATTAATAGGACAGAGCATGAATCTAAGTGAAATATCAGTTACATCATGCAAAGAAACAAAGTTTTCACATTATTCAGCTTTGGATGGTGAAAGGAAAAGAAGCATCGAAAAACTTCCCAAACTTGAAGCCTGTGAGATACATCATTCTCATTTCTTTTCTCAGACCCAATATGTATAAGATTAATACTGCAAGATTGGTTTCTATGATTCTATGAGACCTAAAAAATCATTTACATGTAGTCATAGTAGTCATAGCTAGTTGCTTAAAATACTAAATATGTAGACATTAAATTCAGCATTTAAATTTTTAATCTAAAGTTGACAATTCTAACAGCTATAAAAATCTGAATTAGAGAGCAATTTTATTACTTGATATCATACAAATGTACTCTTATTTTTAAATATTCTTTATTAAATGTATGTCAGCATGGCTAGAGCCAAAATCCAAATGCCAAAAAACAGTTACTGACATCTACATAGGCCCACTACAAGGTGTGCTGTTAAATTTTCAGTACTAAAGCTGAATTATCATGTCTTAACATTATTTTCTAAAAAAATCCCCTCATAACTTTTTCATAGAATAATTATTTAGGCTTGAAACTTCTTCCCTTCATTTTACTTCAAAGATAATTAAATAGAAAGTTTAAAAAGACATTGGTCAATAAGCTTTTACTTACTCAAATGCAGAAAATTATTACTTTCTCAACTTTATTTTGTCTGAAATTCCATGTTCAAACAACTAGATAAGGGCTGGGTTTAAATGAGTACAACACAGGCTTATTTGCTGATTGAAGTTGCAATCTTATTTTAAAAGATAGGAATGACTGATTTTGTACATTAAAGTAGCTAAAAAATTAAACTTCTTTACTGTGATAAGGACAAACCTTACAGTTATATGCATTGCTATTTCTGTTGATTGCTTTTCTTTTGCTGTCAGTATTCATAAGTTATATGAATTCACATAACAGCTAATGACCAATGCTAAAAACCCCAGAAGTCCTGCTTCATTTGTGGTGTGATGTGATCGTGGTAGACAAGGCAACAAGAATCCCTTTCTAATCAGACCAACTCATTGGCTATCACAGAAGCATTTCTAGTTCTTACAACATTATTCTCAATTAAAATATCTGGGTTTTGTAGGATTTTTTTTTTGTACTTAAGGAGCACAATACACTAAACACAGTGAAAATGATTCTGGAACCTGGTGAGGAAGTTTGACCATGTGTTTTCTCAGAAGGTTTCATCCAGAGCTTTGGAAAATAGCTGGAGTCCTTTTGCCATCTTCAAAATAAAAAGAAAAAAAAAGGAAAAAAAAGAAGAAAAAAAAAAAAAGAAAGGGCCCTTGACATTGTTTTTCCTGGTGGACTGAGAATAGAAGCAAAATTTGAGTCCCAGTTCAGCCTAGTTCTTTGTTTACTTGAGCTGATAGGTTAAATACTTGGAAAAATCTTTCCAAATCCAGGCTATCTCAAACCTCAACATAGCTTTAAAGAAAAGCAAAAGCATTATGTAAGTGCAGGAAAGATTTTTATTTTGAGATATTAACAAAAACATTTAACATCATGTATGAGGGTGATTAAATATACATCTTACAAAATATGGAAAGGGCTTTGCAACTTGCATAAATTTTATCTTACAATAGTTACCAGCCCCTGAAATTCCCATCTGCAGGGCTTGCAGCTGCTAATTTGGACTAATTACCCTAATTATCTACTTACATACAGTGGTGAGTGCTGATATTTATAATGTCTGAGAAGGCCTTCCTTCTGTTCTAGATGTTAACATGAATCCTTGTATATGTAGTTTCTATCCACAGAGGAGTTATACTGCATATTACCATATGAATTTCCTTTTGCAAGAACAACAGGCTGACAAGGTCTGGCTGCTGATCTGGTTACAACTGTTACAGAGAATGATGAGTCTCCTTCACAAGTGTCATTCACTGTTGCTGTAAGGAGTAACAGATTCAGAAAATTTGACATCTTTCAATTGTCTATCTACTGATTCATTTTGACATCTTACATTAATCACCTAGGGTCAATTTTAATAAAGCACTTGATACCTTACACTTACTACATGTCATGAAGCTGAACTGAGAGTGAATTCCAGAACCTTAGGAAGAATCCTAAATTCCTCATAAAGGCATTTAGGAGAGTTAGTTCCTTCAAAGTAACGTAAAGAAGGTCCATGTAGTTAGCAATCTGAGTGTAAAGTGCGAAGAAAAATCTCAAATAGTTCTCCTTTCTTGGACTTACTGTATCTGATTACAGACAGCAGAAAGGCCTTCTGTTATTTCCCTGTCAGATCCTAAAATCATGTTTTGAAGAAAAAAGGTGGGTTTCTTTGTCTTCTATGATGAAACAGCTGGGAAAGTGGAAGACTTTCTTGGTCACCTTCTAATCAATGATGTTTGGAGAGCTCTCCTCCTCTTTTTGTCATTCCCAGCCTTTTCATGAAGCCCTCATAGATTGTCTGGGGAGGGCTGCTTAGGAGAGAGGGACTCCATTTACATAAAGGGTGTGATGCAGCTTTGTGATCAGGGATTTACCTGAAAAGAGAGAGCTGAGATACAGCCCCTAGGCCAAGCATTCACATGAATTTTATGTAAAAGAGTGTTTGGATAAAACTTGTGGAGCCTCTTAACAAAGAAAGAAGTACCTTTGCTCCAAACTGATGCACATCCTGCTGATCAGAATGCAATTCATAGAACTGAGAAGATGGTTTGACCTTCTATAGGCTACACAAGAAACCAAACTGTCATCTTCACAGAGGGTATTCTAGAAACTTTGTTACTATAAAACCAAATTTGCTTGCTTTAGATAAAATGTCGCTATCTTTGTTCCTTGTTAGAAGTTCATGTCTTAAAATACACCTTACTACTAATTTTTTGGGCTAAATACCTAGAGTGTCACATGACTAGTTAATGGCCATGAAAGTTATGATTTTTGAATTTTATTCTAAATCTTATTTCTATCTCCCTTTCATAGAAACAGTATATATTTGTGTGAGTAGAGTTGTTATTTTTCTTTGTTTTTTATTTTATATGTTTTACACTGTGTTTTAATTTGAATTAAATGGACCAGGCTGCCCAGGTAAGTAGCTGAATCACCATGGATGTATTTAATACCCTGGGTGTATTTAAAAGACGTGTAGATGCGGTGCTTAGAGACATGGTTTAGTGGTGGACTTGGCAGTGCTGAATTAACAGTTGGACTCAATGACCTTAAAAGTAATTTCCAATCTAAATGTTTCTATGTTTCTATTCTTCCTGTTGAGTGTATTGATTGTGCTCAGACCATATCTGACAGAAGAAAGATTTTGGACCCTTAACTGGACTTCAGTTATATGTCTGTCCCCTGATTCTCACAAGAAAAAAACAGCATGCTGTCAGGGATAATAGGGATGGATTTAACAAAACTACAGAGCAAACTAGAAATCATGGAATTTCTGAGGTTGGAATGGACTCTGGAGGTCTTTAGTCCAGCCTTCTGCTCAAAGTATGGTCAGGTACAGCAGGTTACCCAGAACTACTACAAAGATGGTGGAGGGCCTTGAGGGGAAGCTGTATGAGGAGCAGCTGAGGTCACTTGGTCTGTTCAGCCTGGATGAGACTGAGGGGGACTTCATTGCAGTTACAGCTTCCTTGTGAGGGGAAGAGGAGGGGCAGACACTGATCTCTTCTCTGTGGTGACCAGTGACAGGACCCGAAGGAATGGCCTGAAGTTGTGTCAGGGAAGGTTTAGGTTGGGTATCAGGAAAAGGCTCTTCATCCAGAGGGTGTTTGGGCACTGGAACAGGCTCCCCAGGGAAGTGGTCACAGCATCAAGCCTGACAGAGCTCAAGAAGCATTTGAACAATGCTCTCAGACACATGATGTGACTCTTGGGGATGGTGCTGGGCAGGGCTAGGAGACGGACTCAATGATCCTTGTGGGTCCCTTCCAACTCAGGATATTCAGTGACAATTTGTCTGTGTCCAACTGGGTTTTGAATATTTCCAAAGATGAAGACTCCACAACATCTCTAGACAACTTGTTTCCATGTTTGACCACACTCAGGGAGAAAAAGTTTTTCCTTATACCTTGTGAGATATAGGCAGCCTAGGCCCCCTAAAACTAATTCTAGGAGAGCGAACATCTAATCTTGTATCTAAGCAATACTGCTGATGAAAGTGGAAGAAAAAATGAAATGTTCATTCTTCTGGACTTTGACCATTGATAATTTGATTTTTTTTAGTTTATTTCAGTTTAGGGTTTAGCTAATACAGTCAAAATGACAACAGCCATTGACATTTCAAAACAGACCTGCTCCTATTGTTCCATCCACTTCTATGGCATTTGCTCACAGTTCACAGAATTTTAAAGATGTTCCACAGCTAAACTGCTGATTACTTTACTATCTAAAATGAAACTCTTCTAAATAAAGGGCTTCAGCTGAGGGAGATGACTATCGCTTCTTCATGTTTCTCATTCCCAAAGATTAAAGTGAGGATTACCTACCTCATAGGAGTTCTGTGAAATTTAATTAGCATGCAGATATAAAATTAACTGAAATATTGATTTTTACCTAAATCTTATTTTAGAAATACAAATTTCACATTTTTCTAGAAGCAGAAGCTGTCTACACATGAAATTAGATTATACATGATGTGAAGAAGGATAAGATATGAAACACTCTGTTGGAGACACATGGTTATTGTAATTTTATGCTTAGCCTGGTCAAGAAGATGACACAATCAGAAATGCAGGTAAGAGGTTTTCTCCTAGATCATATCTTCAGGAGCCTCAGAAAAACAGCTTTCATGCACAGCTGCAAGTAGATGAAAGTAAATGACGATCTTGGAGAGCAGACAAAGATGATTTTTTGCAATGGTAGAAAGTATCCTTGATACTACAGTGGGAGATGAGAGCCGTACCTCCTGTGTTTTTGACAATTTCACTCCAGAAGGAACACCACACAATTACAAGAACAATTTTCTGAAGTTAATGGCACTAACCCTGTTTACTGGCTGTGGACTCTAGACCCTGTTACTCAGGATTTTTACAGGAAGGAAAAGTGCAGTATCTGAAAAAAGAAGTTTGTTTCCTCAGTAGTTAATCTTGTGTCTACAACTCACCACGATTCTCAGTGCACATTTTTGACTAGTTTCTTCTGTGTGTCTTTTTTTTTTTTTAATGTGCTGATTCATTGTTCAAAGAACATGAATTATGCAATGAAGTCATTGAAAAATCTCTACAAAACATGCCAGGGACTCCTCCTCACCACTAATAATGTCATTCTTCATAATTAGCTTTAATTTTCACATGCCACCCTCTACTCCTTGAACTTCTTGACAGCTCAGAAGCACAAAAAGTTCTTGCAGCATTCCCAAAGGTGTGTTGACACTGTCCATCATTAGGAGCTAATTTGAGAAAAAAAGAGTAATCTTTCAAGCCATTCTCTCCAAGCTTTGCTCTGAACAGACATAGTGTTACAGAAAGAGGAAGGAAATAATATAGATCCCAAACAATATATGTTTTACACTGGGTTGAAAACAACTTGACTTCAGGAATTTGGGATTTAGTAATAATCTGGACACCCATGCAGATCACAGAACACAAACATACTATTCCAGCTGGGAGATGTTCAAATAGGAAAATCATTGTTTGCAGTATTTATTGCCTCATTTTATTCTCTCGTGTGGAGTTCCAAGCAAACTGCACTAAGCGATCCTTAAAGCAAAGATTTCTGTCCAATGTACTAAAATTGCTTCTGTGTTTTCTAAAGAACTGCGCTCTTTTTAGTTTAATCATGTTTTATAACTCTCATCTCACAAGTGATTAAAACCAAAAACAAAACAAAAAACAAAAACAAAAACAAAACAAAAAAAAACCCAAAAAAACCAACAAAACAAAACCCAAAACCAAAAACAGCAACAAGATAAAGGAACCAGCACTTTGTTTCCCAAGTGGTTTTCCAGCAACAATGTGAATTATAATTCGAGGATGGCTAAATACTGTAATTGGTGTGAGGACTTTATGGCTTTTTTTATACTATTTGGATGAAAGTGGGCCAAATTCCTGCCCCATTACCATATGTGCTCATATTGATGGCACAGATCCTTGCAGTTCAGCCACCTGGAAATCCTCTGTTGTGTTGTTGCGTCTCTCTGGGACCCTCAGGACTCTGCTGTTTTGACATAGTGAAGCAAGGTGCAGTCAGACAGCAGTCATGGACTTGTCCACACTGTGGGTGATTTTAGCCTGCTAAGCTCACTGAGATCTTGTGCCAGAGCTTTGGTATAAGATGAACTTGGACTGAAGGGAAGGCTTGGCCTGTGCTTACATGAGAACCTGTTTATAGTCTCTCAGTCTAAGAGACAAAACCAGCAGAGTTTCAACCAAGAAACCTGTGTTTCAATTGGCTGTGTATTTCCTTTGGTATGTGATCAAGGACACTGCTTTGTGATCAGCTCAAGCCACTTTAAAATTATATTACCATTAACTTCAGTGGGGTAGGTTTTCCTTAAGCAATAGTCAGCTTTTCAAGCAATGCTAGTAATGGTCCAATGACCTAGAGTGCTGCCAGAAAAATTACCCCAACAGGAGTAATAAGGATAAGTAAAGGTAAGTGTTCAGCTGAGCTGGCGAGTTGCTCCAACTCACTGTGCTCCTGCACAACCATAAGAACTTGGGAGAGAGAAGGATGCAAATAGTGTTGTCACTGCTTAGGGCTGGGCAAACACAGGTCAGTAAAGACCCACTGTCTTGCCTGGAGGTTGCTGCCCTCCACCACTTTCACACTGAAAAAGTGTGGCTACCAGGAACACACCCTGGCCTTCAGTACTGTGCTAAGTACTGAACCAAGAGTGCTCAGGAGGGAGTTTAGGAAAAATTGGCTAGCTTGGATGAAAAAAATGCCTGAGACCTGCTGAGCCATATAACAGTATTGAGGATCAGAATGCAGTGCCAAGGAAACCATCCTGACACTACGTAATTTGCTAGAATATATGTAGCATAAAGTAGCAATTTACTAAGGGAAATTCACAGAAACATTAAAGATCCCAACTTGGAACTTTGCATGCAGGCCACAAGCAGCTTTTCTGCCAAGGAAGGGAGTGTGCACCCAGAGTTTGTTTTCCTATGTCTCTGTCTTTGGGCCAGCTCATAGTTGCATTTTCCTTTCAATCTTTTTTCTATAAATTGAATTAAATGCAAATTCTTCTAAAACCAAGCACCGAAAGTCTAAAGACCTAAACAGAATTGCAGCCTGTCTCTTACTACAGATGAAAGGGAGCCAGGAATACACCTGCCAGCTGGGCTGCCTGACTGACAGGCAGCAGATGAGGCCCATTAACCACACCAGCAACTGAAGCTGACTACAAGTTATTCTGAGTTGGGCAAGACCCTGGAGACCATTCAAGGTTACAGAAGTATAATGTAAGAGAAATAAAAAATGCCCCTAAAAAGAAAAAAAAGGAGAGGTGCTCCCAACAAACTTACAATGCACAGCACCTCTGAAACCATAGAGACTAAAGAGCAAGGTCTCCAGGGTTGCAGAGCTGTTACAAGGCTAGAGAGGGATGAAGCTAAAAGGCAGCATATGCAGGGCTGACTCAGAAAGTGGCCTGTGGTAAACAGCAACTTATTCAATTGAAGCAGGAAATTATATAACTTTTTTTTTCAGTTTGTTACAAGTCTACTACTGAAAAAACAGTAAATGTCTTTAAAACAGAAATATTTTAAAGGCTATTTAACAGCTGTATTTGCCTCTCATCAATTTTTTCTGATTTTAGCTAAAGATTGACATAATGTTTTGAACAGTTAAGTCCAGATGACTGCAATTATCTAGCTTCCAGAGCAAAATGAGTATTTTTTCTCCTGTCTATCTACTATGTAATGCTTAACTATCTGCATACTTTTCAAAAAGTGTTTCCCAACCAAAGTACCAAGAAACCTGTCCATATGGACAATGAGCTATTTAAACACATTTGCAATTCCACTTCAAAAAACAAGCTTTATGCACAGCATTGTAAGATGGCCAAACCCAGGGAAAAAAAAAAAAAAAAAAAAAAGGCAACATTTGTGAATACTTCACCACTTTTAGTCATGTCCTTGCAGGAAGAATGGCATGGACTGCTCAAGAGAGGAGCTGAGTCTGCCCTAGGCAGCAATCCTGTGGCCTAGGAGAGTGTGCAGTCATTTACAGCCCCAAGTGCAGTCTCCTTTGACAGATGGCCTGAGTGTATATAACAGTAAGTTACTCCTGCATGAAAACTTCTTCAGAACCAGTGACACCTTTGAGTAACAACTGAAAAGGTCAGCCTTCAGCTTCAGTGAAGTGAACATTGAGAAACAATTTGGTAACACACTTCTAACATCATAAAGAGGACAACTCCCCCTGATTAAAGGGCAGTGGGATCACGGCCTCCCTTTTCTGCTCATAGCTTTGACATTTCCACAGTAATAGGGACATGTTCTGGCAGCTTTAAGAAAATACTAACTCTGAAATCTTTCTACTCTTGTTTGGAAAAAATTTCAGTAATTCATTTTATCCAATATGAGGATCCTAGTACATGGGCATGGAAGCAGTGACCTGTATCACTGATTAACACAGTAATTCAAGATACCAGTGATTTAAGACAGCTGTTTGGTCAGAGCTTTGCTTTACAGTATTATTGTTTGAATGTATTTCCCCTTGGGAGGGGTAGTTAGGTATTATAGGATTTGTGATGTACAAACCCATCGGCATTCTGTAATACACAGAAATGTAAGCTTTATTACTCCTTTTTATTTAATGCTCCACGAGATGTTGCAGACTGACATTAACACTGTGAAGGGACCACAGGGCAAAAAACTGTCCCTTCATTTCCCTATTGTTTGGGCACTACCTGTTTGTCTTGCACATCTTTGCTGCTGACTGGGAGGGCATAGGGGTGGCTGGGACAAGGATGTCTCAGCCTGTAGAAAACCAAATGGTACAGCATTTGTCCATGCTGATCTAGGATGCATACTGCCCTGCTACCCTGCTGTCTATACTAGCTTTTCCTGCTGTGGAAACAACCCAGTTAATTCTTCAGTGGTGGCTGGTCATAAATCATTGTGAAGGCAGCGTGGGTGATAGTGATTTGGATGTGAGTATCAAAACTCTGCTAGCTCTGGCTAGCTCCACATGTGCACTCACTGGTAGAGGATTGGATGTAGTTTCTGTAGTTCATGCACAGGTTTTATGTCAAGCAAGCATATACAATCTAGTTTAACAAAGATGAAGTGCTGAGAAAAGTGCATTGAGTTCAAATCCCTCCTTGCAAACTAGAGGGAGAGTACAAAGCAGTTGTGAGCCTCACAAGGGCAGTGGTTTCATTTTTGAGAATCTGTACTGTCACCAGCAGAGTTCCTGAGAAAATGTAACTGAGGGCTTAAGGCCTATTTATCCATTAACTTGTCCTCAAAGGTTTTCTCCATGTAGCCTTAACTTGAACCCGCAAAGAGCCTTGTTGAAACCGCTGCTTTTTTCTTTTTCTTTATTAAAGAGACCAATTGTGCTTTTCTCTTTTTCTGTAGCGTACACAGCTGACATTATTATCCACACGCTTAGCAGTGCCTCTGCTGTAACCGATGACGCTCGTACTTAAATGCACTAGGAAGACAGGAGTGGGTTGAAGCCATTTTTAGAACAACATGCTGTTTCCTTTTTTAGTGCTGACTCATTCACTGTACCTTGTGGTATGTTTACCCCAATTGCTTGCTGCTTTGGAGGCTGTTGAATGGGTGAGGAAGGAATACTAATCAGTGACACATCACACTGTTCTCCAGAACTACAGTCATGGTGAGTGTGATGCCCTTGCCTATCTTTTGGCTCTATTATAGGAATTATTTTTCTTTAACTAGCATTCAAAGTTATTTCAGTTCTGGAAACTGTAAGTGACTCTTTTATGCACATCCTTTCAGCACAGTTATCTAGTTCATTTTCTTTTTCTGTTAAAAATCTTTGCTCCTTGCTAGTACTCATATCAGAGTGGAATTAATCAGTCATTGCACTGTACACATGTGAACCCTTATTAGCCAAAACAACTGATGAAGACAGAGGAGATCTCACAGCTAATTTATCTTCTTCTTAACATATTTTATATTAAAATTAAAATGACTTGGAAAACAGTAGCAGCCACTATGGCTAAAACTATACAAAACTGTGCATTATTGCATGTGTGTTCTACTTGGGCTGTTTTGCCTGCTGAGTGGGGTGGCAAAGTGTTTGGTGCCCAGAAATGCACTGCAATTCTCAATTTGTCTGCATTCAAAATAGAAATTAAAGGCCCATACATAATAACTGCAGCTCAAGATATGGTCTGATAAAATATTCACAAGATATGGTCTGATAAATGCTGTTAGTGTACAGTTACAAATGGTAGCCCTCTGCTCGAGGCAGTAATTGATCAACGGATTGACATTACAGCCCTCCTAAATGAGCTTCTCACTCTTACCCTCTCCCTTGTTCCTGTGTGTTCCCATCACTTCCACTGTAGAAGGAGTGAAGCAAATATGATATGGGTTTTAAATTATAAAAATAATCACTATATTATACAGCTTTATTTAAACTAATTTAGTTCTCTCAAATCATCCACTTTAGGACTAGATGACCACCCATGCTTGAAAAAGGCATGCTGACTGAATCACCTCTGACTTACAGCACCACACTCCCAGTCCAAGGAGACGCCTTAGCTGCAAGGACTGTGTGGAGAAGGAAATGAGAAACCCTAAAGGAGGAGCCAGAGATTAAGCTTGGAGATTTACCAGGTTAAAGGAATACTAGGACATGACTGAAGCATATAAAGAGTAGACAATTTCAAAATCCCTTATCTTCTTTTTCCAGGCATTTATTAATTTGCTAGTAGCTTCCTTCTTAGAAAGAAAATTCCTATACTCACTCTTCAGATTTTCAGTTTGAAGGAAAAGAAGCTCAATAGTTATGACAGAAGACAAAGTGGAAGCCCAGAAACATAAGACAGTAAACAAAGTCTGAAGCACAGGCATAAGACTGCCATGGTCTTTGAGTTTGAGATTCTGCATATCAAAAGTCTCAATGGAAAACAGAAGTAGATATATTTCATGCAGATACTGAAAAAAATAATAGGAAGAAAACCAATAGACAGAAATGTCAGTTGGCTACTGAGAAATGTCATATAACTAGGGAGTAGAACAAAAGTAGAAAAAAGGTAGTAGAGCAACAACAAAAAATATATATACATGATAATAATACATAAATATAGAAATTTATTTTTTGTTATTCTGAGTATGCTTATGTATTTGTGTATTCATTGAAGGACTGTAATTTCACAACCGTATTTTTAAAAGAATTAAAAATATATAGCTGATATCACTCAGGACAAATGTATTTAATACCACTTTTAAAACAGAGATCCTGTGAAAGGCCTTGGGGTTTTATGCTAATCTGTTCACTTGTGCACCTCAGGGAAATCTGCTGCTGCACATCAACTTCATAATCCTTTGAATTCTCATTGCCATCTACTTTTGAGCAATGCAGTAAAATCTCCTGGGTGGGGATTCTGACATGTTTATCTACCTTTCTCAGTTTCTGAACCTAATGATTATTTTTATCCAATCATTATTCAGTGGTGCTGCTTACACTGCCATAAGAAAAGTTAAATATCCCTCCTCAGTTTTGCAGATAGAGCAATTGAAGAGTTCAGAGAATAACAAATTACATTTCCTGGGTCAGAGAGAAAGTTCCTGGCAGAGGTAATAACGGGACATATTTCTGATCTTTATGATTTCATCCTGAAAGCCCAACATCCCTCAAAGCAGAAGTTTCAAAAACAAGCATTTAGTTATGACATTTGCAGAATGGATTCCCCTCAATTTGTTTGCTGACCTTGAGCAGTGAATAAACCAGCCACTCAGTCTGAAGGATATCTATGCTCTGAGTGGCATATTCTGATATGATGAAACATATGTTTTATTTTAATATTTTTTAATGAGAATATTTCTGTTATAGAATTCATTGTATTACTGCTTTGGACACAAGTATAGATTCCTTGTGGTAGTAACTGAACACTTGAGTCATAACACATTTCCATTATAGGATCCCTATGAATAGGGAATGGGTACTGTCCCATTTTAAAGGGTCTTAAAAACAAAGTCTCCGTGCAGCAAAAATTTGAATTCACATCTCCTAGATTTTAAGATGGATAAGCCTTCCTAATTACTGAATGAAAATCCCTTTCTGTAGTAATCCTAATTCACAAAAAACATAAAAAATATCTGTAAAGAAGTGTGCTTTTCCAACCCCTAGGCCTGTCACTAGGCTTGATCTAAAGCTTAGTGATAACCAAGTTAGTTTGTGAGCTCAGTCTTTCACATTCACTTAAGGATGCTGATAAAAGTTGGGAGTAAGGAGAAGGCAAATGAAATTAAAAATTGATAGCTTCTGCAAAGACAAATGAGATGGAGTGGGGGAATGGGGAAGAAGAAACTATGAAACATGATTCAGAAAGGAAAGCACTAAACCCAAAAGAGGTATAGAGGAACCAGAGTTTTAACGGTAGAAGTATGTAATGGGAAGGAAAAATCTAATCATATCTAAACTTCTCTGTAATGTCACAGCTGTATGCATGGTTTTAGAACATAGACAGAATGGAAGTCCCTGCACATGACGCACTTCCAGTTCTGTCTCGTTGAGTTAGATCAAAAACTTCTAGGGAAGTGCAGTCTATTTTACATACATGAGAATGTACTTGGATATAATAAAATACCACAGCTGTCAGTCTAGATTGGAATCAATTTGCATGGTAATACTCTGAGGGCTGCAATTTATTTTCCTTTCTCTGCAATCAGAAACTTTCCCTGTTTCAGTAGGGAAGATTGATCCTGGATGTCTGCATATGCATTTGAAAAGATCTGGCTCTTCCAGTGTGACTCATCACTATTGGACACCCATAGCTCTGAGAGGAGAGACTTCTGCACAGAAGTACAGTCATTTCTGCAGGGCCCAGGGAAACTGAAAAGCTCCAAATACATAGATCTGGACTAGAGATTTCCCCATGTTAATGTAAGAATTGGTGAAGTTCTGGAGAAAGAGGAGTTTCTTAAAAAGAAATAGAAGAGAATGTACTCAGAACAATGTGGGCTTTGCAGGCTATACTTAGTATAAATTACTAAAGGAATATTTGTATACTACATTTTTTTCTGGTGACAAAGCTAGCTGAAGAAGTTATCCTCCAAGGTACTCTCTCCTTTCTGCTCTGCATCCACTAAAGTTCTCTGTATAATCTGATGTGTTTATGTCACTTGTGATGGGACTGTGCTGGACGTAGGCCAGGTAAATTATACAAGTGTCTCAAAATAGTATTTTAGAAAGTATTCTTTAAAGCTGTGTCACTTTATGATCCAGATCATTTTGCAACATGATAGTTACATTAGCATGACTTTGGGGTGGCAAACGGCATCAAGCAGGAGGTATTAAAATTTAAATGCAGGAGAAAGTGGAAGCTTCTTTGTTGCTGCAAGAGAACACATGTGCAGAACACCATCAAAATCAGTCCCAGGCCTCAAATATCTCTCTCCCTGAGGTACTCATGTATCTTTTAATACAGATGTTGTTATAGTATGGTTTCAAAAGAGGCTCAGTTCAATATAATCCTGGGTGATCCAGTCATTACCACAACAAAGCAATTTGGTACACCAGTAAATCCACTCTTCTGTTACTTACAAAAACATGGAGAAAAGGAATAAAAGAACACAAAAATAGGATTCCCCACAGCCTGTTTTTAAAATCACTCATTCATGGTTGTATTTGAAACACTTTTTCTAGCTCTCAGACTGCTGAGAGTACTGCTCCTTTTTTAATGTAATATATATTTTTCATCAAGAAGTTCAGTGTGAATTCCAAAGACGAAAACACCTCTACTGACCTGAAACTAATTTATATCACACCTATTTTATAGTTTTTAATCTGTGGTCTATAAACAAAGACAAAAGCCAGAGATTTCTCACTTTAATGGAGTATCTGATATCTGCATTAGGAGAGACATACAGAAATTCTTTGAGGGGTACCTTTGTATATTTTTTTACTATGACTATGGCATATACTGTGATGCTCTTTTCATTAAAATCTCAAGAAAATCTTCCTCTTACCTGAAGGTAATGGCACGGCCTCAAGGAAGGTTTGATTTCCTGATGAACCAGAGGCTTATCTAAGTTCAGTGATGATTTGCGATAAGCTTCTTTAGCCTGACTTACTGTAAGCGTGGACCAAGAACTCCTTTTCATATATTTACTATCAGGGGTCATTGGTAGCCCTTCACAAGCCGAACACTTCACATCATTGTTACTTTTGGAAGTCTTCAATGAGAGATCCCCAAAATGCCCCTGCAGTGCCTCAGGATAGCAATGGGATATATGATCTGCATGGTGCCTATTTACCACACTAGGGGTTCGGTAAGTGCTATCGCTGTCCAAATTATCATCAGAGCTCCACCAGCTACTCATTCCAGATTTATGCTTGCCTTCTGGTTTTCGCTCCTTACTTTTACTCCTTTTGCTATGCTTGGAATGGTGCCCATGATGATGATCGTCCCCTCGACTGTCTCCCTTTGTTCCATTAACATTCCCCTTGGATGATCCTTCCAGAGAATGAGATTTAGTAAAAAGTTTCTGGACAGAATGAACGAGATGGCGAATCCTTCCCGGGCTCTCACTGCGTTGTTCCGCAGCTGTTGAGGTCCGCTGGTACTGTAAAGTATGAAACCCATCCCGGTGAAGAGGAAGCTGTTTCTCAAATTGGTCCAAAAGATTTGCAGGAATGCGGTTAATCTTAGGGTTACCGTGAGACATGGCGCAGTCGTCTCTTGAGTCGTAATGAGAGCTGTAGTGCATTCTGGGGAAAGTGCTACTTGACATGTGATCGCCCATTACCATGGGCATCATCATGCACTCAGAATGAATGGAGCTGCGTGGGGAGCAACGGTGGTGGTCCAGCGGGCAACTCTCTGTGGGACTGAGAAGATACGATGGCCTTGGCTCCTGCCCATGGTGGATATGGTCGTGGGTATGTTCACAATCTTCAGGGGATGCTAAGCCACAAGTATGAGCTGAACATAACTGTGGTTGATTGCGACTACCAGATAATCCTTTCATATTCCTCGGAGCAGGAGAGTATCTTTCTTCATTGAAGTGCTGAGAAGGCGACCATGAGTACTGCTGGTCTGTCATGAGAACACATAAAACCTGTGTTATGTGTCTGATTAAAAGATTAACTTGAAAATTCCAAGTATATTGAAAAACAAAACATTTTTTCTCTATGACCTTGGTGGAAAGTCTCACCATTCATGAAATTTCTTCCACCATTTAAAAACTGCTGAAAATTGTTCACTATGACTAAATTACGGAGAGGATATAGCCTCCTTTCTCTTTGCAAAATTGTGCGCTACCAATTCTAGATGTTATGAAGCTATTAATTGTGTAAATTTACTCAAATTTAATGGATACATTCAACTATTCAGTTTATTATTTAATATTTATAGCTCATATGTCAAGCTTTGTGACTAATCATTTAAGTTACATGGTAGTTTCTATTTTGGTGGTTTGACAGTTGGATATATTAAATGTATCCTTGCTCCATGGAGTCATTTTTGTACCATAAATTGAACTTCATTTTCTTCAATGAATCTCAACTTCATGATCCTAAGTTCACTCTTCATAAGTATAAATAATAAACAGCAAGAAGAAAAAAATATGAACATGCTGAAATGAAGCTAAATTTTTATATTGCTAAACAGTTTATCAATAAGCATTTCATACTATTTGAACATCTGTTATCCTTAGTCCAGAAGTATTACTGCTATTACCATACATGTAATGTATACTCTATTAAGCAGTGTTGCCCCTTTTTATGGCCACACTACAAAATATTTACTTATTCACTCTAAGTTATTGCTGAAAAAAAACCCAAATATATTTAGGTACAAGCTATGGGGTTTTATATACTTGATTACTTGTTCCTATGAATCATGTGCTCCAAGTTGTAGTTATTATGCAAGCATGATTGCTAAATAAGTGTAGCTTGTAAGCAAAGATTTTGATACTTAAGCCTTTGATTTTTTTCTCTCATACAATTTCTTGCAGCTGTCAAATGTTACAAACAGAAAATTAAAAACAAACCCAGAGATACTTCAATTTGATTTTCCCATTCACTTTCCCTCTTCAATTTCAGCTTATTTAAGAAACATTTCAATAGCAGACAAAGAGATAAGATGCAAGATAATCCTTCAGAGGATAAGACAGATGTGTAAGTGTTTATAAAACCCACTTAGCACTGCCTTTCTGCAAATTTGCTCTAAGAATCTAAATAATCTTGCACAGGTGGTTGATACAAGAAAGTTTCAGGTCTGAACCAGAATGGAAGCTAGAGAATATTTTTTAACTGGACACTTGAAACCAAGCTGTAGAGATAACACAGTAATTGACAGCACTTGGAAGGGTTTCTAATCATATGACAAAGCTCTCCTGAATCATATTTCCACTGCTGATGAAAACTCAATGCCTGGATATAGTCATGAAACAGATCAATACTCATTTCTCTCTTATTTCATTCAACGAATATGTGTTATATCAAGATACCTTCAATGCATACGGCAAATGGTTGCAAGTCTTTAGCATAAGTTATCTCATAACCTAAAGGCTGTTCCTATTGTGGGAGATGTTTTGATAATTTTATTACATCCTAATTTCAACAGAGTTGCACACAACATTTTAAAATGAATGCAGCATTAAACTAATGAACAGTGAAATATTCTTCAGCCTAGGCATAATGCCACACTGAAGTCAAAGATGGATTTAATGGTACATATGCCACCTCCATACTTTATCATGGCATCAAACTGATGGGTCTGTGCATGTATCCTTTTCTTCTTCTATTTTGTTTTCCTGTCTGTTTCTTTCACTTAATTCTTTGCTATTATTACATTAAAATAAAATCATATTACTGCTGATTGCTCAGTCTGTTTTCCTATTTAGGTTATAATACCTATAAATGTAGTTACAGGAAGGAAATATAACTGTTTCTCTGAAATGACGTAATTTTGATTAAATACAGACGTAGCAGTAAATTACAACAGTGCTTTGGAATTCAGCCACATAAAGTAGTCCTGTAATTAGTGGTACTTTACCCAGGATATTACCAATATTCCCATAAAGGGTTCCCAAAGCACCTGACAGAGATTATTACCATAGTTCTTACAAGCCCATAAGATTAGATAGACTGAAGAAGTTTTTTTTACAATGAGGGTAGTAAAACACCGGAAGAGGTTGATCTTGTTGAAGACATCCCTGCCTATTACAGGGAGGTTGGATTAGATGATCTTTAAATGTGCTTTCCAACTCAAACAATTCCATGATTCTATGTGGAAGGTACTGTTATCCCTTTACAGAAATAGGAAGTTGCAGTATAGGAAATATTTTCCAAAGTGCTTATGGATTTTCTGATATTAATGTTCACAGAGGTGTGAGCCAGAGGGAGGTGGAAGGAAGCTCTTCTGTCACTCTAACAACATGATGAGAGCCAACCCCAAGCCTTTTCATCACAATCTTGCACATCTATGAATGAATATAACTTTTGCTATGCCTCACCAATGTATTTAGACAAAAAAAAAAAAAAAAAAATTAAGGGCATGGCAGAGATACAGAATGAAAGAAAGAGAATAAGAAACTAATTTCTCGAGCACGGAATTGCTAGTCCCTGGTGATTTCTTTAGGCCTCATGCAATACCAAACATGGTCCAGAAGGCTTCAAATATTTTCATCCTCTTACATCCCTAGGAATATGATTTGACTGCACTGCAATGGATAATCTAACAACAACTTTTCTGTCCTTCATGGATCCCTGTGATTCCAGCTAATTTTGCAACTATAGAAAAATACAGTTTTCTGTATGTTGCTTTCCCATTGTATGCTTTCATATAGCATTTTCTGTGCTACATGGAATGTCTGAATTATTTTTGTTTGAAACACAGTATCTAGAAACTGCTATAGGCATTTATTAAGTGTAATCAAAGTAATTGAAACATGAATTAAGAAGTAGATGTTTTCCAGAAGTAATTGCCCCTTCTTAACTCTGTCATAGAAAGTAACTGAAACTAGATAAATTCCCAAATTACTTATATGTGCATCATTTAAATTTATCACTCCAATTAGGTTTGTCAATATAGGATATCAAACTTGTTCTTTATCCCAGACACAACTACTTCTTCATACAAATATTTTGAAAAATCTTCAGAATTTTGAAATACAATATATAAATTTATCAAGTAACTTGTGCTTTGTATTATTCAGTCAAGTTCATTCAGGAGACTGAAGTGCTTGAAGAAACAGTTAAGCTGTGGCTGAATGAATTACTGTGTGGTGCCAGAGCAGTGTAATTGCCCATGCACTAGCTCTTAGTCTGCCAAGTAAAATGTCCTAGCTTAAAAATCAATTAAGCTAACATGCTTTTGTAGCATTTGCAAGGGGCTAAAAGTGTGTCTATGGTCAATGACCACAGCACAGCTTATTAATAAAAATTCATAAAGCTGCAGCAATTTTTTTCTCAATCCTTTCAAAATAAATTTAATATTTTGGTAGCATTAAATAGTTTCGTATTTGATAGATCAAAAAATGACAAATTGGACTGAAGTTTTAATCTATAACTTGAAGTTTCACAGCAGCTCTTATGTTTGCTCTGGGCAATCACTCTAAAAACATAAAATGCCACCATCAGAGCTAAAGAGCTAAAGGGAGATAGAAGAAAAAAAAAATAAACATAACCCAAAGCAGACAAAGAGATAAAGGAACAGGAACAGAGAAAAATATATTATATGAGAGCATAGGAATGTTTTTTTTTAGATTTCATCAGAGCAAAATGGAATCTTCCAACTAACTTCAATGGATAGTCAGATAATATTTAAAGACTGGGGTTGGGGGTGGACCTAGAACAAGACATGGGCTGTCATGTCAGAGAATCCAGTAATTCCAAAACACTGAATATCCCTTAAAGCTCTTCTTTTTTAGAGACTACTGTGCAGATATTGCAACCTTTAACCTCAGCAGATGGAAGGATTTCTGCATCCCTTCCTATCTCTTTCAAATCTTTCCCTGTTACGCCATGTTGTGTCCTGCTTTTTTTTTTTTTCTCCTGTTTTCATTTCTGGGCTTTCTGAGAGCTGTTTTCTTGCTCCAAGCAGACATTGGTGTGCCTGTGTTTGGGGTCTGGCCACTATTTTTAGATCATCCAAGATTTTTCCTTGTGCTAGACAGTATAAAAAAGTAAGATAGGTTCAAGGACGAAGAATAATGTTTGAAGTGATGAATTAGAATTGCTATTAATGTTCTAGGTTAGAAGGCTAAAACCCTCTAGGTAATGAAGCACAAGAGCTGCACATTTCTAGGGTTCCTGGAACACTGCTCTTGGCTAAAGAGCATCAATAGGAAAACACAGAAACTTCTCTGACATTCATAAGAGGTTCTTGTCTCCACAAATCTTTCTTGTGTTGCATATTAGAAGCAAGCTTTCAGGGCATGATAATACTTTCTGGATCTACTAAATGATGCCTGATTTATTTTCTTACATTTCTTTCTATTGTGAAATTAATTTGAATTGCTTTAACTGTATAAGTCTGTCAGTAACCTGCTTTCCCATCTGAAACATCTGTCTGGTTTTCATTGGAGAAGGAACTGTTCTTCTGCCTAGTGTAACCAGGAAAATGCACTGCTGAAAAGTGATACCTAACCTAGCTTTCAAAAAGAGGTGGTAGATAAAAACAGATTGCTGCATCTTTCTGTTTCACACAGTTGAATCAGAGTTGAAATGCATTATGAAAAATATATCCTCACAGCTTAACCTATAACTAATAAAAAATGAAATATTGGGAAAATGGGCATATTAATTAAACAAGTAGACATTAAACATGAAAATGCATAATTAAAATCTTTTAGCGGGAAAAATGTCTGTACAAGGTCTGCATTAAATAGTATTACATGAGTATTGTTTCTTCATTAACTTGTTACGGTATTTTTTCTGTTCTATACTAGCCTTGAAAATGAATATTTACAGGGATTGAGAAGACTGACTAATTGGCCAAATGCAAGGAAGAGGTCCTGGAAATACAAATGCCTGAATCTTCTGCAATGGTCTCATGAGATTTCCAACCCATTTATGTAGCACAACATCTTGTATAAAATGTACATAAAATTGCAAAGATTGAGTGACCAGTTTTAGAAGATCACTTGTATTTTCAGTGATGCGTGTGCTCTTCATGCAGTGCTCTTCATGCAGTGCATACCCATGAATTCCTACGTAACTGCTCAGGCTGCTTAATTGAAATATTGGACATTGAGTGGCATCCCCTCAAAGACAAGTTATATTGGTTCTTGCAGCACTGTTGCAACAAGCTACTTTATGCCTCCAGTCTCTCTGCACAGCCAAAGGAAAGAAGTAGGTGGTGCTGAGGACCTAAAGCCAAACACCAAAATGTCCAAAGCTGTCAAACAGCACATGGGATGAATGTGGCTGCTTGGTTTGTACTGACACATAAACCTGAAAATCAAATACTTCTCTATTCAGAATCCTGGGCACCGTGTGGCAGGCATGCATGGCTGTTTCCATTGGCAGTGTAAACAGAGCTGGAGGGCGTGTCCAGCGCATACTGTTAAACTGTTGCCGTCACAGTTTCATACTATGGAAATAGGAACTGATAACATAGGTATGATTTCAGGAACAACACCAGCCAAAGACGCTTACAAATACACAGTCTGGATATGGTTTTATTTTTGACTGAGAAACTGGCATGATTCTTCTGAAGCCTGAACTGTATGTCCAAAAATGACAGATGAATACTACCCTTCATGTACATATTTGTCTCTGCTGACTATGGCAAAAACTGTGGCTGAAAAGCTCCAGTGCAGAAACCTACATCAAAAATGCATAAGTTTAGGTGATCTGAGGCACATGGATACTTTTAAACCATAGAAAATGTTTTGACAGCCCAAGCTAATTCAGTGGAACCACATGACAAATAATGATCAAGGGTCAGATGGTTTTTATAACTTCCATGATAGATAAAAATGGACATTCAAATTGTATTCTTTGAACAGCACCAGAATCCAGAACATACCAAATTGGAGCAAAGTCAGAACACCCAAAGGGAGAAGTAAGGACCATGTGGAGTGCTGCAATTTATTCAGTAGTCAGTTTTGAGCATGGTTACACAGGTGTCTGCATGTGGAACAAATATATGATAGCACAAATCCTATTGTTCAGCCCAACAATTTTCCACATCAATCCATTTTTCAAATAAAGATTAGTAGACTTACAGTCCAACATTTCAAGGCATTTATTTCTGAGATAAATAAGCATGATAAGAGAAAAGGATATATAATAAAAGAAGTGCAAAATAATAGGGGACGAGCAAGAATGGAACCTTGGAGGTGGTGAACAAGCTGGTGGGGGACTCAAAGCACAATATACTGGGAGGAAGGAAAGTACAGAATTGTGTTAACTGGGGAAAGCTGTGACCAGGGACAAGCTAAAGCCAGGTTACAACACTGACTGCCTGGCATGGAGAACAGGGTATGTTATATGTAAAAATGAAGAAATGTAAAAATAGTATTTGAGGAATGAAGACATCTCACATCTTCTGGGTAGAAAAATTGGCCCTTGAACTGTATGGAGAGGATGAAAGTCACAATGTTGTGCCCATGTCATGAAAAAATGACAGGACAGAAATCCATGAGAGGCAATATGGGATTTGTATAAAGTTCCAGGATATGGAGTGGAGCAATGCAGGGACTCCTCAGGATGGTGCAAAATTAATTTCCATTGGTTTGAAGTGTGTGATGTCTTGGTACCAATGAGTACGCAGCACACAGCCTTCACAGTGCTTTTCAAGTTTGAACTATATTGCTATTATTCACCTTTCAACAGTGCTATGACACAAGTAAGTCCACAAAATGATTTATGACTAATATTTTTTCATAGAATCTGTATGATCAGCAAAGTTTTGGAAAAATATAAAGTAGCAGAACTAGATTGCTATAAAATAACTAACACGTCAGCTTATTTTCTGGAAAAATCCAGCTGTAGGGAGTCAACTGGGGCTTCACTATGTGAATATCATTGAACAATTGGTTATAATGCTTCCAGATACAGAGAAGAAATACTAGCCCAAAACCACTAAACTTCTTTTGTTCCTTATTGTGCCTGGCTTTATGGATTTTCTTTCCTAAAGGATAAAATTTTGCTGCTTGCAGTAATTAGGTCATGAGATAATCCATTTCCCTCATGGTCATAAAACTGCCACTACTTTCCCAGCAATTAAAGGAAGCCAAAGTAATTGCAGAGTACAACTCAAAGGCATACACAGAAATCTATACACAGCTCTGGAAGTACAAGGGAAATCCTTGTCATGTTGATAGCAGTAACAAATCTCCCATTAACGTCATGGGGCCAGGATTAGTTGTAAACCTTTGCTGAGAGAGTTCTTGGTCATTTTACCCATGATACCTATGTTTTACTTGAGGTAGATCATCTCTAATCAGGGCTGCATTTTGCAGAATGCACAATTTGTGTTGGACTGGAATAAATGTGTTAGAAACCTGCAAGGGTTCCCAGTCAGAAAGATGATGGCATGGAAGGGTGAAACTGGTTCTTTTGAAATACTGCCTGTGATAGCATAATTGCCAAAATTTAATCCCAAGGATCCAAACACTTGGACCAACTACTCAGATGGATGGAATCACCAAATCTCTGGGGTTATTCTTAAATAAAAATAAAACAAAAAAATAATGCTGACATTTATGACCTCGTTCCCTGATTTTTTTTTTCTCAGTGTTTTTGGAATTCTTCTGAATTTGTCCACTTTTTATGATGACATATCAGAGGAAGTTTTCTACTCCATCCAATACTAAGGGGACTGCAAGAACTAATGCTCATGTATCCAAGCAAAAGTATTTATTGCATATTCCCTCTAAATTGCCTTTTACTATTTATTTAAAACATGGATATATTTTAAAGATTTCACTTATTTTACAGAGTACTCTTCTGGGAAAGAAATAATGTAATAATTAATCACCAAAACCATTGATTTTTTCCATGGAACGATGACTGCTCAATTCGAAATACCACTGTATTTCAAAATTACCTTTATATATTTTTTTTTAATTAATTCAGCTTTTAAATTATCAGAACTGAAGGAAATTATTTGATTTTCTGTTTGCTTCAGCACCAGTTCTTTACAGATTTTTGATTCACCAAAAAAAATTTAGTTTTAGCCATGGTCTAACCCAAAAAAATTATTTTACTTTTCAGAGTTCATCATTATCTGCTCAGGTGTACACCTTTGGTGCTGCCTCTTGCTGCTTTGCCATTGTATGGTGAACTTTTCTGTTTAGTTCAACCCACTGAGATGGAGGAGGACTGATCCTGATTTTCCTATGGGGTACAGGAAGAAATAGCACCCTGGTGACAAGATCCCTTTTAAACCTGTTGCCATAGTAACAGGCAGACAATCTTCCTCTTTACATAACCTCCAGATTGGGAATTTTTCAAATCCGGGTGCTGTCTCTTTTCTGCCTGACTGAGCTCTGTTTTGGATTTGTGACAAACACTGCAAACATTAATTGCCTGTGCCCACAATCACTAGCACCCAGATGTTCCATGTGGCAGTGATGGGCCAAATGGTGACTCCTGTTCCTGGGACAAGGTGGTGGTTTAAATACGGGTGAGTTTGAGACAAGATATCTCAATATGCTGCTGTCTGTTCTCTTGTGAAGAGAAATGACACTATAAACAGATGGAAAATCAAGTGAAGTTGCACAATAAATGGTGGCAACTGAACTCAGCAGTGAAAGCTGGGATTGCATTAGCAGTCTTTGCTGATGTTTATGTTGCTGCACTGCTTTTGCCAGTGCAAATTCCCTTGGGAAGACAGTTACCTATGTGCCCAGCACTCTGACAGAGAACTGCAGTCATTTACCTCCAGTCTGGAAGCATCTCCACAACCCTGGTTGTGCCTAAATTCTCCCACTCCAACAGAACCTAAGCAGGCAATTATGAATGTGGAGGCAGAGTATGGTAACTTTTTTCCAGAGGAAATTGATAGGACACGATTTAAGCTGCTCATTATAGAAATACATTTAAAAGGTTTCCAGTTTATCCTTTTGAAAAGGGAGAATCCAATGAAGACATTCACTGAGGAAGGAAGGTGTGGCTAATCTGTCAGTCTCCCATCTCATCATCTATCTCATCTCATCTCATCTCATCTCATCTCATCTCATCTCATCTCAATCTCATCTTAATCATCATCATCATCATCTCATCTCTGCAGCCATCACACTCTTTATGGGAAGGTAAATGTTGCATGTCAGGTATGCATCCAGGGGTTACAGAGGTCAGCAGGCTATGAGGGAGAGAAAAATGTCCCTTCTTTGCTAACACCCCACACGTGAAATCATTTAGCACAGAAATATTTGTTTATGAATGCATAACTCCCTTTTTATTCTGTAGTAAAAATGGGTAAATAATTAATTACAAATATCCTATTTGATTATTGTTACATCCTTATAAATATCTTTACCTGTTTGTGAATTGACCTTGGGCCTAATGGGATTTTTGCAGTCATTTGACATTATGAGGCATTTAATTTTTAGAAACAGCTTCTGATCTGCAGATTTTTAGTAAGCATTTGTTGCCAACAACCTATAATAAAATGCTGGACAGTTAACAGGTTTTTATATGTTCAGGCCATATGATATGATTTTGTTCTATGACTGAAAGTAATTTAAAGAATAAGTTCTCAAGCATAGCTAAAAGGAATTTAAAGTTCAAAATTGATTTTCTGAAGAGCATTTCCTATGATTTCATTAGTGTTTTCTACAATCTTGATTATCACGCCAATAACCTTCTACATTACAGTTTTGGGTACAGAAAAACAAAGAATATGAAGTGGAATTATTTCAAGACATGGTGGAATAAGAAAAATAAGAAAGGCTTTTTTTTTTTTTTTTGCGGTATCTGTTAATCTCGTCACAATAAGCTAATTATAGGGTGACACTGAATCATATTGGGGCATGTCATATTTAGAATCTCTTGTAAATTTGAAAGAATTTTATATTGTCATACCAAATCACCTGGCTACATATTTTTTATTATATGACAGAAAGATAGCCCTGTGGTTAGAGGATTAACCTGGGAAATCTGCAGTCAAGTTTTCTGGCAGCCATGAGTTATTTGCATAGTTCAGGACAATACCATGGGCAGGGGCATCAATTGCCATGGAGAGGCTGACTTTACCTCACTGGGTTGCAGTGGTCCTTTGTGCACGTCTCTTGTAGACTCCCTGCTTCAATTCCCCATAGAACTAGGATAAAACTTCTGTACCTCTGAATGTTAGTATCACAATCCAGGGGAACATTCAGTCTGTGGCTCATCTATGAATTAATACCAGAATGTTACTGTGCCTGCCGATTACTGGGATGAATGTCACTGTAGTGGTTACTCTGTGTGGCCAAGCCATGTGTCTGGCTGAAGTCTCACCTGCTTCAGTCAGTCTTCATATGTTTAACTATCCCTGGATGCTCTGGGGGAAGATGCAGCAAGGCATGGATGTGGCACAGACGAGAGTCAAGATCTCGCTGACAACCTCTCCTCTGTCCTTGGGAAAATTTCTTGTAGTGCCTGGCACATGAAGCTAAAACCCTTGAGAAGTGTTCAGACACTGACTGCACTGAGTGCATGGTAGAAGGACAGACAGACTGAATAGTCAGGACTTTATTAATGCTTTCATTTCAAGAACAGCCATGTCCTTTCTTCCTTCCAACACATGAGGTCATAAAGGCATGATCATGCAATCAACAGTGACTGAATAACCATGAGTTACTGTCTGACACTTGAACCTTACCAATTAATCGAAAGCATCAACTGTGAAATGAAAATACATGTTTGTAACCTGCCCTTAAACTCCCTTACAGTTTACTTTGCAATTGGGGCATGTTAAGAGCATTATTAGTCGCTGCAACCTGTCTTACAGGTTTCAACCTTTTCCTTAACATCAACTCAATACTCATTCCTGAAGAGAAAACAGGAATTTACTGCAGTAAAAAGCCTTTAGTGCAAGTTCTCTTTCTTTGCTTGACATGAGATGCTGCTAACTATAGAAATTGTGTAAAGTAAATATTTTTCTTACCTGTAAAAAGGAGTTAAAATATTTTTTCAATAATCTATTTTCCCCTCATTACTCTGTGCATGTACTACGTATTAAAACATATGTTTAAAGAGAAGTTAATCCCATCTTCCCTGTTCACATTTCTGTAACTATTTGAATGCCTTTCAAAGAGACATTTTTCTATGTCTCTTGTTAAGATTGCACTATTTGCTTTGGACACCTAAAGCAAAATATTGCCTTACCCTTTACATGCCTAAAGTAAACAAGACTGAGAAATTTTCAGATAGCACAGAAAAGAGTAGTTTCATTAAATGTTTTTTTTTTCCTAATACAGCAACATTGTTTAGATGATATAAACACCAGATAGAAGAAAGCTTGGAATGATGGAACTCCAGTTTCTGTGGGACTTACAGTGAGCTGCTTGACATCAAAAGTCAGATCTCTTGCTCCCATCACCACGCCCTGCTACCTTTATTTTCTTATTTGGTTAACCAGTTTTCTTATTTGAGATATTCCTAGTGAAAAGAATAGGAATTTTTGGTGTGAGTGCAAATCTTGTAACAATAATACTTATCACCCTGAACTCTGGTAACAAAATAAATATTAATGGTAGAGCCATGAAGTAATGTTCTCAAAAACTGACTGATAATGCTTGGATAAGCTTTTTTTTTGAAGGAATACATTGCCCTTCTGCCTGTTTTAACTAAAGAGGTCTTTTATAGAATCAATAATGGAAGAGTTGAGATCAGTCCTATCTCTTGATACCTTTTTCCAATGAGGCAGTGGATAATTTTATTAAAAATATTATTTAATGACTATTCAGCATTTTCATTCTCATGAAATACTGTGCAAACATTAATTAAACCCCACCAAAGCCACAAACCTCACTCGGAAATTCTAAACCCATTTTACAAACAAGGGCCTGGAGCCAGAGATCATTCAGTACCGGAGAGATCACAACTTGAAGCTCCTCAGGACAATGAGAGTCTAGAAAAATGAATGGCCCTGCAGCTAAAACTACCTCAAAGAACATCATCCCAACTCTGTCTTGACTTAGGACAGTTTATTTTACTTCTCAAGGAAAGCCCTTTCTGTATTTTCTTCAGGGATGAAGGTCTCTAGCAGTCTGTCAGCAGTCTGTCTTGCTGTTCATACAAAATTATGACATAGTCATTGGGTTATGTAAATACAGAAAAGAAACAAGCCCATTTCCATAGTCCAAGGATTAGAGTATCCACCCAGAACCATATTTCTCTCTAATGAATAATTAATGTTATACGTATGCAACTACAAGAAAAAGTGAAAGCTGAGAAAGATCTGTTTGCAGTTTTTTCACTCATGTTACATATAGGGTTCACTGATTTGAGCACAAATCTTCATGTGATAGAGCACAACACTGGGGCAAAGACAGAAGGACAGATATGTCCTACCCATCTCTAGAGGGGTAGCACATTAGCACAGCTGTAACTGCAGAGCTTGTCTACACAGAATTTAACTAACTATCACACAACTTTTCTAAAAGTCTTCCCAATTTCAGTGATTCTCTCAAGGGGAGAAGAGGATATGTTTTTACATTACCTTTTTACATTATATATTTTTACAGTAGTGATGCTATCCAGTCCACTTTGACCACCTCCAGTTTGGTGATTAAATCCTGTCAGGAAGACGGGATTTTATTCTGAAAATATTAAAGCCTTTTCCCATGTATTATCTAGCAATCTTTGGTACTTACTTTCAGAGGACTGTAATAAGGACAAAACTGAGGAGTCAGGACAGATTTTTCCTTGCTTTTGGAATATTTTTTTCAGTCACTTGGCCATAAATAGTTGAAATGTTGGAAAGCAGCTTAACTTCTTTGTAGTCTAGTTGTTATTTGTTGTTCTTATTGCTGTTTTACTTTCATGTTTCTAGTTTCTGACTAATCCCCATCTTCTTCCTAGTCAGGGTTCTGGATGATTGGTCAGTTAGAATATATCTTTGTGTTAATCTTTGACTACCTATTTCATAAGAGGGTCCTTGCTCCTATACAAACCTGATATTTAATATTATCGACTTGTATATAACTTACTCTGGCTCCAGAAATCCTGCAGTTCTTTCTCAAACAAATGGGAAGGAGAACAATTTTGACTTACTTCTAAAGCATTACTTATCTCACTCTTCATTAATTTTCTAAAGTAGGACAAACCTGCTATGTCCTAGAAAAGTCTATCACCCTTCATTGACTCTAAAAGAAGTCCCAAGATCTGTAGTTTAGACATCTACATCTGAAATACTTTCCAACTCTCAGATTAGATTGATTCTAACACAGGGCATCTGAACTCCTTCCTGTGTGCTGTGAAATGGGACAGCAGGGTGAAAAAACTCCAAATGTCCAAGAAGGCTGAGAGATTTGTTCATTTCATAACTCACAGGATCCACTTGTGAGATTCATAGGAAGCCTCATGTTAAATGATATCTTCCCCTTTACATCACTTTGATTAAGGCAGAAACTGACTGAGGCCTCTTCAGTCTCTTCCTTAATACATTCTTCTGTCTAATCTTTGGAATGTATCCTGTAGCTTTTCTTCCCTTGTTTTGGAATGTTAAGTGAATAAACAAGTCCAGTACAGATATTTTTATGTTGAACATTTATGACACTCCATGATTTGAGTGCAACTAAGTGGCAACACTATTTGAATCCTCTTCTAAAAGATTGGCTAAACATAAGGACACAACCTATGTGAATTCATGCTCCTTGTTCTGACTGTTGGGTAGTTTTCCTTAACATGGAAACTATAATCTATCTTCCTAGCAGTGGGTAATAATACAGTCCAGGCAAGAGTTTATAATATTCTTGTCAACTACAACAGCATCCAAATAACAAAAAATAAACCATTGCAAGGTATTAACATGAGCATATGCACAAAAAGAAAAATTATTTTACACCGACTTCTGAAATGTAAGTAAGCTCATGTTGAATAAAGTGAATTTTAAGTAGCAAACACATAGAAACCACTTCCCATATCGCTTTTCTAAAAATAACCACATGAAGTAATTGCATATAAGTCAAAATTTTGACAGATTTCACATAAACCAGTGACAATCTGAGTATGAAATTCCAGGAACAGAAACTCAGTTTTTCACAATCTAAATGTATAAAACTGAAGCCAGCAGGACATTTTAGTACTAGCCTTGTAAGACAGAAGTATCAAGATTTCACTCATGGGCTTTAAGAGTTTCTGATTTCTTGCTTCTGTTATTTTTTCAGATTGAAAAGGTAACATTGAAAACTCCATCTGCATTTAGGATGTTCTCTAAAGAGTAAGACAAAGAGAAAAAGATAAAAGAAGGAAGGTTGGCAATTTCCTTGAATACCTTCTTTTGAATTCTCAGTTGCCTGAGTGTTACTCAAATCTGATGATTTTCCTTTGCATTCTCTAACCTTATATAGCAGATGAGAAATGCCCAGAAGGATTTGACTGAGAGTTTTTTGACCACTGTCACTGACAGTGGTGGGCTCCATGGCAGGGGCGAGGCCGTACCCCAGAGCAGCCTCCTGTGCCCCAGACCGCGGCTGTGCCCAGCCTCGGGGTGCACAAGCGGTACCAGGTATCTGAGAGATGTATCTGTACCTAGCTCCTCCTCTGGCGTCCCTGGAAAACTGAAGCTCGACTTGAGCAGATCGCCACCCTCTTCTTCTGAAAAGACAGAAACAAAGTAGCTATTTAATAACTCTGATATTTTTCTACATCCAGACATAACTGTCCACTAGTTTTTAAATCCACTCAGTGACACCTATTACCATTCAGGACTTCTGTTAAAGTGAAGCTGCTGAGTTGCTGTTATCTGCAGTATCGATCCCTTTGCCAGTTTTTCAAGTTTTCTTCTATTAGTAATATATTAATTATTATTATTTTAATGTTGCTAGACATTTTCAAATCACTAATATCACATAATATTCATAAATGCCTTTTTTGTAATGTCTTTTACATTGTTCTTTCCAATTTTTTTTAGTCACATTAAATTGTATTGACTTTTAGCCTTCATGTAATTATTCTAGAAGAATCCTTATTGCTGGTCCTCCAGTTGCATCTCTAGCACTTACCACACATGATTCTTAGGTCACTTTTATTACCTTCTATACAAAAACATTTTAATTCTGCCATTGTGAATTATGATAATGTTGTGATGATGACTTTTTCCTATCAATAACATTTACTTTTTTTCCAGAGATAACTTTTGAAATTCTGAAAGAGTATTTAAACTTGGATGACATGTATATGCTGCATGAATGCAGAAACCACCTGAATGGCACCAGAGTGCAGATCTGAGCTACCCTGCTTATATCCCTTTCAGAGCTGCAGTTTGTTGCCTCTGCATCACCCTTTTGTCATGCTGGCATATAAACTAATTTTGGACCAGGCACCTAGTCTAGATATTTCTGAGATAATGGAGATGCAAATGGAAAACTGGGTCAGTAACGATTCCATGAGATGCAAGATTTGCTTCAGAATATGTACATTATGATACAAAATATATCAGCAATATGTTTCATCTATTTACTCAATACTACATTTTTAATGTTTTTTATGTTTTTCCCTATTCTTCATGTTTGCTGGTGTCTCAGATGGGTGGGAATTATTGAGTATACACAGCCTGCCACTTTCTTATCATGTGTGTATGTTACAAGACACTCAAGAAGAACTGGGAAATAATGGAGAACCTCATATCCTCTCAGTATACATTCAACCAGCAGCTCTTGAAAGAAAGATAAAATCAGGTATTGCAGACTATGTTTTTCTGGTGCACAACCAAGGACCAGTGACTTCCAAATAACTCACATCAGTTCATGTTATCATACCCTCAGACAGGCAGATCTGTAAGGTCAAACCAACTCAGACTTTTCTAAAGAGTATCTCAATGAGACCAGCTGGTTTTTTTTTTTTGGTGTGGCTTACAGCAGACACACAGTTTTGCCTGCTTCAATGCTCCATTTAACAAACACATGCATTTTGCATATTTCTTGGTCTTGGTTACACTTTTTATTTGTACTCAAATTTTTTCCCAATTATCTCACAGCAAGCAAAATGAGTGAATATACTCATGTGGATCTCTCAAGCAATTGTTCCAAGGTTTTGACAATTTCTGAGGTTAAGAATATCTAATTGATAACAATGAGTATTATAGCACAGATACTGCATAGAAAATTAATTCCAAGGATGTTAAGAATGTTGGATAAGCGGAGCTGTCAAATAAACATCCTGTTTAGAAACTCAATTGTTAAATAAACTCAGTCTGCTAAAATACAGTCTACAAGAGATCTCAGTAAGTGATGGATGAAAAGTCATGCACAATTTAAAAAATGACTGGCATATGAATTTAAATTAAACTTCATTTGGAGAGGTAATGGACAACACTAATTAAATAAAAGCACAAATTAGGCAGTTTCCATGGAGACTTTGCTCACATGATCTGCCTATATTGTATAACTCATACGCTTGTCCTCTAATGTGGCTGCACAGGAATCAGTTATAAGTAATGAAAGTTATAACAAAAATATTCGGAAGGATCCTTTACATTCTTGTAATTAAGTAGACCTTGCTGCTAACTTCAAAATAAAGAAGATAGTTTTATATTTTTGAAAAAGATATTTATTGATTCTAAAAGTCTGTCATGCACATATATTCAGAAACACATACAGAATGAATGGATAACATTATTTTCCTTTGCAAGAAATCAGCATCATAAAACAAATCTGACCAAAACTAGACTAAGATGCTGGGAGTAGGCTAATTCAGACTAAACCTTTGTGGGTGTGAAGTGTTTGAGGAAAAAGAAAAAAAGGAAAAAAAAATATTTTCCAAAATTTAAGGGAAAGGTCATACAATGAGATCAGTAAGTCAGATTCTGACTTTGCTGTAAGCATTTCTGTACAAATTTGGACAATCCACTTAATCTCTTTCTCTCTCAATTTCCCATTAGAATTAGGATTAAAATTAATTTCTTTCTTGTAGCTGTACTACATTTGTTAATGTCAGTGAGCCTATTGTCTAGAAACAGAGAGCACAAAGAGATAAAATGTCCTTCCTACAGAAAAGTTATATTCTGTTATAAATAGGGTCAATTGCAGATATTTCAAAGGAACTTAGAAATCCTTTGTCATTCTCTTAGGTTTCTGAATCTGTATGAGGGGTATGAGTAGGTCTTAGAAATTAGTTTACTTCCTAATTATGAGGACTTATTTATTTATATTTGATCACTATACATATTCACATCACTATTTCATTATTTCTTTTGTTTTTTCAAAAGGCTTTTATCATTTTAGCTATTGCAAAGGGTCAATTTTTGTGTTCTGCAATTATGAAGCCTAAATTAATCTAGAGTCTTGGTGGCTTTTGCAATATTACACAGATAATCTTTGTATGAGATTAAACTGTACTCCAAACTTATATTATTCCTTCAGCAACAGACATAAATGGCCTTTGTTTCTTCAGTTTAAAATTTTCCTGGAAATTGCTATTATTATTATTGACGATAAAAATGAAAAGCATGGCCTTCATTCATGAACATACAGCATTCATGAACATTTCATATCTCATAGAAAAGGAGTCAGGCAGATTATCACAGCATTCTGGCTCATGCTGAAGTGCAAGTGTCAGAGAATGAGTGCATTCATTTCATGCCATTCCCCTTCTCTGCCTCATAGATATACAGGGCCTCAGCTGCCCTTTGCTACCTACTGGTAGAACATTCTACACCAGTGGACATAGAAGAAAGTCATGTTCTTAGCATGGAATGCTTCAATGAACAATGAATTGCAAACAAAGAGATTATGAAAATAGAATGATTTACAATATAAGTTTTTTAACAATGTATGGAACACAGCTCACACACGAAGGACACATATCAATATACAAACTACTGCATCACAAAAAGGTCCAAATAGAAAACAAGACTCTTGCTCTGAACCTGAAACTAAAATATAGCAGGAAAAGTCTTTACTTTCAACAGGGCTCAAAAACATTGACAAAAAATGAAAGGCTCTAAAAATGCAGAGAAATTTGCTTTTTTGAAAGCTCAATGTATAGTAAAATGATGCTGTGATCTGCATAAGCAAGAGAGCAAAAACTATCACTTACATGTAGTATCTCATTTTCCTTTTTAAATATGTGATGCATCTGTCATTCATTCCAGCTCAACACTGCACAGATGACACTCAAAACTGTGATAGGAACTTGTCACATCTGAAGTTCTCTAGACTTAAGCTTGGAAATGTCAGGAGATATTGCTGAGTTGGAACCAGCTTGACACATCCAGACAGATCATTCAACCCTGAAGCTACTACATGTACAGTGGGAAATGACACAGACCAGTGCCCAAGATCAAGCTGGTGTGGCACAGCTTTTGTCCCCAGTACAGGCTGGATGTCTGCCAGGAGCGTGGCCTGGCTTCTGCTGTTCCATACCCTGCTAAGGAGATGTTCTCTAGGGAAGCACTGCTTGGCATGTCTGGTCAAGGGTATGTGCTGTGACAGGGATGAATAATCACTTTGCCCACCCTTCAAATTTTGTCATTTCAGCTCTAACCTCTGTCTACTCTCTGAACCTGATCTATTCGTTTAAATTCTCTTTCTTCACCTGCAAAGTCTTGCCTCTTTGTTGGACTTCATTTTTCATGCATTCATTCTACTCTTAATAACCAGGCAAGCTGTTTCCATCTCCTAAATTGTACTTCTTTTGTAACCTATCCATCCACAAAATAGGCCCCAGTGTCAGTGAACTTGTTGCTCACATACTTTAAAAGGTTCACCTCAGCAAGACTTATAATCAATTAACTCCCTTCTCCATCACCATATAAGAGTAAGACTGAACTAGAACTGATACTGAACTTCTTAGTTCATAGGATTTTGATTTATTTATTATTGACCTGCTCTGGACCTCACATCAATTTTTTTCACTGTGTGCTTTTCTTTCAGCCTGCAAGCTCCCTGCAAGCTGAGAAAGCAAAATCACCTCTTCCAGACTAGGGAAACTTAAAGATCTAGAAGAGAAATCTCCTGTACCTCAAGTCCTGCTATGCAATCAAAGCATTTCTTGCAGGGGGCCTTGCACCCTGGCCAAAGACATCTCCAGACTGTTCAGTATATGTCATGAAAAGAGAGAAATGAGAACTGGTCCTAAACTCAGGAATACTACCAAATGTCTGGGAGATGTTATGGACTCTTCACCCCTCCTGACAGCTAATTGGATTGATTTGGACCTTCCCCAAGAGGCCAAAAAAAACTTCTAGAAAACTTATTCCTTTCCTCACCCAATCCTCCAGAGGTTACATCCAATCTTTATCACATCTATAAAGCAAACCAGGCATGGTGAAGGCTCTTCCTCTGGCCATGAGGCCAACTGGCATGGTCTAGCCATATCTTCAAGAACAGGTTGGATCCATCCAAACTCTGATGGGGGATGATCCCTTGTCTATACTAATTCCCTAGTAAAGCCTGGGGATTATTTGGGACAGAGAAAATTAGTTGGCCAAGTGTAAAACTAAGACAGGGACCTGTCTGAGCAGCATTACAAGTAATCAAATTCCTATTTGTTGGGCATTGTCCTGGCACTGTTTAATTTACTACAGATGTAGCCCAGGTGGCAGCATTGTCAAATACAATATTCTCATGCATTGTTCTCATAGCATGCTGATAAGCAACACAGAAGGACAGCAGGGCTGGGAAAACTCTGATTGAAATGAAAATTAAAGCTGATAGTAGCACTTTTAGGGTTATTGAGGTTTTCCTTTGCAAGAGGCCTGTGTGAAAAGTATTAACAGTAAGAGGAAGTAATTGTTTAATTAAGTTGCTTTTGCTTTTCTCATCACAGCCTCCTTTTTCTTATTCTTATTTTTCACTCACACACACATGCACACACACACACAAACACACACACACACACAGAAATGTTCCTGAAGAATTCTGCAAAGATCTTTTAATTCCAGTATGCTGGCTCAAGCACTGGCCCAAAAGGATATTGCTAGAAACAGGGCAAATACAGAGATTGCCTAAAATACCCTTCCAACTTCCTGCAACCAGCACTTAAGGGACTTCCTGAGACAGAAGTTTAATCTAGACTATCATTTTTAACAGCCACCAATGGGCCTATCCTCTATGGATTTATCTAATCTTCTCTGAGCCCATTTATACTGATAGCCTCTACTGCATCCTGTGCCAATGCACCTCACAATCTAATTATGCTTTATTTGAAAAATAATTTCCTTTTTGTTTGTTTATCAGGATGCCTGATAATTAAATTAGGTGCCTCTAGTTCTTTGGTTGTGAAAAATAATGGATCATTGAGCCCTACTCACTATGTCTATGTAATTTATAATTGTGTAGACCATATCCCTCCCTTAGTCCTCCATTTTCCAAACCAAAGAATCAATCTGTTTAGTATTTTATTATGGCAAAGCTGTTTTAAAACTTTCATTATCCTTTTCACTGTTCTCTGTACATTTTTTTTCTCTGCCATACCATTTTAAGATGCAGCAGCCAGAAATTCAAATGGCTTTACAGTATGTTTTTTTTAATGTGGTGTGGTGTGGTTCTCTGCTTTTTTCTTCTATTTTTTAATATTTTCATCTGCCCTTTTCATAACTTAGATAATTCATTAGTCATATTACGTTGTGCCCAAGAGAGACAATTTGTTTGGCTTTCCAAACACAAACATACTTCTCTTATATACTACACTAATAAATGTTGAAGAATCCCAGCCTTTTACTCAGCTCAAATTACTGAGCAAAAACAAACCACCCTTCACACCCCCTGAAAATCAGGACTGAGGAATTGCTGTTCTCTTCCTTGTTCTCTTGCTTTCATCCTGCCTTTCCACTTTTATATAGTATAGTACCACACAGCAGGACTATGAAATCAGGCATCAGTTTTTGGAGGCACACAGCCTAATAAATCAGGGAGCGGAAGCTGGCAATGTCCCCCAGATCTTATAATGGAAAAAGAATAAGATAAAATATATTGCAGGGGACCACAGAAGCTGTCAGGGATCATCTTGGTCTTGGCACTGTAACTCCTACCTCCCAGCTTTTGGCAGCTTAAAATCATCCACAAAACACAGGTTGGTTGCCTTAGCAATATTGTGGTAATCACCCTGAAAGTCTTTGGTTCCCTACAGCAGCCTCTCCTGAGCCAGCCAGGGTAATTTTGCTCCTTGGAAGGCTTTCTGAGCTGCCTTATCCCTTTTACCCCAGAGATCTGCAAGTTCCTCTTCCCTTCCTCACTTAAAGCAATAATAGCAAAAATGTGTTGGATGATGCTGCAAAGTCTTAGAGTTACTTTTCAGTCATTCTAACACTTAAATGAATAATTCACTTAAACAACTCAATCTTTTCATATCGAAATTAACAAGTGACTGCGAGCAAAAAAAGAATAGCTCAGTGATAAGACATTGGGTTCAAACTTGGCTCTGTGTGACGTGCTTCAAACAGCCTAAGAAATTCCTAAAAGCTCTTCCTGGATTTTTCATGGCTGAATGACTATGTGAAGCCCTGAAAAAACTATTTACCCTTTATTGTTTTTCAGGATCTGTCAGAGGAATCCCAAATATTCTATAATAAAAAGTGTGAATATTAAAAAAATATAGTATCCCATTATTGTGAATTATAACCTCCATCCTGTGAACCCAGTAGTTCTGGATACCCCAGAAAAATCTTTAGTTCTCCCTAAAACTCTTCAGAATCCATTATATTTCTTTACTCAGGCAAACTGCAACAATTGCCTTTGGTACATTTTCATCTTCCACCACTGTGCCAGCTCTTGGAAGGACTCCCAGCTACCTCACAGTGGACAATTAAGGAGGTCCAAGAAGTCTATCTTGGACCTTGGCGGAGAGGAAAAATAGAAAATGCACATCAGAAACACAGTAGGATTTTGCACAGCTGTGAAGGCTTAACTATCCTGTCAGAGAAGTAAAATGCTGACCAAGTCTATTAAAATACATGCAGAAATTATGTGAAAACATACTTAAGAGAGTCAAAAGTGAGGAAGAATGCCAGAGCAAAGTGTAGGACAGAGTGTGTAGGACAGGAAGAGTCCAGTAGTGAGAGAGGAGTATACAAGTCAGAAAACTTGACTTACACCTCTCTTAAAAATACATAAAAATTGTCCCTGAATTGCACTGGTTTGTGAAGAGGAAACAGGATATTTCTCTTACTGGATGAGTGTAGTTATTTTAGTGATTTTTTTCCTGCATATGCATGGAAATGAAAAATAATTTAGAAAAAAATAAACTGTAGATGAAATTAGTAATTTCAATTTATTTCAAAATCATTTTTAGAAAAGGCATTTCTTTTAAGATTTTCCTTAAAAATGGCTGAAATGTCTAATACTAAACTATGTTTGACAGAACATGGGTTTTGTAACCTTTCCATTGTCAGGTTAAAACTAGATATTCTCACACTATATTTTGCTTTACTCTTTAGTAAAAACCACAAGAAGATATACAGCAACTATTACTAGTAGGTCATGGCATTCTGATTTTACAGATTCATTTTATGGTGGGGCAAAAGGTCTGAGCAATGTGCCAGTCTTTCAAATGTTCAATAAATAAGATATTTTAACATTAGAGAACAACTGCAGTTCTTCCACTGATCTACCATGGCAGGAGACATTTAGAATGGAAAACCTTCGACCCCAATGGGATGTGAGGGCAAAGTCAGCAGTTCCACTGAAAAGTGAAATTAGCTATTAGTATCTGCAGCTGTGAAATCCCTCAATGAGGCTTTTGACATTAGATGATGAAGCTCTCTATAACTGGAGACAGGATGTGCATGTGTTTTTCTCTATGTGCAAGGTTAAAAGAGAGCAGAGGGAGGGCTTAAATATATTCATTCCTACACAAGAGAATTTTGGTGAGGATTTCTGTGAACGCTTAAATGCTGGGGTGGTAAGATTGACAGCTGGTGGGGTTTTTTATTTAGCAAATATGATTACATATTATATAATGTGCAGCTTCCTTTTGGCAATTTAAGCAGATATGAAATTCAGTACCTAAAAATGAGCCCTTTTTCTCTCTCAAAAATAGCAATAACCAGGACAAGTTTTCTTCCTAGAAAGAATCATGGGTCTGGAGCAGCTGTAGCAGGCGTAGACTGATGAATCAGGATGCCTCATTTCTTTGCCCTGTGTTTTCATCATCCTGTGGGTGCTGCTGAAATTATGCTCAGCGGCTCAGATTTAACGCATTTTCCAGCAATTGGTTATTAGTTCCTCCCCCACCATCCCTATGTCATTGCAATGTGAGGCTTGCTCTGTCTTCTACTGCCTTTCATCTCTCTCATCTTTCCCTTGTCCTGTATCCCTCTTTTTTACATCTCCTTCATAGATATACTTTATTTTTGCTGCTTTTTTCCTTTTAATTCTCCCCCATTAGTCTTTTTTTTTTTCTTTTTTAAATTATCTTCTTCTTCCACCCACAGTCTTAATACTCTTGAGGCACAAGTAATATGGCATAGGTTGAAGGTCACCTGAAGATTTTGTGCATGATGCATGTATAGTCCCAACTATGTGCTTTGCTGAGTTATTTGTACCACCAGGTCTTTAATGGAGCACTGCAAATATTTAGAAAAGCCAAAGAAATTTTCCTTATTCCCATAGCAATTTTCAGCTACGAATTATAAAATCACAGCTTAGAAATAACTTAAAATTAATAAAATTGTTGAGTGATAATCTAAAATGAAAGAAACATCTATATTTTCAAATTAATTTCATACCGTTTTATCTTTTTTCATGAGCTAAAGAGATGTCAGGCAGCACATCTTCAAGGTAGAAAAATGAAACTTCTAAAAAAGTCAAAATAGGGTGCTTCAACAATTGAAAATCTCTTTTTTCCCCCCTACATTTTTATTTTAAGAATGAATTTGTTTGGAACTGACTCATAAACAGTTTCAGTTTCAGGAAAGTTGTGCTTTATAAAGAAAAGGGTTTTGCCAACTACCTCACCACAGAGAGCTTTCTCACTAATGCAATTGTTTAACACTGCACAGTGGGTGCAACCCTCCTTGGGTCCTCTCTAGTTGCCCTAGAAATTGTGTAATATATAGCAGATATTTCTGTGATTGTTTAGGATACACAGACACACTGACTCATTACATTTTAAAACCAATTACAATGTGCCTGAAGTGAACCTTTCTGTTTGTTGGTCGACATTCAATTACAACCTGTGCAGCTGCTGGGTTATTTGGATTTTCCCTATAACACAAACAGAAATGAAGTTGAAGGAGAATCAATTCTCTGTGTGGCCAGTGAAAATGGAAAGCAATATGATAAGCTGTCCATTGTGGGATGGGCAGAATCAGTAGTTAGGATGTTGCAAAAGGTATATAGGTGCTTGGCCAGTTCCTAATCTTAAAGTTCACTGTACTGATCTCATCAAAAGAAACGAATTTTTCATTTACTTTCTCAAGGGTAGGCTTTTCACTGAAGCACCTGCGGAGCCTGGGCACCTTTGTCTTCCTCCCCTTGGTGGGGAGGAGTGGGAAGCTCTAGACTGATCTCTGCCCAGCCCATTTCTCCAGGGACTAAGGACAGTGCTAGGTTGCCAGGCTCATCACCTCCAGTCCTCAAATGAGGGCCTAAAGCAAAATGACATTAAGCCAGACTGTCATGATTACTTAAAAAGGAACACAAATATTTGCTCTCAGCAAAGGTGCTATTTGTTCACGTCACCTCACTAGCTGTCGTTATGTTTGTAGCTGCTACACTGGCAGAGGTACAACCTACATTTCTTCCACATTTAAGTGCTGCTATTCCTACTTGATCCACAAAGTAAAATAGTTTCCAGACCTTGTTCACTACAAGGATTTGCTTTGAGTTCTGTGTGAGTGGGCAAATACCCACACAGAGCCAAGGTCACTGACATTATTCACATGGACTCTTTCTACTCCTGTATCTGCAAGGCACTAAAGGTGCTTTGCACAGATGTTCACCTGCCCTTTTCCTGCCCTGGCAATGATACATGATCAGGAATACATCCAACTTGCTCTTTGGAACAACTCACATGACTGAAAAATTTAACAACAAAAAAAGGTTTAATAACATTAGCTTAGATACTTGACCAGGTATGGTTGGTTTAATGTGCTTAAGAATATCAGCTCTGCTGAAGTAACCATCCATCTGCCTGTAAGGTAAGTCAAACCAGTTAAACCATAGCCTGTAAGGTAAAAGTACCTGGAATTAGATCAGATCTGCCAATAGTACAGTGTAAAGAAGTCCAGTTACCAAGCGTCAGCACACATATGGTGACTTAATAAACTGCTGCAACACACTACTGTGGCAGGGCCCTCACTTTGACCTGTCCATCACAGACAGAAATATATCGGAAACTAACACATCATTCATTTTACAGTTACATTTGGGCTGTTTCAGTACCTTGAACACAGTATCTTCTAATTGCAATCCATTTTTACCACCATATTACTCCAATAGTTGTTTGGGACACCCATAAACATTTGCTGGGATGTTACACACAGTGATGCAGTATTTCAGCCATGGCTGCATTTTCAAGGGAAGGAGGAGAAAGGCTTGTATCAGGCCTTCAAGCTCACATTACAGATGGAAACCAAATGATTACTGCCAGGCTCATTTTGCTTCTCCATATCTTTGTTTATTCAAGGCCATAAATAGGGGCATCAGAAAGGCCAGAAGCCGAAAATGGAATACTGAGACTTTACTTTCTGATGCAATGCTCAAATCAAGCCCAGGCTGGTAGTGACAAACTCCTTGGCTGAAAATGAATTAGCGAATTCTGTGAATTCCCACGAGAGAGGCATGCCATCATGACAAAACTTTCATCTCTTCTCTGTTGTCTTAGAATGAAAGGGCAAGAGGAATAAAATAACCTGTCATCTTCTTACCCCATCAGAGTCAAGTCACATCAGCAAGACAATCCTAGGAATCTTGCTTCCATGTACCCATTATTCACCCATGCAACTGGATGTAGTTCCTATGCTGCCATTCTGGTAGCTCTTAAGGACACTTGCAAATTTAAAGACTGGAAATATGGTTTTGTTCTATGGAAATCCATGAGTAAGGCCTCCACAATTTTAGTAATTTGGTCTCTCAGTAATGAGATTTGAAATGAGTTTAAATCAGTGCTTAATTTCTGCTCTTTCAGGACAATGGCAGTGATTAGTAGTAATGTTTGACTTCCACTTCCATTTTTTTTTAATGCAGCTGTAATACTGTCTGCATTTGGCTGCTGCTTTAATGATTACTAATGACTTTATTTTGAAAGTAATATTACTTTTTGTATTCATTCTCCAGCCTCTGAAGAAAAAGATAATTTGAGTCAAATTATGCAGTCTCTTCATACAAGACCTTCCATTGTTTTAACTTTATTTGGAGTCAGTCCAAAGGAAAATGGCAAAGGCACTGAAAGCACACCATGTATTTACAGGTGGCAGAAAGAATATGACTATGTGAAAGTGGCAGCTAAAAATAAATAAGCAAAAAGATGCCATGCTGACCAAAAACATGTATCAATTACTTCCTAGCCATCATTTCCAGCACTGAAAGCATTAAATGGGTTAAATTTCACTGTTGTACCCACAGTTCTTTTATGTAGAATAATCTCCCATCACATCCATGCAGACAATCCCCTATGGCAGCACTGATGGCAGCACTCTTTTCAGTCTCTTAATTAAAATGCAACCTCTGAGCATGCTTTATTTATTTTTAATCCCTTCCTTTTGGATTTTCTGAGGAATTTTTCTTGACTAATTCTTTGATGGATAAATAAATTTTTGAGTGAGAGCATTGTTGGGGGTTTTGTTCTTGTTTTTATTTCTTTTTTCACTTATTATTCCTGTTCTTAGAAAATATCAACTCCTTGAGGCCTAAATTTCTTTGCAAGAATGTATCAGTTTTGATGAAGGTTTCATCTTCCAGTCAAAGAGAGAAGGAAATCTTGGAAGAACTTGCTAATTTTTACCTTGATTCAGCATAGAAGAAGCAGCTGTCAGCTGTTACTTTATCTGGGTCAGATTTGTTAGAAAACAAGTCCCTCAAGTGCTCAAAGTGCCTTGGTGTTATTGACTTGATATTTTCTAGGGTTTTAGTGGACCTATTTAAACTAATTTAAATGGTTAAATGTTTGTTAAGACAGAGGGAGGATGAGTCACCATGCCAAAAACCAAGTAATGTCAAGTAGAATAGAAAAAGCAGAAAAACATGTTTGAGTTTCTCATATTGCTACTAGTGGTCATACACCTCTTCAGCCACTCATTAAAAAATAGGAGAAATGAAAAAGCAACCATAAATGTTTCAGCTGGGTCTGTTTAGGATTAAGCTTGCTTTCTTCATGTCAGCCCAATGAAGGAGGAAGAGGAAGGATGTTTGTGGTTATGGCAATAACCACATTATTGTGATTATGGATTTGTCTTCCAAGTCATCACTATGGTTGCTGAGCCCCTTGTTTCTAAGGAATGGCCACACGCCTGCTTATGGGAAGTAGTAAATGAATCCTCTGTTTGGTTCCATGTACACCTCTTACTTTCTTTATTAACTATCATTATCTTCTGCCATGAGTCTTTTCACCTTCCTTCTGTTTTCTCCCTGTCTTGTGGCAGAGAGAATGAGGAAGCAGTAGTGTGGGCATTTGGCTGTTGGCTGAGGTCAGCCCACAACCCAGTTTTGCCATCATCCTGAAAACTTGCAATCCTGACAAGTCCTGTGATAGTGAAAAACTGTTTTCTGTTCAATTCTCCAAATAAGACCAGTACCTGTTTGAATATCCTCCAAACTTCATTTGAAATTACTAACATTTGCACCACCCAAATGGTTGACTTAGTGAACAGTTGGACTCAATGTTCTTAGAAGCCCTTTCCAACATTAATTATTGTATTTTGCAGGTCATTCCATAAAAAGGAGGTAAAAGGGGTTTTCTCCCCCACAGAATTTCTTTTAAAGTTTTTGGATTTATGAACAAAAGGGGAATTATCAGTGACTAAAACTTACCGCCTTTGAAAGATATAGAACATATTTTGTTGAAATGCTTTCACTGATACAAAAATCCATAATGTTATGCTCAAATACCCTCTCCTCCACCCTGAGTTTTACTACTTCATTGAAGCAGTGAGAGCAGGGCCTCCTATGCTATCCTGTGCTCACTCCAGTAGTTTTCCATCTCCTACATGCTGATGTGTGCTTATCCATCTTCAGCCCTCTGTTCTCACATCTGTAAACACACTTGCTCAAGATCATATGCCTTATTAAGAATCATTACAGCACAAGAAACTTTAATCTAGCTAGAAATCACCTGTTGCTAAGCAATAACAGCTCAGGCCTTCGCCACCAAGAATAGACACTGGGTGCTGGTAAAAACTTCACTGAAGCATGAGCAACGGCAGCCTTGTTGCCATCAGTGCTGGAGCTAAACACATCAGCCCATCTGCTGAACTAATTAAGGGAAATCACACTTGATGGCAGGATAAATATGTCCATGGATAATGTTGTCCAGAGCAGCATGACAGGGTTTCCTTCACAATTCATTAAGTTATACTACTCGTGTTCTGGACACACGGACTCAGCTCTGGGTAGACCCAGGGGACTCTAAAATATCCCTAGCTGTTCTCTTATGTTTAGTTTCTCAACTGGCAACAGCTTTCTTCTACTCAAAACTCCAATCAAAAATTGCAAATAACTAGAAAAATTCCATTAAAAGAACTCCCAGACAGAGAACTAGCCTGATATCTGTAAATTGCTGCTCAATCTGTCATAGTAATTTCTCCTCTTATTTGTTCATCTTGAAATTAAAGATTATAAATACTATTCTCCTAAATTTACAAAATCTCATTGCTGCATTGCTCAGCTCATAGTTTCCTAGTGCTACAATGCTAGATTTAACATATAAGTAATGAAATAAGTAATTAATATTATTATGGTTATTCCTAGTAATATGATAGTATTAGAAGAATTGCTTTACTGAAGACAGTTCACAAAAAAATGTCCACAATCTGGGACAGCAAAGCCCTCAAATGGAAGTTAGGACACCTGAAAACTCTACAGCCATAGAATTTTTCATCCTGGTCTTTTATTTTTTTTAAGAACACTAATAGCTTCAGGGATGAGAAATGCAACATAATAAAATCAACAAAGAAACAAATTTTTGGGTGCCCTAGGTAGGAGGATACAGATGTCTCTTGCTTAGGTCATGATTCATGTAACTGGCAAATAAATATTGTGACAATATACATGTAGAAATCTGAAAACAGACTCTAACCTACCATTATAGTAAATAAATAATGCTATTAATAGTAAAAAAAAATGGATATTCAAATGGAATGGCAACTTAGGACTGCACTGTCTGTATATATTTAAAAACCATCATTTATTGGCATATATATCTATTTCCAGTTAAAGGAATCAGATTTCCCCTGGGGATGCATCTAAGACTATACAGAACATATAAAAGTATGAGTAAAAGTAATTTCAATGTTTTTGAAAAAACCTCTTTAGGTTTTTTATTCTGCTCTTTCAATTATGTCATGTGTTATAAACTCTGTAAAAGTTTTAAAAGTAGACACTGATGCTTCCTTTGGTTGTTTCCACTCTTCTTGCCTTCTTTCTATCCATTTGAACATAATTAGGAGGAATATGATACATCTATAGCAAGGACAACATCAAGCTGAAAAATAAAATTTCCTTATATTGTGATTCATCAGATAATCAGACAAACATTTTATGGGTATAGTGGTAGAAACCTACTGCCTGCTTGCCAAGTGCAAACTGGAAAAATCTTTACCCAGCATGCTAAGCAGGAGTTTATAAGGGATTACTAAAATCCTTCCTCTCTGAAATGTTTAAGACATCACACTGTAGGTTATATTTGACTTCCTGATCCTAACAGCCTTTTTCACAATTAACAACATTTTTTTTTCTGTCTTTCCCACTACTAGTCCAAACATTTTTAGTCAACAATATATTTCTTCTATTATTTGTAAATCATACTAATAATATTTTGTTCATTTTTCTCCTTCTTCTATGGACATGAGGTCAAAAATTAGAGACAGAAGATAATTGTAGAAATCCTTCAGGGTCCTAACTACATGTCCGGCCTTCTTTTATTGCTGGGATTTCACTTCATGCACGACCTCTCTAATTTCCTTCGTCAATAATTTTTTAATATCTCTTTTTTTTCTTATGGCTCCAGATTATTCTTGATGCTTTCCTAATGAATTTGATTTTTTTTTCACTGTGTGCCCAAAACTCACCTCCACATGAAATAATAGACTCTATAATAGTCTTGTATGTCTCAAGCTTGGCTTTTATTAGTATTTCAAAGCTGTCAATTATCTGCTGAGAAAAGCAACAGGCATTCTTACTTTGTACTTGTGCTGTTCCTTAATTAATTTTCTTATTAAATTGCAAGTAATTAACATTCTCTGGCATTTAAAGTACATTTTTTATATCAGAGACTTTTTATCTAAACATGTTCAAGGTTTTGTCATGCGCTATCAATGCCGCATTTTTTTCTTTCCATTAATCTTACAGCTATTTATTTCATCATTTGGAGTCTCCTATAACAAGATGTATCAATATCCCTTAAAATTCACTTTGTTTATTACAACAACTGCTTTAGCATATACCATAGGTGAGAAAAATGTTAATACTTCTGATTTGTTGAAGTGGGTCAAGGCCAACATTTGTTTGAAAAGTCTTTAAAAAATATAACATAGGAGGTAAAAGACAGTTCATGAGCAGATGAGAAAGAAATAGTTCATACCAGTCAAGCACTTCCAAAAAGAAAAGCCTTTGTGGGAAAACTGAAAGAAATCTTGTTAACATAAATGCTGCTCAGAAAATATCCAGCATTTTCTGGCTCCTGTTCCTTGGAGTCAAGACATTTTATGAAGATATTTTGATCACAACAAGGCTTCGCCATAGCTCAGCAATGGAAAGAAATTCATTCTCCCTTGGACGACTTCCTCTGTTCTCTAGAAGCATGGCTGCAGCCCAGAGACCTGGCTGAGCAGCATTTTTAGCTCTGAGACAGTCTTGTCCTAGGAAGTGCCCAATATGGTAGTAATTTTCTAGCAGACAAATTCAAAATTTAGTGGGTTTTATACTGAACTAGAATTTAAAAGAATTACAATATCCTTCATGAAGTGAACTTTATTCCTAGGTGCAATTACAGCTTTTATATCGCAAAACAAATGTATTCTGTTGGAAAGAAATAAAAAGGAAGGAAAAGCACCTCCTGAGGAAAAAAAAAACCCAAATAAACAAACCAGATTTTGTCTGAAAGGAAACAGAAAGGTGTATAAGTAGAAAAAGAAATAAGAGAAAAATGCTGAATACAGGTAAGGAGGTTTTTATAAGGAACTAATACAAGTCTATCTAATTCCTGAGCTGATAATCCACAGAATGTGATGACTGGCAACTCAGCGTTTGCATGAGATATTGGTTAACCTTTCCACTCTAAATTTCTCCATTACTTTTAAATTTTAAATTTAATTTTTTTCTCCATCATTTTTAAATTTCAGGTATCTTTCAGCATCACTATTGTACCTGGTATATAAAATCCCACTTCTGGTCAAAATTAACCTATATTTTTTTCAATTGCCAACAGCCTTTTCTTGTTGAATTAATGTAAATTTTGGTGAGTCTGTGTGGGTTCCAAAGTGCTAGCACTCACCTTTTTTTTTTCTGCTTTTAATCATTAGAAATAAAAATACAATTAATTTATTACATGGCTGGAGTCCTGAAAATTCTGTCTTCAAGTGCCAAATGTCTTGCTTTGTCTAGGCAAAGCCAACCTTGTGAGAAAAACAAAACAAAATAAAGTCTGGGAAACAGCCCTACAAAATGTAAAAATGTGTTTGTTTTCCAAGTAAAAAACCCATGGAAAAATATATGATGAAGATAGTATTCTGCATTAGAAATGACTCACTAGACAAATTATAGGTATTTTCTCTTGTTGCATTCTTAGATTCCAGAGCAGTTTTCAGAGTATCCCTAAATCTGAATCACTACATTCTTGGAGCCCGTTTCTGCTATAACAAAATGCTTACATCCAACTTTTTGCCACTGTGCAACAAAATTAAAATCTAAACTAGGTTAAATATGCTCAGTTTGCGAAACTTTTTTATTTATTTTCCTTCTTCTCCTTTCCCTACTAGTCTGGCATTTTTATTGATAACTCTTCATGATTCATACAGACTGCACTTTACTAGAAAACCTGGAACTTGTCTTTTACCTTGCTGACCAGCTTTTGACCATCTCCTTTTTTGCTTTTCTAAAGGTTGTATGTTTGCAGTACATTTTTGCTGTGCAAAAATGACCAGATGCCAGACTTGGCATATTAGCTCTCTATGGTTAACAGTAACATGAGCAAGTCAAAGTACAAAGTCTCACAGGAAAAATAATAATAATAAAAAAAAAAACCTCATTATAAAAATGCCTTTGTTCATGATGAGTAGTTCCTTCATTCATAAAAACAAATATGAGTTGATCAAAATGACTAAAATGCATGGAAGGGATGGATAGGAGTCAAACACAACAAAGACTGAGTCTGAAACACATAGAAAATGTTAAGGCTCAAGTTATGCACGGCTGAGAAAGCAGAAAGCTGCAAAATATGTTCTCCATTTTTTTTCCCAGCCCGTGGGCTGTTGATTCTGCACCAGAAAGTCACAGAAAAAAATTTAACTTTTATCAGGCAAAAATGAGGTGGAGATTCACACATTTTTTAAAAGGAAATCAACTGTTTACAAATAGTCAGAGAGTGGAAAAAGTTGCACAATTCCCTTTTCAAAGATTTTACTTTCACGGAACTTCTTTTGAGCATGCAGAAAGAGCACATCTGAAGTGTGGAAGAATTAATGAAAGGAAAAACAATACATAGAAATTGTGAAGCATTGCTCTTACAGGTGAATGTCAAGAGGATAAAGGGTTAAGTAGCAACAGGATGCAGTTTGCTGAATTAAATGCAGTGTCTGCATGTCAACGTTAAGTATAAAGTGATATTTTTACCTTAGCTTTTCTCTGAAGGTCTGTGCTGTCCTTTCTGCTCTTAGACCATAATGGAAAATTTGACCTTTCAAATCCTTTTCCCTAAATTTCTTGTGATAAATATTTCATTTAATACACAAAACAGAATTCAATATCCTATTTTCAATTTTCAAGAGACAAGTTAGTACTATTGGCCATGCTTTCCAGTGCATGTTGAGGCTCTCATGCCCTGGCCTTTCAAAGGGCCTTTCAAAGATGAATTAAAATTCACAATTACAGTTAACTTTCTGAAAAAATAAAGAAAAACTATAAAGGAATGGTGAAGTTGCAGCATCTGGGCAAATGGGAGAAAACTGGGAATAAGGAACTTATGGGGCCTAATTATTGGTTTTGCTGCTGGTTTGATTTGAAACCTTGGGCAAGAGGCAGTATTTCTGCCTCAGCTATTCAATCTCTGAAATGCAAAATACAGCTGTACTCTTCAAAGACAACTCGTGAGTTTCTGTTTCTGAGTTTATTCAGGTCTTCCTTGCCAAAGTGGCTGCAATGGGCCCACTGAAAGCAGTGCTTTCAGAGATGGAGTGGAATGGGCAATGCTCATGGAAGGGCTGTGTGTCCATCCACCTGCTCACTGCAGCTGCTTGTTGCCTGTGTGGGTCCATGGCATCAGCTGCTCCCACAAACTGAGACATTAATTTTCCTTACACATCCCCTGGTGTCTGTTTGCCCCTCTCCAATTTGCAGTCTCATAAATATAATGATTAAAAATATTATGGCTATATATTATAATACCAAGCAACTACTAGTTCCAAACTGGCTTAATGTTTATGTCCCAGCTCCTGAAGCACACATTCTAGGCATCCCAGCATACTGTGACAGCTCATTCAAAACAACTAGGGACAGAAACATAAATCCTGTGAAATTACTTGTAATACAGTTTTATTTCACCAGTATGTTGCTATTTATAGATCAGAATAGCTGGATGCATAATTTCAAAGCAGAAAGAGATAATTGGCGTTGCACAATGTAAAGACTAGATTCAGCACACAGATGCCAAAATCTGGTGGTAGGTGCAACACTTCAGCAATACTTGAGTAAAAAAGATAATGTGCAAGGCAAAAAAAGAATGTAACAAGGAAAACAATCTGCTTTTCATTGAAAGTGAAATAATTTCAAGAGAATGTTTAGGACAAGTATTAAAGAAAAACATTGCTATTTGCCTAAATCCATATTTTACTACAAAATCTAGAGAGAGGTTTTCCTTAGACTGGGCTATCTGCATAAGACTATTCGAGTTTGATTTTTTCTTTTATCCACTGTCATAATTTAAGTTTGCACTGAAGTCGACGGTGAGAGAGCTTTTCAACACACTTAGAGCTAACTGTATTATTTCTACAGTAAAAAACAACGAAAAGAAATGTGACTTGTGAATGCATTCAAATACAGTACCAAAATACATCTGTTACCTCTAAAAGTTAGTAGGCATGGCACTATAGAACAAAAATCTCAGATTTCACTGTCCTCTGAGATAGATTTTTCTTTTGGGGGGGTGGAAAATAACTGAACATAAATGTATTGTTATCTTCTATTTGCATGTAAGATTCACTCACATTTAGACCATATTTAACATAATCATTATACATTCTTTTGTTAGTCCTACACTACACTACCATCCTGCTCAAGGCAGTATCTAAATTCTGTTTCCATGGCACCATTTACCTTCCCATGCCACTTGTTTGTGTGCATTACTAGAAAATCCCAGGAAATGTTGTGTTGCTGTACCAATAACTGAGTTATCATAAGCTGTGGAAGGAAGCTGTAACAAAGCAATATGTACCTTATTTCTTGATTTCTTGGATTGGTGTTTGTGGATTTTTTCCTTCACTTGTAACCAAACTGCTATATTTTATTCACAGCACTCTCTTGGTCCAGCTGAATCATGATGGATTCAGAGGAAAAGCCTACAAGTTATATAGTTGAGAAGTACTACTTACAAGATATAAGTACGCTAATAAATTAAACAATGCCCAGGAATGTTCCCAGGCTGTGGTTTGTAGTCAGATGTGGATAAATTGTTAGACTGCTCTGCATGTTTTTAGCTCGTGCCACCCAGCATAAAACCCCACAGTTTCAGCAGTGGTATGAGGCCAGAATGTTGCAGAGAGATTAAGAGATCCCTGCCATTTCCAACAGACAATTTTCACACTCATATTCATGTGCACAGGCATGTTTTGGAGGCTGACAGATTTACTAACAAAAGGTAGTTCAGATCATGCCACATGGTTTCATTGCCTGGAACTATTCCAGGGTGTGTTTCTAAATAGATGTAACACCTACCCCGTGCAGGAATGCTAATAGCAAAGAAGCTTTTACAGCCATCTCACCATGTTGTATCGAGGTCAAAAAATTCTAAACATCTGGCTATAATTTGTTATGCTTTTATTAAGATATTATAGGTGAGATTTAATACACCCATCATAGCTACATATTAATGAAGGTGTCCACATATCTGCTAAGCATCTGAGCTGCCACATACTCAAAGATTTATTAAATATAGTCAGTGGAGTCTTTATGGTGAGCTGAGGACCCGCTGATGAGATCTTTAATGACTGTCATGGGAACTTAGACATTGAGCTATCTTTTTCTGTAGGTACATATATTTGATACTTTAATTCTGAACTGAGTTCTGTTCTAGTACTTTCCAGAATTACCTAAGGTCATTCTAAACATAAGGACACGAGAAAAACAGAGTAATTTTGTTGATTTCAAAATTGTAAGTGAAGCTAAAGATCTGAATGATAAATGAAGAAACCGTTTTTAATTTGTACACGAAATCTTATCCCTTCTTCTCTGTTCCAGCATCTTGGCTAACTTTGAGGCCTGGCAGCTTGGGATGCCTAGGTCAGCTGAGTTGTGTCTCTCATTTAACACTGGGGCTGGAGAATATTCCAGATCCTATTGATGTCCAGGAAAAGGAGCTAGGGGTAGGCAGGTCCTTCTAGCATGCACATAGATGGAGCATCCACAGAGAGCTAGGAAGCTCCTCTCTCCCTTTTGCTGAGGATGAAAACACTGAAATTTTTCAGCCCTTCCATCCCAAATTCCTTCCTGGTCACTAGGAAGGTAACGAGTAACACAGAACTCATTCACTGGCAAGTGGCCAAGAAGAACTTGGAGTTCTTCCCTTTCCTCTTCTCTGTTTTCACTTTCCTCCTTTCCATCCTATCCACATCTTCCCAAGACTTCCCATTTGGGAAAATTTTGTTTCTGATGCATCATTTTTTTTTTATACATGAAAATTGCATCATGGTTTTCATAAACAACACTAAAAAAGGGAAAAGGTAGATTGGTTGACAATGTTTCAACTATTATAGTTAAAAACTATTCCTGTAGAAGATACCAAAACTCAATTTATCAATAGCATACATGAGCTGTTTTAAAAATATCAATTATTTTCATAATAAATAATATTTTAAATTAAATGTGTGAGAACTAGCTACTTGTACTATTAAACTAAAATGACCTTAGCCAGTATTTCTTTGATGACTATCAACAGAAATATTCAAAAAAATTATATGTGAGAAGCATGTATTTCATCAGTAAAACCAACTGAGTTAATATTTTTAACAAAGGCGCTACTTATATCCACTGACTTTCATCTTCCTTGAATTACTAGTTAATTTATTGATCAACTAATTTTTTAATTTCTAAAATTATATTATTAAAAGTGTCTGACTGCAAATGGGCACACAGTGGTATCCTAACCTATTTATAATGTTTTTTAAATATATTGTAATGTGTAATCTCTATAGGCTATGTAGCAATAAAAATGACAAAAAGAATAAAACATCCTCAATGCACACTTTTCCAGTTATTCTACCAGTAAATGGTCTAGAGGGTTAGCATATTCATATATATATATATATATATATATATATATATATGTATATATTTTCTGCAATTTACTGACAGAAGTGCACAATTATCCAATTATCATATTGACAGTTTCCTTCATAATATATTTGCCTTCAGCAATTTTTGCTTTCTATAATAAGAAATCTGGCCATTTTATTACATTTGGCACAAAGCACTCAGATAATAGAGCCTGGAGAACAACATAAGATAAACTGCCATTAATGGTGTAGCTTTCCCCCACTACACTTATAAGAACTCAGCTGTGCTACAGCTGTTGCCAAATAATGCTAAAGAAATGAAGCAGTTTTCTCTCTCTTGTCCCAATCTTCATCTATGAGATTTTTTTTTTTACTTTTAAGCAAAAAAATGTGTTGACTTGTGAAAACCATTAACATGATTTAGGTAAAGGCAATCTGTATTGCATCACATAATGTTCAAAAATGCATCCTCCAATTCTTTCTTCTAGTTTTCCTTCTTGCCTTTTTTTTTCTCTAATAGAAATATAAGATTGAAAACTCCCAAGATGAAAACAGTCTCAGAAACTTTCTGTGTGATAATCTCCTTTTCTCTAGCCATTAATTACTGTCTGCGACATCTCTGTGCACAACTGTACGCACACTTGTGTGACTCTCGTGAAGATCACATGATTGCTCATAATTGAACATGTTCTGAAAAGAAATTGGGATCAAATCCTTGTTCTGGCACTAGTGTAGATGTGACTGTTGTGACATACTGGAATTTAAGCAATCCTTTTGACAAAGAATTCTTATTTCAAACTTACAGAACTCATTTTCAGGGCTAGATCCCTACAAAGGGATTTAGAGTCTCCATTCTGCTCTGCATACATTCAAATACAATATAAATACCACCTATCTATCTAAGCCCAGATCTAACCATATTTCTACCTAAGTAAGAGTCCAAAGGTTTAGATCTCAGATCTGCACTATGTTACTAGCTCTAATTTTCCCTCAGAATCTAAAATTTTCTTAGTTATTTTGTTCATCTGAAATATACTGTCTTAGGTAGACAGTAGAAAGCACCTAAATTCCATCAGGAGATGCAAGGTAGGAATTTTTTCACCTATCTAATCTATTCCCTCAAACTCTATTTTTCATTTTCTACACGGAGCAGCCCTCTCAAGGTATCTATAAAATTCCTGTATTAATACTTAAATGCACTAAATATTACCCATCAATTATATTTCAGTTAACCAGGAAGTAAACAATTATTATAATACCTCTCTCTAATATGTACTTCTCCTCATCAGTATATCTCAAATTTTCTGATGGAATAGTTGGTAGTTGTTGTCAGTACTCATAATTTCTGAATTGGGAAACAATCAAGTAAAGTTTTTTTTGCTAGAAGTCATACCACAGGCTACAGCAACAAGTAGATCTCCTGAATCCCTGGTTAATGAACAATTCAGATAAGCTATGAACACAAAAGAACCATTAAAGACAGAAGCAATGAGTCAGTTGGTTTTCATAGACTGATAAACAGTCTCTAATTATTCTTCTGTTCCAGCAGACAAATCACAAAAAAGGATTTACTCTTGCTCTTTTATTCCAAGTGGAAACCTGAGATTTGGGATGCTTTCTACTGAGATGAAAAAGAACCAGAGGAAAACTCAGCTAATGTAATTTGGTATTCTTTTCATATCTCATCTGAGGCACACTGTGTTCAGGCTTTTATAGGAAAACCAGAGTAAACAGTTGGGCTCAAGGACTGTCTGTGTCTCACTTTTATTTCCACCAGACAATCTGGCTTATTCAATGTCTGAATAGTTATTTATAAGAAGACATGTGTTCACTTGTCCATTCTGCATAGCTTATGTTTGTAAGATATGAAAAGCAATTAACATGGTGATGAGTCTGAGACAATAAGTTCTGCTACAGGAGGGTGTATTAGCTTAGGGTCAGCACCCTGCTAGCCACATCCAAGTAGCTTTCATTTGCCCGGGAGCAGGACAGAACAATCTTGTATCTGTCCAGGAAATAGTGGTTGAGACAGAACCAACAGCTGACTGCCTTAGTTTCTCACAAGGTTTCTAATTTTATTACAGTCAGCAACAGCTCCTCCAAGTTGGTGTTTCCAGATGTTTTGCTGCTGCTGCAAAACACTGAGCACAGGATACAAATAAACAGGTGTGCTGAGTAAGCCACACATAGCTGTAGTCTGCATTGCCTGGTCTGTAACCAGTACTTACAAAACTGCTTTAAAGCTGGCTTATGATGTGTATGTGATTTGCAGAGATATTAGATTGTTATAGACATACAAAGAAAGTCTCTTTCTGAACACTTATTATCTGGATACAGTATCCAAATGGCTACTTTAATATTTCACTTCAAATTTTGATAAGGTGACCATTCTCGGCTGACTACTTCAAAGAGTAATTGTGCTTTGAAGTGATTTAGAGCTTTTGCACACATCTCTGAAAAACAGCCATTACAGCCATTTCCAGGAGCATAGAAGCACAACACACATAAAGTATGTCTTGAAGGCTCAAATCTACCTTTGGGCATGAAAATACAGCTTTCTCTGAAGTCAGCAAATTTCATATCATACTCACACTAATAAAAGGAAAAATTTCCACACCTTGAGCCTGCTATTACATGCATTTCAAAAGCTCCACCCTAATTATGTGTTAATCTATTTTCTGTTGCCCCCCAAGAAATTGTTAGAAAAACTTTCAAGAATTATGTTATAGCACAGAGTTGTCACAGCCAGCCTGTAAAATGTACAGTCTAAACAAGTCTGAAATGTAACAGCTTTCTAAAATATCTGCATTAAGGGTGACATATGTACTCGATTACATGTACAAAAGTACTATACAGCTATGACCTGAAACAAGTTAAATATTTGTTTGAATAGCTCTCAGTGGTAATGGGAAGGCAGCCTTCAGCTGTTTCCTCTGCTTTTCCAAGCAGGCTGCCACTTCACCTGAGTCTGCAGGAGTCCAACAAAGAAAGAGACCTTGACTGACTCTAAGTGCAGCAGATCACCTAGCAGAGAGTATCTCCCACACAAGGCATGGTAGTAGAGAAATGCTGTTCAATATTTGCCAGTAGAAAATGGGCCATATAGAATGTGCAGCTATGAGAATCTTCCGTTAAGTTGGAAAAGAAAAAAATTCCAAAGTAGTTGCTGCACAATGGCACCACTAAAGTGATATTTCTCACTACTCTCCTCATGACATCTTTTTTCCCTTTTGACCTCCCATTGTCCCAATGATACATACACATACTTACACCCTATTAACAAATTCAGTTGACTAAATCCACCAAATTTTGCATATTTAGTAGGAAAAAGAAAACAAGCCTAAAATTGTTTCTGAAAATTAATCAGGATGTCTAGCTAGCCAGCCTATTTTTCTTCATAAATAAAATGAGGCTTGAGTCTTAATCTTCACTGGGACAAAAATCAAATTAAAAAATTGTTATCAGGAAGCTGACATGTAAACACTGCTATTAGAGATGTAAGCACTGCTACCGAAGAACAGCCAAAAGACAAATGGTCAGCTGTCCTGTGTGGTGCCTATACACTTCTTGCCTTGATGCAGGGACTTGACTCTACGTCTCTCAATAACAGCTAAGTACTCTTACCACAAAGCTAATGTTTTTTTCTCCATTTTTAGCTGTTCCGTCTTTAAATAATTAAGCATTCAGTGACCCCTGAAGAGTGTGTTTCTCTAATCCAGTGACTTGGCAAATTGACCTGTTAATCTAAGAAGGTATTCTACAAAGACTTTATAGTCAATTTATTTCTATCAAAAAGGAGAGATTTGGGGGTTTTACTCATCCCTGTATTAATTCTCCCAATAGTCATGTGTCCCTTGATTCAGCAGTGGTTGCCATTTTCAACAGTGCTGGTAAGTGAGCCATTCTCTAAACAGCAAATTTTCAAAGTGTAACAAAATTTTTGTATAACATAAAATGGGCTTAACATATATAATAAAAAATGGATTTATAGCAATTGCTTATGAAAATGTTATTATTAGGTTTGGAAAATGGCCAAAGAAGAGTTCATATATAGAGATGGATGCAAAATACACACTTGTGCACTTGCTTGGTGTACATTTATAACGTCTGAATATAGAGTTTCCATCTCTCATATGGTACCAAGTACCAAAAAATTAATATTGAGGGGTATGTAGACTGCTGTAGCAGAGAAACTCCATTAGATATTGAGTGTCTTCATATAGTAGAAGGTCATGAACTTTGTTCTTTGATCCTGCATTAGGCACAACTGTATTTAATTCTATTATGAACTTTATTAAGCAGGAAGAATATCAGAAACACTGTAAGAATCCCATCTCTGCAGTGACACAAGAAGTTTGCTAAACAACTGCCAATCCTTCCTAGCCAAATCCGTGCATTGAATGCAAAGCAAGTCTGGCTTTTCCAGCAGATTGCTCTGCCCATCTCTGCTTGAATATCTCTGCTCTAAGTGCAAAACTAAAAAAAAAAAAAGTCATAGCTTATTTATTCCATCCTTAGATCTACCTGTTTCCAACATTTTTATCTGGAAATTCATAAAGTGGATTAGGGCAGGCATGTAAATACTGCTCCAATTTCCTCCACAGGATTTGACAGGTAGCATACATGTGGGAATGGGCTGAAGCCTTCCCACCCAGGCTCCCTCCAGACTGCACATGGCCATGTCCTAGGGCTCTTTCTTCAGGATATTTGGAACGAGAGAAGACTGCCCTGAGAGAGGACAGTTTAGCCACTTACTGTGGCCCATTTTTCTTACCTGAATGGGTTCAGTGAAAGAGGCTAAGTAAAACTGACAACTGTTGCAGGGCCGGATACAGTTCAGGGACTAGTGTCACTTCTTGCCACAATCAGCTTTACTGCCTGGCTGTTGGGGCTTGGTTTCGAGTGCAGCTCCACACCTGTTCGGGAAGAATCACTGCAGTGACCCGATGCTGGGGGCTCTGGAAAGCCCTAGGGGCATCCTGCCCACCAGACCTGCCAAGGGGCAAGGCTGTTGCATGAGGCCTGTGTGAGAAGAAGATTCTGCATCATCCCAGCTTTAGCTCTCCCATCAGCCACCCAATCTTCTGCCCCCGTGCCAGAGTGAGGATAAACTGGACCCAACCACAGAGCATATGGAAACAAAGTTAAAAAGGCAGCCCTAAACAATCTATAGGAAGAGTGTGCCTGACAGCCTGGGCAGATTTTATGTACCTGTCTCTATTGTTTTTCCCCATGCTGGCTGTTGGCTTATTTTCCTATGCGCAGTTGTTCAGGAAGTGGCACGAGGCTCAAGTGATGCAGGGGTTGCCATGGAGAGAAGCTTGAGTTTGCACTTTATTTATTTTATTTATTTCTGAATGGCAGCATGCTGCAGTATGTAATATCTGCATGGCTTGCCAGCACACAGGATGCCACAAACCTGGGACTGTGTTCCTGTTTTTGGAAAAGCACGGTAAAAAACTGAGCCTCGTTAGCAGCAGATTTTATTTCCTGTTTGGGATTGGATTTCCCGGGAGACTCATGTCTGAATTGTCCACTGAAGCAGAATGAACACCTAGCTGAATTAAATGACTTTTTTTTTTTTTTTTTTTTTTTTACCTGATACAAAGACACTTGATGCCAGGGCTGTAAAATATGCAATTTCAATAAGGCATCCAAGAGTGAGTGCAACATGATCTTCTATTTCTTTTTATTTATTTATATAGCAACTTGAATCATGCAGAATCCTTCCTGCTTCCATGAAAAAGGCTTAACTTACACAGTAATATTTGCAATTAATTAGCTATCGAAGTTTATCCTTCAGTATTACAGTAAATCTTGCCATGCTAAAGTGAAATGGGAGAAGTGTCACATTCTTTTTAGATTCACTGTATCTAGTGATGCCAGAACAGTGTGCAATTATTAGGTGCAAATCATGTCCTGGATAAAGAATTTTTTTTGTCTGTCATTCACTCCCTACCCCCAGGTTTTGAAGGTTTTACAATAGTCATTTTTTGGAACTAAAAACTACAAGATCTAATCTGTATTTGTACCACTGTCATGAAATAAAAAATGTAGAAAGACAAGGCAATTTTAAAAAATTCTATGGATTTTGAGTGAGCTAAGGACATGGCCATGGGAAGCAAGCCTTGTTCTGGCTGGACATTATAATTGCTACATTATATAGAAAACAAATACAGCTTTTCTAAATCTATTCCTTAATAAAAATAAGTAAAATTATTTAGAGAAATATAGCATACTGGGTGTAATTAGAAATCCTAAAATTCTGATTATGTAATTTGACAGACTCAAGGGCTGTACCTATTCCAGTGTTCTGTGCATTCCCTGCTGCCTGGGGAACCAGACATGCCAACCAGCCATAGAGGCTCTGCAGGATGAGCACTGTTTTTCTTCTTACTCACATCCCATTATATACTGCCAGTTGCTTTGACAGTTCCAGCTATCTTTTAATTGGTTTGGTAGGTATTATATAGTTATTCATATGCACAGATGATTAATTAAGCCAGTTCATATCCATATTTAAATTCAAATCTAAGGAGCAATATTAAATTTTGTTCTTCTCCACAAGATGAAATAGAGGGATAATCAAAGAATAAAATAAGGATAAATAGAATAAAAATAAGATTAAAATAAGGATTAAAAAACCCATAGTTATAAAGGGATGGAAATCATTAGATTGGTGACTTTGCACTGTGAGAGTTTTTTAATGGTCCACACACTTGACAGTATTACAGAACTAATTTCAAAGTAACATCTTTCATTAGCACATTATATGTACTTTCATTATGTCAAAGAAGTAATATCAAGCCTTCATTCTCACCTAAGAAGGTCATACGGCCTGTTGTCCTTGCATGGGAGAGGAAGCCTATAATTCAGCGCTTGGAAAGTTAACACTGAACTTTCCAAAAATTTGCATGGAAGGCTTACAGAACTGAAATAAGCATATGTCAGAAAGAAGTCCCTGAAAGAGCTAGTCAACAAAATGTCAGTTGTAAGAATACTGGAGACTGCAAAGGGAAAGAAACTCATTTAACACATATAAATAATTTGTCATACTGTGTGCTGCTTGGTGTGACCTAGGTTTTAGAAGTTGGATGTGGCATTCAGGCAACCTTAAATATGGATACTGGTAAAATCAGCTGCTAAGAGAGGTCTAAAATCCAGCATCTTTTGCCTTTCACTGGTAGCTTCCTTGTTGGTGAGGAAATGCCCCTTACTGCTAAACTAGGCTTCTAAATCCTTTCTAAGCTCTACCACCATCTAAAAAGCATAGGCCAGGCAGCTTATTTCTGTTTGAATATCCAGAAGGGCTTGATCTTTCACTGACACTCATGATAACACAGTGACAGCAAGGGGTGCAGCACAGAGACCTTTCATGCTCCTGGACAGAATCCTAACCCTCAGTGTCTGGGAGCTGCATCACTGGCTCTTCCCACTCCTACTCTGAATTCCCCAACACATTTCTCCAGCTCTGGAAGCAGGCACAGAGAACTGCAAGGTGGCACCCACCAAGTGTGGAGCAGACTTGCAGATCTCCTGCCAGGGACTGGCATTGGAGAGCCTGTCTCTACACCATGTGGCATTCAGGATATTGATGGTAAAAACCACCACCCCACAAAACAGCACTAGCTTCAGTTTTCATTATTTACTTTAACGTTTCAGGAGCAGATCCTAACATTTGATTTCTCTCTGCTATGCATACAGAGCCCAGCAGTGTGTGCAATCTGCTGCAAAACACAGTTAACTGGTTGAAATTGCAAACAGGAGATTTCTAGGCTTCCCCTGTGTAAGTTGACATAGCAGGTGACATGTCAGCTTAAAAAATCATTGCTACACTTGAAAAGATTTATTTTTTTTAACGTTTGGGGCCCTTTTATATTCTTATCCATGATACCAGAGTAGCATCCTCCAGGACCTTCAGAAACAGACTGTCTTGCTGTAATCTGTGCTATTACAGACCAGCTACTTGAAAGGGTTAAATATATCAGCCGTTCTATTCAAGAAATGAACAGGAGTGAAAAATGCAACTCCTTAGAGACCAGCCTATCCTCTGGGCAAAACACTTGCATCAGTCATTAAGGAAAACATCCTTCTCAGAGGATGAAAAACAGAAAAAAATCACAAACTCCTACTAATATTTATTTGCCAAACAAACCAGAGTGAGTTCTTTGAAAGGGTGACCAAGGAAATAAATGATAGAAAGGTGATGAAAGCAATCTGTTTGTATTTCACCCAGGCATTTGATAAGCTGTCAGATCAAAAAACTGGTGGGCAAAAGATAGGACAAGAACAAGTACTATGTTGACATCAATTAAAAGCTGTCTGTCATCCCAAACCAGACAATGCTAAGAAATTAAGTAACTAGTTAAAAGGTGGAGATGCAGAGGTCTTGGCATCGCCGTGTTCCAAAATCTGGGTTCATCCTGAGATTTTTTTTTTACTGTATTTCATATAAATCATTTCTTAGGATTTACTTCAAATGAATAAAATAAAACAGATGAAGGAGGAGCAGGAGGAGTTGTCCCTGTTATGATTGATACTGCAATTCAGAAAAATATCTAGATTTCACATATGCATTTATGTTCTCCATGGATTTCAATTTAATAGCATTATACTTCCTTAGAAAGTGAATAGAAAGAGTCAGTAAAAAATAACAACGAGATTATTGAAAATTATTTTTATGACTTGAGATCAGGGCCATGCTGTATATGCTGCACAAAACACTCAAAAAGATGAACAATAAACTTGTTCACAGAAGTAAACGGAAAACCCACACATTGGTCTTAATCAAACACAAAGATAGATGTTTGTTTAGATTTTATTCTAGGTCCCTTCTCAAAGGCATGCCAAACTAAAGCCCAGGTAGTGGGAAACCTCTGGCATTTCTGAAGAACAGCTGAAATTCAAAGTGTCACACAAAAACAAATAAGAAGAATCCAGTACAAACTTGGGATTTTTTGCAGCTTGAAAGAGAAAGAAATGAAGTAAAGAAGAATGAGACTTTGTTAAGATTCAATCTAAACGAGATGATTCTGCAAAATGTCACTTTTCTCTCTTTGTATCTGATTCTCCATTTAACTCTATGTAATTGCAACTTTGCAGTTTTAAGAGATGTTCATAATTAAGGATCGGATCTTGTATGACCCATCATTTTTTAGTAACATATCTTCAATTTACATTCAGACTTCAAGAAAATGGGAAATTTAAAAAGATTAAAGCATTTGTGATAGTCTAAAGCACAGAATTGCACGCCCCAAAACAAATATTCATTTTCCCTACTTTATTATTCATAATACATGTATAAAGCATATTAAGAACTACAAAATACAAATATGTCACACTTCTTTCTCTACTGCAGTGTTCAAAGTCACTGATCAGTCATGAATACAAACTTCAAAAGCTGTGTGAGAATACGCTTCCCACTACCTCAGCAATACAAAGAGCTTTAATCTCAAGATGATAGGTTTACAGAGGTATTACACATAAAAGTTTAATCAATATCCTAAAAGACTTGTGTACAATGCATTTTTTAAATATACCTTTATACAATAGAAAAGACATTGGACATGAAATATATATATTTCATGTTCATGAAACAAAAATTTTCAAACTGGGCTTAGTTCAATATACAGATGCCATTAGACTAAAAAAAAAAGTGATCTTTTTCCCCCTTCTCCTTACAGAGGTTTACAGAGGTATTACACATAAAAGTTTAATCAATATCCTAAAAGACTTGTGTACAATGCATTTTTTAAATATACCTTTATACAATAGAAAAGACACTGGACATGAAATATATATATTTCATGTTCATGAAACAAAAATTTTCAAACTGGGCTTAGTTCAATATACAGATGCCATTAGACTAAAAAAAAAAGTGATCTTTTTCCCCCTTCTCCTTACATTTTCACGCATGGAATATGGAATGGTTCTCTTCCAGTGTCATGTAGAGCTACTGCAATCTTAACATATTATCAGCAGCAATAGAAGTGCTATTTCTGTTTATAAACAAAAGGAATAACTGCAACAATAGATAAACTGGCAGCTTTGGGCAGGTAATGGTACCAATTATATTCCTTGGGTGTTTTGCAATATTGTGGTTCAGCATGCTTTTTCTGACTGGCACCTGGGAGGAAGGATGGAGGCAGCTCTTTCTTATGACCACAGAGTACCCTCGTCATCAGCTCATGACAGTCCTCACTGTTAGACACTGCTGCATGTACATGATCCTAAATTCCCTCAACTGGTTCATCAAACTGCACAGTTAAGAAATTAGTCTTTTGACTTTTCACTTGGCTGCTTCATCGTCCTGTACAGAGAGTACCAGGAGTCTCATTACTAATCGAAATCGTTACAACAGACAATGAAAAGTAAAAAAGTAAGAAAAAAAGCCCAAGTAAATATTAGACCTGATGAAAACTTGCAGGTACTTTAATTTTAAATAATTTGCATCTGTTTTACAATAGGGTGGCTAAAGCAATTTATTAGCAGGGCTTTTAAAAACCATCTCTAAAAAACCATTTCTGAAAACTAGAACCATCTCTAATTCCATATTACTTGAAAACCTTCAAATCTCTAGGTGAACACATACAAGAACACATTTTTTTAACAATTCAGGTAACAAGGTTTTAAACAATTCTATATGAGAGATCATCACAGAGGACTGAAATTTGCTGTGAGCAAGTTTCCAGTTGGATGGAGAAAGGAAAAATCATTACCCAAAACAGTTAAATTAATCATAAAATTGTTGGTTTTGAATATTTTTCACCACACACCACCATTTTGTGCATGTATTTGTAATTCTTTGGTGTTTTTCACTATATCTCAATACTAACACAACATCTACTCTGCACTAAGAGAGTAGAGGTTTCAGAATAAGGATCTAAATCTACCGTGATACTTTTTATAATGCATATTTTAAATATTCCATGTGCTTCCAAAATCTTGCTTGGAATCCTGGCCTAAAACATTACTGCCTCAGTCCCACCTGAATTCTCTATGTAATGAGTAATATCATAAACATTTGTAGTGACCTCTTGTAAATATAATAAAATGTAACAGGTTGAGGTTTAAACTGCAGTGATTCACACTTACGATGCTTCCTTAACACTTTGCTGGTCTCACCAGTGCCTCCATAATGCAAGTGCATTTATTTAACATCAACTTGGGAGTTCACTGAGTCCAATATAAAATCTAGAAACATTGATGGGACTATTTTCATTCATTTTAGCTTTCTTGGGATCAGACCCGTAAGAATATAACCATATTATAATGCTGCTTCTAGAAAGAATCATTCACCAGCCCATCTGGAACAGAACTCAAATGCAGAATATCATAGTATTTGTATCTGAAATATCAATTCCAAAGACTCTTTGAATTGAGGTGGAAACAGCTGCATAGGCAGAAACTTCCTAGTGTACTGACTAAATACTAATCATATACTGGAAGCATACTGTTTTCAGCAAGAGTAACACAAATGCAATGCATTAATATCCATGATTATCACAAGTATTATTAGTATAATTAGTGTCCATTCATAAATCCACAGGCAGGGGTTTGGATAAGTGGACTACCTATTCTTATGGTGAAGGCAAAATCAGCTGGACAGCTGCGTTTGCTGCATTGTGATCACTGATAAAAAGTTTGGCCAGCGGGTGGATACTAGTGGCATCTCCACACCTTAAAACTGGGGTCAGTTATTTAACACCTTCATTACTTTCTGGAGGAGGTGACAGTCCCCTGTCAGCAGCATTAGTTCAGGGGAAAGGTCGGTACAATGCTGATTATTACTGTGATTCACAGGAACCTGGCAGAGAAACAGGCTGACAATAAACTTGTGTGCAAAGAAATGTCAAGTCCTGCATCTGGCATGTAATAGCCTCTTGCCTCAGCTGAGGTTGGTGGTCAATTGATTCCAAGGCAGCTTTGCAGTAAAGGACTTCGAATTCCTGGTGGATAGAGTTGAATATGACTAAATGGGGAGCCCTTGAAGGCTTTCAAATATTGGTTTATTAGAAAGGCTGCAGATATCTCAATCCTTGAAGAGGTTCAAACTTGACTCTACAAGGTCCCGAGAAACTCCAGGTTGGCATTGATTTGAGTGCAACCTGGACCAGATGCTATGCAGAGCTCCCTTAAATTTTTTACTATTTTGTGACTTTAGATTTTAACAACCTGCTCATAAAAATATGGAATACTATGCATTTACACTGACTGGAAAAGTATTAGCTCTGTTGCATACTACATCAACCTGTCTCCATCTTTTATGAGTGAAAGGAGTCGTACTTCAGTATTCTTGTGTAGCATCATATCCTGTTCAATTTTCCCTTCATAAAATTGGGACAGCATATTTGTCATTCTTAAATCAAGAAATAATTTTGCAAGCCTGACACTGCAACAATGAATGTACAGCATACTCATAAGACAGATATTTTCTAGCTAAAAGAAAGAATGCTTGCATCTGTTTTATATGATTTAGTGACTACCTTCTGCATAGACATAGCACACCATTCGTAGCATATTCTCTTTGCTCAGTGTGGTTAATAAATAGATTGCCTTCTGTTCATTTGATAATACAAATTTACTTGCCTTAAAAAATTACTTTGTATACCCTAAGAAAATATAACTTCATAGAATTGGACTTAGACTATAAAATGGCATTTTTTGACACTACCATGCAATTAAGGGGCACATCCCTGAGTGCACTGAAACACAGAAGTTTACTGTACTCTTTCCACTGCTAATTGACCTCCTTTTCAGTGTACCTCTCCATGACACTCTGCTTACCATGTTTTTCTTAAAACCACTTTTTACTATCCCATGGCTTTTTATTGCCTCCAGACTAAATGTGTTGCAATTCTTTGGTTAACCTGAAGCCTTTGAAGAGACATTAAAGACTCTACCGTGCTGTTTCTTGGAGGCGGTGAAGTTCTTTGCTATGAAGATGTAATGAGTGCTTGTGTTTGTGTGACAGCATCTGTATAAATATCAAGCTTTTTCTCTGCTCTATGTAGAATTTTTCTGTCTCTGGATGGGTTTCTTCCTGTCTGTCACTATGTTTCTGCACTTCCTGAGGTTTCCCTTTGCTTTCTTTTGTCTTTCTGACTTTCAACTGAAAATGACAAATGAATGTAAACTATTATATGACACAAAGAATGTGGCTTCATGTTGTCTTTGGCTTTATTGACACTGCTGTATTTTTACTGTAACTCATTCTAATTATTCTTTATGTAATAAAATTATATTTATTTTAAAAGAGAGGGAGTGTCAGTAGCTTCTGGGAAGTGATGACCCTTAAAATATCAGTATGTACAGATTCAGTACAGTAACAGCACCCAGCAATTGAATTTCAGACATTACCTGTATCCAGATAAAACCAGTAAACATAAACACCTACTCTTCTTCTAAGTCACAAGATTGAAAACAGCCACTCTGAAGTGCTGCAACTGAAGCTCTCTGCTACTGAGCTGAAGCTCTTCATTCTCTGAGCTCTCCTACTTTGAATGACAGTTTTTCTGCAGTAAAACTCTATATTAAAAAGTCAAATAATGGGAACTTTAATTCAGCCATATTGGTGCTTTTCCTTGATTCTGAGAAAGTATAACCTCTCTTCTGAGAAACAAAGTATCTATTGAGATTAAATTTCACCTAATTGTATTGATATCAATACTTCAGTGGACTTCCTTACTTCAGCTAGATATCAATAGCACAACCGCAAGAAAGTGATGATTCTGGACATTCTCAATTGGATATATTTCACTTTACAGATTTTTCAAGTTGATGGAACATTAGGGTTAGTTTATTTTCAATACAGAGTTCTGAATTTCTCTCTTTCCAGAGTTTTTTTTTGCCATACCAGTCATTCAAATACATCTCATTCACCTGCTAATAGTCCATAAGACAACACAATTTTATTGAGATCATAGTTTTTCACTCTGAGTACATGTTCAAATTCTGAGGCACATAAATACTCCAAAGACAAAAATAACTTAACACATTTGAACATTTAGTTTCTATGGAGACAAAACTAAAATGTCGAATGTGAATTTATATTCAGCCTGATGCCTTACAGGTTAGAAGCACTTCATTAAGCCTTAAAGAGAGATATTATTCCATAAATAAATACACAAAAAATAAAAGAGAACCACATAAAATCCCAAATCCTGTGCTTCTAAAATGCACTTGTGTATTCTAATTGCTTCTGGCAGCCAGTTACTGTTTTTCTATTCCCACCCTACATCAGAGACTTATTGATAGACTCAAGACATGGTTTGTGTCATTTTCAATACAAAAATCTTTTTGTGGAAACATGAGAAAACTCAAAAGTCAGGACTTTGAGGCTGCTATCTTTCACTCCAAGTGTTTAGAGAATAATAGCTACAGAGTTAACTGCAACAAATGCCTGATGCTGCTAGGTCAAAGTAATGAATGGTACTTGTCTGACCTTTTAAGCCAGGATCAGCAAAAAAAGAGGCCTGAAAAGCACAGCATTATGATTAGAGCTGTAGAAGTACTTGTGAGATTTCTTTCAGGCAGTTGGATACAGAGCTCACTTTTAAAAGTGCATTTTAAGTGGCACTCTAGTCAGTCTTAAAGATCATATTTGAAGAGGTGTTGTTCACAATTATCATCTGCTTTAATGATGTTTCCTGAATCCTGTTCTTCTGCAAGCCTTATTAGTTAGCTTAATGTCTCAGGCCAGTTCTTCCTTCTCACAAACTGCAGGTAAAATACAACATGAGATTATCGGTACTGAGTGTTTCTGTAAAGAATTTTGCCAGGCTTTGATGATTAAGCCTGGGCCAACTTCCACATGATAACCATGTAAGTTGTCATTAGCACAGTGCTGGGCTTCAACTCAGTCCCCAGCAGGGTTTTTTTAGCTCCAGACTGTATCACATTAAATATGGTTGCAAGATTTTTTGGCTTGAAACTTGCTCAAAATGACCAGCTCAGAGCCTGAGCAAAATGTCTGTAAGTATAGACATCTAGAAGAACCATTACAATGAACTAAATGTGGGACTCAGGCTTGGTCATCTTAAGTTGATCTAACTTGGTTTTTATACTTTTAAGCCAGTTTATCCACCTGAGGATCTGCCAAACTTCTTGTGTCAAAAAAGACCATGTATCTGCTCAGCTAAAATTTCTTATGCAAAAAGATATAAAAAGCAAAGAACAGGAGCATAAAGTTGGGTTCAGCATAAAGTTCCACTGCCTGCCGAGCTAACTCCAGTGCAGAGACAGGTGGGAGCAACACTGAAAGTGTTCCCAAGTGGAGGCTGACAGCAGCGAGGTCCCTGGCCCTGCCCTGGGCAGGTCTGTGTCTGCTCACCTGCTGCTCGCCTGGCTGGCGGCAGTTTGGAGCCAGAACGAGCTGCTCCCCCGAGTCCCCTTTCAGCTGTGTTTCCCATGCCTGCTATCAACACCGTGCTCAATTCAGCCTCCTTTACTGGCAGTGAGTAATAAATTCAAACACTGGATTCTCACTTACTAAACCTGGCATTTTTCCACCCAAATGTTTGTTATGCTGCACACCGACCCAAGGAAGTTCTATACAGACTGACCCCATGTTTATTTGCCTACCTATGCACTGTGTTACAAAGATTTACCACCACAAATAAATATGAATTTAAGGACTTTCATCTCCATTTTCCAGACCATCATTAATATTAGTGTCTGCAGCTGCCATTTCACTACATATTTTTATTTACATATGCCTTATTTGTACTTTTGGCATAGAATTTTAAGAAGACCTGACTTGTGCAATCAGATTGTCCATTGGTTTGGCAGTTTGCAACTAACTGTGAACTCAAGACCCAGTATAAAAGGGAATAAAAATTACTAGAGATAGTTTGTGAAAATCAGAAAATAGTAGTGAAATGGACAATAGTGACTCCACTTAGGCAGAATGAGGGCATGACACCGGAGCTGGCAGAAGCTAAGTGCCCAGATGGCAATGGGTGTCAGCAGAGTGATGCTCACACAGTTGTAGGATAGCAACAACATTGTCACTATATGGGCTGTTATGTGGAATGAAAAGTCAGACAATGAACACAATACATGGGAAATTAGACTTCAGTATTTCCATTTGCCTAAATAGGAATTCATTTTGTGCGTGTCATCATGCTTATCAGTTATCCTGGTTAATCAAGTCTCGCCTGTGTACTTGATACCTTATCAATTCTTATGCAGAGTACCTGATGGAAAAACATTTGCTTATCATTCACTAAAACCCCAAAAAGAGATTTATATTACTTGGCTAGAATTCTACCAAAATACTTCCATGTACTTTAGAAGCCCGAACATATCTTGTGTGTTTATTTGGCTCAAAAAGAGCAAAACTCAGCTGCCAAAATGAATCTTGGAAACACTCTTAAGCCCATATACAGACAATGTGGAGATAAAGTGCTACTGGGTGAATAAGCTGCTATTCATCTAATCTTAAAACAGACATCTTCATAGGTCAGATGAATCTTATCCTGAAAATACTTGCTTGTCTCCATTTACTGTAGAGTCTGAGGTAACTTGATTTAACAGAGACACCTAGAGCGTAAATACTTAGAGTTAGGTGGAATAAATGTCACCTCTGAAAATCAAATGTAGAATCGGATACTTAATGTACAAATAAATCATGTCAAGGATTCCACAGTGAATTTCTTTGAAAGGAAAAACAAAATGAACCAGGCAAGTCTTATTAAATCCCAGCTGATTTTTTTTCCTCTTGAGTAAAATACAAAGAATAAATCTTTTTCATTTCAAACGTTCTTGTTCTGTATCTCCAATACAGAAAAACAGTTGACTAATAGTTGACAGAACAGTTAGACTAACATGAGAGACAGACACACTTGGAAGTCACTACCTGGAAGCAGAGGTCTTCCCTGCTGTCTCCTCTTCCAAACAAGTCTTTCTGGAAGGCCCAAATTTAGTAGTTGATGGCACAACCTCCTGCACTCGTCTGTGACATACTGCAAAGAAATACCCATAGCCCCTGCCTTCCCCAGTCCCTGGTATTTCCTGCAACCAAATCTTGTCATTTTAACTCTGTTCATTTTGCCCAAGAAGAAGAATAGTTGTCTAGGATTATTTAAAATTATCTTTTAGGAAAAAAGCAGTGAAACTGCAAAGCAAAACAATAAGACAACCCAATTCTAGAAGGTACTTACTAACAATATTCTCTACTACCTGGGTAGATTATTTCCAGCCCCAAGCCCCTCCAGGAGACGACTCTTACATGTAGGGACATTAATACATGGGGAGCTCTTATACCACAATGCCTAACAAGTCTGTGAACCCAGCATTGATTCACCATCTGACACATGCCACTGCACCCCCCTGAGACCTGGCCCACAGCTCACCCAGAGCAGAAGGCGCTCAGTGTAGGCTGAGCTGCCCATATTGCTGAGCAATTGGAAGTGTGGAGAGCAGGGCACAAAAGGCAAAGGCCACTGCCCTCCCCTTTCTCACACCCATGTGGGTGCAGGTTGTGGAGATGCTCGTGTCCAGAACTGCAAACTCAGAACTGAGAATTTCCAGCAGCCATTGTCCTGCTGCAGCCTATCCTTCTCTACTGCCTAATTTATGGAAATCAGCTTCCAGAAGTGACCTACTTGCTCTAAGGGAGGCCCTGTCAAGTCAGGGCCCCAGCTATGCTTATACTTATTTCCATGCCAAAGTCTGGTAATAAAAACTCAGGCAAATCAGCAGTGCAGTGCTGAGGGTTGTGGAACTTAGTATCAGTGTTTGAGAACAGTATGAGTTTCATAAACAATCCAGAAGAAAGTTGTATTAAAACTAGTCCAGAATGACTATAGATTTATAAAACTTGGATTTTGTATACTTTTTAGAAATATTAAGAATATAAAGTCTACTATGAAAATGCTTTAATACAGTTATATTTTCTTCTTGTCTTAACATGGCTGAATCTTATCTAGCATTCTTTGCATATCTAGCACTGATGGGAAAATAGGTTTGCTTCAGCTAAGTATGGAGAATATCTCTCACACTAAACACTTCTATTTCAAGAAAAAATAATTTGCTGCATTGTGCAAATTGACTAAGATTTTGGTATTCACATGAGAAAGATCTTGTTCACAAAATGTGCTTTTGTTTCAATAAATAAAAAAGATGCCTTCAAAGACATAAAAAGATTGAAACATTCATATCATTATATCTGTAATTTTTATTGCAGACATGTCTCCTATTACATAACAAATGTGTTAGAGAGGTTTGCAAAAGGTCATGCAAACTGTAGGCAATATTTTAAAGACTAAGCACTGAAAGAGAGAGAAAGAGGACAGAAAAACAGAAAGCTGTGATCTTAAATAGCAAAATAATACACTGTGTAACTTTTTAGAGTATATGAGGAGTGAAAAGTGTAGCATCTATTCATACCAAGAAATTCACTAATATCATTAAAATGCGTGACAATCAACAAACAGCTATAATCCACCTTGACAGAAGTCAGTGCATCAAGCAAATTCTTACTTGAGAGTCCTGTCACTTTCTTAATTGGAACAGCAACCTCATCTTAAATTATGACAACAGGTAACAGAAAAATCAGACCAGAAAGATTGCAGAAATGACTGGAAAATAAATGCAGTTAAAGACAAGTTCCTGGTGACAAAACTTGTTTAATTGAAAGGAATCAGATCATGCAAGGAAAGTTGTTTGTGACACCAGGCAGGAAGGGCTGTAAGCTTTTCTTTTAAAAATAAGTCAGAATATTCTGAGCTAGGACTTTAATATTGCTAGAAAGCTCCATAGATATTAGAGAGTGAGTGTGAATAGGGTTATCCTCATGGTAGACAGGGGAGGGAAATGGCAGAGAAGTGCACCCTTTTCTCAGTCAATGTAAAGTGTCATGGTTCAATTACCTTCAATCTAATTACAATAATGCATATCAGGGGAGGAACTGCCCCCCAGCTCTGTGTAGACCCTAACAGGGAAAACTTGGCTGTCTGAAGGTTACAGTAGAAACAAGTGCAATAGTCAGAACGAGATAGTGTCTCTGTACCAGTGCAGACTGTTGCTCAGGATTATATCTGTATAGGCTCTATTTACATTTGTGATGGTTTGGGCAAAGGTAGAGTTAATTTTTTTCACAGCAACTGGTATGGGGTTGTGTTTTGGATTTGTGCTGTGAACAGAGCTGATGATCCAGGGGTGTTTTTTGTTATTGCTGAGCAGCGCTCACAGAGCCAAGGCCTTTTCTGCTCCTTACCTACCCCCATGCCACCAGTGAGGAAGGTGTGGGTGCACAAGGAGCCTGGAGGGGACACAGCCGGGACAGGGGATCCCAAATGACCCAAGGGATATCTGACATCATATAGTGTCATGACATAAGGCTGGGGGAAGGAGAAGGAAGGCAGGGACATTCAAGAGTGATGCCTGTTGCCTTCACAAGTCAGTGTTACACATGCTGGAGACCTTTCTTGGGGACAGCTCAATGAAGTAGTGAATGAATTCTTTGCCTTATCTGTGTGTTCAGTTTTTGCTTTACCTATTAGCCTGTTTTCATCTCCATACATGAGTTTTCTCACTTTTACCCTTTCAATTCTCTCTCCTTGGAGGGGAGCGAGTGAGTGGCTGTGCTGGCTGGGGTTAAACCATGAGCTTGTATAAATGAAATGGGCCTGGGCTATGACACAGGCCTTGAGGCCAGCTGTCACCACACAGCTCTTGTTTGTACCACTGCAATCCTTCATCCCCTCTTCCACTTCCACTAATAAGATGCCTGCAGCCAAACTGTTTTTTGGGAAAGATGCATTGCCAACCAGAGTCCTTGAAACACACCCAGGCACACACACAGGGAGAGCTCTGGCACTTAACTATGTGGATGGCCACAGGCCAGTGAGGGAGCTCAGATCACAGCCCACCTCAGCTTACTGAGGCAGATGCAGTGACAGGCACTGGGCAATATGGCTCGCTGGACTGGTGCAGCTGGGACTCAGACAAGATGTCAAAAAAGAGATGACCTGGTCCTACAAGAGATGAGGCTGGATAATTATAGACATGGAGAAAAGGAAGGTTTGATCAAAGAAAAATAAGAGGAAAAACCATTTTTTATGACTACTTATATTTCCTTCTGTTACTGTGACAAAAATCCCAGCAATGACCCACCAAATGCTTGAAGGCACACTGTGCAAGTCTTTTGTTAGTTGTTGCCCTGTTTGCCCAAGGAATGTACTTGCTCTCTGTTTTTTTGAGAGCATCACCATATTCCTAAAGAATGGCTTTCATCTTATAATATTCAATTACCTTACTAGGATCACATGCTTAACATAAATGTAAGTGTTCCAGGGAAAATTTCTTTTGCTTAGCTTCTTTCTGATCTCTTGCAGATATTTCTCTGTTTATTTAGCAACTACATAATTTGCTAAAATAATGGGGAAAATATGAGTTTCAAATTCCTGTCTTTGATTTCAAGACAAATATAATGCTTTTCTATTAAGTAAGAAATAAACAGGTACAGTGGATGCAGCTTACTTGATGTGGAAAGTGTTATGAGAATGCAACTAATTCTCTGCAGGAAGAAAACAAATTTTTGGCTATGTTAGTGAGAATGTTTTATAAGATGTAACAGGAAAGGAAGTTTTGGATAAAACTTATGAGGGCTTGGGTTTTATTTCTCAATCCTGTCTTAATATTGAGGGTTTTTTTAAGTCAATTACATCTTGACTTAAAAAAATGATGTAAAGGTGATACTGAAAGAAGGCAGGTAGAGTCTTAATTGCAACATGCAGAATAAACAATGTTTGCTTAAAATGATTTGCATTTTCCTGTAACTATACATATTCAAAACATCGACAATGGATATATAAATTAGATTCAAAGGCTGATAACTTCCTGATTATATTGCAATTCAAAAATTGCCCAGTTAATTATGATGAAAAATATTTCCATGGAATGGGTTGTTATTTCAGCATTTGCTCTTGGGGATTACTGCCCAATATTGTCATTAAAGTAAAGCAAAAACCTGATGGTGGATGAAGTATAAACCTTGTTTTTTAGATAAGATGTCATAAGTATTGTACCTCAAGCACTTACATAAAAATTCGTGAGCTACCATTTCCATAGCAACAGGCAACATAATTTAGCTAAGATAGCTGCTTTCCATTCTAGAGACTTCATTGTCACTGCACTTTATGAAATACAAAAGTATGTCTCCTAAGACTCTAATACAGTAAACAGATAAAATGCTGGAAATGCTGAGGAAGGCATAGATTTTATTACAGATGCAGAACAATGCTTCTTTTTCTTCTCACCTGTATTTTATGGGATTCTCTACCATTTTCAACTCACCACATACAAATCTAGTGCTCCTTGCTGTGCAGGAGATCCAGTGAAAGGCATCTGAAGCTGGCCTTTCATGTTAGTCAGATTCTTTCTGGAATGTGCAGAAGGAGCTTGCCAATTCCTTCTTTCTCTCCTACCTCCTCTCAGTTACCAAAATAAAATTCACTTCAATGCAGAGAGTCAGCACACCATATCTGGGGCACCTGTTAAATCTCATATTGAGCCTACACACAGTTACTAATTTAACACACTGCTGACACACTCCCATAGTTGTAAGTCTTTTGCTTCCCCAATGGTTCTGTGAATCTTGTTATTAATCTGAATCACCTTCAAGTGCTTTTTAAAAACATCTGGCTCCATACTTTTAAATTTTAAAAAAGTCTGTGAAAAAAAATTCAAAATAAGAACTTAAAAACACAGCAGAACTAATATTCTCACTAAAGCTACTCTGAAATTTCCCACTTGAGTAGCTGTGGTCTAAAAGTAAAGATCATGGAGAGCACCATCAATTTCTACCTGCTGGAAGTATAGGAATGCAGTCTGCTATCCTTGCCTTGCAAAGAGTAATGCCTTATACTATTTTCTCAGTGAGGGTGGAAGAATTCCTTTTGAAGGAGAAATCTGATTGATGTCAGCAAGTGAATCACCACCTGTCCATGGGAAATGGATGCTTTTGAAAGCAAGCTATATTGGACACTGCATTTGACAGACTGTAATGAAGGGATGGCTCTGTCTGTGAAGTTCTCCTGAGCTGAGCCCCTGACAAGGACCCTACAGCACTGACCTCCTGACAGATTTTCCTCACTACAAAAATATGCAGAAGGTAAAAAAAAATAAGTTTCTTACTTCACCACTGAGAATTGATGACACATGATATCAGGATGCAAATAATTTATCTGGCTTCTGAGTTATTTTCTCATTTTGGCAAGTGCACTAAAGACAGAAACTGGCACAGGTAGCTGGAAAAGAAGCTGTGATGCTGGAGCACAATCACTTGTCCTATGGGTAGGTTACATTTGTCAGGAGCAATTCAGGGATCAAGAGAAAGATGCAATGTATTCTACTTATGAACTTCACCTAAAGAACATATAAAATGTAAACATGGCAGTTAGCTTCTGTTTTCCACCTACAATGCATAGTTTCTTACAGCCAAAGATCCTGACACAGGGAAATAATCCTCTATTTCTACACCCATCCAAACAAATATGTACAACCTGACTATCATTTAATTCATACAAACTAATTACGTATGATCTAGCACTTTGATGAAGGCCTAAACGTTCAGCTGATAGAAAAAGAAAAAAGCATTACACCTACCAGAGGAATTATTAAAAGGTTATTTTTATCCTGCAGTTCAACATACACAATAAATGAGCATTAGATTATGCTCTGAAATAGTGCATGAGCCTTAATCATCCTACAGGACAAATTCTGTAATCCCCTCTGACAGACTCATAATCACAGCAATAACCAGTTCTTGACCTGTGAGACAGGTTGAGTATTCCTGCCAAACTAACAAGAATAGCAACTTCTCTTTCTGAAAAATTGATTGTTAACCACCAGAACTGTAAAAAGTCATCTCAATATTAATTAACAGTGCCTAGTCTTGCATTAAAATCAAACACACATACACAAGTCACTGATCTTGATAGATAAGTCTTACACAACCACCTCCAAAATTTATGATTATAGGAAACACAGTCATATTCATTCAGAGGTAGAGACAACCAAGGAAAACACCAGCTCCTATTGTCTCTGATCATTATGATCACTTCCTTGGCTGAAATCTGAATAAGGAAACAGTTCTAAAGCTATGTCAAAAATAAAATCTAAATTTTATCAGCAAGTTTACTTTGAAATAGTAAAGACTGCTTATGGCATTTTAGCTTTGAGTGTCATTCATTATTTTCATAAGAACGTATTTATATAGCGGTATGATTTATTATTGTTAAAATCTTATAACAGCAAAGAAATACCCGACTTGTCATCTATGCAATACATAAAACTTCTGGGCAGAATCTGTTGGCTTATAGAAAATAATCCGAACATCTATTCTCCTTGGAAAGTTTTTATAATTCACAACTCCAACTGCTCATTTCAAGAAAAGGAAAAACTGAAGGGTCTGAAATAAATATATATTTCAAAACTATAAATTTAAAAAGCATTCTGAGATGACATTATTTTAGGGAAAATGATATTTGATAAATTAATACCTATAAAAATTAAAACAAAACCAGAAAAAATTAAAAAAAAACTACCTTTTTTTTTTTTTTTGCATACAGCAAACAACTAAAATTCATTAAAAAGTGAAGCTGGACTACTTAATTGGCCACAAGGATAAAAACAGTCATGATTTTTATTGTGTCCTGTAAAGTTTATATATTTATATATATATATTAGAAGAATATGTATTAATATCAACAACTTATTTCATAAAATATTCTAAGTACAACCTTCAGCTGCTACAAGCTGGCCTATACATATAGCCAAGGAGTAATATTGGACGGTACATAGTAACAGTAAATACAAACCCCATCATTACAGTATATTTAATATTTGTGTACTTAAGGAGCTACTACCTGACAAATTAAAAGCATTTTCTATGTCTAGTTGTGAAAATAATGTACATTTAATCCATGCCATCAAAAAGGAAATTAAAGACAGCAGGTTTTAGATGTGGAGTCAAAGCTTGCAAGAAGACAATCTTTGACTACCAACATGGGTGTCCTCTTTTCAATTCAAACATTAAATTATCCTCCTTAAGGATTTGCCTTTGGCTCAAATTCCAGTTTGATATCTTTCTTCAAATGCGTTATTGTGGACTATCAGTTTAAAATATCTGAATATACTTCTTTTCGGAGACTTTAACCTTTCAGAGTCTTCCTTTGACATATTTCTCTTAATATTATGAAGCCCTGCAACAATCTCCTGCAGCATCACAGTCTAAAAACAGAGCTCAGAATAGTTGAATGACAGTTTGGAAAAATTGCTGCCTTAACTGAACATTGAGGATAACTTGACAAACCCAATATCATAAATACTGTAGCCATTGCTGCTTTCAAATAATTACAATTCAGATATTTCTAAAAAGACGTGATTAATTAAAGAAGATTCAAGCCATGACTTCATGCATTTGCAAATCAGAGATACACCATGTAACTCTGTAACTCTGCAGGATCTGGTAGAGTCCAAACATTTTTTTTATTTATTTTAGTTCCTTTAAATTCTGTTTGGTGGTAATGAATGAGGAATATAATTACTCTGATTCATCCTGTACCCTTAACATGAAATACCCCAGAACACTTAAAAACAATAATTAATAAAATATCAAAAAAGAATTAATTAAAAGCACTTTATTAACTAAATTAACTAAAAATTAATCATTAGCTTCACATTAAACAAGATCAAGAATTGTGCAGAACTCATTAAGACTTTGTATAACTTATGTTATATAAATGGCTAAGAAATTACTAGTAGTACCTGCAGTACTTCTACATCAACAGCTCTTCATACAGTTCTTGTTAAACAAGTATGAATCATAGCTGAGAGCCAAAGAAATGAGACAAGTAATCCTAAAGAGTAAAATAAATTCATGTGGCAATGCATCAATACCATATGTCTCTGTGAGACTCCTAAGTTCAAGATTATATAGTTCCTTCACTTCTGAAATTGCCATATTTTCAAGAAAAGTGTATATCCCTTTCATTTTTGCTTTTTGCATATATTTAGGTGGAAACTAAACAAGTGAAAATGAGGCTATAGAAATAAACATTTGAATACAGGAATGAATCACACTGTCAAATTCCTGCATGATTAGGTACTTTCATTTTCTTTCCTATCTTTGTAACTCCATGACTGCATTGCACTCTAGAGCAAGCACACACCAGCACGCCGTGTGTGCCCCAGCTCAGCTGCCCCAGAACACATCTGTATCCCCACACCAGGAAAGGTTTGCTCGGTGACATGCAATTCTCATTGCTCAATGACCCACAAGAGGCAGGTTCTAGAGAAACCCAGACTGAAAACATATGAGCTATTTTGGACCAGGATCCTGAAGGAGCTCAGAAACAAATTAAAAAAAAAAATTAAATCAATTTGAAATAATTTTTAATATCCTACCTGACCCCGTCAAGTACAAATTCCCAGAGCAGCGTTTTCAGGTTGGTACATAATTGTTGGGTTTTTTTTTACCTGCAGCTTCATCTGGAAAACTGATATTTTGAACAGCAGGACTATGCACAGTTACGTCCCAGCTAAGACTCTAAAGGCAAGATAGGGCACACACTAACTTTCTCCTCGTGGTTTTTACTTGAGACAAAAAAGTCAAGGGACAAACATAGTACTGGAAGAAATGAACAGAACTACAAAAGTTATGAATTTGGATAAAATCTGTACTAGAGGAAAACAATAAATGCAAGATAACTTATTTTTAGTTTGTGATTCTGCCCATTCAATTTTACAGAAGCTCAAAAGGAGCTCAGCTGTGAGTGACCTTTTTAGTTTTGTTTTGTTTACCTGCTCATCATACTCCATCCTCTTAACCTTTGATGACTTTCATTTTACATTTTTGTTTACTTTTTTTACCTTTTTTTTTAACTCAGGTTTGTCTTCAGCCTAAGCTGACAGATTTTGCTTTTTTCTGTTACTGAAATTCAGGAGAAAGATTTAAAAAAAAAAACCCTGCAACACTTAGCAGACTCAATTCACTAGCTAAACGTTTCCCCAGATAAAATCAAAATGATAGTTAGCCAAAACCAGCTGCAAAATAGTATTTTCTCCAAATTTGTTCTCTAAAATCTGTCAACTCTAATCAAACAACACTGAACTTTGTTGTCGATACTCTTGAACTAAGTTCCAGTCAGTGTTATTTGTCCTAAGCCATCCAGTCTTCATTTTCAACCCAACCTTACACATACTTTGGGCAAAGGCAGAGAAAAAGGATAAAGATGAGACTTTCTATGCTTCTGACACAAATGCTACAGTAACTGCAATTACTATGGCTGAGAAAACACTCACAGATAAACTTTTATTTCAACCACAATACCCAGTGCTGGTGTACTAAATGAAATGTCCATTTAAATTTTTGACAAAGCAGATCTGTGATTAGGAAAGTGCACAGTTCAACAGGCCTTTAACTGATTAATGAAATGATGCTCATTATATGGACAAAATGTTGTTTCTTTTGGAAAATGAGCAGGTCACTGACCACTACCTTGATCAGATACACCCAGGAATGAGAAATGAGAAGGATATTTTGAGTACATATTTAATTAGCATTTGAGACACTCTTTCTCTAAACACTTCCTACAGGACTGCACATGCAAAGTTCCTACAGTAGCTTGAGCTATTATTCAAAGACCTGAGAGCGCTCATTCCACTTAGGGCTATCTTAGTTTTACTGACAGTGCTGGAGACAGCAGTCTGTTCCCTAGACTACTAAGGGACTTTCAGAAATTAAAACAGAATACTGAAGTTGAAATCAAGCATTACATTGCCAACAGTGAAGAAGTCTTTGAAAAAAATAGTATCTTTGTCCCTGAGGTATTTCAGAAAATCTCAAGCCTATTCAGATGAATTGCAACAGAACAGCATTCATCATTAACACAAAGCAAAAGAAAGTCTGTGGATCTTACTGACCAGTTGGGTACTTTGGGGTGGAAGCAGGGAAAAGAGAAAACACTACATGCTAAAGCTGAATTAAAAGAAAAATCAACAGAGATGCAGAAGGTGCATTTGAATTACCTTCTGTAGATTCCTAGCTCAGGTGGCACCTAACTAATTTTTATGTGATCCAGAACAGGAATTCATAGGTGTGCTTCACAGCCCGTGGAAATCAAAGCAGACAACTGCTATTAACTCTCTTCACCATGGAGCTCCGCTTAGTTAAAGGCACATTTTTAATCTTCTAAGTGAGCTAATACAAGATATTATTTATAGGGATGCAGTCTGAAGAATGCATTTAAATGGGGCTTTAAAGTCTCTAACCTTTATTTCATCCCACTCATTAGTGACATCCTGGCTAATTCCTCTTCTTCTTTGGACTAATTATCACCCTAAACTCAATGCCCACCCAGATTTCACCAGATTGAAACTGCTAGATTTCATATGCTGCTATAAGAGCATTCCCTTCCACCTCAAATCTCATGTTAGCCACATCAAGCTAGGGAAAAAATACTCATTCCTCAACTCAAATGTCAGTTACCTTTCAGGATTACCACTTGGTTTGCTTGACACAGACAATCACTGTAACCTGAACTGTAGCTAAATCCTTAAAAAGGGAGAATTAAGAAGGAAGTGTTATGTACAAATAAAAAAGTAATTTACTTCTATATACAGCATTTACAAAATTCTACATGAATATATTCTCATAGTTTTTGAAAACCAGGGTTTCCTAGGACAGCTATCAGAAAACCAGTCTTACAGTGTGAGCCTTAAACAGTACAATGACTCAAATTTACCAGAACAAAAGTTGAAAGGTATCTTGACTACTGTATAAAAATTTTTAGTAGTCACAGGGGTGATAAAATTGTCATAGTCTATGAAAGAGGCCAGGTTTGCAGATCAAGGCAATAAGTTCATCAGGCCAAGTAGCACAGCTTCTCTGCACAGAGACCTTTCAACAGGTCCCTGCAGTTTGTCATAGACACTTGTTCAGAAAACATACCTGAAGAAGGGGCAATTTTCAGTGTTGCTGACAAAGGCATAGCAAAAGGAAGACTGGCAGCTGAAATTAGACAAATTCAACCTTTCCACAACATTTCAATTTCCTAGCACTAAGGGTAATTAAATATTGGAATGGCTTACCAGGGGAGCTGGTGGACTCGCCATTGCTTGGAGCTTTAGGACGAGATTAGATATCATTGTAAAAGAGATGCTTTAATCCAGCTTCTGGAAGTTCTCAACATGCCCATAACACTTGCAGGTCTGCATTAAGACAATGACTATAATCAAATCTTGTACTTTAGGGTTTCAGCTGATCAACTGCAAGGGTTATAAAGAATTTTTTTTCCCTTCACATAAAAACCAGACAGATACTTTGGTGTGGTTTATATTCTGATCTGTCTCTGAAGTAGCAGAGATTGCAGAAATCTACAGAAAACACAATGGGGCCAGTGGTGATAGGGAAAGTACTTCCTCTTAGCCTGAAATTCACAAAGTAGTCATATCCAAATGGGAACTTGCATGAATTTAAAGTCACCTAGATGGATGCAAACCCCTCCTGCCCTAGAACCTGTGTGATTAGGTCAGTGCAGAGGCAGGTTTGGTCTGTCTTCCCTGCTAAGGGGCTGGCATTAAGTCAGCATTTCACTGACACTGCTCTGTGACTTAAGGAGTCATTCCATACTCTGCTCCTGCAGAGCACTGGCCAGGGGTCAAGAGTAAAACTATTGGATCACCATACCCTTAGAGGACTTGTTAATGAATCCTGCTAGATTAGCTCAAAGGGTGTGCTTTTTTTCAAGGTGAGATAAATAGAAATCTCAAATGGGTTTGTTTTGTGTTTGCTCAGCGTGAGACACAAATCACCTGTTAACACATTTATCTCAGCTAATTAGCTAATTGCTATTAAAGATGCTTAAGTAATACCTTGGTCTCTTCTATCTGCTGAAGGTTAACATACTTCAGCCTAACTAGAATAATCATGTTGACACATAGGTATCAGCATTCACTGTTCTGTGTTTTCCAGCATATATACATAAGCATCCCTTTTGGTTTTTAATTTAGCTACACCTGTAACTATACATTCTGCACTATTTTAGCAGAATACTATAATGACTTGATTATTAAATGTAAGTAAAGCTGAAGGCAAGAAAGAATATTCTGCTACTTTTACCCTTCTATTTGAAAAGAGTATGTCTTAACTCTGTCAAATAAAGCATAAAATGAGAGATGGACCTTCTAGTGATTTCTGTGAGCTGCACAGTAGCATGTTCATATTGTGAGTCTCCAAATAAGTATCTATTTAAGTGAAGTCCACACTAGGCTTTTATACTTACTGCCTGCCTATACAATTCTCCTACATCCCTTTGACGATTTGTTAGATTCCAAGTTATTCCTATCTGTGCTAAATAACGGGCCATTTGATTTGTGCACAGCTACACCTGGAATGTAATGCCGGCATGTAAATCACCTGTCGTGCAATTCAGGACATTTTCCATGCAGAATAAGGATGATTTATCTTTGCCATAATTCTGAAGCATAGGTATCAATATAAGGCTCTGTTGTCAGTATTGCTCATTATGATTATGTTGTCATACTACAAAGTAAGAACGGGACACACCACGACAGCACCATCTAGTAACATAAAATATTCATGCAAAAACAAAAGCAGACTCAACCTTTAAAAAGCAGAGAAAAAAAAAAAGATACACTGATCCTGCTTGTCTCAATGTCTATTTTTGTGACACATGCATATATTTGACAGCACTTGGAAGGATCAAATTTACAAGATGACCCTAATTAAGCAGTATATTATTCCATGGGTATCTTTACTCAAACCAAACCAAAATACTCAGAATAAGAGTTTTCTCATCTGGGATGAAAATACCTAAATCTGCATTTACAGTCTTCTGACTTCTCAAATAGACCTCACTTTTTGTGCTGCTGTATTTAACTACAAATTATTCTGACAGAATCTGTACTCAGATCTGCTCCACACTGCACACAAATTTCATTATAATGAACTTCTAAACTTTTTTGTTATGTTGGTCTTTTTTGATCTGTTTCTTACAGCATACCTAATGCCTACAGTGCAGGAATGCTTGGAAAACCTCAAATGAATCTACTGTCCCATATTTTTTCAATAATTATCTTTAAGGAAAAACTGAAGGAGGAATATTATACTATGCACTAGACACTTTAGAAGCAAATGACATAATAAACAGTAAGATAATTCTAATGAAAAGTATCATCCAAAATTTTTACTAAATCTCTTTGTCATACAAATATTATGCCTTAGTTTTCACAGCCTGTTCAACTGAAGGATTGTCAAGAAAATTTTGAGCACAGAAGGAGTCCACATATTTGCAGCAGAGATTTACTTTATTTCAGAAAGTGCTCATTTATATTCCTTCTGTGCCAAAATCTCTGCACAAGTAACACAGAAGTTCACATGATTACTTAGCATCAAATTCTCTGCTCTTGTGTTTCTGCTAAAAAATTCACAACTCAAAATGTTTGAATTGCATAGTTATAAAGTTCTAAAATTTTTAATTGGATGTACTATTTTAAAATTTGAGTTCCACACAGCAGAAAAAAATGTGCATGTACAGTAGAATCCAGAGGATTAATGTAATTGTGTTATCATTCTTTTTCGATTCTCTACTGAAAATGTTCTTACTATTCAAAACCTCTTTCTTACACACTTCAGTAATAAAACTGATAACTAAGTCTTGTATTTCTTGAATCTTTGCTTTCCTTAAATACTGACTAGTGGGTTTTTTTTTTGCCTGCCTTACAGAATCACATGCAAGTTTGAATAACTTAAAATAACTTAAAATCTTTTCATTAGGACTTGTTTTGGAATGATTCTTCCCTCCCCATGGATTGTTTACATTAATGATATAATAGTTAACATTTAATGCAAATTTTTAATTCTATTCTTTAAACTAGTGCATGTAATAGCTATCTTTTCGTCATTTATCTGAAATCTACAAAAACCCCAATTAATAGTACAACGTTGACACGTAACAAAATGCTGTCAGATGCACACCAAATAAATTTTACAACATCCCTTTCCCCCCACCCTCCAAGAAAACTGAATAAACTGAGTATAAAACAAACAACAATCTAATCTAACTGTCCACTTTACCTGGAAATGCATGCCCTGTTAGAGAATCCAAATCTGAAATTAAAACAGTGAAAAAAATAATCTTTAACACTAATTTAATATTAAAAAGCACAAAAATTCAAAAGCAAATCTGGCACCAAATATCATATTATCATTAATATAAAAATTTAATCATACATATAGAAAAGCAAAACCAGAAAACTTAACATTACATTATGATGGTTTTCTTCTCCATAGTTTTGTAAAGATATAAAATATTATCTAAAGATGAAAGCTTTGAACACTACGAGAAGGTAATTTATTTTACTGTTTAAGACAGACATACCACAATTATATAAGAATTTTACAATGCTTTGCAAGTGAACCTCTGATTTCAGAAACACATATTGAGTATAAACTTTCGTTCTACCTTTGTGCATAAGAATAAATTTAAAAAGTGAAGAATGCTTTTATAAAAAATATTTTAAAAATATTTTCTTTTTTGATCACAACAAATAAGAGACCTAACTTTTTTCTGTTCTACTGTCCACAAATTTTTTTTTCTTTTTTTTTCCCCAATTTATCTGTTTTTAAAAAGGGTAGAGAGCTGGAATTATCCCTGCTGACACTATAAAGCATAAATGAGGGCTTCACTGGTGACTCCCATCTGAAAAGACAGCAGGAAGGCACATCAGTGATGCTGGAGGCATCAGAATGGGCCCTTCTAAATGTGCACTGAGACCAGAACTCGGAATTCCATCTTTGAAGTGCTTTGCTACTTTGGAAATTCCGTGTTCTTAACAAATATTTATTTGGTAACTTTGAGGAGTTACACTATAGCCAGAAGAATAGTGCAGGCTGACAAAGTACAGTCAACACTAGCTGGGATTGCTATTGCACTGCCAAAGTGAAAGGCTAGTTCTCAGACACACATGGCCAAAGAAACCCTTCTTAGACAGTGCTCTGTCACATCATGTCAGTGATGTGAACCCACTTAGAGAACAAGTCCTGTTGCTAGGAGCACTCCCCCAGGTCCCAGTTAGCTCACCAAGGAAGTGTGAGAGCTTCAGGCCCTCCTTCCTCCCTTTCTATGACAAGTGGGATCACAGAGGGGTGCAATGGCTACACTCTCTTGGAAAAACACAACAGATTGTGGCTGACCAATCCACCCTACTATATGTTTATAAGTGAGCTTTCTTGTCATTTTTAGGAATTGATTGCATTTACTAGCAGTGCCTGGAAAAAACTATTTAGTACTGTTTATAAACTACTTAATCTTAAAAAAAAAAAAAAAGAAAAAAAAAAGTGGTTTTCTTATTGCAACAGTCAGCAGATACAAGATTCTAAGTTAATGGTCTACGCTGCAGAAATCCTGAACTTTTTGTAATGCAATAACTAATTCTAAAAGTCATTGGGGAAATATTTACCAATTAACTCCTGGAACTGATGAAGGAACTCTTTAGACAAAAGGAAAATTGTTCTTGGCTCTAATAACTTTTAACAGTTTAACTGAGACATTTGGACTGTGAACCCGCTTAGTTTTGTAAGTGAACACAGAAGAAAACCAACCTAAATTGTGATAAATGCACTAGAGAGAATTGCTTTCTGAAATCCAAATTGCTGAACACAATGAATAAACTAACAATTCCAGTATGTGGTGTCTCAAGCTTTATCATAAACTACAGAGAAAAAAAATGCATCCTTAGTATTTTTTCTTTCAGACTCTAAGAGATAGAAGAATGTTTTTGCCCCCTAGAAGTCCATAAAAACAACACCAAAACCAGATTATGCATAGGTGGAGCATCTAGCTAGGCAGTGACTGCTTCCTGAAAGCACAGAGACAGCATGCAGCTACCTTGCAAATCAGAAGCACCCAAACAATATCTAATACTTGAATTGTCCAAAATGCTGTCACTGTGCACATCCTGTGGCACATCCTGGAACAGCAATAAGGTGTGTGAAAACATCTGTTTTATATCATTAATAAAAATATCCAGATGCAAAACCTGATGATGATCCCCCAAAAAAAAAAAAAAAAAAAAAAAAAAAAAAAAACCAAAAAAAAACAGAAGAGGAAAAAATTCTCTTCTTCTAAAAGCAGTGAAAACATATCTACTCAGATATTGGGATTTTAAAAAATAAAATTTAGAAAAAACCAACCAACAAACCCAAACTAAAACAAAAACTCAAAACAAACAAACAAAAAAAACTGCAACTAATTTCTATCTGAAAAGTTCATGTATATATTGTAACTTACAGCAGAAATCACTATTAAAAATGCTATAGCTGAAAGAAATACAGATAAGGTAATGCAAATTAATTAGGCTCTTGTCCCAGCATAAAACAACACTACTGTGTAATACTTTGTGTTAAGCTTGTGATATAAATTGTGGATGTGTTTATTTTCTTAGAAGTCAGCCTACACTAACTGAAAACAAGGTAGTTTGTCACCCAAGCATGTGTTCTGTGTGAACTGTTAAAGAAAATCTGACCTACTTTGCTAGCTGAAACCATAAGATTTTATGGTATATTGAACCTACAAATCATGATCCCCATGCCCCAATTCCATCATTACATTTCACAAAGAATGATATCAGCTGACACTGCATAGGCAGGCAAGGTAAAGTTTCCCATATAAAGATAAATACCATGTGCAACATTTCCCTGCTAGAGTTCAATACATGAAATTACTGCAGTTATAATGGAATGAAACCTTTGCTGAAACAACTGGAATATTTAGTCTCTGCCATAAGATTTCTTCTACTTTTTCATGGACTTCAAGGGCAACAGAAAAATCATCATTTCCTGTTATCGTTAAGAGCATTTTTCAGTTTCCTTGACTGATTTTCAATTAAGTAAGCCTGAACGGGTGGAATCCAATTTTCCTCTATTCCATTTATTTAGTGAATTGCCCAGAATTGTTGCTATTCCCTTTTATTTTCATACACAAGGCTTCCTAAGCAACAGGAATCTGAGATGAAAGTGGAGTACACAAAAGTAACACACACTTTCATCCCCTTTTTAAAGCAACATAGCTAACATGTCAATATTAGCAGGGAATTATCAAGGAATTTCACTCATGAAATCCAGACCTAATTCATACTAAATGTCATTGATTTAGGTAATAAAACTGGTGATTTGACAATAAATCTGACTTTGAGTTATAATGCAAACCATGATTTTTTAAAAGGAGAATGAGTGTGCACTTTTTAGCAAGCATCATCTCTAGTACACCAAATTTTATTAGCTCAGTGCAAAACAAACGTAGATGGTGCAAGATTTCCATGCCAATAAACTAATTATTTCTTCCTAGAGTTGATTAGCAAAGATGTAGTCCTCTCTGTATCTTGCCTCCAAGGACCATTCTTCCTATTGTACAAACAGTGTTCAGTGCACGATGCAGTGCTCGGCTTTTGACTTCCCCTCTCATGGTACTCCTCGTGCTGTGCTTACAGTACAATATCAAAGCAGTGTATGGCTGCCACTGACATGCACTGGCAGAATGCCAACAACAATGAGTGGAAGGGGTGATTTTTACAGTGCACAGAAAAACACATTTAAGGCGCAGAGGACATTTAAGTCATTTAACATTAAAGGTTCTCCATGGCATTGACAGCAAGATGATACCAAACTATCTCTGGGAGCTAGTACCTGCTTAGAAAGGTTAGAAGAAGCTAATGAATGCTAAATTGTGCTCTCTTGAAGGTACAAGATTTTGCCCTGCTTCCAAGTGTTTTAACAGCGATTGTCAGCAAGAAATATGTGTCTCTGCTTTGCTAAATATCCAGTTAGACTCATTTTATTACAAGCCCCTAACTGGGAAGCAGAACTCAGGAACCCTTGCAGATGTGCACAACACATATACCATGACTTCTACAAAGCTCAAGTCTTCTTTAAACGAGATGAATCAAGTGAAGTCCAGCTGCTCATAATATTTGGAATACAAAGGGCTGGTTGCAAAGAAGAACATGAGGAGTGACATAGAGCTACACTGGCTGAAGATGAAAGATGATTTGCATTAACTAGAAGTTACAGCTGTAGTTTTGACAATCAGGTCAGTGACAACTATTGGCATGAAACTCAGGATTGGATTGGGATTGTGAGTTTGGCTGCACCAAGATTTGAGGGTTAATTTGGTAGTATCCAAACCTAAAGCCAGAGGCTAAAGAAGTAGGTGAACAATTATTTGCATTAGCCTCTAGAGGGGGAGAGTTCCCTTCAGCTCCACAAATTATGTAAATTATTCACTGAAGAAAAGCTTTTTCAGTAGAAGCAACTCTTGTAAAATTCTGTAGCATCAACTTGGGTCTCCTCTACTTATTATCTGTCACTATAATCCTAACCTACTGCAATAAATCTGTTTTCAGAGTCTCTCTTATTTTCATTAATAGGTTATTTGCATTGATTGGCCACCAATCTTTTAAATAGCACAATAATTACAATTTTAATGGAAATGTAAACCTTTTTTGTGATAATTTCCCTGACAAGAAAAAAGAAAGGGAAAAAAAAAAAGAACATAAAGGTTGTACTCAAGAATTCATAACAATGCGGTCATCAGTCACCATCTTACTGCTCACTTGTGCTGGTGCTTGGAATGAATTTTTATTTTTGGAGATAATTAAAAAAAATCCAGCTGAACAGTTAGTTATGAAGAATTATCAATATGACATTCAAAAACCTATTTATTGCTCTGATTGCATTTGATAGTATTAATTTTTTGATAAAAAATTACATCATATTGAGACAGGTAGATTACATTTGTGCTGCTAACCAGGGTATCATTTGACTGCATTCCTTCCTGTGATATCACTAACAGTAAGATCCAAATTTACTTTTCTTCAGTAGAGGTGTTTTCTTGCGAGATATGTGTTTGAGCTTCCATTAGCTCAAATGAAGAAGTAGTTGAAAGTGAGTCAATTAATTGCATTGAAAAGTAGAAATTAAACTTGTACAGAGGAATAGTTAGAACAGCTCTTTCCATTGACAAGATCTCTAATGACTACAGTGCGAGCTTAGACAGCTACATATCTACATAACCTGTAGTGTAGGCAATTGGAGATGAATCTCACCACCAGAATCTTTTAGGAAAATAATCTACATTATATGGGTGTGGATCTGAAAATAAAATTAGAATGATTTAGACATGGAAAAATTGCTGGTTTACAAATGGAAAATTTGATGGTCTCAGATGTCTAAAATGGCTTATTAAAATCAGTTCTGGACAAAAATAAACTTATTTAGTCCTGTCAGCCTCTAGTGCAAAAATTCAATGATCATTTTTCCCCCTCTCTTAAAATCATATGATAATTATACAGGTTGATACTTGCCACTTTATATTTTGCTTTCTGATTTAGGTTATTCCAGGAAGAACTTAATGGCTGCAAACTGAAACTCAAAAGGATCCATCTGAACACCAGGAAACACCTTTCTTTTCAGTCATGAGAGTGACTAAGCGCTGGCATAGGTTGCCCAAGGAGATCATGGGCACATATGGCTATAGTGTAGAGTAGGAAAAAGAAGTGAATTATTCCTGATGAGACAACTGAATTGAGGGAGACAAATTACAAAAAAATATTGATTAGGGAAGCTTTATTAATAAGTCTGGTTTCTGTAAAAGAAAACTTCTGTTATTATTAATAACTGGTAATCATTCACACTGGCCTTTGAAGTCTTTGCACACACAGCTCACCTTGTACTTGCACAGTCACAATTTTCCACAGTGCATGACTGGCAGGCCAACACAAGCAGTATGCACAGAGGCACACGATCATAACAGCACATGGGGGCTCCCAGGTGGTTGCCCAGGAGTCCCTCAAAGGGTCCTTCACTTCATCACATGTACGATGCAGCCTGGCCACATGCGGCAGCAGCATCTACCCTGGCCAACTAAACTGGTTCATTACTTGCTTCTCTTCTTCTAAAACATGTTTTCCTCATTTCTTTACTCTGTCTCACTTTAAAAAAACTGAAGAAAAACACTAAAAAAAAAAAAAAATTCCAGAAACAGTTTTTTCACATTTTGAAAGCCATCATTAATCCATTTTCTTCTGCTGCTGATCTCAAGCAATTGGTCTGCTTCATGCTTCATAGTATAATCATGGCCTCAGGACTGGTTTATCCAAATTCAATGCAGGATTTTACAGAGCATCTTAAAATATGTTGTAGAACCTACAGCTACATACAGACATCTCACAATCAGAACATTAATTCTTTCCAAAGTAACTCTCCTTAGGAAACTAAAAGTACATTGTGGATGAAACCCCAGCCCTGGTTTCCTGCAGTGATGGATGCTGTACTGACAGCAGCAGCAGCACCCACCCTGCTTGAGTGCAGAGACTTTATTGGGGCAGCATTCCCCAGCTCTCTGAGAGCAGTCATGGAGGACACCTATCATCTGAGGTAGGTATACTGTAATTTGGACCCTGTGGAGCTTATCACAGATTTATTGCCTCATATTGAGTCAGGATTTCCCAGTGGACTACCACAGGCATGTCATCCTCACCACATGTAATAATCCAAAGACTTTCAGGAAGGCACAGATATTATCTACAGGCATACTGTTATGTACATATGTGCATTTATGTAAAACAAGCATACAATGAAAATGTTTTTCAGGAAGGTCAACACAAACATTATTCATGGTTTCCCAGTGACTTCAGCTTGTGTAGCTGGTTTAGCCATGGAAGAGGTGAGAGCACCTCTTTTACCTCATGCAGTTTAGTGTCTTAGCATATACAAAAACCTTTTTAGGATCAAAAGCACTTTTAGAATTGCATATGCCGGATCACTTAATAACGAACACCTTAAAAACATAGAATCATTTATGTTGAAAAAGAGCCTGAATACCATTAAATTCAACCATTAATTCAGCACTCCTAAGTAAACCACTAAAGCATGTCCCTAAATGCCACACATCTAAGATCTACACATCTTTTACCAGGGATGCTGATTCCACCACTTTCCTGGGCAGCATGTCCAAATGCTTGACATCTCTTCTGGTGAAGTTTACCTAATATCCAGTATAAACTTGTTTGCTCATGCCCTATCACTTGTTCCTTGGGAGATGAGACCAGCTTCCCCTCACTACCAGCTCCTTTCAGGCCCTTGTAGAGAATAATAAGGTTCTGTCTTAACCTCTGTTTCTCCAGGCTAAAAAGTCCCAGCTCTCTCGGCTGCTCCTCATCAGACTTCTGCTCCAGCACCTTCACCAGCCCCATTGCCCTTCTCTGGACATCCTATAGCACCTTAATGTCTTTCTTCTAGTGGTGAGCCCAGAATTGGATGCAGGACTCAAGGTGTGGCCACACCAGTGCTGAGTAGTGACTTGATCCTGCTGGCAACACTATTGCTGATACAGGCCAGGATGCCGTGGCTGCCTTGGCCAGCTGGTCTCACTGCTGGCTCATATTCAGCTGTTAACCAGCACCCCCAGCTCCTTTTCCTCTGGGCACCTTTCCAGCCATTCTGCCTGCAGCCTGTAGCACTGCAGGGGGTTGTTGTGACCCAAAGGCAGGACCTGGAAGTTGGTCTTGTTGAATCTCACTCGATGGGCCTCAGACTATGCATCCAGCCTGTGCACATCCTTCTGCAAAGCCTTCCTACCCTCCAGCAGATCAACACTCCCACCCAGCATGGTGTGATCTGCAAACTTTGTGAGGGTGTACTCGATCTCCTCACACAAGTCACTTATAAAGATACTAAACAGGACTGGTCCCAGTACTGAGCCCTGAGGAACACCACTCAGCTGCAGTTAGATGTAATTCCATTCACCACAACTCTCTAGGATGGCTATCCAGACAGATTTTTACCCAGTGAACAATGCACCATCCAAGTCATAGGCTCCATTTTCTCCAAGAGAATGCTGTGGGAATGGTGTCAAAAGCTTTTTATTTGTCCAGGTAGACAATATCCATGAAGGAGATCAAGATGGTCAAGCACGACCTGCCTTTCATAAACTTATGCTGGCTGGGCCATGGTTGTCTTAACCTCACATTTTTTACCTTCCAGTCACCCAAGACCTCTCTGCTTAGCCAGGGCTGCTGATAATTGTTGGAGTAGCTTGGTGAGCACTTCCAACAGCTCCCTCACTACCCTTGGGTGAATCCCATGCAGCCCCAAAGACTTGAGAATATGTAAGTTATGTAGCAGGTCACCAACCATTTCCCCTTGGATCACAGGGATTTCATTCCATTCTGTGTAGCTGTATTCCAGTTCCAGAGCCTGGAACCTGGAGAACAATTGATCTTACTGTACAAGACTGAAGTAAAGAAGGCATTAAGTACCTCAGCCTTTTCCTCATCCTACGTCACAGCACTCCAAAAGGGATGGAGATTCTCCTTAACCTCCTTTTTGTTGCTGATGTACTTATAGAAACATTTTTATTGCCTTTTAAATTAGTAGTCAGTGTAACTTCCAATTGGGCTTTGGCCTTCTAATTTCCTCCCTTCTTAACCTCATGACATCATTATAGTATTCCTGAGTTTTCTGCCCCTTCTTCCAAAGGTCATAAATTTTCCAGTTTTTCCTCAGTTCCAGGAAAGGTTCTCTGTTCATCCAGGCCAGTCTTCTTACCCATCAGCCCATCTTTCAACACATGGGGACAGCCTGACACCTAAAAATTTCTAGATAGTTGTATTTCTAACTCATTTTTTAAAGGATGTTTGTCAATTTATTCCAGTCCATCCAGAACTGTAGCTTGGCCATGCCCAGGATCTGTGGAGCTGTGGTTAGTACAGTACTGTTCTTGAGCTAATAAGCTAAAGCACTAACTTTGGGCCAGAGCTGATTTCTGTTCTCAAACAGCAAGTGTAACTCTTTCCTATTTTTCTGAATAATACTACAGAGAAAAAGCACAGTTCCCAAATTCAGGAGATGGCTAGCACAGGCAGCCATAAGCTTTTTATTTACTCAAAATCTAAAAAGCATAATTTGTACATAGAATTTCCATATTCCATCCAGCAAATAGAGGGTAGAAATTTGAGAGTCTACTTGTGTCTGATCAATACATTCAATCACATTATCTTTCCATATGAAATGTTAAAACTTCAGTTTATCAGACATTGTCATGGAGCATTTGTGTTCCATGACTCAAGAAGTAAAGTAAATACACATCATGATATGGTGATATCATGACTCTCAGAAATATCAAGCTATCAAATTTTCAAGACCAGAAAATGATAAAAATTAAAAATATGCTAAATAAATTCAAACTGTATATGTTATGTCAAGATATTTGTGAAACAGTCTGACAAAACTCTGAATGTAGGCTCTGGGCAAATGAGGTGTCTCAAACAGAGGTTCCATAACATCACACAAAAAAAGAAAGAAGATAAAGAAATCCCTGTTTCCTGAAAAGTGAACTTCAAGATAATATATCTGCTCAGTTTTACTGCCATTACTTCCTAAATCTGCTTTCTTCATAAGAAAGGCAAGAAATCCTGTGAAACTCAACTGTTTCACTTTTTGCCACTAATCATGTTAAATGCTATGACACTTCTTTCAGAAGCTGCTTCTTCATGTCAAATTCCTTCAGTTTATCTCATTCTTTCACTTCTGGAAATGCATCTTCTTTCCCACTTTCCCTGATTTTTAGTGACTTAGTTTTTTCCTTGAAAATTATGGAAATATAAGCTGTTGAATCAGAAAGCATTTCTAAACAAAATATTATTTTCTCTCATTTTCAACACAGCATCAGTTCTCTTCCTCTAAATCATGTGAGATTGCTTTCACATTTGTGTTCAGCTTGATCTGGTTTTTCATACATCATTCATTAGGTTCTGCTAACCAAGAGACAGTACTTTTTCATATTCATTCTCCTGTCCTTTTTTTCCTTTTATCAGATAAAACAAAGCAATCTTTCAAGCTTTTGATGCCCTGCCTGGTTTCAGAAAGACTAAATAACTATGCTTATACATTGACATATAAAGTACCAACTTGAGCTTTATATGACAAAGGTGATTCAGTGGTTTACTAAATATTAGGACAATTTTGGTTGTACTAAACCAGCTGAATCTTCTAAGGACTGTAGCTATGCAAAAGCTAAGGTGGAGGAAAAAAAAAACAAAAACAAAAAAAAACCACCAAAAAACAAACAAACAAACAAAAAAAAGCAGCATCTACTTAAGTAACTGCATGCCACACAACCACTTGCCCATAGCCCCTCACCCTGGTGGATGGAGAATCAGAAAAAGGTAAATCCTGTATGCTGAAATAAGGTCAATTCAATGACTGAAATAAAGGAAGGGAGAGGAATAAAATCCCAGAAAGACAAGTGATGTAATATGCAGTTGCACCTGCTGACCAGTGCAGTGATTGGTCCTGCCCATCTCCCTGGTTTATATACTGAGACTGACATTGTGTTGTCTGGAATATCCCTTTGGTCAGTTTGGGTCACCTACCCTGGCCATGCTCCCTTCCAGCTTTTTGTGCACTTGTTCACTGGCAGAGAATGGGAAACTGAAAACTCCTTGATTTAGGTAAACACTATTAGCAACAACTGAAAATCAGAGAGTAATCAATATAATTCTGAAACTAAATGCAAAACACAGCACTGTGCCAGCTAAAAAGAAGAAAATCAACTCTATCCTAGTTGAAACCAGGGTAGTATCCACCTTTGTTCCATATAATTTATGCCATGACCCTGTCCTACACTTTCCAGTACATCCCAGTAAACCATCATCACTCTTCCTGTGCCTTGATATATATATTTATACACACACACATTTCACTTAGTTTATGGACCATTCCTAAAAAGGTCCATTGAGGTAATTTAGTCCATGCCTTTGGACTTCATCTGTTGTTACAGCTTTTCATCGGGGTAGGAAAAGTAGAGTATAATGTTGAATTGTTGCATGCTGGATCCAGCCAGTTGTCCCTCTTCTCCACCTGTTTGAATGCAGAGCTCCTCTACTACTGGTAGTAGGATACTCACTTTTTCTAAAAATATATCAGAATCTGTTTCCATTGGATCAGGAATATAAAGCTCTAGTAGTTACTAGTGCACAGTGTACCCTTATGTCATCAAACTAAAGGCAGAACTCATTTATATTTCTGGACTGACAGGAGCTGTGTTGGAGGCTGAAATAAGCCCGCCAGGAACAAGTGGCAAAAGCAGTCCATGTGCCTGGCCTGGAGACGCTGTGCATCCATGATGAGGTGTCCTCTGTGCCTCGTTCACTAATAATGGCCAAGCTCTGAAGTGGTAATTTAGGAAAATTGTCAATGCTTTCAGTGATAAACACCAGAGCTCTATCAGAAATGCCTGCAAGACACCTTTTAATTTCATAGAGGTAAGAATTGCATTGAATTCAGAAGGAGAAGACTGTGAAACAGAAGAAGGGATTTTATGGGGGAAAGTTTGTAATAATGTAATTAAAATCTCTATGCACAAGGGAATGAAGTAAAAGCTGAATTGGCTCTTGCCCACAGGCATTTCCAGATTTGATTGCTTCACTTGGTTGGTTTAGCATTCTTTCAACACAGTTTTGTACTTTCAACATTGTTCATGTGGAATATAACCAGAGGAGAAAAGTTAGTTCATGTTATAACTTACTGGAGTCAGTGGAATTATTGCAGTACAGAATATGGTTCATCATGCAAAGTACTTGATTTTATTAGATTTTAAATATTCAACTATTAGATGAGATAGTGACTATTTATTGATAACTTAAATCCTAGGCATGATTCTTCTGAAGGTTATTGTAAAATATATGGATGTACAATTAAAACAGAGTGAACAAGTCAATTACCATCTCTAAATCCAGGATACATATCTGAGCTACAAGTTAATTCTGCACTCTGGCAAGCAAATAGGCAAGCAGCCAAATTGTTCTTGGTCTCTTTCACTTTGACCAACTTTGGTTTTGAAAAACTTTTCTAAAGAAACTGCTTTGTTCTCTGGAAAAGACTCAGTTTTGAAAAATCAGCATTTTCAAATGGAAGAAAAAAATTAGAAGAAAATTTTGAAAATAACTATTTGAAGCCAAGTCTAGCCTGTGTGTACAATTTCTAAAAGACAAAGATCTCCTTTCAAATTTTAGCATTTCAACATATTATATGTTCTGGAGTTTACTTTAACAAAATCTGTAATAATGGAAAGGTCGCATTAATTTACTTTTTTTTTAAACCAGCTTTGATATGGAATTAGATCTGCCTCCAAAATTAACTCATTGAACTTTGTAGATGTTTTCATATCTGGGTATATTATGAATATGGACCTCAATGCAACGTTAATATTTATATCAGGAGAGCCATAAAAAAAAACACCTTCAAAATCCCCAAGGTCCACAACCTCACAACTCTGAACATGTTTCATAAATAAAACAAAACAAAATAAAATAAAATAAAATAAAATAATCATGCAACTTAAAAAACTCAAAATCCCCTCCAGTAATGCATGTTTCTAATTGCAATCTTAATTTGCCTTCATAGCTTTGCTTGATCAGCTTATTTAATGTCAGGCCTGTCAGGAAATTTGGTTATGATATTTTTAAAAAAACAAAGCAAACAAAGAAAAAACCCAAGAAGAGTAGTCCAAACAACTTCTGATTCTTGTCTTGTTGCTCTACTTAGCATTTACCCTGTGCCAATTGAATATTGTGAGAGGATGTTTTATAAAAATAATAAGATACATGATTTTAATACTGTTGCTTAAAAAGTAAGATACAATTGTTTTCAGGAATTATCAACAAGAAAAGGGAGCTGTTTTCTGTGTCCTACAAATCTTGCAGTGATTTAGTTAGAAGAACTATTTCACTGACACAAAGTGAAGAGAATAATATCTTTCATATTTCTTAGTTTAATTGTCTTACTGCAACTGAATGTGACACACAGTGTAAGAAAGTCTAATTACGAGAGAAAACTGAAGTCAGCAGCCTCAGGCAAGACCGTTTCTTAGAAGTGGTTTTATAATCTCAGTAGAGATACCATTAAACTTATTTTTTTTTACCTTTTTCTTTTATTTCTGAGACAGCACTACAAAATGTGCTATTGAAGTCTGTATTCTTAGCAAAAATTTATAGCTTTTTAATTCCTGAGCAGATTTTAAACAAATCCAAGCAGCATTTCACCCAAATTTATTGCATAGCATCAAGAATTTGCTAACATTGAGAAGTTGCTGAATGTGATTAAATGTGTCCCTATCAAATCCACCCGAAGTGTCTTCAGTAGGTTCAGCTCTGTTCTAAAACAAACAAACAGAATAGGTTCTAAGCAATTAAAGCAGCAAAAGTCTTGTTTGCTCCCATCCCTAGAGGTCTCAAAGACAAGAACTGTCCGCCCTCACATTTCATGTTGCCATTCTACTGCTCCTCTTCCTTATGAGATCTTGGCCTCTTCATCTTCTCCTCACACATTATATACATAAAATATATTTCTTTCCTCATCAAAGAGATGTTGGACATTGACAACCCATCATCTCTTCCAGCCTTTGCTCTGTGGGCAGCTGTCCTGAGGCAGCAGCAGGATGTTACAGCAACGTGAGTGGCAGGAGAATTAAACCAGTGGAGCAATGGCTGCTGGTGGCCAGTGCTGTGTGCTTTGCCAGAAATTTATTCCAAGTTCTGAGTCAGCTCTCTTCTGTCCCTAGATTCAACTACAGGATATGCATGTGCCCTAATCATCTTAATCATAAGGTTTCCTAATTTTTAACAATGTCTTCAGTATTGCATAGGTACCTTTGGGTGGAAGAGACTCCATTATCTTATTGTTATTTTTTTTTGTTAAAGGAGACTTACACCACTCTTCTGCCTCAGGACCAGCTGAATGAGTTTGAGTTCCCAGATAAATCCCGGATTCTAATATACAAGGACAAGGCATCAACAATGAAAGCACCACTGCTGCTGATTATATACAGAGGTCAAGTATATAAATGGATCTTTGCATCTGGGTTGATGCATATTCTACATCTGATGTGCTGTCTCCTCAGAGAAGAGAAAAAATAATCAGGCACCACAAAACAGAAAGTCCTCAGCCCTTCTGATTACATGCCAGGGGATTAACTTAATTTAATTAAGTATTTTATTGCAGTTTTCTTTAGACACAAGTTATGAAAAAATCATATAAAAAACTTGAAAATATGGAGTTGTACAAATTTGTTGTGCCAAATTTTATCTACAACCCACAAAACTAGATACTAAAAAAAAAAAAAACCAAAAAAAAAACCAGGCGAGAATAATATGCTTCATGTTTGCTTTAAATTTTCTCTCTAATAAGCTTATTCCATGTTGGCCAAAGGTAAAACAGTATGATCAGTAACATACAATCCTTCAAAAAGCTGATATCACAACAATCTCCATGACTATCACTAATATATATTATATCAATTCCTTACTGTGAGGGTAGTTTTCACAATGATACCTGGTAATTTGGTGCATAGTACTTAAAATAGGTATTGGAATTAAAAATAGCTTTAAAAAATAAAATTTTGATTCTGCATTGCATTCACCAATGCCCATATTGAAAGAGTTCTCAGAGTCTCAAGTAAAAAGGAAAGAATTTTCTGTACAAAGTCATAGCCAAAGTTGGCTTTTCTATATTTTAGCTGCACGTTAAAGTTGTCTTTTGTAATACAATGAACAAAGGCAACAATTAGAGATGCAGACAAGCTAAAGAAAGGAGTTCAGAAGCATTGGACTATTCCCAGCTCTACTACTTCTCTGCCGAGCTGGTTCAGGAAATTTCCTTGATAACCATGTCTGCAGGTAGTCTATGAAAAATTAGCTATTTAGTATATGCTGTTTGTTGAGTCTCCTTCTATAATCAACAGAGAAAAACACATTTCCAGGGGGTGATTTATGCCACCTGAAGACAGGCATGAAAACAAACTAATCCTAGCTCAGAACTCTGGAAAACTTGCGGAACAAGCATATATAGCATATTTATAAGTAGATGGAGGACAAACAGAGATTTGTTGGTTACAGACCATTTTTTTATTTTAGTTCAAGGTTTTTTAATGACTTTCTATATTTGGCTGTGCACTGAGTGTGTTTATTCTGGCCTATCTGAGCAGAGCCCAGGGTAACTAGAGACAAGTACCTGGAGCAGCAGGCTCCCACATTTCTGCTATGGTAGAAAAATACTGCTCTTTGGTACTTGTGGCTTGTAGGACAAGAAGGAATATTTATTTCACTAATTCTATTAAATTATCTTGATCTTATGGAGAGATTACAAAGCGAAAACAGAGCTTAAACCTTTAAAGGGAAGGGGTATGGACCAGAGGCTGACCAGGTAAAAAGTTGTAGAAATTAGAAATTCTGGGGAAAGGAAAAAATTTAAAACAAATAACAATATATAATTACTTGGAAGAACACAAGCAAAGGAGTGGCAGACCACATTTTGTCTGTCTAGAATATAATTATTTCTTTTTGTGTTAGAGTAGAAAATTTTATACATGTAGATGAGCCCTAGGTGTCCATTAACTGACTTTCTTATGTCTTTTGACACTGGACCACATGACAAAGGCAGCAATGTCACAGACAATGGGAAGTACACATTCTAGATTAAATTACTTTTAATTGAACTGATGGAAAGTCAAAAACTTGTATCCTAACCAGTAATTCACAGTTGCAGTGGCCAAATCATCAAGGCCAGAAGAGAGCTTCAAGATCACTCAGCTCAGTCATCAATTTGGTACCACCATTATCACCATTAGACCATATCCCTAAGTGCCACATCCAGACACCTCCTGAACTTTCCAGAGACAGTGACTTCACCACCTCCCTGGGAAACTTATTCCAATGTCTGACCATTTTCTGTGAATTTTTTTTCCTAATATTTCATCTGAACCTCCCCTGGCACAAGTTAAGGCCATTTCCTCATGTTGTGTTAAATGGGGTGTCCCCACTTAATACTGATGAATAAGTAATGGCAATTTGGGGCTTTTTTGATCAGATGGGATTACCTGACTGACTGGATGTGTCACTGGGACAGCATGATGGCAGGCTTACAATGATCTTCTAAAACTAAACAATTCTCTTAAAGAAAAAATAAAATAGAATTGGATTCAGTAAGGACAAGTACAAGCTACTGAACTCAGCAGGGAAAAAAATTATTGTAAGATACCAGCTGAAGGACAAATTGTCATGTGTCTACTCTACACAAAAAAGTGTCCACTGTTATAGTTTAGCACACTTTAGACAGACAATATCATACTACCTGTGGAAAGAAATAAAGATCATAGTGGGATATATAAGCAAGGGCAGAAACTGCAAGACATGGAAAGTTGTTGTCTTTTCACATGCAGTACAGGTTAGGGCCTCAGCTGTCTCCAGATTTGACAGGATAAAGTATACAGAGGAGACATTGATCAGAACTCTGGAATACATGACCTGTGAGAAGACTGAGAGTATTTGCTTTAAAGCCTAATAGATATAGAACCAACAGGGTACAATATTGGTCTTCAAATATGGGAAAGGTTGTTGCCAAAGGGAAGGAATAATATATTTCTATTTTCATATGCGGGGCAAAAAAAAAAAAAAAAAAAAACAAACCCAGGAGCTTATTTTGAAACAGGGAAGACTTGTGTAAAATATTAGGTGAAATTTCTAACAGAAAGGATAGCGAAGAAGAGGAGCAGAATTGATGGTGGTCTTTCCAATATTGGAGGCAATGAAAAACCAGTTAGATCAAACATCTGTTCAACATCATGAATCCTGCAAGGGCAGGAGATATACTGGCTGTTCTGTGCAGTTCTTTTCTTGGCCTATTTCTCTGAAAGCTTATGTTTTGTTTATTACAGGGATCTACTGGTAGTATTATGAATTAATATTAGATCAGTCCTTGTCAGTCAGTAAACAGTAGGTTTATACATTTTCTACTCTGTCAACATCAGAAGCATCTTAATGCAATACAAATAGCTTAAAAAGTTCAAAAGATTCCTTAATGCTCACATGAAGGAATATTTCATGATACTTAATGGAATACATATTCACACAGTTTCTGTGCCAATTTAGGTTAGACCAAAGTGAAAGAAATTGGTGTGAATAGAAAATTGAGTATTACAACTAAGAGCAGTAAAGAATTATGGCAAGCATGATGACAAATAATAAAACCTATATTAAGTACTAACATAGTTTAAAAAAAAAAACCCAAAACATAAAATCTTCTTTTACAGATTGCTGTATGTTGTGTCTTGAAACTCCCCATTAAAGTCAAACCATTTGAGACTGAAAGCAGCACTGGACAGAAACCTTACTATCACCAAAAAAGCAATGGACAAATAAAAGGCTTCACATGGATGCTGTTTTGCATTTTCTTTTTGGTAAGTTTATACCTTTCTATACAATAGAAATCAATCTACCCTTTGCTTATAGACAGAATGTAGAAATAATGTCCTGATTTGCTCTTTCATTGGTAATGAGTTATAAGCAGATAAGCATCTACTCACATAATAATTACGTTTCTAAACATATCACCGTTGTTATTTTTATTCTGAAAGTTTCACTCTTCTCAAGTAATGTAACTGCCTTATTAGAAATCTCTAGTCTGAGTGAAGCTTGGAAATGTTACAGGTAATAGACTTCACAAGGGTCAACAGAAAAGCAGTCATTTAGTCCATTGTTTGGTGTACCAGAAACAAAGGAACTGCAAAGATCAGAAGTACAAATGCTGTAATAAGTATTTAGACACAATAAAAGTTTTTTTTCTTGTCTGCATGGGAGTTCGGCCTGGGTAAAATTCTTTGGAACACTTAATCTGAAATATTTTTAAAAACCCAAACAAAAGTGTAAAGGATGGTGGCAGAACTGATGGGAGAGGGGAGGATTTTAAGAAATCAGGAGAATATTTTTTCCCCTTCCCCCAGAATTCTGGTGCAGCCAAGGGTGAGAATATCCCCCAGCACCGAAATCAGGGATGCAAACCCACAGAAAACACTAGCTTAACACTTAATTATTTTTGTTTTCTTAAAATTCATATGAGTAGTATAAAACTAAGGAGAATGAAGGACATACTTCTGTGGACTGTTTTCTGTAAATGCAACAATCCTACTTCCCTTCTTGTCTCAGCTAATACCACTGAGCTACCAATTCAAATACTGCTCGTAAAGTTTATATTTCCAGTTAGCCATATTTTACCAGCTGCTATGAAAGACTATGAAAATTTTGATGATACTTCTGGCTGGAAAGGACTTTGAAGCTGCCTCTAGCAACAAGAGAAACTGTGTGAACAGCTCATACAAAACCTGTGTTCAAGTGTGTAAAAGTATAGTAATTCATTTTTTTTGTAGGTAAACCAGAACATTTGTAGGACACAGTAATTGTGAGGTTGTGAGGCTTTAGCTTTGTTTTGGAACCTTGCATAGGGCTGGAAGAAGCAGTAAGTAAATACATTAGATTTATCATTCTTAGCCATAATGGATGAAACATCGGGTGTACAGCAGTTTGTGGGAGTGCTAATCATGACACACAAATTTTCAAAGTTAAAAACCAAATCACTTGAGTAGACATTGTTGTGGTAATCAGTTTCACTTTGGCTTTCAAACCACAGATTAAGAACTGCAGGAGAATGACACTGGCGTGAATGGCACTACTATGACAAGAATAAGCATTCATGTAGTGCTCAAATTGGTCCCCAGAGAAAACCAAATATTGAATGGCTCTCTAATTTACACCTAATGAAACACTGCTCTGAAAGTAAGCACCACTGTGTTAACAGGGAGGGAAAATCCTTCTGTCTTCAGTGACACAGGTTGCACTCTTTTACCTCTATATGGCATTCAGCAACTTTGAAAAGCTAAATTTGTGTGGCAGCAGCTCTCTGGCCATAGAGAGCAGGCAGAGACTTTCCCAGGCACTTTCATGGGGAAGGCTGTGAGAAGATCAGAGAAAAGAAGGAGAAACAATTCTTATCTCCACTTGTTGCACCTGCTGTTGAGCACATGTGGAATGTGTCATGGAGATTTGTTTACCAAAGGGTGATTTCTTAATTGGACACTGCATGGTGTTTGGATTGATTGACCAACTAGGACAAAGCTGTATCGGACTGGCTGTAAGGGTTATTGAGTTTCTTAATAAGTATAGTAATAATATAGTATCAGATAATATGATAAAACAAGTGATAAGCCTTCTGCAATCATGGAGTCAGTGCTAATTATTATCCAGCTGGGGGCCTGCAGCAACAAATTTGAATCAGAGGTTGGCAATATTATAATATACTCATGATAAGACAACCTAGGATTGTCCTAGAAATGTCAGTATATGAATTACAGAAAAAGCAACATAGTATGATTTCAAATTCCAGCATCTGGTTTCCAAAATGTCCTCTGAACTTTCCTAAAAAAATAATTTGCTCAGCAGAGGCAGACAATATATATTTTATTTGTGCTACATTCTTTCAATAGTCTGTGGTTGGACGGACCAGAAAGCCCTTGTTTGCCTTCTCCCGGTGGCTGTACCTTCCACCGGGTGAAGTGTGGGGAGGAAGGTCAGGCGAGGGCAGGAATGTGTTCCATGAGAGAGAGGTCTCCAGCATGGAACCACAGTGGGGGGGACAGGGTGGGGGAGGGCACCAAACAGAGCCAATGGCACGGGTCAGCATGCCTGTTTCCTACTGCTAAAGAAGAGATTGAAGGCAACTTGCAGGAGTCAACGGGGAGCTTCCTGGGCTGGGACAAAGATGGGAAGAAAGGATCCCAATAAAATAAGATTCCTACACAGATAGTTAACAAAAAATGTGTTCTAACAACTCTAACAATATAAGTTTTCAAATGCTGCGTTTAGAGACCAGGTTTGCAGACAACACAAATTGTCAGAGACTTTGGAAGTCATTAGAGCTTTTATGGTAAACAGGGTCCTAAGCATTTATACATAAACTGTTCATTTATAATACTTCAAACTCTCAAAAACTTGTGGAAGGGAAATGATACTTCAGAAGTTTTAATACAAGGATTTGAAATCCATTGAAAAACACTTTCCCATGCCACACAGTTACAAACTTCTCACATAACAAGAATTTCAATGTCCTCACACATGCAATAACTGCAGAATTGAGAAAGACCAGCCTGAGAACCAAGCATTTGAATCCTCTAGCACCAAGAAGGAGATGTGAGGAAAAGCAGAAGCAAAGTGTGGATTATCTTCTACTGCAACCAAAGCAAGTATGATGAAAACTGTGGGGCAACCAAAAGAAAGGAAAGCCTTTCCAATCAAGAATGTCAGTGTCAGCAGAGCTCAAAGAACACACAGAAATGGAGGCTAAGCCAGACAAAGATTTCAAATGTGTAGAAGGCCCAGTACTGAATGAGCAATAAGAGAGAACAGAGCTAGCAATATTTCTTCCAGAAATAAAACAGCCTAAGGCAGGAAGGTTTATCTGATGACATGAAGTTCCTCACAGCTAGTTTCAGGGTTTCCTGCTGATATTAATTTTAATTTAACACTTAAGTAACTTTACACTTCCTTCCCCCTAGCTAAAAACTGAATTTGAACAGTTGGGTATATCTGAAGAGCACAGAAAAATGACTGAGTTAAAATAGATAGTTACTGTAATTAAACTTGATTTTATTTCTAGTACCCTTTATCAATAATTGCAGTAAAAATATCAATATTTTTAATGGAATTAATATTTTTAGCCTTTTAGTAAAAGTAAAAATACTGTTTTATTAATTTTTAGCCTCTTCTTGGTACCAATAATTACAAAAGGGTTCCACCCATTTGTGGTGGAGCTGTAGAAATTCAGAAATCATTTTAAGAAAATTGAGGTGTGAAATTAAACAGAAACCCCAAGAAATGTAAGCAGACATTTAAATCCCTCTTATAAACTTTAAAAGCTTATGTAGCATAGTAATAAGGTTAAAAAAATAGAAAAATGTAGAAAATGATAGAACAACTGCATAGGCATGTTATAAGCTCCCTAGGAGGGAAAAGAGCATGGAATAGAGCTTTTTCTAGCTGGACTGGGAGAGACTATATTCTTTTCCATCAGGTATCTTATTCACTCCACTAGGAAACAAATTTAAAACAACTGTTGCTCTGATCAAGCAGAAAAACTCAAATGTCCAGAAGTAACACCAAAAATCATCACAAACTTTATCACTCTTACAGAGTAAAAATGAAATTTTTTGTCTCCTGCTGATGTTCGTGTGTTGTGACCTTGAACTGTGAACTGGCTCTGTCCTTCCAAAATCTATTTGCAAGAGAGTATAGAAAGCTGATGTAGCAGCTCTACCTGACACTGATGAAGAATACATGGCCATACAGACAACAAAAGCAATAATGCATTTTCATTTTTGTTACCCTACTGCAGAAATTTAGAGGATTGCAACAGGTTCTGAGAAATGTATCAGAAAACTGAACCTGTCCTGCCTCCTTGTCACAAAATGAGAAAGTACACAGTACCTGTCAGTAGACATGATAAATTAAATCATCCATTAGCTTCTGCCTGATCCATCATGGCAAAGGATCTAGCAAGCGAACACTCAAGTGCTGAATAACAAAGTAAAGAACAAGAGCAAGGTCTTTTGATGCGCACAGAATTTTTCCTACCAAATTTTAATAAAGCCTCCGACAATTTAAATTACTACAGGTGATTATTTCAGTTTAAATCAACAGTCTTCAAAGTAAATGCATATAAAGCTCTAATCCGTCAGAATGGGGTTAAAGAGGATAAAAGTCCTACAACTGCAATTTTAAATTACTAATTAGAACTGTTGCAGCTGTTCTTTTTGCTAAACATTAAACTATAAAGATATGAAGACAATGAGAGGAGAATGACCTTCTATAAGTCAGAGAATATTGCTGAAGGCATCTGCAGCTAATGGGCCTGTGCTTGCTCGTGCAGAAAGAGTAAATAGGTTTATTAGCTTACTCAGCTGGAAAATGCTTAACAGCTACTGGTCATCTGATAACAAATTTAATTCATAGTTCATTTAGCTACAAAAGGAACTGATTTTTTTTATGCTGCTATTCAAATGTCCTGAAACATAATCTATACCCAGAGGGGATAAAAAAGACTCATGAACCCTAGAACAAAATGTTTTCCACTCATTCTGCCCTGTTTTGCATCCTGCACCACTGTATGCACGATTCTTAACATTTTACCATTGATTTCTTAGAAAAAGATTGTTTCATGTAGCTAGAGATAAAAAATGGAAAAACTGAAAGCTTCTTGAAATCTGTATCAGCCTTGTTGCCACTACATAGATTCCCTAGTTGCAAGATGTGCTTAAAAATACATTTTAAAAAGTGCACTTTGTAAAAATTTTAATGCAACAGTTTTGCTCTCAAAAACCATTTTGGGTTTGATTTGGATCAGATTCTTCAGTTATACAGAAACTACTGCCCTTAGGTTAACTGTCTTGTATTAGATGTGAAATTGAGAAAGGGTCACACCTACAAATATTTGCCTGCAATTGCCTCAGTGAGCCCTTCCCAGCCACTCATCTGGCTTTTTCCTTAGTGAGTTTTTCCCACTCACTAAGGAAAGAACTACAGCCAATACTTGCAAGAAAGGGGAAATGAACACTCAGGTCCAGGTCACAGAATCAGTACTACAAGTTCACCTGTCTTGTTTTGCTACCTATAGAAATTTAGACAATGGCAAAGAATAAAGCAAGTGGAGAAGATCTGGATAACACAAGATCAAATATAACCACTCTATCAAGCTGCAACAAAAATGTCTACGTAAGGGAGACAACTAAAATGTATAAATAAATAGAATGATAGCAGAATCCAGCACATATTTTTCATGTGAAGAAGGAAGGGAGAGAAAAAAAAGCAAGAAGATTCTGCCCTTAATGAAGTCACAAGGTCTTTTTTTTCCCCCAGATTTTTTAAGAGATATATTTTTAAGACAAGTTTCATTTTCTCCCATGGTATTGTAATAATTCTGGTTTTATTCCAGTGATAATTTAATCTATTATGATTTATTTCTTATATAGTCTTACTGCCAATAAAAATTCATAGAAAAGGTAGCAAAAATAGAAATATTTTTTGCTCAATTTCTGGAATAAAATAACTAATTCTGTGGCCTGAATTATTGCTAGCACTTGTAGTTGCCTAGTATCCTGTGAGTTGAACAATCATTCTTATACCTGTGAAACCCATCTGAAAATTTTCTGTTCTTAAAACACATAAATGAAAAGCAATTTGTTGAATGAAACTGCTGTTGCTAATGACAAGAATTTTTAGGATGTATTTATGTCTTCTTTATCACAAGTTTAACACAAACGAAGAAAAATCCTTAAATTTCTTTGCAAAACTGTGTGGAAAATGTCACACTGAAAAAATTAAGCTGAGAGGCTTGATTAAAATCTCTCTTCAGCACTACATCTTCAGATATCTACAGTGTTGAAACATGGTGAAGTAGAAAATACGACCTATTTGGCATTCTGTTCAACACAGCTTGATCTTCAGTGAAAAAGAGCAGTGGTGTTTTCTGGTTTAGCTCAGAATAAATCTAACAACATCAGTCTGACAGTGTGAACACTCCAGACAGGTGAAGAGCGTGTGAACCCAACTACCACAGCCGTATTTCCCTTGGTTAAGTCAGTTAAGCCACACATCATGGTCACTTCAGATGCTCTTTACTCCTCTCTCAAAAACTATCATAATGCTTTTCCATGACAGTGTTCTCTTTACACATTAAATGGATGTATGCATGGGTGTTTTCTTCATAAACTGTTGTAGCAGTAACTCTTCAGAGCAAATTAAATGTTCAGACTCCAGCAGTGTCTTTTATATGCTTTTAGAGGTGTCTTGTGGCTTAGAGAAGTTTTTTGTGCAGACTACCAGATTTAAATGCCCACATGAAAAGCACAGTTTACATGTGAATCACACACTGAAGTAGAAAAAGCTCATCAGATTTCTAAAAAGGATTGTATTTTTGTAGAAAAAGAGATGCATTAGTCTTAAAATATCTGCAGAGGACAGTAATAAATATATCCTATTTGCTCCAGCTACATGGCCTTAAATCAGTCTGTGCTCCTGCACTTGTTTTTGCTATTAACTGCCTGTAAGTAAATAGCTTCCCACCTGAGGGATCTACAGGTAAGAGCAGATTCCAAATGGTAGATAAATCTTTGATTTATTGAATCAGGACTGCTGTTCTTACTGAAAAAATAACTTTCTCCTTTATGAGAAGTTAAACCTTTTTGTAAGCAGACTTGTGCAGGTGTAGTGCAAGGAAAAGTCACTCTTACAAACAGCATTACTGTTTGTAAGACATCAGAGGGAAAACATTAGAGAAATCAAGAAGAATTAGCAATGAGTTAGAAGTTTCCATTATCTAGTGGAAACCTAGTCTCTTACAACCTCTGTTAAGCTAATGAAAAGTTCAGTGTAAAATGGGTACCATCTCATGGAGGAGAGATGATTGATGCAGGAATTCAAGAAAGTGGAGAGGTGAGAAAAGTAGAGAAGGAGAAACCTCTTTAAACATGATGAAAATGGGAAAAGGAGAAGAAAAAGCAAGCCAAAGAATGAATAAAGGTCACAACAAATTCTGTTTATTTTCTCTTGGAAAAAAAATCAGCAAGGCTCTGTAAAAAGAGAGAGGTGGAAGCTTTGAGAAGAATTCAATAGAATAAAGGTTGCTGGAACTGTGGGTATGGCAGTCATTTGTGCTGAAGATGTAGAGCTACTGCATTCACATGCATTTGATCACAGAAGTTATAAAGTAATACCATCTTTTTCTTGCTGTACCCTGCTCTTTTATCCTACCTCAAAATGTGTTTGTATAAGGTACTCTTTGTTGGTTTTTCACCTCTTGGTTCATATATCCTGGAAAATATTTTTTGCGTTTTTCTTTTTCTTTCTTCCCCTACCCCCATCATCTTGAAAGCCTGAAGAAGCAGAAAATCAAACTTATGTGGGAGTTTCTCATCTTATAAAAAAGCTGAGCATCCAGAGGTCCTTTATAACTTCCCAATATGTTCCTTAAATAAACTCTGTAGAGAGATTAATTAGACAAACAAAACAGCTGACTACCTATGCTAGGAAAGTTAATACTGGTAACAGTTTGGTTTTCTGGAATTTTTAATAGATAAAAGATGAAACCTAGACATATTCTAGGTAGCTTGCTTGTTTTAGTTCACTTTCTTCCATGGTATTATAGTATTAATATTTTAGTCTGATATGAATATGTATTTCTGGGAATTTCATCTTTCTGTGAGGCTAAACACTAAGGAGCAATAATAACTAGTAAGTAAACATTTTGCAATATTTTATTAATCAGAGGGCCATATTATTGTAAAATCTGAAATCCTGTCTCCTAAAAAAAAAAAAAGGAAAAGAAAACCCTAGGTATTTTCACTTTGGCACTATATTTATTTACCAATACAAGAAACTGTATGATCCAAAAAATTTTAGCTCTTGTTAAAAAAACTACAGTAGAAAACAAAACTATGATATTTTAGCTTTGGCACAATGCATTTATTAACCAATAGACTGAATTGTTTTTAGAGGTTTTCCTAAGATTTTCATCCCATGATAACTTTATTCCTTGTGGTAAAACATTTTCCTGTCCCCTCCAAAGTCTCTGAAGTCCAACGTATTTTGTATCTAGCAGCTGATGAGTTATAGGCCATTGTTCACGGAACTGATCCATGAAAACAAGTAAAAAACAATACCCTAGATCTTTATATCTTGTTTATATCTTGTTTTTGGTTGAACCTTTTTTCTTTGATAGAGTAAAAAAAATAATTCACTGATTGTGTAATAATCAGTCAGCTGGAACTAAATATCTTAAATAGTATCTCAGCTTTCAAAACATCAAAAAAAAAGGAAAAAACCAAATGGCAGTGTTCTTCTGAAGACTAAGAAATTATGAAAATAAAACCACGCAATAGTACCATCAAGAAGGAAATTTTCAGAATATAACAGCCAGTCACAATTGCTAGATAATTGAATACTGAAAGGTATGAAAGAGCATATTGTTTTTTTATCATCAATTAACATTTTGCTTGACTAATTTCACGTCCTGCCAATATATGCCCCCAGTTTTTGTCAAACCAAATAAATTTTAAGCTAAAACACCCCATATTTATGGATGCCGTCTATATGGTATCTTATATATATCCAAAAAATGCAAATCTCTGAATGTAATAAAAATATTAACAGTTAATCTAGTACAAGTTGTTATTATTATGACTACAGTGACACAGCCATATTTTTAAATAAACAATAAAACCTGCTATACCTCTGCCTGTAACTATCGATTCTAGCTATCCAAGGATTATTGATGTCTATTACCAATTTTAAATGTAGAAAATCAGAATGGTTTTATGTTATAATCAAGGTAATTCCCAGGTCATGGTGCATTAACACTTCTTAAGATTGATGACAGTCTGGTTATGTATAAATAACATGAGGAGTTAAGGAAATTGTCAGGCAAAAGCATCCATTGATGTTTGGAGGCTGGTTTTGGTACTTTCTCTTCATCAACAATTAATGTTAACTCTATTATATATTTCCTTGTTTGTGTCAGAGATAGAGAAAAATACAAAAATGTATTTTTCCAATAGAATTATACCTATTGCGGGTTACTTCCTGATTGAGCAATTACAGGAGTATAGCAGGTGCCTTTGGGAGCTAAAGCACAAAATGATAACAAAAGCCTTAAAAGACAAGCACGGTGTGGTATTAGAGCACCTGAGGGAATGAACACAAACCACAAATGGTCAGTTAATGGTCATCAAAGAGTACAGACCCAGGAACTTGGCTGAACCCACTATGGGGCATAACAGAGGACAAGGAATATTAATTCAATACTGAAATAACCAAAATATATGGAAAATGCAATGGAATTAACAAGAAAGGGGGAGCATGACAGCATTTGCAAAAATGAAGGCAGAGAAAGTGGAGGGAAAAAGAATGTATCCGGCTGTGCTTGCCCTGGTTAGGGCTGCTGCACCTAATCAGTGCAGCAGAGAAGGCAGGGATGCCATTCACCACCTTTCACTACTCCAACTCGGCAATTGTACCTAATGTGTTATCTTTTGCTCTGTAGCTGGATTAAGCACATAAGAATTTGGAAGAGCAGTGTCTGTGTGTCTGAGTGTTTTCTGCTTTGATTTTCAAACATGGCAAAGTGATTGATTCTGTGGATACGACAGGTGAATAATGTTAGCATGTTACTTATGGAGACTATTTATACATGGCCTTCTGTCATGGTTTGACACTGGCGCCATGCCAGTGCCACCATGAAAATGCACTTTTCCAAATAATTGCTGTGAGATGTGATCAGGAACAGAGCAGAGCAGGCCCAAGCTTGATAACAAAGGAAAAGAACTTTATTAAACTACTACTACTATAGAAACACAAACACTAAATCCTGGATGAAGACCTTCCAAAACACTCCTCCTCCTCCCACCCAATTTCCAAACAAACTTACAGTAAGACACCACCCAGGATCCTGATCAAGTTGCCATCCTTCAGATAATCAATTCTCAGTCCATCAAGGGAGACAGGAGTCTCTCCTGTGCCACAGACCCCCAGGAAACACAGCTGTGACCTCTGGTGTTTCCATGTCACACATGGCAACCACCCGGAGAAAATCTGCCATGACACTCTCCTTTCCATGTCACAGTGCTCTCATCACTGTGCATGGACAGACTGCTCATAGGGTTTCTTTTCAAGGATGCTTTGCCACGGACCAAAGAGAAACAACAGTTCAGTTTCTCATCTTGGGACTACCATCCCCCCCATTTCCCCCTGGGGCCAAGGGTCCAAGAACAGAGATCTTCTTCTTCCCTTCTTCTTCTCTGAAGACAGAGGGCCTCTCCACACCCTCTTCAACTTTCCTCTGTTCTCTCCATTCGTCTGTTGGTAGTCACTGCAAGAGGTCTCTTATCCCAGCACCGCATCCCCCTAAAATGCAGTCTGTTGCAGGAGAATTTGGTTCAGTCTATGGCTAACAAGAAAAGTCCAGCCACAAGCCACTCCATCATCTCCTCCCAACTAAAAAATTTCCTCTTCCATCATCTCAGATCCCAGACTGTCTCTGTTCTACTTCAAATCGAGGAGGAGTAATATTTTACAAAGCCTTCATTTCCCAGGAAAAGTTTAATAGTTCAGACTCCCCAGATGGCTGAAATCTCTGCCCAGCAGCCAATTCCCAAGGCCAAGGCTGGGCACCTTCCCACCCCTCCTCCTCCTCCTCCGCCGGCAAAATTACAGGTGTCGTCCAGACTCTCTGTCTCTTCCCTCGGGGGGGACGACAAAGGCATCTCCGCTTCTCTCCACCTTTCCGTCCACAGGAGCTGGCTTGGTTCCAGTCCTTCAGCCCCCTCGGCTCACCTAGACCAGGCCACGTGGCTTGCCCTCCCCCACCCAGCCCCACGGCTGGGCAGGGGAGGTCTGCACAGCACCCTGACCGGAACCAAAGAGCGAGCTCTTGGGAGTTCTTGCTTTTAACCCCCTGTGTTCTCAGAGGCATGTCCATACCTTCAGTGGTCACTCCAGGTGCCAATATCCAAACCTGACCACTGATTGGTTTGACCCAACTTCCTGAAAAAAAATTCAATTCCATGTCAAACCACGACACCTTCCTACCACTCCAAATAATTATATCTGCATCACAATTATTAAATCATACCTGAGTGACGCCTACATCTTCTTTGAAAAGATATGGAGATGTTAATAACTGCAGTTGAGGATTAGGACAATACCTGAGACAGAACAAATTTTTTCAAGCTTTGCAAAGGTTCCATCAATGGAAGGGGATTATTTTACTTTTTAGCTAACACAACTAATTAACTTGTTTTTGTCAAATGTTAAGTTTGCAACTGGGTCTTTATGGATTATTCACAATGTTTGTCTTTAGGTATTTACACTCCTTAAACTGGCCAAGAGAAAGAAAGGGTACCTAAATTAAGCCCTTATTCCTAGCTTTGGGAGGATCATCTTTATTTCTTGACGGTATCCAAGTCAGTTAAATAAGCTGTCCGATTCAGGCACTTAGAAGTTTAATGTCATGGGCATACTTCAAGCTAGAGTTGTTAAGTCAATGTATACAATATAGCAGCATTTGTTATAGCATATCAGTAATATTCTTTGGTGCTTATCTGTATTGTCAAATAGCTATCAGCATTCCTGGCTTTTCTGAAATCACTTTTAAGGAAAATGTGAATAGAAAAAGAGAAGTAAATTTAATGAGCAGATTTCTATTCTATCCTTTAAAAAAGAAACAGGTCAAGAAAATAAATCTATCTATAACAAAGAGCAAACAAGAAGCTGTCATTCTACTTTCTATTAAAACATACTGTTTCAGGGTAATTTTTTTTGTTACACAAGCAAATGCAGTTTTCTGGACCATCTGGCTGAGGGCTGAGATATATGGGAGAAAAAAAACCAAAACAAAACAAAAAACCAACCAGACAACCAAGAAGAATTGATGAAGATTTTTAAGGATATAAGTTTTAAAAGTCTTCCTTCATAAGTTTTTTTTTTTTTTTTTTCTAATTTACATAACATTTCAGGAACTAGCAAAACTTTCTACTTACTAGTAAAAACTTGTGCTGAAATATCCTTTGTAAAAGGATAGGTGTCTGAAAAAATGAAGAATGTCATGTTGAAAAGTGGTACTTCACATATTTTTAAAAGTAAATCACTACAAGCCACAGTTCAGCTGCGAATGATCCTCCAAATTCTACATAATTTAGGTATTCCAAATGTGTTCTTTCTATATTTTTACAATATTTAAAAGCTATCAAAAACTACTTAAATATTAAATAAAAGAAAAATCTACAGTTATGGGATGTGACAGGGACAAATAATCTTGCCAGATGATCTTAGCAACATTTGGTTTCAAATTATTATGAACATAGGTTTTTTGCTTTCAGTAAGCACGTTTCACCAGTACTCTACAGAAAACCACAAGTGATTAACCTGTGTGATCGCACAATAACAAATTCTGTTATATTGTCCCTTTCCCTCATGGAAAGGGTTGTCAATCACTGAAACAGTCTTCCCAGGGATGGTGGAGTCACTATCCTTGCAGGTATTTAAAAGAGGCATTGATGTGGCATTTAGGGATATGATTTAGTGGAGGATTTGGCAATGCTGGATTAATCGTTGACCTTGATGACCTTAAAGTTCTTTTCCAACCTAAATGATTCTATGATTCTATACCAGTGAATCGCTCTTTTACAAAAGCATAGCAATTCCTTGTCTTCTTGATTATCAAATACCATGGTGTCTAAAATTGTGCATTTACTCTAGTGGTAAATGGCAAATAGAGGGGTCCTTCTAGGGATTATTTTCAACTAAATGGCTGCTTTCAAGGGGTTTTTTAATGTGTAACACAGGTTTTTAGCCCACTTTCTGCAGTAACTGGGAAAGTTTTACTCTAGGTGATGACATCACGGCATTACAGTCATAATGAAGAGTATTGTGTAGTTAGTAATACACCAAGCAACCAGATTTTTATGGTGGAAAAAAGTGAAATAAAATAACAAATTTTCATTGTTGGCCATCTGAAATGCAAGCATTAGTTGCTACTAGAGCTATTTTAACAATTTTTTCTGTCATGTCATGTTAATATTGCATTTTCCTTGCCAATTCCTTCTGAACAGTTGGTTAATGGAAATTAATACAGCTCGCTAGGTTTCCTCAAAAGCAGCAAGGTTAGTAATGAGGTCAAAAGAGGAGGAAAAAGCCTCAGGCAGTGTTCACCATAAACGAAAAGGAGGATAAGGAAGATTTGCTCTTTTCTCTGCCCAAATATGTAAAGGGCTCCTTGGGATACAGTCATGCATGTGAGAAGCCAGTAACTGGGGCTAAATGGAATTCATACACTGTAGAAGTAAAAAGATATTTTGTATACATGAGAATTAGGGAGAAACGTATAATCTTACCTTTGATTTTTTGATTAATCAAAAATATTACAGGAAGCCTGCTGCCATTCTACTAATTTGAGTTTATATACTTATTTATTTATGTAGCACGTGTGGTAGACAAAATGACAACTGAATGAATTGTTTATCCTTCTTATATTTTCTTTTCTCAAAGGTCCAGGGGTAAATTTAAACATAAATTTAAACAGAATTCTAAAAGCTATTTGTCTGGAAAAGAAAACATGTGGAAAAAAATTCTTTTCACTAAAAACATTTCTTAAATTATATTAAAGATTTTTTGTCAACGTTTCTGATTTGTGTCAGTTACAGCACTTGCATCTTCAGCCGGCAGTTTATTAAATGAAGAAATCACACAGTCCATCTCATCAAGTGTTTGACTGAAGGAACAAAAAATGGCAGGCTGTCATCACATCTCTTTATTATTATTTTAATGCAAAATTATCAGCTGACAAACAAAATTCATTGCTGATTAACATGAAGAAGCACAGCGAGAGAACAGTTTATTGAAGGAATATTTGGAGATCATTCTTGATGCCATTTAAATTAATGGGAATTTTGCCATTGATTTCAGTGGAAGCAAGACCAGAACCTATGCAGTGCACTCATAGTTATACTAACATAACTTAAAATTTCAGTGATAGCAAAGAAAATAGCACAGTGAAATTGGTTTACTGTTGGGTTTGTTATGTGATGTTCCGTCTCTTGGGCTCTTAGAACTTCTGCTAATGAAATATATCTGGATCTATCCATATAACTATGGCTATATGAAAAAAAGCAAATTTATGTATTATATTCCAGATAATTCAAAATATTGGTTTTTTTTCAGATTGGTATCACCTGAGGTGTAACACTAGCATGCAACACTAGATTATACACTTTTTACTGGATTGTATTCATAAGCATCTGAAACTTTAGCTTTTAGTATTTTGAAAAGGTCTATGGAAACATAAGTTTTTCTAGAGAAAGGATATGCCTGCCTTGAGATGGAAAACACTCTTTCCATTCCAGAAGTCAGTGCCATTTCTTTACAAGATTATTTTATCTTAGTTTATCTTAAGGATAAACTTAGTTTATCTTAAGGATTAAAAATCAGAGATAAGAATTGGCTCATTGATATTCCAAGGTACAGACACTGTCAAAAACCATGGCATATGCAATATGCATAGGAATTTCCTAATGGTCACAACAATGTAGAAGTTAATTACAGCATTTTACAGGAACTGTTACAATGGTCACTTAGTCATACATATCTGTTTGGCCACTGCTTTTCTGCCTCCAAAAGTTAGACTTTTCACAATCATCAATCCCTTTTTAAATATCACTCAAATGTTACCATTTAACATCTAACTCTGTCTCTCTTTTGTTCCTCCACTTATACCTTTATTTTTCTCTCTCTTCATTCCTGCTCCACACTCAGTTGTTCTTGTGAATCTGTAAGACACCACAGTTACTTGATATGCTTTAGGTCCTACATATGGGTCAGTACAGTAGCCAGCTACTGGTAAGTAATCACCAGAGTAGTACATGTTTCTAAGAGAAATGCCTTTCTCCACAACAGGCAAAATATCAAGATAGCAAGGTAGTCATAAGGCATCTCATAAAGTTACTGAGGTAAAAGGAGTGAGCAGAAAATGCCACCAAGTTTTGTTTCCTCATTTTGAGTCCCATGTAGATTAGAGCACAGATAGTAAACCAATTTATTCATTAATCTGCTTACAACTTCAAAGTTAAAAAACAGTATGAATAAGGAGAACTACAGGGAAATGCAAAACTGATATTCAAAGCAGAATTTCATCCACTTTTTGAAATAAAATGTATATTTAGACACAAATCAAAACACTTCTACTAAATAATACCTTAGTTAAACTAACCACCAGTTAGCTACCAGTTGTTGGTAGCTCAAGCTAAGGAAAATTTAGTTTACTTTAAATGACTGCTGTGTCCTTAAGATTTTTTAAATCTGTACTATTTTCAGTTAAATTTATTCAAGATAAATGTACATTTTTCAAGTTGGATGGTATGAAAGGGGTTTGTTTGAGTCATAGGTTAAATTAAGGGAAGGAGGGCAATTTCTGGATGCTGTTTTAACTGATGCTTGCCAGTTTTGTATTTTTGAATTTAGCATGTTAATTTTCACTTCCTTTCTTTCTCAATTTAATAAAATTATCATATTTTTCTTTCAGAAATATCACTGAAAATATACTATTGCCTGGACCAAATAATTAATTTCCTCTTTTAAAAAGATCAATTGATTCTTTTCTGGGTTACGATTATTCATGAAGATATTCTAAAGTCTCTTTTATGATTGTCCCACACATGTGGGGGACAATTCCAAGCACAAATACAGGTTTGGATGGAGGCTAGATTGACAGCAGCCCTGAGGAAAAAGATTTGGGTGTGTTGGTTCACCAGAAACTTGACATGAGCCAACAGAGTGTGCTGGCAGCCCAGAAAGCTAGCTGTGTCCTGGGCTGCATCCAAAGTAGTGTGGTCAGCAGGGTGAGAGATGTGATTTTCACCCTCTATTTTGCTGTCATGATATCCCACCTCGCGTGCTGTGTCCAGCTCTGGCCACCCCCCAAGAAGAAGAACATGGACCTCTTGGAGTGAGTCCAGAGAAGGGCCAAGAAGCTACTCAGAGGGATGGAGCACCTCTCCTATGAAGCCAAGCTGAAAGAGTTTGGATTGTTTATCCTGGTCAAGAGAAGGCTCCAGAGAGACTTTAGAGCACCTTCTAGTACCTAAAGGGAGCCTTCAAGAAGGGTGGAGAGGGACTTTTCACTAGGGCATGTAGTGATAGGACAAGGAGGAATGGCTTAAAACAGTCAGAGGATATGTTTAGATACACATTGGAATAGGAATTAATTCCTAACTGTAAGCATGATGAGTGCCCAGAAATTTGTGGATGTCCCATCCCTGGAAGTGTTCAAGGCCAGGCTGTATGGGAACCCAAGCAACTGGTCTAGTGGAAGGTGTCCTTGCCCATGGCAGGGGGCTTGTAATTAAACCATCTTTAAGGTCACACCCAACAAAACCTTGCTGTGATATTATGATTCTAAACAGTTTTGCATTTTTATTGCTAAATCAAAAATAATGAGTTAATATGTACTTTGAAAATAAAAGTAACTATTTAAATACTTGGACTTTTATCCTTAGGTAGTTCACGACACGATAATTCCACCAAAAAGAACGACATTCAATTAGAAAGAAAGAAAAACTGTATAATTTAGAGGTGCATCTTAAATAATATTAATTTCCAGCTGCAAAGACCTGGTCAGTATTACTGTGCTAGGAATGGGAAGTCATAAGGCACTCATCTTTCATGAAAGAACAGTCAAATTAATGTGAGTGGAGCAGATGTCTCAGGAGATCAATAATATCCCCTTGACAGCCACTAACATATGCCAAAACATAACATCTGAAAGACAATGAGGAAGAAAAAGACAATAAGCACCTGTTACGCTATCCCAGTTTTATCGTTAAGGTGACATCAAGCAGTTCAAACTGAATACAAAACATCCAACAGAAAATGCTTACATTCTGCCTAAATAGTCATTTCTAGTTTAAAGGAAGAAAATTCAAAGACCACAACTGAGCTGCATGGAAAGCATGGGTTCAATAGTAAGGGGGAAAATAATATATCCTACTTTCAAGGGTCCAAAACCATTAGCATATGGACAAATGTATTCAACTCATCAACTGTTGATGTGAGAGTCTGTCAGTTAAGTTATTCCAAGATCCTGATTCTGCTGCTCTTAAATTAGTTTTTTTTTTCTTTATTCTTCAAATATTTGTTAATATGGGAGAAATTGTAGAACCTATTGTCATGGTTTGACAGGGAAGTGATTTTTTTCAGGAAGTTGGGGTCAAATCAATCAGTGGTCAGGTTTGGATATTGGCACTTGGAGTGACCACTGAAGGTATGAACATGCCTCTGAGAACACAGGGGGTTAAAAGCAGAGAACTCCCAGGGGGACTTTCTCTTTGGTTCCAGTCATTGGAGAGTGCAGACCTCCCCTGCCCAGCCACGGGCTGGGTGGGGGAGGGGGAGCCATGCAGCCTGGGAGAGAGAGAGAGGGAGAGAGAGAATGAGAGAGAGTGAGTGAAAGAGACTGAGACTGTGCCAGCAGTATGCCAGCAGAGGAGAAGGAGAAGGGGGGGAAGGTGCCCAGCTGTGGGTATTGGAGCTCTGGGCTGAGATTTCAGCTGTCTGCGGAGTCCGAGACTTTTAACCCTTTCCTGGGAAATGAAAGCTTTGTGAAATATCACTCCTCCTCAATTTGAAAGAGAAGGGAGACAGTCTGGGACCTGAGATTTTAGAAGAAGAAATCCTAGGTGGGAGGACATGATGGAGTGGCCTTGGCTGGGCTTTTCTTGTACAGCCATAGACTGAACCAATCTCTCCTGCAACAAGAGACTGCATTTTTAGGGAGATGCAATGACTTGGGCCAAGAGAGTGCAGGAGTGGGAGTGACCTGCTTAAGTGACTGAGAGCAACAGGAGTGGAGTGAACAGAGAAAAGCTGAGGAGGGTGTGGTGGTGCCCTCTGTCTCCAGGAGGAAGATGATCTCTGTTCTTGAGACCCTTGACCCCAGGGGAGGAGAAAATGGGGGAACTGTTGTCCCAAAAATGAGAAACTGAACTGTTGTTCTTTCAGTCTTTGGCAAAGCATCCTTAAAGGAGCCCTATGAGCAGTCTGTCCATGCACGGTGGTGAGAGCACTGTGACATGGAAAGGAGAGTGTCTCACTGACAGATTTTTTCCGGGCAGTGCCATGTGTGACATGGGAACACAGGAGGTGGCAATTGTGTTTCCTGGGGGTCTATGGTGCAAGAGAGACTCCTCTCTCCCTTGATGGACTGAGAATTGATTATCTGAAGGGTGGCAACTTGATCAGCAATTCCGGGTGGTGTCTCACTGTGTTTTGGTGGAAATTGGGTGGGGAGAGGGGAGTGTTTTGGAGTGTTTTCATCCCGAATTCCGTGTGTCTTTTATTATAGTAGTAGTAGCTTAATGAAGTTGTTTCATTTGTTTTTAAGCTTGAGCCTGCTCTGCTCTGTTCCTGATTGCATCTCACACCACTCATTTAGGGAAAGTGCATTTTCATGGGGGCGCTGGCATGAGCCAGGGTCAAACCATGTCACCTATCTTTAAAGTAATATGGTCAGATGGGAGCATGTTTCTTTAAAGCATAAACAATGGTCATTGATAAGAGGAATCTATAAGAGCGACTTGATAAAGGAAGAATTCCAATTTTTCCACCACTGTCGATCACAGATACATCAACATCAGCAACACTGACAACTCCATCTGGATAATTATACTAAGCTTGTTGAACCTCTCCAGCTGAAACAATCATTCTCAACATATACATATATACAGGTATAAACATGGATCACCCGCTGTCATTTCAGTCTAATCCACCCAGAGGGATCTATTATTAAGAAATTAAGAAATATTAGGCACTTATTTGCTGTGTAATTCAGTTGCGATCAAACTTTGAACTTCTGCTTTAATAATCATGGGGTAATAAAAAAATGGGGCTTGAAGGAGCCATGGAAGGTCATCCAGCTCCCAGGTAAGATAAATAGTATCTACATTGTTTCCAGGAGCTGTTTGACCAGTTTTTAAAAAGCTCCAGTGGTGGAGGTTCCATCACTTACAAAGAGAACTATGACAGCTCTTCATTGACTTTGCCAGTTTAAAATGTTTTTCAATAATGAAACAGGTCAAACTTTACAGAATCATAATTCATCTCATTCATTTATTCCAGAGTATCTCCTCTGCACCACATAGTTCTTGAATTACAATGCCCCAAGCATCAGTTTTCTAGATGGCCAGTCTACCAGAGGCCACATTTCGGATTGCTTTACACATCTTTCTGGCTGTACTTTTGATTTGTGCTTCCTTTTTTTTTTTACAGCACAGTGGGCTCATGCTCATTTTTTTTCTGAAAAACTGCTACCAAAGCATCTGTCCTCATTTTCTATCAGTGCAGTAAATAATTCCTGTTTTATGTTTCCACATGCACTGCTGCCTTGTCATTATCACATTGAATTCTGATCCCATCGTCCAGCATGAGCTCTCCCAGTTTTTGATCTTTGCAAGACACAGTAAACGTACTCTATTCTACCATCTAGGCTGTTAATAAAAGTACCCTAGAGAGTGTACTGCATAAAATAAAAGATATATGACAGCTAGTGCTTTGCTCCTCTACTTTATTTGACTTTTTGCTCTAGAATTTTTCTGAGGATTAATGTTAACTGTCAACAATTGCCAGATTGTTATCTTTGTTCTATTTACAGTCAAACAGTGTGATTGTTTTTTTCCAATTCTCTTGATACCTTGTCTCCTTCTGCACGACCTCAAATATAACGGTGAAGTGTTGGATGCAGACATACATAGGGTAGAAGCAGAGTTCATGTCATGAAACTGCACAGAAGAGTTGTACTGCTTACTCAGCACAATGCCCTGGAGTTCTCTGCTATAATCATGAATCAAGAGATACCCTGGGCTATGCCAAAGTGACACAATGCTGTGCATTTGCTGCAAAACTAATCACCAGGGAAGATCAAAATTGTTTAAATAAAAGGAGAAAAAGCTTTACTGCAGCTGGCAGACATACAGGGCACATGCTTTGATTGGGACATCATCTACCCCAAAACACATATTGAGCAATGATGATGAAGAATCATACTTACTAAAAATGATGTTACTAGTCACTGCAAAAACCTGGACAGTGGGGAGTTAATGTGTTGCTATGCCTCAAAAACCAATGGCCACTCAAGTGGGAAAGTTAGGGCAGGGCGTGGCTGGAAAGAGGGGCTGTAAAGAGGTAGGCCAAACTTCCCTGTGACTGCATGGTGACTGCACAACATAAGAGCAGTGCAAGCAAAGGAATGGGGTCAAGAAGTAGTCATGAACAGTCTACTGAGAATCAGTCCAGTGTTGGATTATTGAGGTCACCAAAGACCCCCAAAACACCCAACCCAAAAATGAGGAGGGACTCTTAAAATTAATTTTAAAGAAATTAAAAGAACTAAACCAGGGAATGGTGTTGTCATTTGATATAAGGGTTGTCTATAGCTAACAACAAGATAAAAATTAGACCTCAACACTGAGGTGAGATAAATGAGCTGATCAAAATGTAGCAACTCACCACACAACAGAGAACTCTGTAAGAGACTTGTCAACAGCACACAAGAGCAGCTGTGCAGTTCATAAGCTCACTAGGGACTTGGTACTGGTGTACAAAGACATACTATGTCTAGAAAAGTTAAAACAATGAACCAGGGAATTGCCACTAGATGTGATCCCTACACTAATATTAGCATTTGTAACTGCAAGACAATTCACAAATTGGTACATATCGGAACTGGGCTCAAATCCTGACAGTAACGTAATAATAGTAAACTAAAAAGAGCTGTTAACAGAACTATGATCAGACTTCAGAGCTTTATGAAATACTTGAATGAAAATTGTTATTTAATGAATATATACAAATTTAATCCAGTAATGTTAATTATTTTCTAATTCTGTTTAATGATGCTATACTCAAACATACATCTAATTAAAAAAGCAAGCAGTAGAACTTGGAAATTATTCCTTGCATTCAGAATGAAAAGGTTCCTCAAGGAAAAAAAGTTAGATTTTACCTGACTCACAGGATTTTGTTTAAATAATCTTTAATCTCAAATAACCTTTAAATTTTGCTTAAATATAACTATACTGAAAATTACCTGTCATATCACATATAGTTCCCACCTATATGAATCAGAGCCATCTTTGTTAGCAGGAAAAGAACCTAGCATCAGCTAGGATACATCAGTGAAGCCCCTTCTCTCTGCCCTCAAAGTGAATGGCAGGAAGTCCTTAATCTTCTTATGACCCTGACAAAACACCTAATGACTGCACTCTAGTCAGGATTTCACAACTTAGCTCTTCTTATCAGTCTGAAATCAAAGTAGATTTCCAGCCTTACTTTTAAACTTCCTTACAAAGGTGGCCAACCAGAGTTTTACTTTGTTGATACTACCAGCAGAATGATAAATGAGGCAAAAAGCAAAGATTTATGAATCAGGCACTATAATATAGCATATTCCCCTAACAATAACATCTGACTGCAATGCAAACAACACAGAAAGGTGACCTTGTTGAAGCAGTTCTTAACAAATGAGAGTTCTCAGCTATTCCATATATGCATGGTGTACAAACACTGCAAATCTATAGCCATCTGCATTTGATTTTTTTCAGCCTCTCTGAAATATTCCATTTGTTATCTGCTACTCTACAGTTCTTGGAATGTACCCCACAATACCATTTCTGGTTTATTAAAGAGTTCACATTTAATTTTAGAAACAAGCAGTAATTTTTTTCCCAGCAATTTTATAAGTCCTACCATATTTCACTATCATGCCTTTTATGTTCTTCTTTATAATTGGAAATAGGAACACAAACTGAAAACTTTGAAAATATATGCCAGTGCAGGATGCTGCTGATGGAATGCTGGGATGTTTTTTTCAGTCTTTATAAGCATCAATTGTTTAATTTTTAGTTGATGGCTTTCTGTGCTGGGCACTGCACAAGTAGAAATTACATGACTGTTTATCCTTTGGAATTTATCTCCTCCTCTTTGTTGAATTGCAGTTGTGATTGTAAAACAATAACAAAGATAAGAGAAGGATGATCACAAGAGTGATTACCCAATTTAATTTTGAGCCTGCAAAGTCTGTTGTAGGTAGGATATGTGAAAAAGTTATCCCAGGCTGTAAGCAGAGTCTTTTAACAATTTATTAATGGCTCACTGATTGCATCATTTAAATGTTTCTTTCTTTTTCTTGCTTCTTTTTTACCCCATTTTATTACTTCTCCAGTCTGTCATGACAAGCAAACAACAGTCAATTGCAAGAGCAAACTACAATGCAACATAAACTGCACAGCACTTGTGGAATGCTACATTATTAAGTCAGGATCTTGATGAATGGCCAGTTCAGTGATAAGAGCCTTGTCTAGTGCAGCACTCCTGTGCCACAAGGGAAAAAAAAAGCCCCAACAATCCAGACAGACTGTTCTTGAAGGCTTTTCAAAGCAGAAAGTAATAGAATGAAATATCTGCAAAACATAATACTGTTTGCAATGTCAGAATTTGCTATAACTGAGATTGTAAAGTTGTTTTCAATCTAGTTCCCATTTCTGCATTCTCATTTTAAAATCATTAACCCTCTAGGCTTGACATTTTACTTTGGTGATAAACATATTTGTTGATAATAGAAATTTGTAAACATACTTTCTTTTGTTTTCAATCCCAAAAGAAAAAAATTTCAAGTTGTTCTACCAAGGACAACAGTATAACTGTCCCAGCTATGCTGTGACATCATCAGCCTCCTTGTTGCACAACTTTGACCATTTGTGCAAACTGTAAAGCATTTTTCAAAATAGGCAGTTGAGCCAATGGCAGAAGTCCTACTGCCTTTAGCAGGACCAGCACTTCACTCAAACTTTGAATTTCAGTAATGATACACAGGTGATCTTTAGAGAGGAGTTCACCCTTCACTGAGTTTGCAGTACAAGGGCTTATTCCAGCAAAAACTGGAAGAGGTTTGAGTGCCCTATTGGGCAGGAAAAATATATGCTTGAAAGAAAAGGTAAGTGTGGCTCAGGCAGAGCACATTAAACAGAGCAGCAGCATGGGCCAGACAAGCCAAGGCACGTCCCGTTCTCGATATTGGTACCTCCAATAGTACTTGTCTCCACAGGATTTTTTTTTTTTTTAATGGTCTAACCTTTAGTCTTTTAGTTATTGGTTCAAACTCTTTCCAGGATTTCTTTCCGTCTTTAAATGAGGCAGAATGAAAATGATCTAAGGCTTTGAAAGCTGCTTAAAACCTTAACCTCTCTAAAGCCTCATACATTTTACATCATCTGAAATATTAGCCTGCCTTACATTAGTTTAAAAATAAATAAAAGTAACACAAATTTGTCAGCTAAGTAGCCAAGAGAGAGTTAGCATAATTTATTAATATCTTGCATTTAAGGTTATATACCAGGAGACAAGATAATAGTGTGAAATCCAGACTCTGCAGAGTTTTAAAATCTGAATAAATTTTAAGACTTTTTAAGGATTAATTAATAAACATTAGGGAAAGTGACATTGGCTGCATGTAAAGTGAATTGTGACCACACACACTGCATAATATTCTCTGAGCTCCTGATCTCTAAAGCCATACAGAACAGAGACTTGGCTAAAAACATCCTTTGGCTTATTAGCATGTCATAAACCTGGGTGTTCTTGCCCTGGAAACCGGGGCACCCAGAAGGATAGAAAAATAAGAAAAAGGAAGGTGTGACCATAACCAAATTGAGCTTAAAAGCTTAGAGTTAGCTATGGGAGACTTTTTTCTTACTATCGCTACACTTTCCTCCTTTGGAAAGTGAAGAAAATTTTTCTTGAGTTATTAGGAGGTATTTACCTATGACATCAATGGGGTAATTTTCTTAAAAAAGGTAAACAGTCACTCAAGCACAGCATACCTATTTCACAGTCCACAGGGTTTTTTTCTGCTTCGGCAGCTCATTTATTATCTACAATATTTTGACAAATTTCAAATATTTTTTTAAACGGAAATGTTTGTTAAAGTTTTAAATCTGAACTGTACATTTACCTTTTTTTTCTTATTGCTACAATATGCTATCATAGAATTCTACTTTTTTGTGTTGTTTATATGGCCTATGGGGCCTTCTAGGAATCAATCATACATCTCTATGAAAAAGAAAGTAGAGAATTAATAGAAGTCAGGATACAAAAATCATAGTATTGTTTCTGGCTGCTGCCTTTCTTCAAACCCTGCCAACAGAAGTGTTTCGGAGAGGAGAGGTGTAAAGTGAACAGGGAAGAATCAAACTTAGAACACCACATACAACTTCCAGGCATGGGATTTGCAAAACACAAGGAATACTGATGAATAGTTCACAACATATATGGCTATGGACAACTGCTGTTAATGTAAAGAGAAAAAGACTCAGTAACATACATGAAAAACCTGGGTGAGATCACCCATAAATAGGAGTTATTCTGTTTTCTATTTTGACAGACTTATTGCATCAATGAATGAAGTATTGATCTTTTCCTCTGTAGGTTTAAGCAGCAGACATACAAATACAAAATTGAGTTCAAATAATCTGTTCATACTGTAAATAAAAGAGCCACTATGTACATTACTACCTCACCTCAAGAACTTTCTCTTACTCTCTTACTTTTCAGCATTTCAGCATTTTAAAAACCACAAGTTCATAACAAGATTAGTTATAAGCAATTTGGAAATAAATAACTCACATGGAAAAAAATACTTGTAGCATCACATTTCATATTAGGAGGAGTTTTTTAGGATTTAAACACTTTCTATACTTATATGCCTTAATCTGGATTAAACACTTGTTTACCCATTAGTGATCCTTATACCTAGTTATTTCTGATACACTCATAGTGGCATGTTCAAAAATAATGTTATAGAAAAAGCGCTATATTTCAAAGCTCTTTTCAAAGCAGGAGAAAAAAAGGAAGAATCAATTAAATATATGTATTTTAAATGAAAATCCATATTCTAAGGAGACTCATGTGTTGCTGCTTTTAAGAGAAGGACCCAAGCAAATATATATATATATATATATATATATATATATATATATAAAAATATAACTGTGCATTGGTCTTACTGCTGGAAGAGTGAGCAGATGATCCAAGGATGGTAACAAGTGAACATTTGTGAACTAAACAGACATGGGCAGAAGGTTGTGCGATAACAGCAGTAACAGTGAATGATTTGGAAGACCAGTTTTTGCTTCTTTTTGCATAACGTCTTCATGTTCTCACTAGGTTCATGATTAATGAGAATGAAATTGTACAGTTCCAATATTATTAGACAGAGAAAGATCATTAACAAAATTAAAAATAAAAGGCTTGCATTAGTCAGCATTTGTCAAACACAAAAACCAACCTTGTTACAAAGACATTATCCTCATACTTAAGAGAGTTTACTTGCCTTAACCCTCTGAAAAGTAAGTAGATGATTGATGAAGTTGTGAAATGCTTTTTCTTTTAAATATGTGAACAAGCAAGAGTTTGAGGCACAGAAAAAAAAATTACCATCTCACTAAGCAACTTTAAAAGATGGATGAGAAATCAATAACACTGCACTTGACAATACACTGCTAAAATCAGGCGGTGATGTTGATGACAAACACTGCAATTAAAATAAAGATAATTTAACCAAGTGAAATGCTAGAATAATATAAATCTTCTTTTTATCTAAACTGATGATCTTTAGATGCACCTGAGCTAAATAATGGAGAGGAACAAATTATTCCTGTGTTTGAAAGATTATTCTTCTGTGAAGAATAACAACAGAGCATTCTCTAAGTACATAGGTTAGAAAAGAAAGGCCAAGGAGATTCTGTCTCCCTGAGAAATGAAAAGGGAGAACTGGACACAAAATATATGAAGAAAGCTGAGATACTCAGTGACAACTTTGCCTTAGTTGTCACTGGCAGTCAGGCTTCCCACTTCTCTCAAGTTCCTAAACCTCCAGGTGGGGGTTGAGGTGATGAAGTCCCTCCCACTGTAAGTGAAGAGCAAGTTCACAACCGTTTGATGAAACTGAGAAGCCCAAGTCTCTGGGGCCTGCAACAGACACCCTAGGGCCCTGAAGAGCTGCTGGTGCTGTTGCCAAGCCACTCTCCCTCATATTTGAAAGTGCAGTCAGTGCCCAGCAGTGGAAAAATGGAAACATCACTCCTGCTTTTTAAAAAGGGATTAAAGGAAGATCTAGGGAACTACAGACCAGTGAGATCACCTCTGTGCCTGGGAATGCCATGGAGAAGATCCTCATATAAGCAATTTTAAGACACATACAAGACAAGAAGGTATTATTAGAGCAGATCCTGCCTGACCAATCTGGCAGCCTTCTATAGTGGACTGACTCCAAGGGTCGACAAAGGAAGACAGACAGATGTCTACCTAAACTTATTTAAGGCATTTGACGCAGTCCCTCACAAAATCCTTTATCTTCAAGTCAGAAATTAGACTTTTCTGTAATTCTATGAATTCTTATTTCTGTCCTCAGATTTTACATTGCCAAAAGATTCCCAGTAAATACTGAACTTATTATTATAATGGCTTCATGTGAAAAAGTATTTAATAAGTCACAGATTCAATAAACATGCATCATAAATACACTGCTATTTCACAGTTCACTGCAAGTAGTGAATAATCAGATATTAACTGTCAGTAATTGAATATACTTACAAACTTTCAGTTTGCCACAGTGATCAAATATTAATCTGTTCAGAGCACTTAAGGTTTGCATGTACATTCACCCTGCCTGCTCTTTGTTGAGGCAGAGTTTTCCATTAAATTGCTCTTGTGCTTTGCTTTTCACAGTGTTCACCCAGTCCAGCTTCTTACTTTCTTGTTCCTACTTAAAGATAAATTTATCACTTTTCTAGCCTCTTATTCATCATTCCCTTCAAGTACCTGAAAAACACTAAATGTCTCACTAAACAGGTTTGAGACAGACACTGCCCCAGTCAGGCACTGTAACTCCACACACTTATTACTTTAGGTGGTGTAGTTGTCTGTGACAGCAGCACATGGAGCTCCACAGTCCTTTCCATTTCTTGTCCCCACATGGTGCAGTGCAGCTCACAGTGCAAGACAGAGGGCAGAGGTCTGGCAAACAAAGCCATTTCTCATTTCCCAGCATCTCTGCTGAAACCCAAGCTACTCACTCCAGTAATAACACCCTAGAGAGACTATCTGTAAAAATCTTTGGCTGAACTGAGGCAGGAAGACCAGCTTTTGTCTACATTGTACCGCATCACAGTGACAGTAAATATAAGAAGAAAAAGTAGCAGTGTGGGTGCATAAGTGAGCAATAATTATTGCATCTGGGTTTATCAAGCACAGTCACTCCTAATTCTCCACACGTTTCACTGGCACTGGTGTCACATACCCTTAAGCTGATGTGTGAGGAAAGAAATGACAGGAAAGAACAGCAGGAGGCAGATGTGACGTAGTGAAAACAGAAAACATGGAGGTGGAAAAAGACTGGAAGCATTCTGCTCAAAAGGCTTGGACATCTATTTTAGAGGGAAAGGTAATGAAAACTAGTGCAACCACTACAAAATTTTTAACAGTCCATTTCAAATTCCAGTCTGTCTTAACATTCCTGTCTAATTACATATGAACACTATTCTATGTATAGGCCTTGTGCAAGCTGTACACATCGTGGGACGTGTTTCTATTCCTCTATAAATGTTTGGTAAAGATACAGGTAGATCTTCTTTTTAGTACAGTGGAGGGGGACTGAGAATCTGTATCGAGTTTCCCGATTTCTCTATGTTAGATCTAACACATGTGAGCAAAACAAAGCAGCTGACAGAAGCCCTAGTAATTCACCTGTCTCTGTGTTCTCTGCTTAAGAAATGAAAAGGAAAATGGGAAATGGTTGTGTTGCAGATGTCTCAGCAAAGGTTCTCTTTTCATATGGGATTTGAGCCACGTATTTATGAGTAGATTATTAAAGGTTTGTTTTTCTTCCTGCCTTTTTTTTCCCCTGAAGATACCAATATTGGACTGTAACATATGATTCAGTTTGGATGCAGTCCTCATCAAAGAGCTGAAATGACAAGAAAATTTCAACACCCACTCTCCTAACTTCCTATGCTTTTTTGCCTGAGGTTATAAAGGTGAGCTGCATTAAAGAAAAGGAAAGGAATTGAGTGTTTCACTGATCAAATAGATATCTAATACAGACATTGTATCTGCCTTCATCATCTAGATTCCCTTTAAAATTAGTGATGACAAACATGTCACAATTTCATTTTGTATTAAAGCTGATGTCAGATGAGTTACACTCCTACTTCTCTGCCGTGATTATGAAGCCTGCCTTGCACAATTCATTTGCATTCAGAAATCCAAATTCCAAACCTTCATATTAAATGAGATTAATTCCTTCCACCTGCTTCCCCCCTGAATGCCAGCACACAAAACCACCCTTTCACTCAGATCAGAATTTTTAGTTATTTTTATTTTCTTTGAATTTTCTCCATTCATCTGTCTCATGCATGAACCTCGTAAATGTTTCCAAAGTATTGCAAAATTCATCCTTAAAAATTAATTCTTTATATTTTTAATCTGTCATCTACCATAGTTTTCTGGACTCTGTCCCTCCCAGTCTCCCTTCCTGAGTGCTCAGAAATTGCTCATTCCTAAAACCAAAAGCTTGTTACCTCTGACTTTACTGACTTGTTGTCTATTTCATAATCACATCTAAAGATAAATCCTATCCATTTACTGTACTTGGTCTTTTTACTAGCCTTTCTTTGTTGCAGATTTATGTTTTCACCATCCCATAAAAGTGATATAGGTTCACATTTTTCTATAAACCGAGTAAAATTCATCTTCATCTGCTTCAATTTATGAATCTTTGTGCTGAGCATCTTATGATAAAGTTTTCTGTGAAGGATGGTTTGTAAAGCAATGGTATTGCTTTACAGAATAGATATTCCTCTCCTTTGAAGTAAAGAAATGTTTGAGAGACACTTTGACTTTTTGCATTAGTTCATGAATCGGGTGTGAATGCTGAATACACAGGAATATTTTTGAGTAAACATTAAAGATTTTGACAGAAGTTTGTCCATGAAATGCCCAAGTAAAACCCTGCAAGCAACTAACAAATAAAACCTCCCTCTTGTTTCTCATGCATGTATTAGGTTTGGATTTCAATCACAGCAGACACAAAGAATCCAATTCTACAGGGATTTGAGACAGTGTAACACAAATATGTACTATCATTTATGTGTAACTAATAATCATGCTACTCCCATTCTATGCTGCTGTTACTCTAACCATATTTATCTCATTGCCTCAGGAGTCACCTTTAATAGCTTTAATAGGTTAAAAAAAAAGCTTTGCACCACTTCATGCTTTCATAGTTTGATATTTTAGTGATACAATATTTTCACATTAACAGCATATTTTGGAAAATACAAATATTCCAATTTCACTGAATTTGAATATTTAAAGTATAAAAACTCCCCAGATGTGATACTCTTGAACCTGGAGCCTTTTGTTCTAACACTGTTCTCAGTAAGTGTTCCTGTTATTAACTAAAACTCATCACTGGAAGCATATTGAAAATGTCCTAATTAACAGAATACACTTAAGAAGAAGTTGGTTTTCATGTATGCAAGTGTCTATACTTTCATCCTAGAAGAGGTGTATTTTTTTAAGAACTAGTGAACAGAACAAGACCAAAATACTTTCTACACATGCATTTCAAATGAAATGATAGAAAATTTTAGCTTTTTCAGAATTTAGAAGGACAGTTTCAGATTATAAATATGTCTCACAAAATTTTCAAACTTCCACCATGTTTTATATATGACTAGTGTTGTTATGGTTAGAATAGCTGCTGAGGTGCCTTTTTATCTTGAATGTGATACACACACAGTTTGCTTTCCCAGATTTTCAGGATTATTCCAAATATATTTTTTCATAAGACTTTAAACACTCCAGTGAAGTTTGAATAGACCTGACTGTACTCTGCATTCCTTGAGAGTACATGTGGACAGATTTACTGCCATTTCTTCTCCATGTATCCCAGTCTTTCCAGTGTTCTATGCCCAACTCTGCCAAGGATGCTAACTCTTCATTGCCATAAATCAGAGCTGAAAGGTCACTTATTTCCCCGTTGTGCTCTCAGTCTTTCTGATTGGCAGTAGATAGCAGAATTCAATGAACCAGTACCTTGTTCAAAGGGCCTTGAAATGCCATTGCATGTTAAGGTGATACAGCTTAAATACAACTTAGATTTCAAGGGTTAATCATGGACATTGAGTGAATCTGCATCATGGTCTTTATCAGAATCAGGAATCAGAAATTAGGCAGAATCAGAAATTAGGAATCAGAAATTAGGCAGAATACAATGGACTTGCACCTGAATGAAATACTGGACCATGACAGAAGGCTTCAAACCAAATGAGAAGTCTCTTACTCTTGATACTTCTAATGAAGTCTCAATAGCTACAACACTTCCACAAAATCCTGTCTGTGCTAAAAAGTTAGTCTTCAGTACTAGATTTGTACTAGATTTGAAACAAAGTCCTGAAATGAACATCACCACTAAAGAAGACAGGTTTCGGCACTCACTCCCCCAACAATACAAAATGAATTTCTTGGAGGAAAGTGAAAAAACCTCCTTATTTAACAAGCAGATTGCCTGCAACACAGGAAAAAAATACTGTTAGCATTGAACCTTCTCACTGTAGAGAAAGCTGGTGGATTTTAGAGTTCTGCTCAGCTTCTCCCAAGGTCTGGAGCCGGGATGTGGCTCTCCTGCAGCCTCCCCACCACTCACAGTGTCCGGCTCCCATCGATGACCTGGTTCTTGGACCCCAGCAAAGCTGAACAGTTCCAGAAGAAGAAGCCATAGTCTCAAGAAAAAACTTCTTGCCTCAGCTAACAAAAAGAAGTTAGCTAAACACAAAAATGTACTCCCTCTCTCCACTGCAGAGATGAGAAAAATGAGGGAGTATGTGAGAGCTGAACACAACCTGCTGAAGGAACTTCTCCAGCTTCTCCCCCTTCCCCCAGGCCCATCTTGAAGCTATAGGACCCATTTCTGGGCATAAAGCAGATGATAGGGGATACAGTATTTTATAAAATAATTTTGTCAAAAGACAAGACTGTAGTAAAAATCCCAACCCAGAAGCATACTGATAACATCTTTCAAAGGAGGAAAACACCAGAAGTTTTCCACAAAGCAGGATTATTTACTTGTTGTGGCTCAGGTGGATCTTTTTTTTCAGTGTGTTAGGTTATTTTATTTCATTAAAGGCTAATCACCACCAATACAAAAAGCCCAGTGAGAACTGGAGAAGCAATGACAGGCAGAGGAACCCAAGTAACCTAGACAGTGAAAAGTGGCTCACTAAATCAGCTGCTCCCTATGACCAGAAAGGGGACCTATTACACCATGGTTCCTGGGTGAAAGACCCCAAGGTGAAGCAGCAAAAGAAACACTCCTGCATGACCACATTCCTCACTGGAGGGGGTAATTGTCCCTAAAGGTTTGAGACTTCTTGTGGGATGAAGGGAAAGGACATTTTTGGAGACTGTAAAACTTTCAGAAGGAAATATTTTAAAGAAATTTTGGAAATGTGTGGAATTTATTATGGGGTGTTTAGTGGAAGGACTCTAGGTGGAGAAAGGGAGGTACTAGGTTGCTCAGACAGGAAGAGGAGTGGGAAGAGAGAGGTCAATCAGATAAATGGGGTTAATCAAGTGGAAACAGGTAATAGTACATAATACCTGTCTGACTATGCCCTGTGCTTGATCACCACATATGTATTCTATATACTTATTTAATCCTATTATATATACCTTCTGTGTGGATGCACTTCTGTTCTGAGTGAGCCAGGTGAATGCTGGTGAGCATCAAGCTAGACTACAAGGCAAACAGGATGAGATATCTCAACATCAGCAACCAGAGCCAGGCTGTGGGCCCCCAAGGCTCCTGTGTTTATGTACCAGCAACTGAGGAGACCTGGGATTTAATGGCAAGCTTCTAGGCTGAGAGTCTAAGGCCAGCTTCTAGAGTGTTCTGAAGTTCATACACACGCACACACACACACACATACACACACACATATATATATATACATATATATACACCAGCACAAGAATGTGAATACATGTGCTCGTGTATGTATATATATCTGAGCATATGTATATATGCCTCTCACAAATAGATGCTAAGCCTTTTTGAGCCTGGGGATACAGAGCCATAAGAGCCACACTGCAGTGGGCTACCAGACTCTGCAGTCTCAGGCAGTATCAAAACTAAATAATGAATTGCTGTAAACCTAAAATGCTGCCATTCACAAACATTAACATACATATGTTCAGTGTCTGAGTTGGAAAAGTGAAAGATATATCAAAAAATAAATTGCTTTGAAAAAGGAATCTTTTAGTAACTGGAGAGGTCACGTGTGGTAAGCCAAAATCTGAAAGCAATAAAAGAAGCAAGCTAGACAGTGTTCAAAAATAAGGGAGGACAAAAAGGCAAAAAGATTTAGAGAGAAGCAGAACTGTGTGAGGACTGATGAAGAAAAAAAAAAAAAAAGAATGAGAAGAATCTAACCAATTAAGAGGTTTGTGAAACATCTGGGGAAACAGAGCTAGAAGACTAGATGCAATACATTTGATATGTGGGAGAGATAATACCTTACCTATCTAGAAAGGACAATGAACAGGTAGAAATAATCAGGCATGATGAGGACAGTGTGGAATTATCTACTGTGATGAGATAGGAGGAAGTAAAAGAATATTTGAAAGGGAAAACCATCAGTCATGGGAGAGAAAGGGGATTCCCTCAAAGAACATGACCTTTAGAGCTAATTCTTCTGAGAGAATATAACCACATGGGGTTTTCCACAATTCTTCACTTTGTATTTCAAATTATCAGTCATAAAGACAGACTATCTTAGCACTTGAAGTACTTTGCACCCAAGTTTTTGATAAACTATGCTTCCCCAAAGGAGTACATACTATTTCTTGGTTCTGAAGCCACAGTTTCTAGCCTCTTTCCATTTGACATATCCTAAATATTTTAAAACATATATGAAAGTTCTTGTAAATGTTTAAACACAGATATGCCAGCACATCACATCCGAAATACCACAAATAAATGTTAACACTTACTTAAATAAAGAATAGCCAATTTTGATGAATTGCAAGGCAAGTGGTTGACTGCTGAGATTCCAGAAAATTACTGTGCATCTATTCTGAGGGAAAGGGTATAAAAGTGAAACACAATGAGAGCCTATTACTCATTCTTCCCACACAGTCCAGTAAGAAATGCATTTCAAAGCATGAAGTTTCATAAGAACTTGCTGACAGCTCTTCACTGCTTTGTGGGAGGGAGCAGCTGGTTTCAATGGATCAAACTTCTGAACTCTCTTTCAGTCTTGCAGATTGTTTCCAATATGGCTATGAGGAGAGAGATATTCAGTCTGTCAGAGGCAACAGACACAATGAACTCTGCTCTGAATTCTTTTGCTATTTTATGGGCAACTACTACTTGGGTTTAGGTTTGTACAACACATCATTGTGAGGTTGCTATAAAAATGTTTGTTTGTTCCACTATTTCATTTTGGTAGGGTTTCTGTAGTGCTCTTCTCCTACCTTTTTTTTTGATGATGGTGTGCAGGATTCCCCACAGAGAAAAAGAGATGGCAAGGAAAAGGCCCAGGCTCCTAACTGGAGTGGTAAAGAAAGGCTCATCTTCTCTACACAGTCCTGTGATCCAGACAGCTGCACACTGCCAGCCAAAGTTCCTAAGCTGGCACATGCACCACAAAAGCTTTCTTTGGAGAGGGCAATCGAGGAAGACATCCCTTTCTGTATCCAGCATTTCCTTGGAAGAAAGTTTATATGTATTCCCAGGCCAATAAATTGAAGTATTCAGGCTGAAGTATGTGTCCACAGGCTGTAGCTGGTGCTTGCATCTCTTACTGAAATATCAGTTGTGTTGTTTCCTTTTTTTTCCTTTGGACAGCATCTACTTATTGCAGTGAAAATTAGGACAAGTTGCTTGATATTCTGGAAAGGTCCTAAAAAAATACACTTCCTCATAAGGAGTAAAAATAAAAACCCCACTATTTCCATTGAAAAACAGTAGGCAACATTAAAATTAATTAGACTTTCAATGACAAGCAACCAACAACAAATATGTATTATACACAGAAACAAACAAAAAAAGCAGTAAAGAACATTATTTTAAAAAATGAGGCTTCAATAGTGAGCAAGTGCAAGAATTAGTTTACTGGGGTACTTCAGTTTGCCACCCTAGTTTGACTGGCCTCAATTACATAGTTTGATTCTATTTTGCAGAGGGTTCTGGCTTCACTCAGAACTCATGATGGTAGGTGCTCTCTTAAAATGCATCTCTACAATATTCTGTTGTCTCAGTGAGCAGTCAAACAATACCTGTAGATATTATTAGCCTCACAGATAATCCAGCTCCAGAGATTAGCAGCATTTCACACATTTATTTTCTTTATGCCCCATATGATGTATGAATAATTGAGGAATATTCTGAAAATATGTCAGACAACTAACATTCAGTGTCCATTCTGAACTGCCCAGGATTCAATCTTTCAGAGAATTTTGTTTTAAACATCCCCTTTAATATTCAAAGCAGCCTCTGTCCCAGCTGAGGAAGATCAGAATTTCTCCATAGCAGACCCCACTGTATCAATTTAGATACCAATAAAGAGGGAACACTACATTTGGGACCCTTTGCAGGAAGGGTGGTAAAAAGACATCATCCAGGAACTGCAAGAGTTTCTGTTTTCTCCAGTGTTTTTTCCCCCATTGATTCAGCAAATACCTAGTGGTTAAAACAAGTTTTCTTCTACAAACATTGAAATCACTAACATTATTGTCTAATGCTTTTGAAACGTAATTAGATTAAACATCTCCTTTTCTTTGGTAAGGTTACAAATAAACTACTCTGTGTGTGTGCGCGCGCGTGTGTGTGTGTGTGTGTGCGTGTGTCTATATATCTCCACACACATCCCACACAAAAGAGGTTGCTAGTATATGTAAAAGTATAGCCTTCCGGCCAGCAGAATCAAACCCTTTTGATAATTTCTTAGGGAGAAACATCTGCATGTTATCTGCCATGTCCAGCATAAACATTTTCACTTGTGAGGACAAGAGTAGGTTGGCTATGCAATCAGAGTAGGGATAGTCACACTTCTTGATTAGATCTCAAAAGAGTATGAAAGAATAAGAATAAATTTTCACACAATACTGTAGGGTTGCCTTATGACTTTACTGCATTTTCAAACAGCATCATGATAAATGGGAAAATAATTGTCATGGTTTGACACTGGCGCAATGCCAGCGCCCCCATGAAAATGCACCTTACCAAATAATTGCTGTGAGATGTGATCAGGAACAGAGCAGAGCAGGCCCAAACTTAATAACAAAAGAAAAAAACTTTATTAAACTACTACTACTATAAAAAACACAGACACTAAATCCAGGATGAAGACCCTCCAAAACACTCCTCCTACTCCCACCCAATTTCCAAACAAAATCACAGTGAGACACCACTCAGGATTCCTGATCAAGTCATCACCCTTCAGATAATCAATTCTCAGTCCATCAAGGGAGAGAGAAGTCTCTCTTGCACCATAGACCCCCAGGAAACACAATTGTCACCCTTGTGTTTCCATGTCACATATGGCAACTGCCCAGAGAAAATCTGCCAGTGTGACACTCTCCTTTCCATGTCACAGTGCTCTCACCACAGTGCATGGACAGACTGCTCATAGGGCTCCTTTAAGGATGCTTTGCCACGGACCAAAAGAGAAAACAGTTCAGCTTCTCATCTTGGGACTACAGTCCCCCCCATTTTCCCCCTGGGGCCGAGGGTCCAAGAACAGAGATCATCTTCTTCCTGAAGACAGGGGGCACCACCATTCCCTCCTCAGCTTTCCTCTGATCTCTCAATTTCTGCGCTGGTGGTTGCTGAAGCAGGTCTCTTTCCTTCACCACTGCATCCCCCTAAAATGCAGTTTCTATTGCAGGAGAATTTGGTACAGTCTATGGCTAACAAGAAAAGTCCAGCCACAAGCCACTCCATCATCTCCTTCCACCCAAAAATTTCCTCTTCCAATATCTCAGACCCCAGACTGTCTCTCTTCTTCTTCAAATCAAGGAGGAGTAATATTTTACAAAGCCCTCATTTCCCAGGAAAGGGTTAAAAGTTCAGACTACCCAGACAACTGAAATCTCTGCCCAGCAGCCAATTCCCAAGGCTGAGGCTGGGCACTTCCTCCCCCCCTTCTTCTCCTCCGCCGGCAAAGTTACAGGTGCCGTCTGGACTCTGTCTCTTCCCTCTGGGGTTGGGGGGGAGGGTGGGCAAAACCATCTCTGCTTCTCTCCACCCTTCCATCTACAGGAGCTGGCTTGGTTCCAGTCCTTCTACCCCTCAGCTCACCTCGACCAGGCCACATGGCTTCTCCTCCCCCACCCAGCCCATGGCTGGGCAGGGGAGATCTGCACAGCACCCTGACTGGAACCAAAGAGGCATTTCCCCTGGGAGTTCTTGCTTTTAACCCCCTGTGTTCTCAGAGGTGTGTCTATACCTTTAGTGGTCACTCCAGGTGCCAATATCCAAACCTGACCACTGATAGGTTTGACCCAACTTCCTGAAAAAAATTCAATTCCATGTCAAACCACGACACTTATATAAAATCTTTGGAAATCCATGTGTCACCATCTGGCAAAAATTCTCAAGCGAAGTGTATTGATGTCTGCTTCTGAATGATAATATTTTTCCTAGAGACAAGAAACTGTTTCAGTTGGCTAAAATATAACTGGCACTCACACTCCGTAGCTTTCAAATTATTTTCCGAGTCAAGCAAGTTGCTTCTTGTATTTTAAAGATCTGCTAGACTCTGGCATATAAGTAATTCTACTCTGGAATTCTTCATAAAATCATTTTCTGTTAAGACAGGATGTTTTATCTGTCCTACTAAACAACTGAATTTACAGAAGATTGTTTCCACCATTTCTTTGTAAGACAAATCACAGAACTGCAATATTGACCTGAACAGTACAATTAATTTTTTAAGGGAAGGCATACTTCCCTAAGAAGTAATTTTCCTCTGAATTCAGAAAGAAGGAAGAGGCCAGTTTATTCAATGTCATAAAAGGCGGTCTGAGAAGAAAAAGAAAATATACAAGAATTTCCTTTTATTCATCCAGTCAGCAGCTATATCAGATTTAATTTTAATTAGTTGTGAGGAATTTAATGAGAATCCAGAGGGAGAAAATTAATTGGGAAAACAGCTATTATAGTTAATATTTTAATTAATTGGAAAGTTGAGTAAAATAAATAGCGGTAATAGATTTCAAAAACCTCAAGTTTCTCTTGAAAAGTAAATCTAAATTGGACTAAGAAGGCTAAGGTGGAGATGCTGGAGACAGTATCTGTAGATAGATAGTTCTAGGAAGCAGGGCTAACATAGGACCAAAACCAAGCAGTGACAGCATCATCAGAGGCATCAATGAAGACATGTCCCAGCAGCTGGTTCCTACTGAATTCCAGGCTCTGCAATTGCCAAGAGCTGCTATCTTGCATTTTTAAAAGGCAATATCATAATGGAATTGACAGCATCTGTCTCCTCAAGAGACAATATTTCCTAGTTCCTGCTGAGACTTAGCCTTCAGGGGAAAAAACTGCAATCCAATTAGCCATGTACTCTTGTACTGTCCTGACCAGAACAACAAGGATGGAAGAGCTGATTGTGTTTCTAAACAGCTACAGAAAAACCCAAACAACTAAGAACTTGCTAATCTAAGTGCATTGGTTTTCTGAAAGCTGAATCTTTTGCTGTTTCTGATATCATCAGTGCCATGAGATGATTTTCATCTTTGTGTGTACATGTCAAATTCTATCTTGCCTTTTCTCAGTCTGAAAAAACAAAGTAGTACATTTAGTAACTTATTCAAAAAATACATCCTAGTAAGTACAAAAACACAGTAAGACACATTTCAACTAATCTGAGCATGTAGTTTGAAAATATTCCCATTAGCAAGACTGTACTTTTTGTTACCAAATGTACAAAGACAAATTGTACATATGTGAAGAAAATAGAGGAAGGAAAGTTAGAGATATTTCTGGCTGAGCTGGGAGCTCTTTAATGATCTGAAAGCAGAAAAGGAATCATAGAAACACAAGGGAGTACTTTATGTTCATTTGAAAATAAAACAAGAAGACTACTGTGAAAAAAACCCAAAAAAGTTCTTACTGGAATAAGGAAGAGAAAGCAACAGAAAAGGTCCATAACTATATTTGAACAATAAAAACAAAAGAACATAAAAGAGAACAGAGACCAAATTATAAAAAGGAAGGTTAACCTATTCCCTTGCCTTTCCTTAAATCTTTACATGAATGACAAATAATGAAGATTCATTTAACAGACTTAATTTAACAAGCTTCATTAAATGCACAGATAAAGAAAATATGATAAAAGAAGATGCAGACCAGTCAAACATGAGCAATGGGTCAGGGATTGAAAACATTCACTTTGAAGTTTTTAAAAAATTAGTTATTGAAATTCTGAATATTACTAAGTATTTATCCAAGTATTTGGATAAATACTGTAGGAGAAGAAAAAAACTAACAACCAATGAAAAATTCTCATGCCCAAAGAAACACCTTATTAACTTAATAACTTTAAAGACAAGTATTAAACTATGATATCTGCAAGCTCCTAGAAGTCAAGATAATAAAAGTATATATGTACATCTGTCTGAAAGAACTCATGTCAAGTCAGTCTACTTTCCTTATACAAGTCAACTGGATAAAAGGGAAGTTGCAGGTATGATATATCCTAACTTTTAATTAAAGCTTCTGAAACTATTCCATATAATATTCTCATAAAAAAGCTAAGGTAGGGGATCTAATCACCGTGAGATAGATGGATGGAAAATCAGTTGAGAAATTTCTCTCAGCAAACAATTACTAATGATTTGCTGCCAGAGTGGGAGAGGAGTTCAAGTAGGAGTGGATCAGGGACTGGAAGGGCTGAGACTTACCAAATATTTTCACCAGTTTCACTCATAATGGCAAAAACAAGACCAAATTTACATGTTAGACTAAGGGCAAAGGAGTTCTAAGCACACTGGAAACTGGAATAAAAATTATTTTTAGACTAGGGTTTTAAAATTTCAACCACTAGTTGGAATTCCGGGAGGGAAGCACAGTGTTGTACTTGGAAAAAAGCAATCAAACAGTCGTAATAAAGGAAGTAAAAAGGTAGGCAGCAACTAGAGCAGCAAAAAGAGCAGATTAAGATGCAATTATTTTGCACAATTCAGCACCAATGAGCTCCAAGTAATGCAGTAATGCAGTATCCCCTTTAGACAGCAGCACTTTAAGGAAAGTGAAGATAACATGAAGAAAAATTCGGGGAACAGTAAAAGGGATTAGAAAAAATAGAATATATAACTTGCAAGAAAAGGTTCAAGTAATCTGTACTTCAAGTAATAATTTGAAGGTGAGAAGACTGAGTATGACACAGTAATATTCTTCCAATATGTGCAACTGTGTTATAAAGAAAAGGGTGATCAATGGTTACTGTAGGGTAGAGAAGGAACCAGTGTAATTTACAAAAAATGTACTATGAGCACTGCATAGCAAGAGAGCAAGAAAGAAGAAGAATAAGAAGGAAGGAAGGAAGGAAGGAAGGAAGGAAGGAAGGAAGGAAGGAAGGAAGGAAGGAAGGAAGGAAGGAAGGAAGGAAGGAAGGAAGGAAGGAAGGAAGGAAGGAAGGAAGGAAGGAAGGAAGGAAGGAAGGAAGGAAGGAAGGAAGGAAGGAAGGAAGGAAGGAAGGAAGGAAGGAAGGAAGGAAGGAAGGAAGGAAGGAAGGAAGGAAGGAAGGAAGGAAGGAAGGAAGGAAGGAAGGAAGGAAGGAAGGAAGGAAGGAAGGAAGGAAGGAAGGAAGGAAGGAAGGAAGGAAGGAAGGAAGAAAGAAAGAAAGAAAGAAAGAAAGAAAGAAAGAAAGAAAGAAAGAAAGAAAGAAAGAAAGAAAGAAAGAAAGAAAGAAAGAAAGAAAGAAAGAAAGAAAGAAAGAAAGAAAGAAAGAAAGAAAGAAAGAAAGAAAGAAAGAAAGAAAAAGAAAGAGAGAAAAAGAAAGAAAGAAAGAAAAAGAAAGAGAGAAAAAGAAATTAGGAATATTAAGGAACCATTTATTTGAAAAGAGCTCAGAGAAGGAACTAAATTACTTTACTTCACTTCTTCGATGTCATCTATTTGAATCTGTCATTTGATATTGACCACTGTAGATAAATCAAGTATAAGCAAGTAATATATGCCACTTCTAATATCAGAGACTTCTAAACTAGTAATTGCTGATGAAGCCACCTCAGGCTTTTATTTGAATTGTTGGGATGAATTCATTAAAGCAGGATATGCAAACTTAGTAGCTGTAGACTTTCATATGTATAAGTAAAAATATGTATTTAAACAAACAGACACTTAATGACTGTGAGGAATATAATGGTACATTTGTCTTTGACAAGGTTCATTTGTCTTTGACAAGGTTGATATCAAAGGAACCATTACAATATGAATGGACTGTGAAACCCATTCTATCAAACTTGTAATCTTTGTAAGCAGATGTAATCGTTTACATTACTTGAATTTCTCAGATAATTGGGAAAACAATTTGATCACAAAGGAGATATGTGCAAAGTTGAATCAAAGTTGCCCCATTTGCTTCCACACTAATTCTGAATAATGAGAGTTCTGTTTTGGTGTTCAGACCATGTAGATAAGCTGAGACATTCAGCATGACACTGATTACTCTTAAGTGTTATGTGGATATCCAGTCCAAGAATCACACTTTAAAATGTTTTCCCATAAGCACACAGTAACACAAAAGGGGGAAAATTCCTGTTGATCTGGAACCATATTTAAAGCAATCATCTCAAGATAAAAAAATGGACATCCTGCGAGTATCACTACAGATGCAACATTTCTGCATGAAGAAATACATTTTCATTTACCAGAAAAAAAAAAAAAAAGAATCTTAAACAAAATGGAGCATGCTGGTAAATACATGATGGAACAAGAACTTTAAGGAAAAAATCCTCTAAAATAACATAAAAAGATAAAAAGTCTGAAAGATACTCAAAGTCTTCAAATTTATATAGCAGTGGATTTAGTGGAGCTATAACCAAAAGTTCATTATTGCACTCAGGAAAATCACCAAAGACATTTCTCTTAATACAAATAAGGTGAGGTTCAATTTTTAAATTATGTCCTTCTGAAGATATATTTTTCCTCTTGGGGGAGTGTTCACATAAAGAATTTTACTCAGGTTCAAACTTTGCATTGGTACCTGTGTTTGTGCAGATAAATAAACAAATAAATCACACACCTCTTAAGTGCTCAAGAACATGAGAACACCTGTAGCTTTCAGAGGCAGAGCAGTTATGCTATTACTGTACTACCCTGAAAAAAGAGCTTTGTGATTTCCAAAATGACATTTGAAATAGACACAGGTAATCAGAATGCCATTATATGTACCTTTACCATCTTATTGTTTTCTACTGAAAAGCATTAGTTTGGTCAGTTTTACTTTCTGTTATTTGCATCCTCCGTGAGATCACTCAAAATTTGGGTGCAGATTTTGTTAGACAGTTTTGGAGTTGACTCTGTTAACCCAACAGAGAACCAAAAACAGAGCTTCTACATAACCAGGAACTTCTACAGAAACAAATATTTGTCACATGATTGTGTTATAAAAATGTCAAAATATCACCTAAAATAAACGACATTTTTTTTATTTGCAAACTTGATTCTTTATCTTGAAATGTCTAAGTTTTTCACGGGAAAATACAATAGTACTAGTTTCTGTCTGATCTAATATATTTGCTGTTTATAAACATCAGTTTACTTTCATAAAGAGGTCAGACAGATATAGTCTCTTACTTTACGAGACATTAAAGATTTTCCTGTGGTTTTCCTGTATTGATATTGCTGAAAAGCTTAATTCTACCTCTATTTTCTAATCAAGGAAGTCACCTTTGTTATTATACCATTTTCAGATAAAATATAAACAAGAATTTGGCTACATTTTAAGTGGATATTCATATATATTTACTCGATTCTCTTCCCTGATCAGATCTGATACCTAAATAAAAATAAATAATAAAATTTGACATAAAATTAGAGAATAAACTGAGCACCAGTGTTGTAAATGAGAAAACCACTCTACGTTTTTCTGACACTGCATTAGTGCTCTTGTATTACAGAAAAGAGGAGGAAAAATATTGATAACCTCCCATATTGTGCAATATGAACCATTTGTGCAATATGAAGGAGTTATTGAATTATACACAATAGATCTGTTTATCCAATTCAAGCTTTGAACAATTTGTTCCAATTTAGAGAAAGGTAAAGGGATGTGAAAACCCAAGTGCAATAGAAAACACACTGCAAATGTACTTTATGAAGTGAAAAAAAAAACCTCAACAGACCTACTCACATTAAGATGCTTAATTTCATTTAGCCAGAGTACAGAGAAAAAAAAAAGTATCATATTTCTATGTTTTACCTAAAAAAATCCATCACAGTTAAAATACCTACATAAGTACCAATTTTGCCAAGTGCATGAAATTATTCTATAGCTTACCACAACATAAATACAGATGACAGTCCTAGTAAAAGGTAATTAGCATATCCAATGATCCATGAAACATATAGCTTTCAGTGTAGAGTTTAATTACCAAAGTCTCACACTAGGCTGGATATTACTTTGAAATTTATGAGACAAATAAAGGATTATGATCCTGAATGGTACAAACATTTTTTCTAGACTACTCAGGTAGACTGAGGAACATAAAAGGTCTTCACAATTGTATAGAGCAAAGCAGTTCAATCATGTGTCCAGGCTGTAGAGTCAGAGGGCTTTCACTGTCACTAGCACTGCTAGTGCAGCAAGAGTTATTACCTAAGAGAGAAATTAATCTATATCAACTGACACGGTTAATCCAAACCACACTGCAGATCCTGCCTAGGAGATTTTGAGCCTTACTCATCTTCAAAGTCACATCCAGAAAGAAGACATTAAAATGAAATAACTTTGATCTCATGGAGTTAAAATCAACTATATTTATGATAGCATACATTTATGTAGATTATAGATTGTACACCGAGACATTATTTCAGAAGATATTCTATTTAATTAGACCAATCTATTTTTTAAGTTCTTAAAATGTAAAGGGCTGCTGCTTATCCTTCTTGTAAAGCTAGTATAATTTTTTTCTTTATTACTTTGAATGAACTTTCAACTGAATTTGCAAATGAAAAGAGAATGGACATGAGCAACTTACTGAAATGAATTGCTGTGCTCGTGTGATAAAGCCTTTGTGAAAGTAAATATAATCTAGACTGATAGAGCAAACACACGGAAGCATATGAAATACTCTGTGATTTCAATAACTCAAATGATTTTTGTTCTCTGAATTTGCTCCTGTAGTTTTGAATGTCAGAATCCACTGCTGTAGTGGAACTGGAAGCAGCTAGTGTTTATTCTGGGGAGCAGACTGTTTAAGTTTGAAATGGGCAGTGCAGCTCTTGCTTTTGAAATAAATTCTTTCAATTTCTCTAGAATTACTTTCATTAGTCCGTGTGCACAGATATCAAAATAATTGGAAAATATTTAAATAAAAAGTTGCTATTTTCTTTTAGGTCAAGAGCAAATCAAGACAAAGTTTTAGAATCTCAAAAGGAAAGTATGTGCACTAAAAAGGTCAGAAATACTTCTAATGAAATTGTGCTCATTTACAACACAGCAAAACACAGAGTGCAAATAGTGTGGAATTGATGAAAAGTTGACCTTTCATGAGACTACAATGTCTTCTACTATAAACAAGCCTCCCTTGTTTGATCTAATCACAGTAGCTGGATTTCTATAGGCTATATATCACCAGGAATATATGATACACTCCAGCTTATAGGAAAGCAGAACTCTTCAGTCACTCATTTCAAAGGTGATTCTATCCCTCTATTCTGCTCTTATGATATCCCAGCTAGAGGACTGTTGTCAGCTCTGGGGGCCCCAAAAGAAGGAGAACAAGGACCTGTTGGTGTGAGTCCAAAGCAGGCCATGAAGATGATCAGAGGGCTGGAGCAGGTCTCCTGTGAGGAGAGCTGGGGTTGTTCAGCCTGGAGAATCGGCTTCTGAGTGATCTAGATGCAGCTATACAACCTGAAGGGGCATGCAGGGGAGAGGCACAGGGAACTTTTACAAGGGCACGGAAATATAGGACAAGGGGAAATGGCTTAAAACCATAGGGCAGGTTTAGATTAGATATGAGGAAAAAATTCTTCACTATGAGGGTGATGAGGCAATGGAACAATTACCCAGAGCAGTTATGGATGCTCCTTCCTTGAAATTGTTGAGGGTGGGACTCATCTGACCAAGAGCTTATATCTGCAGTGTTCTGTGACGTCTGCTTCTGTCACTGATTTTACAGCCAGAAAAGATTCATCTGACATTATAGAAGTGTTTAAAGAAAAGTCAGATGAGCAGACTTGAGACACGATGTGGGAAGACAATGGAAGAATTGCGAGGATGATTGCAAAGACGCTCAAGCGACTTACAGATGGGGTGTAGAAAAACATACATGTCACACTAATAATACTTTAGTCTTGTGTGTTTGACAAGCAGGACATCTGTGTTTAGGTAACCTAGGCCTGTGATACTCAGAGGCACCCTATTGAAGTTGCCTGAGACTCCTGCCTTGCTGTGGGAAAGATCAAAGCCCAGTGGCTAAGTGACTTCCCACAGTGCTTGTGTGAATCCCTGGAAGCCACATGGAAACACCAGCTCCAGCCACCCTCTGGCATGGAGCAAACTCTATGGTGCCTGTGTCACTGCCCGTGTGCCACTGCCCAGGTGCTGCTTGGGGCATCCCCCAGCTAGTGAGGTTAACAAAAATAAATTCACACTTTGCATTTAATCCGTGGCTTTGTGTTTGTTCCTGCATCCTGTCTATCCTGACACGCTCCCACTGCTATTTCTCTTTGTTACTTATAGTGGGAGGCCAGGTGAAGGATGATAAACTATGGCTAAAGGGATTGAAAAGAGCAATTGCCACACCAAAAACTGAACTCATGAGCAATGTACAGAGGAAAGAAGTAGTAAGAAAAGAGAAAGGAGTAGTAAGAGGAAGAAAGGATGATAATGAGCTTTGGAGAATAGAACTGGAAATATAGAGAGGAGTAAGGAAAGAAAAAGAAGAGATGAATAAGAAAGCCCTCTTGCTTAAAAAAAAAAAAAAAAAAAAAAAAAAAACCCAAGAAACAAAATCATCCAAAAGGTTAATAAATTATATCTATTCAGGTTCTTTATGTTCTTTTGAAGTATTTTTTAAACAGCGCTATTGATATTCTCACCACTAAGGAATAAAGCTGAGGCTCCATATATGAGAAACTCACAACATTTTATTTTTCTTCCTTTTTTTTTTTTAAATATAATTACTGGCTAACTTAGGAAGATACTCTTTTCCATTTCCTAATTCTTCCCATCCAAAACTACTTGGGTAACATAGGAAAATAATGTGTTTTCTTCCAACCACAGTAAAGGAATGAGTGTTCCTATGATGAACTACACTCCTTGACACTAACACAGAAATCTTAAAAGCACCAGGAAAAAAGAATACAGAAATAAACAATGAATTTAAGGTTGACCTTCCTAACCACTGTAGTTTATTTCTTCAGTAACTGAAATAAATTAAATTCCTGACTGGCTAAAGAAGGTAAAAATAGAGTTTTGGTAGTTAAGGAAGGATTCAAACAAAGGGTGGTTTTGAGGGAAAATTTTTACATTGCTTGTTGTAATTAAAGTAAGAGGTTGTTCCAGGCTTATAGAGAAAGCAATGTGAAAATACTGCAGAAATTTAAGGTTCTGCAAGGCCTTGTAGTCAGTGGCGCCCAGAGTTCTGGATGGGTGCATTTTAATTAAATCAAAGTAAACAAGCCACGGCAGGGCCGAGTGTGAGTCAAGCTGCAGGCAAGCTTGACATACAAAATTTGAAGGTGAGTCTGAGGAAGTCCGAAGTGGCTGAAGAAGGAGGAAAGATAATGAAGAGAGAAGCGCAGGACAATTTTCTTGGGGGAGAAAGAAGGACAGTAACTGGATCTGCAGGATGATGAATAGCCTACAGCAGAGAGAGATGCTAGGTGTACAGGCTGGAGCAGAGATGGTATTACTTGAAAGTGTGTGGCTGACATGCATATCTCACCCCAGAGTTAGGAATGGTGCTCACTCTTTACATGTTTTTCTAATCCTTATTTTTACCCCAGACATGCATAACAAAATACTCTTCTGAATTTTGAAGATTCATTTATGGGTCACTGGCCACATTTTGCATTTAAAGCAAGTTGGTCCATCAATTTTTTAATACAGTTACTGGTTAATTGTGGTGCAGCTGAGTAATCAACAGATACTCCTTTTTTGGAAACAATTTTAGGGTTAAGTTTATATCTCTAGAGATTAGCAACACAAAAAGTTCTTGAGCCCTGTTCCGCAGGAATTCTGCTGTGGACTTGCAGTGCAGAGGACAACATGATGGAAGGGTTCATAAAACATGTAAAATAGAAAACAAATTAAAAATCTTCATCCTAACTGACATTACCGAAGTGATCATCCTGGACAGTGCCACTTCCAGTGCATTTGTTTTCCCACTTTTTTTTTTCCCTCAGATTGACCAATAAATAAATAAAAACCTTGCTTAAAAATCTAGGCTAAAATAGCACTTGTGAGCAAGAGGTTGGACAGCTTGTCAAAATACTTTTCTCCAGCCATTCCAACCTCTTTTTACAGGAAAAAATAAATACACAGCTCAAATATTCAAGTGATCTAGTAGGAACAATTGTGGCATAGTTTTTATCTAAAATGAGAATATAAGTTTTTATATTAAAACTACTAAGTCTAAGGCCATTTTTCTGATGACTCCTTACATATATGTACCCTGATACACAGTGAAAATCATGGACACAGCTGTAAGCAGAGAAAAAGTTGCTTTATGTATAGAAAACAGTTTTTTTATCAATCGCTAGAATATTCCCAGAATGGCAGGTTTCAAGACATAGTTAATTCAATTAATTGTCAAATGCTTTTAGAATTTAGTTACATAGAAGCATTTTGCAGGTCATTAACTGCTTATGTTTCTCACCAATGGGGCGCTACATTAAATAGTAAATAAATTATATTGAACATAATGAGCTCAAAACTGATTAAAATGATAAAAGACCTCACTTTGAATACATATACACTTTTGCCTGAATGTCTTTTGCAAGAAAAACAGCCTTGTGTTGTTTTTGTGTCAGCAAAGACACCTGACAGTTCAACAGCAAATTAAACTTCATTCTGTGCTTACAAGGGATGAGTTAACTGCTGGAGGTATTATGGGATATCTGTATATCAAAAATGCACTAGTTTGATAAAATAGACATAAGTCAGCAGCAATGTTCTCAAGGAAAATTGGCTCTTAAAACATGAGTTTGCATACAGAAAGTATTCATAAACAGGTCCAATTTCAGATATTTCAGGGTTTTATAATTTTAAGTAATTTTTAATTTCAGCTTTGTATTTTTGGTAACATAATTATACAAGTACAGCACAGTAGAAATGTTTACATTCATCCTTGAAATTCTTAATATATAGCCCTTAAATCAATTTTTTTTCCATTCCATTCAACATTGCTTCACTGTAGTATTCAGATTTACATTCTTGACAAATAAGGATGACTTGATAATTAGGAACCAGCTGATGCTGTTTTCAATGGGAATTTAATGGTAGGTGGGGCAGCCCTATTGATCCACAAAACAAATAAATTCTCTTTTTCCACAGCTGTCAAAAAATATACCTAATTCAACAAAAAATGTCAGCACAGGCTTAAGCTGGTTATTGCTAACACATAACGAAATATTTTAACTTGACTGCTTAAGACAAAGCAAGTGCTCAATTGAGCAGCTAAGCATTCAGCTAAACAAATAATGTATTAACCTTTCTTAGGTTGTTGATTGACCAGCAATTTCACAGATGAATTTTATATTTAAAAGTGCATATATTGTTCTTGGTCCAAGGCCTGGCAGCTGTGCAGTTCAGAATGTCTCCTGAGATCCTATGGAAGATTTCGTTGTCCTTATGGCCCAGTAGGTCAACAGAAAAATGTACAAGTGTCTTGTGGTAATGACCCTTTGTCTCACTCACAAGCCTAACTTCTATATAATGCTGCATCAGCAATATTTTTTGCTCCCATGGCACTTCCTCCTTCTACCCTGTTTCCTTTGTGGATTTGTTTTTGTTTTTAATAACTTCTCCAGTTCTGAATTTTCTCCAAGAACAGATTATTTCACCTTCTTCTAGTAACGGTGCCAGCAGGTAACTTGCTCAGCCTCAGCTACTGAAATATATATCTAAGAGACTAAAGCTTTTACACATTTCAGACACAGAGCACAGCAGCTACAGTTCTGAGAGAGATTTTCTTTCCATCTTCACAGCATTGCTGTGCTTTGGGAACAGCCAAAGCTCTGACATGCCTGAATTCTATAAGACTGAGAGGCTCCAGTCTCACCAGAACTTTAGTAGGGATGCCACAGCTGATCAAACAATTGCCACCCTGTTGCAGACCTTCTGAGAGCTGCAGCAGTTTTCATTGCTCTTCACACAACCTTCAAGGCAATTCTATTGATCATCCTTACTAGCACACACTTGTGCTGCGTTATAAGTGCAGTCCGTGGACATTTAGGGACAAGTGGCAGTGGAAGCAGAGAATGATTTGAAGGACTTTTCAAAATATTCAATACTTTTCTATACAAGAAATAGGAACTATGTATTGGTCTTAATTTATTAGCACTCAGGTTGCAAGTTGCCTCTCTGCCTACCCATTCAGCTATCTTATATGTTAAATATGCAGCTCTGGGTAAAAAAGTTAGTAATCAAAACAGTCAAAAGTGGTAGCGTTCAGCTGTTTGATTTATACTTTTGCAAAGCCTACTTGATTGAAGTAAGACAAAATAAAGGAAACCACATTGGGAAGAGAGGGAAATAATTTGTAGATCAATTGCCAGTCTTGTCTTGTGCATCAGTTTGAGAAACAAGACAAAGGACAGAATGGATTTGGATATCAAGCTTGCCTAAGAAACTGAGATATTCTGTTTAAGGAGTATGTTTAACTCCTACTATATGCTTAATTACGAACTTTATTTCTTTGCATTAACACCTTTTCTTTATCTCATTAAAAACAAAACTGGAAAACAACCCACTCATTAAAGCTTTGATATGCACTCAGAGCAGCCCTTGATCTTGCCTTTGTTACTTGATGTAAATATTCAAAGCTGTCTCCCTGCTCAGTGCAGTAAAATGGCAAGAGACACAAATTGATGGGAGGATAAACAAAACATGATCATAAACAGAACATTACTTCTTATTTTTATTTCTGAAATACAATGAAAATATCAAAATCATGCATTAAGTGGCCAGACTTGGATTATTGAGTCATTGAGGAAGGTACTTGTTTTACAATCAGTTTGAAATCAATCCCTGGGAGCTGATTAAGGTAGGATCAAACAAGGTCAGTGAAATTGCTGTCCAGGAGTCAGCAACCCCCTTGCTTATCAAGGGCTGTAAACTCAAGAATTTCAATGAATCCACAACAGACAGGCTGATGTCAGCATCCTAAACATGAACAAGAAACCTACTGGCAGCAAGCACGTGGATATTCTCAGTTCAGTCAGAGAGAAAAGGAGAGTTTTCTACCAGGCTGCACCTGGGAGACAGTTGGAAAGGAATGTAAATAATTCACTATCTCTCTTGTTGTTCACATTGTTCATAGATACATAGATATGTTCTGCCACCGTGCGTCATTCACTGCGCACCAGTGGTGTGAGATGTTTTTACTTTAAGACCAATGAAATTGGTCTGCATAATGTTCCCTATAAATAGAGCAGTGCATTTGAAATAAATCAGTTTTCTTCTCGCCTTCTGATCTTAGAGTTCTTCTGTTCCCGTCCTGCCTCAACAATGACACAAGCATAGCAAGCTTCTCCTTTTAGTGTTCCAAATAATTTTCAATAAAATTAATGTTGCTAAAAGTGAGATTTTAAGCATAATAATCCACTGCATGGTCTCTCCAAAACGTGGTGTTACTACAAATGTCTCTTAAACATGTTAGAATATATACTGAGAGGCCATGCTGTAGATCTGATTATCGAAATTAGCATCTCTCAAACTGTAAAATGTAAACCATAGGAAATACCAAACAGATTGAAGTTATGTAAATGGAAATATTCACTGAACACAGCTGTTGTCTCCATGCACTTCTTTGGTTTCATTTTTATTCCTTAAAAATAGAACCAGAACAGGTGAGTGAATTTTGCTTTTGGTTAATGTGTTTGTCTATTTCTCTTGTACCATTATGGATAAACAGCCATCTACTCTTTCAAAGAAAGAATGATTACATAGGCCATTGGAGATCTGTTCTACATTAGACTTTAATCCAGACCAGAGCATTCACCTGGAAATCAGACTGAGCTTCAGTGTTCCTGTTCTGAACTAAGAGGAACAGGGACTGAAGGATCTCTCACATCTGAAGGAAAGCTGGTTAATCAGCTATGGAGTATATTTATTTTATAAAACATTAGTAAGCAGGTTGTCATCTTAGTCCATACATTTCCAAGATATGTTTTCTTTACAACAGAGCTGAACTTCTCTTCAAAAATGTACCTCAACCTAGACTTTTAGGTCACCCCTATAAAGTTCATATTCATTATAGCCACTTCTCCTGAGGAGAGACACTGTATCAATGGTATTCCACCAGAAATTAGAGCCAGAAAAAAGCTTTCCAGAAGTTCAGCTAGGGAGCTTAATTCACCACTGTATGAGCAATTACTTCTTCGATAAATTATGCAGCATTTGTTAATCAATGTATTACCTTTTCAAACAAGAAACAAAATTCTCTACTGTGCATATTTTAGTAGATGGAGTATGATACATGATGCTGCAAAGAAACAGAAAGAGGAATGGAGGGAGTTATGGTTCTAAATTCAGGGTGAGTCAGGAGAGATGTTTAAAACAGAGTGAAAAATGTTCCATAAGGAATTGGTGAGTTGAAGAGAACATCAAAGCTGTGAATATTTACAACTCATTTATCTCCCTCTAAGCCAGTCAGAGAGAAAGGCTCTGATATTTTTGGAATTGCCCTGCTGTGTTCCCACATTTTAGTTTGAAAACTATTATCATTCATTTCTACAAATTTTATTAAAATGTTTCTTCTCTTAAATAGTGTCACTCTTACTTCATAAATTGTCTTCACTGTGCATTTTATCACTTTTTAGATCATATAGCTAATTAAGGTCTCTGCAGACTCAACCAAAACTTACTAGATGTCATCTGAAATTTAAACTTTAGTATACAATCAATCACTACAAAACAGGCATAAACATTCTGACCACAGTTTATGCCTTATGTATTTACTATACTGAAAACAGAGAGATTTAGATTAGATATTAGGAAAAAATTCTTCATTATGTGGGTGGTGAGGCATTGGAACCAGTTAGCCAAAGCAGCTTTGGATGATCCTTCCCTGAAAGTGATGGGGCTCAGAGCAACCTGGTCTAGTGTAAGGTGTCCTTGACCATGGCAGGAGCGTTGGAACTGGATGGTCTAAAGTTCCCTTCCCTTCCAACCCAAACCATTCTGTGATTCTATTTAAAACTAGCTGTGTTAGGTTCTGTCTCAGAGCCTTCCATTGCTGTGGTCATTTGGATCCCTACTGAATGGCACAGCTTTTTGTGATGTGATCATAGCTGATTCAGATCAGATCAAATTGGGACACTGTTCTTTCGCTACAAAATTGTGCTATTCACTACTACAGGTTTTAAAACTTAAAAGTAATCCAAATGTTGATTCGTTGTTTTTTTCCTAATTCTCAGAAATTTTCCTAATTCAGAGAAAATAGCCTTTGACAAAAAAAAAAAAAAAAAAAACAAAAAAAAACACCAAAAACACACACAAAAAAAAAAAAAACAAACAAAACACCCCCAAAAAAACCCCATACACTGAAAATTATATAGAGTGTCTGTATATATATTTTTTAAATTTAGATGTAATAACATATAATAGCATATTATTTAGTATGACCTAGTATTTAAAAAATATATTTGTAGCAGTATTCTAGAATACAAGATGGGACATTATTCTTTTTAATTCTAAGTACTGAATTTATATCTCCAGAGCTGGTTGTTTCTGAAGTTTCCACTGTAAGTGTAATTCATCAGATGTTAATGAGTAATCTCATTTTTCAGTTGTGAGGGTAACACAGGTTTGCTACAGAATGCTAGTTGTTTAGAACCAAGTAGTAATTGTACTTTAACTGCAAGATCTTGCAATCAGTCAGCAGGGATAGTAGGCAACTACACAGTCAGCTAGGGCTGTATTTTTTTTCTGCTTGTGTCAATGTTCTGCTTTGGATTCTCCTCCAACTCTTCCTGTTATCTCCATCATTCTTGCAGACAGTAACAAATTGCCTATTTCTTTCCACTGTGAGTGGAATGATTGATTTGTCAATGTCTAGTTAAAATATATTGTACAAGTCTTTATATGTCTTCATATTCAGAGGCTGATTTTTCTAAAAGATAATGTTAGGAATAGAGCACAGATGCAGGAATAAAGTATTCAGTCTCATCTGTCTTGTAGAAAAAAACGTAGTGCAAAATTTCCTTAACTGTTCCATTTCAAACACATTAATAATTTCAGTTTGTGTTGCCTACTCAGTCAGATACATCAAGTCCTGAGCTTGCTCTGTTGAAATAATTGTGGCAGAAAGGTACTATGTGGTTTAGCAGAGCTACAAGTGTTTTCCACAGACATATTAAAATGTTAAAATGGGGCCAAATTCACTGCAGGTGTTAAAACCACCATGCTTTAGAGGCTATGACATTGGGAAAAAATCCTGCATCAATGGAATAGAGCAAGAATTCCAGTTACAAAGTTAGTCTTTGTTCCTCTTCTGTTACATCTGCTATCATATCCACAGCTGATTTTTTGTGCTAGATGATGTTTCTGTGTTTGGTTTTCTCAGTAAGAGAAATGGATGTGTTTAATTTCCTTCCATGGTCTCTCTCCTCTCATGTCACAGAATGATTCCTGAATTAGATATTGATTGCTGCAAAGAGTTTCTCATGGCAGAGGCAGTAATAACATGTTCTTTTATGAGAGCACTTTTACAACATGAAGTAAATCATTCCAAAAAAAAAAAAAAAAAACATCTCCCAAGCTGGGTTTAAATTCTCAGCAACTGGCTATCTAGAAAATATAACACATACATAAACTTTATGGTATCAAGAATCAGATTTATCTTACAGAAGAAGAGGCTAGAATTTGAACTGCATGAACTTTTCTAGGTGATGAAGTGTCGAGTCTGCTATCATAGACCAAATAGAGAAGATTATTTTTGGCTTGTCTTCAGCAATAGCCTCCAGATCCTCCCTGTTGCTTCTGTGGTATAAGGTAAATATTGCAGTGGTTAAACAACCACTCAATCAGGAGCTTACTACTACAAAAGTGAAAATCATTATCTCTAGCACAAAACTATTTTAAATGTTTTTTATACACAGTAAATACAAAGAAAACAAAGGAAGACAGAAACCACTCACGTGTTCTTCACCAGTAAGGGAAATAATTTTCTTCTATATCTGTATGATATACTGAAGGTTATTGAGGAAAAGGCAAAAATAAAATATCCAATGTGCCATTCATGGCACTAACTTAAAGTCTTGTTTCAGTTCATAAAATCCATAACTTACAATAATCTACAAGACGAAAGTTGTTCCATCACTAGTTTTGGATGCTCTTGGTAAGGAACAGAGACTGTTGAGATGGAATTATCTTGAAAGTTTCTTTTCAGAATGGAGTCTGATTTGCAAACACAGACATTCAGTTCTTAAGAAGGACACTGTTATTATATACTTGACAAACAAAAAACCTAATGGCATAATGAAAATTCAACACAAGCTAAAAACCCCCAAGAGATTACTGTCTCTGCATACACTGAAAGATAAATTATTTCCATGTTTTAATAATTAGTCTGTCTCATAAGGAATGCTGATAATGGACATTAGTGTAAGCAAGTTCAACATTTGAAGTTTCTAATTAAACAATGAGTCCATTCTAAACAGTGAACAGAATTATTATAATTTTCTTCCACATAACTTGTTGGACCATGTACAAAGCCCTATATCTGACAGAATACATTTATCCAATTATCTTTTCATGGGCTATGTTAAATAAAACAAATAAAAAGTGAACCATGACCTTTGTGAAGTATTAATGTAAGGGTTTATTCATTTTTGCTAAGCATGCTGAGGCTTTCAGTGGTAGTCAGTTTGTACCACTGAGAAAAATAAGCTATGGGGAAAGAACAAACTCACCCAAGTTTCTGCTATATTGTGTGGGATCAAAATTTGCAAAACCAGCTCTGGGTTAGGAACTGTACTGCATGTGAAGGATGTGCTGCCTCTTGATGCACCTGGAAATGCATTTTTCCAGTAACTGGAACAATACTATGTCAAGATTTTTCTGAAATATTTTTAAAAGACCAGCACTGAAAAGCTTGTTTAACTTTCATCTGCATATGCTAATTGTTATTAACACAGTTGCTGCCATTATTTTTTTTATTTTCATTAACAGTCAAGTCAGCAGATACAAAAAAAAATATTTCCAACCACATACTGAAAGCTATTTCTTTCTCACATATTATAAAAGAAAAACGTTTCTGTTATTATTTTATAAGGCATGAGAGGATTCCAGTGACTAAAATTGTGATGAAAGCTTGTGGGAAATAATCAGCAGGTACAGAAGACTAAATCAATCTGCTTGAAGTTCTTTGCTCTGAAAGTCCTAGTTCTTTTTCTGCATAATATTTCCACTAATATCAATTGTAGCTCTGCACTAAGTAAGAGCTCAGGATTTTCATACATTGTTGAGATGAATGTTGCCAGACATTATCTAAGATTTATGCAAATATACACTCTAGGAGAAACTGGCATTCTTTCTGCATGGAAATCTCTTTTCAATTAATGCATGTTTGTCTTCAAAACCAAGCTCCTTTTGCCACCACATTATTTCTTAATCTTTTCACATTAATGATCTCAAATCAAAGTAAGAGTCATTCATGATCTGCTCAGTCAGAAAGAAATGTGTATATGTGTGCAATAATAATCATGTAATTTATTTGTGCATAGGTTTCAGAAGATGGATTGGAATTATTCAGTCTTGAAGGTCGCAGTATGTAGTGATAGGAATGGAGTTTTTCTCTGCTTTCTGTTACATCTGTGCTTCTAAAACTTTACAATTGCAGATTTTTTTAAGACTCTACCCAGGAAATTAAACACTGATTGAGAAACAATAACTTAGTCTTGCATGCACAAGATCCAGTGGCACTTACAGCATTTTGCATCTCACTCATGTTCAACTTTACATTTAGAATTAGCCGCATCTTTTCCTAGAAAAGGACAAAGATACCTACAATCCCCCAGTAACACAAGGCTCTTGTTAGATATAAACCTGGAAGCTAAGGCAGGCCTAGGTTTCCTTTTAAGTGGGTGTCTGCAGAGGCCAGGATGACCCTCTGAGCCTTCCCTGAGCCTGGGACTAAAGGACAGGTTCACGGAGTGATATGGTGAAAATAAATCAAATTTGCAAACTGTCCACCCCAATCTACATACTGAAGAACAATACCACCAAAAACAAAAAACCCTGACCCATAATATCAGCTATTTCAACTTTACTGGGTCAAATCCATAGTAAATTAAATAAGGAATGAATGTTGAATTGTGCCATCTTAAAAAAAAAATAATGAATTTCTATGTTTAGGTAGAAACCAACCATGGTTCTTATCCTACAAAGAGGCAGAAGTATGTTTCTAAAATATAAAGCATGCTAAAATCTGTAGGCAATATTCTGCAGGCATTACTATTCAACAGAAGGAGTTCTTCTAGGTATACATAAAAAGTCTTACAGTTGAATTACAGAGCATGGAAATTAGAAGCTAAGATAAAGCACGGAGCGCTCACACTACAAAAGTTTCCATTTATGAGACATACTTCTAAAACAACATCTTTAAGAGGAAGGTACTTCTGCAGAAATTCACATTCAGCAGACAAATCTGACATATAAGAACAACTACTCAAAAGAGGACATTTCATGTAATATGAAAAGGTGCTAAACAGTTAGCAAAAGAAGAAAAATGGAAGCAAGAAGTGTACACATATACATATATACTTCCATGCAAAGGTTAATTTAAAATATCAGCATCTTCTAGGCTGCACTGACCTTACTCACACTGGCCTACACTCTAGCAAACACTGCAGTCCTGAGACAATTTATTCCCCTACAGGACTAAATTACATTTGCAACTTCATCCACTGTTGGCAGAGGAAATATTCACATTTCTAATGCTGCATAAAGCCTTAAGTGTGTGCTGACTACAGCCTCTGAAGCCAACTTTTCTCCCCTCATCCCCAGAAATCTAATCAGCTTTTCACTTATTCAGTCATATTGGAGCAAAAGCGATAAGATGGTCCTTGTCTTTGGGTTTGTTTGTTAGTTTAATCATAACAATGTGAAATGAATGTGCATTTGGGATTACATGCTATTTATCTAAATTAAATCAGTTTTTTTTTCTTTTTTCGGTTTGCAAAACTCAGGGGAGTGGATCAGTAGATGAAGAAAACAAGAATAACATTGTAGTTTTGAGTACAGCTGTTTCCTGTATATATGACAAGTAAAAAGAGCTGAAGAATTAATTTAATTTATTTCAAATATAAATTAAGTGAAGGCATGGCACACACTTTATTAAAGAAAATAATTTATTTTCTTAAAATAAAATGAGATTTGTTTCTTTAAATATTTCTATCTTAATAACAACAAGATAGACTATAAAAGAACTAAAATTAGTATCACCACATCTCATATTCAGTTTACATAGGACCTAGGCCTTTGAAAATACCATTCTCTATTTCAATTCAACTAGATGAAATGGGCATACTTATTACAGTTATAGACAAAATTATTAATTTTAATAATGTTATATATAACTTTTTAAACTATATAAAAATGTAGGTTAAAAATTGAATCTTCAAATATTTCAAGTATAGTCAGAAACTGAGAACTTTTTCAGCAGCTAAATCTTTAGCAGACATACTGTAGACAACCTTTTCTGTCTGCCTAAATGCAGGCAACATGAAAATGCAGCAGCAACCTGTAGTTCAACATTGTCTGAAGAAGAAATACTATAACTCTTTCCTAAAAATCATGATTCACATCATGATTTCACTTTATATAAAACCCAGCACAGTTCAAGAATAATGCCCACTATGAATATACTCTAACTTGGTATCCTAAACAACTTAACTGGTAGAATATCCCATACTAGCCTAGTAAGAAACAAATTAAAACATATTTAGGTTCATACAATCTCCAAATTCTGCAGGTAATTTTTAAAAATGTGTAGTGTAACCAACTTGCCTGCTTTTGTAAAAAAAATGTTCAGTATTTACAGACTACCAAATGGAGAATGACAGCAATACAATTCTGTGAAACTTGAAAAAAATTCTATAAAAACAGCAAATCAAATCAATTTGAGAGAAGTAACTAAAGTGTTAAAAAATGTTTATTAACAACACTTGGACCAGGAGGAAGTTTCATACCAGTAATTTTATTAATCATTATTTAAATGCTAGGGAGGAAGTTCATCCAGGCACACAAATGTGTCTGTTCATGAAAACCAAGGTGCTAGTATACAAATAGGTCAAAGTAGAAAGATTGAAGATCTTGACCTTAAATTTACATAAAATTTTTCATATATGACTGACTAAACTCAGAATTATCTCAATCACTTCAGGTAATAATTATGAATTATTATTATTTGCATAGCAGGAGCCATAATCTATTTAAGTATTTCATGGTACATATACAGAACAAGAAACTTTCCCACGTGAAGAAACAATTGTGATTTTTTTAAATAAATAGCAGGAAAAGAAGAAATATTAACATATTATTGTTTCCTTAAAAAGTCAGGATTATGTGTCGTGAAATGTTCTTTGCTTCCTCAGACAACATGTATTTTATTGCTGACAATTGTTGGTCTAGTAAATACCATAGGAGTATAAAAATTTAAGACTACAGGACTCTTGAAAGTCACTGCTAATAGTGGCAAAACTGTCAGCTCTCAGTGTAGATTACTAAATGTTAAGATTAGCAAAATGAAGATTAAGGAAATTCTCTGGAGTTATTAATATGCCCGTAATAGTTTTCCATGAGATACCAAGGGAAATGTTGATATTCAGAGCCAGAACTACACAGATGGAACACCATCAATATTAAGACATATTGCCAAGTTTAGGGTATTTTTTTGAACTACCTACTTTCAGATTCTTTATTTAAAGAAGAAAAACAAAACCAAAACCAAACAAAAAGCCCCAACCAAACAAAATCATACAGAGCAACAAAGCAAAAAAACAGATCTATTTCCCCCCAAACTCCAAAAACTAGCATTAACCAGGGCACAAAAGGCAACAAAGCTAATAGCACCTGAAATAAATACATCTCTCTTAACACTGACATAGCTGAAAAATACATTTTTTTTCATCAAGGAATATAGAATCTTTTGTTGTTACTGTCTACTATTTATTTACATTTCTTATATTTCCCAAGTTATACTAAATATTTTATGCATCTTGTGAGCAAATAAAATTAAACAGTAAAATTTGGTTTTATTTCAGAACATTCAATACTTCTTTTACTAAATAAAAATAGAATAAAAATAAATTAAATTAATCTTCCACTATTAATCATATTAAAAATCCTCCTACAAGTAATTGATATAAACTTCTGTAAGGGTAAATCTGTGACATATGATACCATTTTTGTAGCTGCTAGATATTTTGCACAAACTTATTTTTTCTCAGAGGAAGACAAAATTATGTGGGCTTCTGATCTCGAAATTGAAATCAACAGTAAAAAAATCTTAATCTTCTGACAATTGGATTTATTATCAGAAAAAATATAATTGTGAGAAATTTCTGAATCTTTTGACACTTGGAGTCATTCAGTATCTATGCCTTGGCTGTCTGAACTATTAACTGTTTAACTTAACAGAAGAACAAGTTTAGGAAAAAACCCAATGTGCCATGTGAAAACATTAAGAAATAGGTCTCCTCTAAGCTCTCCTTTTGCATAGAATATTAATTTTACTAATTAAAAGACTTACTCTTTAAAGTTTGCTACCACAAACCCAGCAAGTCTAACAACACCAACCACATCTTGTGCAGGTACTGGCAAAAATAGTGGGTGAACTTAATTCAAACTGTAGGTGTATACCACAGCCCAAAAGAGATCTGAGACATTGAGGAAGAATCTGAACTACCTGGAAAAAATATAGAAAGAGTAAGACACTACTGGAGTTACGAAGGATATTAAAAATGCGTGGAAGAAAGGCTTTGAGAAGAAAGAGTGGTCTCCTGAAACCTTAGCTGCCACCAAATGTACTTGTTTTCTGCTTTGATAATATACAAAATTACATTTGATATCGTCCTTTCAAAACCTTCTGACAATATTTAGAAAGAACAGAAATATCTGCTAGAGGATTTATGGGGAAAACTGTTCCTGAAATCTCTCATGACTACACCAGTGTGTGTAACAGTACTTCAGCAGTCACAAAGACCGAGCTAGACATGTGTCTATAACACGCCATCCTCACTTTAAATCTGATCAGGAATATAGCAAAGAACAACCCAGAAATGTTTACCATGACAACATAATCTGTCATCTGCAGATGACTTGCCCAAATGTTGCCTAGATGTTGTAACCTCTCTGAAAACACACCATTGTTGCTCTTGCATTTCCAGAAGATGGATCTGCTTGAAGTAGCCATGCTAATGGGATTCTGCAACTTTAGTTTCATCCCAGTATAAAAAAAAACCCTGATGCTCTTCAAATATCACACACTGACAGGCTGGAACACTATCAGTAACAGAGCAAATCCATGATTTTTGAAACAGAACATACAAGTCTTTGCAGCTCATACAAAAGACTTATTCTGAAACAGACATCTCAGTTTTGTCTAACTCATTCTCTTTAGATAGGATGCAAAGGAGGACACATGATACATTTAACTGCAGAACCACAAGTTCCCAGGCGAAACATTGAAGTGAGGAATCTGTACTCTCAAAATTTATATCTCCCTTCCATATCTGATACATACACACACATATTTCCACACCTGTGCAACAATGTGTATGCAGATAAATGCACTTGCTTCCTGCAGTGCAGCACTAACTGCTAAAAACTTGGCAAAGTGCCCCTAGCAAAGAGCCCTGTTTTACACAGTCATTTTTATGATACTTAGATAATCCAGGACAAAGCTGCTGGTTTTGCAAGGAAGTGATTGTTAGAGGAAGGATGAACCGCAATAAGAAGTGAGACTACAGTTGACCAAGTCGACAACGAGAATTTGAGGATTGCAAAATGCTTCCGTTCTGTCACCTCTGTTACGGAAGGCCAAACATGATCACAACATATCTAGCTGCCTGCAGGTCTTTCAAGAAATGGCATAAACATCTTCCAAGGAACCCAGAAAATCTAAGATGCAAAACATTGTCTTCCTTTCACCCAAGCCCGGGAGATTTCCTCACATCTACTATTTCTCAGATGAATCTCTGCTTAACACTTTGGAAATTAGCATAGGAGCACCACACTGAGTCATGTCTGTCCTATAGTTCTGCAAATTCGCCTTGATATAATAAAGTACTTTAAGGCACTTGGTGAACTTTCTTATTTTTTTTTCTTTTATCTGAAAAGGAGGAAAAAATAAGGAACTTGGAGGCAAACAGTATCTAAGGGATACTCTCTGAATTATCCTCTAATTTCAAACAAACATATTTTAGCCACAAAATATCACAAATTTCTGAAGAAGTCTACAGAGAAAAGTCAGAAATTACACTTAGAACACTGCAAAAACTTGATTTTTTAGTTCTTCCCTTCTCTTAGTGAACTACAGAACTATAGCAAAATTTATAGAACGTTGCATAGGAAAAGGATCTTTTTAAGGGTTTTTGTTCTTTGTTTTGGTTTATACAACAGAGATAGGAAGTTTGTCTTAGAATGGCCTTCCAAAGACTAAAGTCATATCCCCAGAGTCACTGCTTCTTCACCACAAAATCACATATCAAACTTCTGTGAACGATCTATGAATGATAGATAAGAATTTGTGCTAGTCTGATAAGGGAAAAACTTCAGATTCTAAGTCTTGTCACTAATCTAAGGTGACAGTTATATCAATATTTTTTTAAATTTAGGCAGAGAATTAATAATTAGCATTCCACTAATACTGTGTTTTAGAGGAGACACTGGTGATCCAGGAGACATTCACTCCTGGGAAAGTTCATTTATATATAGCTAAAAACTGAAGGTTATTTTCTTGAGGCCTGTTCCTACAGTAATACATATAGTTATCTTTTGAATGTGGGTTTTTAGTCATATAAATGTTTAAAAAATATTATCCTTTTTTTAAATTCCCTTTTTACAAAGTCCATACATATTTATTAATAATTGCAAAGGTGAAGAGGTATGAAAGAGAAGTAATGAAAAGAAAGGATAACTATTTTAACGAAGCAGACACAGCATATAATGAAACAGAACTAATCCAATGCATAACTTTAAAGTTGGCCAGCTTTATCAGGAGAGTAATATCTCATGAAAGGCAAACAAACACCAATCTCATTTTTCCTTTTCATACATGTATCTGTATTATTACAAATTTATCAAATAAAGGACAAAGAAAATTAAAAAATCAACAATTGACTTATTAAAGGAATGCAGTCAAAACAAATTTCTAAAATAATTATTTTTTCAGTAGATAACAAAAGAGAAGGAGGTAATTATTATTTAATTTACTGAATAATTTCACTAGCTGCAAGGTCTCAAAGCTTTCCACTTCCAGGCTTCATATCCTTACAACTTGTCTCTACTAAATTTATAAAACATTAGAAGATTAAACTTTTTTATCAGCAACTATTCAAGATATAAAGCTGAATGTCTTTGTGAAAAGCCTAGAATCTATAATTTTATTTTTTAGTTCGTATACTTTGCTCCAGTATTTACACTATTTTGAACTCTGTTCCTTAGAAAGACGCCAAGGTTGATTTCATAATAGTCAACCTTTTAGCATTTTCTTTATAAGAGCACCAATGTTAATAAAAAAATAAATTAGAGATATTTTCTTCAATAATGGCATATTTTAAAAACCATATTCTCATTGCTTGAGCATTCATTTAAGTAAAATGTGTGTCTCATCTTGGTATTCAATTAGTCACTTGGAAAAAACCCTTACAAAACAAAGCAACAAACATTGCCATGAGGGCACATGTTTGAACTACATAGGTTTCTGCTTAATTATCTTTGTTTCAGAAGCAGTATTTATTCACTTCATCTGCTAAAATGTGTTAGCCTCTCTGTAAATGTAATATCTAATCTAACATCTAAAAATATTTTTCATTTCCCTCTTATGTCCAATCTCTATGTTTTCCATTCTCATATTGATGTCCTTAAATGTCTCTTTACACTCTCACTGACAAATTAGTTTGAAAGACACAAAAAAGTACAATAAAAGTAAATATTTTAATTTTTGTTCAAATTGAATATTTGTCCTTTTAAGGTATTTCCTGCCTGAAGCATGTGTTCATCTTAATTCAAATAATTTTTTGTATCTAACATTGGGTAGAATGTCTTTCATTGGTTTCCACCATGTATGTGCTATTTCCAATCTATTGTACATGAGTATTATTAAAGTCAAATGTTCACCTCTAGCTGCTTTGAAAAATATTAGTAGGAAAACACACTCACCTTCAGGTTCCCCACAGAGTGTACACTGTGACTCTGCAAAGAAAAAGAGAAAATTGTAATTTCTTTATTTTAAGATTTCATAATTATATCCAAATATAACAAAACTCAGATAACTCAAAGTTAGCACAAAAAAAATGCAATTCTATTTCCAGCATACATTTCTTAAAAAGTGCAAAAGAATTTAAAAAGATATTTTTGCAGGAAGAATTTTTAAAAAGAACAATATAAATGTTTAGTTACATTTATATTACTATCACCTTCAGAGACTCCAGAGTGCATTCATGTAGCAGGACTTTTTGCTTCCACAAGACTTTTTAATATTTTGATATATAAAATACTGCAGTGACAACAGTCACTCAAATAAAAAGTTTAAGTCTGCTAATATTTTACTATTGGAGGTAGCAAACAGTAATAGTGACAGAGTTATATTTCTTTCTCATCAAAGACTCCCAGGTCCTCCCAGGCAAGAGAAGTCAAACAGTCATTCAAATGTACACTTATACTCTGCAAAATACTCAAGTATAGCAATGAAGGAGATTAAACTCCATCATAACAAACATACATTCCTAAACGTGCAGTTTACACACCACTATTTGTAAATTGATTGTCTTAAAATATATTTTGTTTAATGTACAAATATATGGACACATGGAGGAAATATTGTGAAGTATCTCTTGAGACCTGCTGCTTCAGGAGTCAGTATCAAGCTGTAGAACAGAGCTGCTGTTTAGAATCCAAATGCCAAAATCAATTGAAATCCCAGGGAATGTAATCATGTTGGCAGATATTCTGATATACTGGTAAAATCCTACTAGAACAAGAAAAAACAGTATATTTTATATCACAAAGCTCTGAAATCTTCATGTTAACCCTCAGGTGAAAAATGGCATCTTCAACAGCAAGACGTATGCTGAAATAAGTATATGTATATATGCAGGCACACACATACACACATTTGTGTATATATTTTAATATAAAATCAGTACAAAAAGCAGTTTTACATGCCTGGCAAATAAAAGTCCACAAAAGCTTGCTGAAATTATCTCCACCTTGGATAACAAATAGAAGATATTACTTTAGCTGTGATCTTCACTCAAAAGTAAAAAATGTCTGAAAATACAATATGAAACACATGCACTGAGCAGATTGACCTCCATAGTGCCTCAGTGACACTGCCAGCTATTTACAAGAACTTTCTCCATGCAAATAAAAAGCTGTCTCACAGTAACCCACCTTGTAATGGCACTTGACCCTACATCTTTCATATATTTTAAACATGTTAATCATTGGGATTCTACTACTGTTAGAGACTGTGGCATGCATGTGGGAAAGGAATGAGGAAAAATAAGGTTTTTTTTCCAAGCAGCTTTGCTGATGATAGGTAGATCACAACTTTTAGAACACCATAAAGTTGCCTGATAGAAAGGAATGAAATTTAAAGTAGTTCAACACCTTGAAACATGTAGCCAAAGTTTGTATTGACAGATTCATAAGTGTCCCCAGCAGTGACAAACTAGAAACAGCACCCCAACAGCAGGCTTGAGAACATCTCCAGTGAAGAGCACAAAAAGCCTGGTCACAGGTAAGTAAGGCCAGTTTCTTTCACCGCACGATGAAAAATGCACTTGCCACAACATGAACTGATGCAGAAGAACCAGCTCAGAAGATCTTTTTTCACATTTAATTCAAAGACTTTCTGAGGTTTTACTGAGATGGGCTGCCTGCCTGTGTGTAGTTTGTTGTCCTGATTGATAAGGAAGAATAATCTGGCTTGGTTTCTGAACTTCTGACATTTTTGATCCTCTGTGTTCTGCTAACAACTGCTTCACCAGTTTTTTTACAATCCAAAGAGTCTGCCTGACATATTTTGCACCTTCAAACACCATCTTCTAAAGGTCTCCACTCAACAGTACAAATTACTAGCTTCCCTCTTTTTTCCTCATAAACATAAATTAGTGGCAATATTACAAGTCTGCAGCAGGCTAGATAGTCTACCTGCAAAATAAGGCTTGCAGCTATGACTATTGCCAGAAAGTTGTCAAAATCTAGAGAGGTGTCAGCTCTATCCCTGCCAGACTGCTGCTTTTTTGGACTTTTCTCAGAGGTTTATTTAAGGTCCTGTATCAGTGAGCAACCCAGGTGTCCCCCTATCTCAGCATGCCTGAGGAGACTTCATGGGGGGATTTTTTGTTATGCCTTCCAGCAGCTGGGAATCATTTCAAACTGACAGCAGCACGTCTCCCTCTACACTGGTAAGAAGCAGACTTTGTGGATGTGCATAATTCACCAGTAAGTTTCTGTATATGAATTTCTCTGCTGTAGTTTTCCACTGGGGTGGGGAGACTAGGTACCCTTGTTGTTGTGCTGCACACATACATGTTGAGAGACAAATGAAAACATAAACCTCTTCTAGTAGGCAAGTAAACAACATGACAAGGAGGTTGTACAGAGCCCTGCTTTCCACAGAGCCTGTGTGAGAGAGACAGAAATAATTATTTCTCTGTAGAGTCTGTTTAGATCTGTACATTCTATGGCTATTGTTGAGAGACTGCATGCCCTCAGTTTCTAAAACCGCAGCACATAAAACATACACATGGCACTCAATTTTTTGTAGATCTGCATTATATGGAAATACAGAAATCTGAAAATTTTGTTAAGAAGCTATGATTTGACACTTATTTTAACTTCTTTTCTCTGTAGAGAAGTTGCTAGTTGGTAGAAAAGATCTTTCTGGAAGATGGCTCAATACTAAATACCTGTATTAATTTAAATTTTTCTAATTTTTATTTCAGTTCTGGGAACAGATGACAACAATGAAGGACATGACAACAGTATACCATTCCATCAGGTGAAATTACATTGTTCAGGCTTAGATCCATCTCACTCAAAGTTGAGTGTATCAGCATTAATTGAGTGCATCAGCAAAATCTAAACTAGTCTTAAAAAATTAACCAATGAGAAAAAAAGAGAAAGAAACAGCCACCTAATCTGCCTTAGAAACTTATGTAGCACAAAATCAAAATCAAGAAGCCACCTTTTTTTTTAATTACTCATTCCTTTTTTCTTTTTAATGTTGTAAAAGGTCTTAGACTTCATAGTAATATTCACTGCAAAAGAGGAGTGTTTATTATAAGTGACCTCTGGAGATGAAGTAGTTCAGTCTCCCACTGAGAGCAGAGAAGGGCTTTTGCCAATACAAGTTCAACTCTGCTGGGGTTTAATAGTCAAGTCCTGAAAGTCACCAAGGACGGAGATTCCACAACCTCAATGAGCAGCCTGCACCAGAGCTGCATCAGTCTCATTAAGCTGTATTTGACTCTCTTGCTCTGCACTCTGTGGCCATTCTTCCTTGTTATATCACTCAGCATTGCCCAAGTGAGTTTTGCTCCATACTCTGTAACTCTTCTCCATGTAGCCCAACAAACTAAATAAGCCCATCTCTTTCAACTGCTCTGAGCAGAGTGCCCTCTGCTAGACTTCCTCCATTTTCTCTCTATGCGGCTGCTCTTTATTTTTGTCTGCCCCAGTCAGCTCCCGAATGCCTGGCTTGGGCTTCTCAGCTTTTCGTCGGGGCCGGGGCTCGCCGCAGTTTCCGGGCGCTTTTGCTGTCGCGCTCCGGGGTGGGCTGTTGGCCGCGCTTTGCCGTCGGCGCGAGGGAAGAAACAAAGAGGCAGGGAATTCGTCCAAATCCGTCCGCGTGGCGGCTGGATGCTTTATTGGCTGCGAGAGCTGCGATGGAAAAGCTGCAGCCGATCCCAGCTTCACACGGACGCAAATGGCCTCGAGCATGCCGAGGAGTGGGATGAAATAGGGAAGGGACAGGGCGGACAGGGAGTCCTCCTGCCCAATGGGTACAGACATCGTAGTGATGACGTGTACTACAGCGACCAATGGGAACACATCAGGGGCGGACACGAGACTTTGGGGTGAGTGGGACCGCGAGAATGGGGAGACGGGCATGGAAACCCCAGGAGTAGGGAAAAACTCGGGGGATGCACAAGGGTACAGATAACTGGAAAACTAACAAAGAAAAAACCCATAATGTGAACCCAAACCTGGGATGCAACATCTCTATGCTTGTGGAAGCAGGGAACCCCAACCAGTGAACGCAGTATTCCATGTGCCTCACCAGCACCAGAAGGAAGTATAAACCTTGGCAATTTGCTAATCATACTCGTGCTGACATAGCCCAGAACAACCTTTACCTGTTTGCAATGAGAATACTGTCTGCTCACTCTTGTGCAGCTTGGTATTCATGTTCATTTTTTCATAGAAAAAATTAAACTAGCATATCAAGTCTCAATAAGGTGAGTCCCCTGATCCAAGTCTCCCAACAATTATAGCCATGCTAATGTATGTGAAATTATGGCCTCAGACAAGTAACTTTTCGACACCCATGCTGGATAAAATGTTGAAGCGGATCAAATAGAAGTGGGGACATGACCACATTTCAGACAAAGATATTTCTTAAGCCCCTCCCTTGCAAAATTCCTAGTAGTGGATTATGTCTGTACATATCTGATCCATCCAAAGTATTACAGTGATATTTTCACAGGATGTATTCTTTGTTATGTGTTGCTAATTAATTACACTTAACAAAGTTGCTCCTTGAAAACACTCATACATCTGAGTAAATTTTTGTCATAGTTCTCAATAGTAAAATGACTAATACAGGTGAGTGTTCAGAGGTTTAGGATCCAATAAATCAATAGAACAAGGAAATCCTGTATTTATATTATTAATCTCACTCCATCATTTTGAAATTGTCTAGCCAACAGAAATAATGTTCCCAGATACAAGAACTTGCTGATAAAATAGGTCATAAGAAAGATCCTATGAAGAAACAAATTTGTCATGAAGACACAACATATTTTTCCCTCCAAATATTATGAAATGTATTTCATTCTTATAGTTTTTCTTGTCCAATCTCAATGGTAAGAACAACTAAAAATAATAAAACCAGACATATAAATGCCAACATTATTTCTCAAAAAAAAAAAAAAAAAAGCTGAATTCAGTTTTAAATTAGAGTGAAAATAAATTATTCTGTTAAACACATTAACATTTCATTCTTTGTATACGCTTTTATGTATGGCTGGTGCAAGTACAATCAAATCTACTATAAAGAGGTAGAGTAAAGAAAGCAATATAAGGGCCAGGTGAAATATACAAAATAGCCATTAAAAAATTGCAATTCAAAATATCCATGCAGGCTATATAATGGAATAGGATTAAGACACCACATACCAGTAATATTTTTAACTAAATAAAATACTATATGGTATTTAACACTACACTTTACTGTACACTATGTACTAAACAGGGGTTGAGATTTTTTCTAAATAATGGAGTCCAGTCTGGATGATTTTGACCAGGTTTTATGGAAGTGACAATATGGTGAGAAATAATATGCAATGGTGAGAAGCAGTGCTGTGCTGGGGATAACTTGTCAGCTCAGCACTGCATTCAGAAAATACATGAGGTCAGCACTTCTGACTACCCTTTGAGTAATATATCACATATCCTGTTCTGTATCTCCTCTTCATTTTTGTAACAGGCCTTTCTGTCTCTCTTTTCATCTGATACTTCCAGATGCCCTGCACAGCTCTTCCCTGCTGCCTATATAATTTGAAATTTCAATTAGAAACATGGATGTTCTCAATTGCCCATATTTCTCTATTTGCTTTTCCTGTTTCCCCCATTATATCTATTTACTAACTGGCCAAAAAAAGCAGATAGCACTGTACAATTACTGAATATCACTGCCTATTTGAATGCAGACTTCCATGTATCAGAGGAAAACCAGAAATTATTTTTGTTTCACAGAGAAATATGGAAATATGGTTTGCCTGACAAATACCAGGTTAGTTTACCTTTCCCCCCTTCACTTAGGCAATAATAATAATAGTAATAATAATAATAATAATAATAATAATAATAAATGTACAAGAGGAAATTTAGCAGATAATTCTTTAGATTTTTGTTCTAAAGGCAAACACACCTGTTTAATAATTTTCATCAGCACCTTGCCATCAGTCTCTTTATATCATTTTACTGATGTTAATGAAACAGAACTGTGTGGCCCTCAAAGAGAAATAGAGTAGCCATGCATTATACTGCGATTTAGTGTGACTGAAAAGCAAATCATAATTTCAGGCTCAACTGTGAAAATAATAATTTTAAGGAGTTTAATCCAATATTTGTATCTGAACATGGATATAATAGCACCAATAAAAGCTCAAAGTATTATGAACTATGTTTTCCATTCCCTCGCGTGTATTTTTACTCCTATACCTTTTTCTTTATCTATTTCAGCTCTTTCCTTCTGTTGGCATCTCATCATTACACAGTATCATCTGCTGAAATATCAGTGGGACAGACCTGCAGGCTAAACTGCAGGATTTTGCCATGTCTACCAAGACTATCCATTCACAATATCCTCTTTGTTCCACACTGATGCTAGAGCAAATTCTCTGGAGATGTCCTGCTCTGTGTTCAGTCACCCATTTAGGTAAGGTATTGAGAGACATCTGAAAAACCAACTAGCCTTTTCTTCTACAAAGCCCGTTTTACCTACAGATTTTTTTTCTAAAATGTGCTCTAAAGCCTCCAATGACAAGGAATAAAACCCTCCATATGCAAATGGAGAATAAAACATTTAATGCACTCAGGGGAAAAATAATATCTAATTGATACTCATTTCCTTAAGGTTTTTTTTTTTTTTTGTCTCAATTCTAATTCTTCAGTTTTTCTCTCAGTCATGGTGTATAATGCTCATCTTTGCTGTTCTCCAGATTATAAGTGCCCTACACTGAATACACTTCATGACCAAAACACTTTGACTGCCTGCTACAGCAAAATATTTACTCTCTGACAATCTCTTATATTTCTAAGAGTGCTATTGGCCTATTTTAAGGCAGCACTATTTTCTTGACTCAAATGATATGTCACTCATCCTTTTGGACAGAAATTTGACTAGAGGTACTTGGATGAGTTACTATCATAAGAATGAAATTAATTCAAAGATACTTTGTTGATGCACTTTTGCAGTACAAGCCCTATTAAGGTAATCCATGTAAAACAAATCCACAAAGCATTCAAGGTACTTTTTACAACTACTTGTTTGAAACAACTACTTGTTTGAAGTGGTAAAAATAATCAATATTACACTATACCAAAGCACTGTATTTCTTTTAGTATTATGAGTGCTGAAAAATGGCACAATAGGAAGAGAAAGCAAGTATTTTTGCACTTAAATAGTGTTTTGGCCCATTTCCATGAACAGTCATAAAGGAAATAAAAATAACTTCAATCTAAAGAAAATCACATTTGTGTATCTATAGGTAAACATATCTGTTCATCTTGAAACTTGTTTTGTTTTTCTGTGGTTCTTTTTTTACTCAGAAAAATAAGTGACTTCATCATGCAGAACATGATGAAAAATATAATCACAGTTGTTTAGAGTTGTTGTGGATATAGCAAATAAATGTATTTAATTCCTTTGAAACTATTTCTACAAGTACTTCTTGCTGAGTCTAAAAGCCTACTTTCCTGCCTTCCTCTCACTGCTGATCATTGTATGACCATTCTCAAGATGAGATTCCCCTGCATTTACAATTTCAGCTTTCTTGAATACTTCCTTTCAACTGTATTTATAGCTAAAGCCCTTTTACTGCCTAGGACTGGGCCTTGAGGTTAGGAAAATCAAATAGCTACTAAAGTTTTGAAGAATAGGAAAAATACAATAGGAAATAACTCAGCTTCCTGTGAGAGCCTAGCAGCTGGGCTATATTGGGAAAGACAGAGCAAAGAAAATGAGTATTCCTGAGAAGTGAAGATACTGAAAGAAGTTTAAATATAAACAGAATACAGAAAAGCCATTATTAAAATAGAGTGAGCCTAAAGCTAAAGAAAATCAACCAGCCTGGAAGCAAACTTTGTATATTTGTGAGCAAATGAACTGACATCCAACCAAATGCATAAAGCAACCACTAAGAGACCATTATTTTCCCCAGATAAAAATATAAAATTAATGCTCAAAGCAATGCCAGAACCTATTCACAGTATTTGTACATCAGATCCTTCTCCATATGGAGTTTACACATTACACATGCATTAACTAAGCCAAAAGAGATCAGAAAATCAGATATTTTCACAGGAAAACAAAAATAACTGAAGCAATAAAAAGCAAATATTAGCCACTCAAGAAATAAAAAAGGAGCTAATGTTTCTCTTGGTGATCTGGACACAAATGCTTTCTTTTCAGAGGAGCAGCCATAAACACAGTAATAAAAAGGATGTGCTTTAGCACACTTCTGATACACATTTCAAATGCACAGTATCCGAGTGGAGAGTCTAAATATCTAAATATCCCAAACAAGTCCAAAAAAGACCAGGTGATAGGTTTATTAAGTGAAAATCCATTTGTATTTCTGCTTGTTTTTTCTCATTTTCTAGTGATGTTGAAAGCTAAAGTGAGTCATATTCCTCACAGACAAGATTAAGAAGCTTGCCACCCCCTAATCACATTGTAGCATGATTTTGAAAAATACCATGGAGGGCAAGGGTGATGATCAAAAATTGTAGGAGTGATGACCCATGAGAGTGCTGTGAAATACAAAACTGAAGACAGTTTGAACCTTGCTAGCTCCAAAAGCCCTCTGGAGCCAATGCAAGTGTCATTGGAGTTCAATTCAGGGTCAATAGTACACTAGTGCACAACTACCCAGGCTATAGATCATAATTTCTCTATTTTCTGTCTCTTTTTTTTCCTCAGTCTTATTTCCTTTTGCTCATTTTAAGAGATTTCACCAGTACTGTCAGAGCCTCATAAGAACAAATAAAAATGGTACAAATCCAAGCTGAGTATGATATAACAAATAACCAAATAGGGAGATGGCAAAAAAAAAATAGGATGGGACTGAACAGATACAGAGTATATCACACAATCTGATACTCTGGTACACTGAAGGTTAAATTGATTTTTTCACTCCTTTCTCTTTATTTACTGTCATATAGGAATCAGATTTTGAAAGCATCTAAATGGAGAGTGGATTTGACTTTAAAAAAAAAATTAAGGAAATACAAAGGGTCTACAAAAATATGTAACAATTTTAAGGGGATGTATCCATGTCTGGGCAAGACTTGAATGATGTCCTTCATATAAAGTCAGTAATGTATACCAACTCAGAACAGCAGGGATTGGAAGAGATATTCTGAGGTTGTTAGAGTTTATCCCTCAAAGCAGAATACTGCCAAAGTAACCTCGTTTCTCAAGGCATTGCCTGCTCAAGTTTTGAAAATCCACCAGGAAGGAGAATTAACAGTCACCCTGGGCAACTGTTTCACTGTTTACTACCCTCACAATGAAGAGTTTATACCTCAAACCTAATTGAAATTTCCCTTGCTGCAGCATCTATCTGTTCCCTCCTGTCCTTACACTGTGCATGTCCATTAACAGTCTGGCTCCATCTGGCTGTAATGACCCATTAAGCAGCTGAGGACAGCAATTAGCTCTGTTCTCCTCTTAGCTTCCTCAGCCTCAGGCTGAACAAATTCAGGTCTCTTCAGTGTCTCCTTGTGCATCATATACTTCAGTACTCTGCCCATCTTGGTGGCCATCCTCTGGATGTGCTCCAATTTGTCTGTGTTTCTTATACTGGGGTGGGGGTGGGTAAGTGCTAGAACTGGGCCGTGCTCCAATTGCAGCATCTGAAGTGCCAAAAAGAGGGGAACAATCACTCAATTTAACCTGCTAGCTGTACTGATGCTGTCCAGTGTGCAGTCAGCCTTCATCGCTGCAGACACACTTCTAAGGCTCTTATAAAAGTCCTAATTACACTTCTAGGTTCTAAGTCAAACTCAAAAGGACTGTGATATGCAACATTAAAGCATTGACCTGATCCAGTCCCAAATATGCAGTGGCCTCATATGCTAAATAACTACTTGAGGATGTTTACAGAATTTTGATGTGCCAGGCAGTGACTACCAACAGCTAGAGACCATAGCTCAAGGTCTGATCAGTTGTATAAGACTTTTCAGTGCCCTGAGGAAGAATCCACTATGGTTTCCTTCTTAAATACAGCTGGAGGGGAACTAAGTTTACAAGAGCTCTGAGCTGAAACTGTTAGGATGTCTGCATTGAACAGTCCTTGAGATCTGGTGATATTTCTAAATATATCTTCATATCTCAGGAGGACAGCTTCAATACAGTCTCTACTCTCTATATGAAACATTGTCTTCTGGAGAGTAAATACAGAAAAAGCACAAATTCAGTATGAAGCACTAAAACTGATTTTAAGAAATTAAACCAAAATCTGTTTATGCTATGCAGCATTTGCTGCCCAAGAAATAAGCGTTAATAAAGCTAATCTGGAAAAATTTGAAAGTGGACTTACAGAAATATCCTTAGTTTTCCATCTTAAACTTTCTCATATAAAAAAAAAAAGTCTATTGTGATGATGATTTAAAACACTTTCATCTCACTGGATACATAAATGTGACCTTTATCTTGACCATTACAAAGGCACAAAGAGTTCACTGCAGGACTCAGACCTAAGCTCAAAAAAATGAGTTCTTAATTTTAGCTTTTACAGTAGAAATTAAAGATTTATTTGGAGTTATATAAACTTTCCAGTGAGCTAAACAGAAAAAAAAAAGTTTGCTGTTTTCTGTAAAAAGCATCAACTTCAAGCTCCCAACTTTTCTCTGGTGAAGTATTCACTCACACTTGTACAAAGCTGCTATGCTGGAACAAAGTGCAAAACCGAGCACATCTGGAAGCTTTTTATGCATGGTTTTCTATAGTGAACATTCCTCATGAACATTCATAAACAAAACCAACCCAAAATTCCCGTTACAACTAAATGAACATTGATAATAAATAGATAAATCATTTGACAAGAAGATATAGAATTGCAATAAAGAAATAGGATCTGAAGGTGTAAAAGATATTTTAAGCTACATTGAGATATGGAATTCAGTTATTGAAATATCTGATCTTTTTGTAGAAACACTAATTAATTCAACTTTAAATAGCCAAAAGCAAATTTGCAACAGCAGATTTAAAAATCACTATATCTTTTCAACTCTATGAGCCCCTTGCTTTCTGCAGTGCATCATGTACACAGCAAGTGGTACCTCTTTCAGCCAGCATTACCTTATAGATTACTGCAGCAAGCTAGAATTCACTGCCAGTGATTTGACCTTCAATTCCTTTATGCCTTTGCAATGGTCTGGTGATTGCTTTAATAGCCAGCTATGAGGAAGTCCAAATGTGCAGTATTAGGAGTCTATGTACAGAGAACAACCACTGAAAGGTCAAAATACAGATTGTTAACATGCACTATGCCATTTTTGTAACTGCTAAGTATCACAGATCTCTATATATCATAGAGAAACTTCAGAGAACCTGAAATGTAAACACACAAAACTGATATGGGATGTATTTGTCTGATTTTAAAACAGCACCAAAATTAGAATCTCAGAACAAGCCATGCTAGTATTTTAGACATTGTTATTGATATATTGAATCCCTCATAAAACTCTCAAGGTTAGATTAATGTATAATATACTCAGCCAATTAAGTACAAATCACGGGCATTATCATCACTGGAGCAAACTTCCACTGACCAATCTAGCCTAAGGACAGGATACAACTAATAGTCCCATCTGAATGTTACTGCCTTTTGGAAAATAAACATTTTTTTTGTCTTAAACATAAAATGGAGTTGAATAATTGCTCTTCACTTTTGAGAGAGAGACAAAAGCAGAGGACCATAAAGTACACTAGTCCATATTAAATGCCCAAAATTTCTTAGATAAGTTAACAGAGTTTAAAGCCATACCAGTTTCTCCCTATTCTTCAGAACTACCTTTCTTTCCTTTCCAGATGCATTAAATAAAATGTCTACTGAAACTGCCTTTTTCAATTTTAGGGTAATGATAGCCACTGTTTTCTGCTTTCTAACAAGGTACTGGAAGCAAGTTTGCATACACAAATGAAAAATCAGATTGATGGAGTAGTTTCTCTTTATGATCCAACGTTCAAAATCATGCAAAGAAACTGCCACCACCCTTGATCTGTTTTTCTGACAGAATATTTAAAGGGAAAAAAATTGTTTCAAACATGTGAAATTTGTTGTTAATGCAGCCCTTTCTTTCAGACAAACATTCTAAACACTGCTGACTGACCCCTAAACAGTCACGTGAGTGAGGTTATCTGCAGGACTAGCCATGAATTTAGACATTATAAATACACACATGTGATTACCAAAATTTGATGGCCTCCATCAAACTATTTGCAAGATGTAACTAAGGGGTTAAATTCTTGAAAATTTAAAACTAAGGAGATTATTTTTAACAAGAAGATAATATTGAATTACTGGCAGAGACAAGTAATGAAAAAACTATGATCCATCTTTCATAATCAAACTATAAATAATACACAAGTTATTCATAAATAAATGTCACAAATGAGTAGTTTATAATGCTAAAGGATTTAGCATTATAAATTCTCTTAATCACAGAAACACCCCTGAATTCCTAATCAACAGAAAACAGATATACACACATGTGAAATTAGTTGTCATTCAGATTAAATACTACATCCTTAAAAAAACAAAAAAAAAGATTTATCATAGCAATTTTTCAGGACTATTTATCTAAGTTTTCTTATTTAAAACATTTTAGTTATTGGATGATATAATTAGAAAATTGCTGTTTGACTTCAAAAACTGTTGTACCTCAGGTGTGGTTAAAAAGCAGTAAATGTAACATTGTCTAAGATGAAGTTTAAACATAAACAAGCTTCCCAATATAAATCATTTTCTGTTAATATTTTAGGACCTTTAAACATCTATACAGACTTCATGAACTAATTGTATGATGTACTAGTAATGATATAATTCTATCTATTAGACTTACAAATGCTTTGTCTTTTACATGAAGTTTTACAATATAAATTGTCTAGCCTAGCTTTATTATTTCCTAAATAACCCAGCAAAACTTTGTGTAATATCTAAACTACACAAAGAAATTGAAATGCTTTGAGAATATTAATAAAAGTTTTCAACACACATTTTAATGTTTTCATGTTCTGAAGGCATGCATTATTTTCTCTAGGGTCATGAGTTTAGTTCCATAGGATTAAAATAATTAATCAAATGTTTTTTTCTCAACAATAAAATAAATTTCTGGATGGGAAATTACATGTTTTCGCATAATTATTACATGTGATGCAAAACCTAGAAAAGCAAATACCTAAATATTTACACTGATTTCAACAGAATAAAGTAATCTTTTATACATTTCTCTAAAATGTGCCTGCTTTGAAATTGGCCCAGATCAGGAGATTCTTAAATACTCTTACAGTAAAGGAAAGGAAATTTAAGAATATCTATTCCCTCCTCCTCTTTACCCAATTTTCTGTCATTTAAGAGGAATTTCTCTCTCTCTCTCTCTCTCCCTCCTGTGATTTTTGATTATAGTAATGCAATAATAAGTTGCATCATTAATAAATGAATAAAATTGTAAAAGACTAATATTTATGGGGAAAACTTAAATTATATTTAGGATGGGAGAAGAAATAATCTCCTTGAAAAAAAGCCTCAGTAAATGTCCAACTAGCATTGCCTCAAGTTGCAGGAACTGAATGCAATGCTTAAAATTTCCATTCAACTGATATTTCTGTTAGGTAAGCAGAAATATGGAGATCAATAGCACCTTACTATTGATAAAATAATTAGGAATATAAAACTACTGGTAGCCCTGAGTAAACTCGGGTGGTTTTAAAACTGTCCTTCAGCTTGCTTGTCCAGCTAACTAAAAGCCCAAACTCTGCTTTTAAAAAGACCTTTGACAAGAATACTGGCATTGCTAATGCACAAATGCAAATGTTCAATAAATCTGTACCCTATGACTTCATGTCCTTGCCACAATATTTTAGTGACACTGCTCAAACATAACAGCTTACAGGGGTTCTGTTTATATGAAAATTTTTTTTTCACTGTGAAAATAAACAGTTCTGTATAGTTGGCATGGTAGATCTCCTTACTGTAATAGCTTAATAACTCCAACATCTAATTCAGCTGATTTGGAATAAGAATCTATCATAAAAAATATTTTCATGTACAGACTCTAGGAAAAGATACATAAATATACAGACAGGAAAAAAAGACAGGAATGGTCTTTATGAGAAAGAACTTGGTAACAAGAATCTAGAACTGAAGAGAGCAACTCACAAAACACCAAACTTTTCACCAAATAAGTGTATTAGGTTTGCATGGCCAGATTTTGATAGCAGGGGGTGCAGGGGTAGCTTCTGTGAGCAGCTGCCAGAAGCTTTAGCCATGTCCAGCAAAAACAATGCCAGACAGCTCCAGGATGGATGTGCTGGGCCAGTCAGAAATTATAACACCTATGGGATAACATAGTTAAGAAAAAAAAAAAAAAAAAAGTTACTGTGCAGGTGTAATTATGACCACACAAGAGCTGAGTGAGAACATGTGAGATGAACGGCCCTGAAGACACCAAGGTCAGTGCAGAAGGAGGGGCAGGAGGTGCTCCAGGCACTTGAGCTGCAGCCCATGGGGCAGCCATTGGTGAGGCAGCTGTGTCTCTGCAATACATGGATGTCCAGGGGGGATGCAGAGATCCACCTGCAGCCCATGGAGGAGACCCACACCAGAGCAGGTGGATGCCTGGGAGAAGGCTGTGACCCTGTGGGAGGCCTGTGGAGAGAGGAGTCCCCCCTGGAGCAGCCTGTCCTTGAAGAACTGCACCCTGTGTAAGAGTGATCAACACTGCAGCAGTTTGAGGGGGACTGTTGCCCATGGGAGGGACTCATGTTGGAAAAGATCATAGAAAACTCTCTTGTGGGAGGGATCCCAAGCTGGAGCAGGAGAAGGACTCGGTTCCCTAAGCAGCAACAGAAACAACCTGTGATGAACTGACCTTAACTCCATTCCCTTTCACCATGCACTGCTGGGGGAGAAGGTGGAGCTGGGAAGCAGGGGAGGGAGGTGTTTTTAAGGCTTTACTTTGCTTCATTATCCCACTCTGACTTTGTTAGTAATAAATTTAATTAATATCTCTAATTCTAGTCTGTTTAGCCCATGACAGATTTGGTGAGTGATTTCCCTGTGTCCTTATCTCAATTCATGAATTTTATATTTTCTCTCCCCCATGCAGCTGTGGAGGGAAGTGATAGACAGGCTTTGGTGGGCACCTGACATCCAGCCAGGGTCAGCCCAGTACAGTAATGCAAAAAGTATCAGGAGGTAACAGAATCACGGAATCCAAGTGCAAGGCTTAAAAACTACCTACACCAAAATGGCATACAGAAACACTGAGAAGAAAAAAATCAGTAGATACAGAGAAGAAAAAAATCAGTAGGTACAGAGAAAGAAGTAAAGATACATATGAGAACTTAAGATGTTGTCAGTTTGGGGTTTTTTTTAAATGCTGTAATCATTGATATTGCCAAACATCTGCAAATGTTCAGATATGCATAACAACAAAAAATGTTCTGTTCATGTTTATTGAAACATTGAAGCTCATTGGAAGTGCCACTAACTTCATGTGAATTCCCTGGAGAAAGTACTTGCCGAGTATAGATGAATGAAATACTCATTCACAGTGGGAGCTTGGCCTAGGTGTGGGAAATGCAGCATCAATACTGTACATGAAAACTGAGAGAAGTGGGACTCAGATGTTTATATTTTGAAACATGGGGAACTTTAGACACTAGGAAGTGAAAGATCAGGAGCTTGGTATGTATCAGCATAGCTCAGCCAAAATCAAAGGAATCTCAGGTTTTTTGCTAATTATTTGGCCCAAGATCTTTCAGTCTGTGGGTAATAACACAACTGGAGACAGAACCAGTAATTAGGAAAATGCAATTGGATTCAAAAGGTTTTCCATTATTTTTTGACTGGATGAGCAGATGGCAAATGCAGCTTAACACAGAAAAAAAAAGTGAGATAATTAGCAGGGAAACCAAACACCAAGTTAGAGAATATATCCTAAATGGAAATTTCATCTAGGAAGCTAATCAGGAGAGGAATTTGGGGTTATTATGAAAAATAATTAAAACCATCAAATCATTTCACAGCTGCTGGAAAAGAAGGCAAAGATGATAGTAGGTTGCATTAATAAATAGATATACCACAAAGTAAAGTGGTATTATTAGTGCTCCAGGCATTTATTAAAAACCATCTAGAATATTGCATCCGGCTCTGGCAGGCATGAGAGCGTGCAGCAAGGCAGTGCATTACTGACAAAAACTGGTGTGCTAGTGGTACTCCCAAAGCACCAGACTCCCAGTGCTGTTGAGCAAGCTTCTCCCAGTCTAAATAATGATTTGACAAATTTCATCAAAACCTAGGTAGGATATTTTTGTTGCTCTTACGACACTGTTACAGGAGCCTCAGTTTTGGAGGATTAAAACCATCCTACTAAACTGGAAATGACATTAATTCATGGTCAGTTTATCCTTCTGCTGGCAATATGATTTAGACTATAACACTTATCTTTATTCCTGCTGTTTACCTTGAAATATTTATAGAGAGCAATCATATCCCTTCTTGGCCTTCCCGTTGGTGTGTAAAACTTGTCAACCCATAATATTTTCTCTTGTAAAGTATGCATTCCTCTTTCCTGATCACCACAGAAGCCCCCATCATCTCAATTACTCACTTCTATTCCAGTCCAGACTTCTCTGTGAACTGGTCTCTGTGCTTGCAAAAATCACTTCCAACATTGATGTCTATGTTAGCAAGTGTCATGGTTTGACACTGGCCCACTGCCAGGCACCCACGAAAGTCACTCGCTCACCCTCCCCTGCCACAGCTGGGCAGAAGAGAGAAAAATTAACGAAGGGTTCATGTGTTGAGGTAGGGACCAGGAGAAAACACTCCAAGTGCAAAACAGGCTCAGCTTAGAGATACAAAGTGAATTTATTACTAACAGAGTCAGAGGAGGATAATGAGAAGTAAAATTATCACTTCAAAACCACCATTTTCCCCCCAAACCGTCCCTCCTTCCCACCAACAGCACAGGGAGACAGGGCATGGGGGTTTGGTAAGTTTGGTAAGTAAGAAAATCCCCCGAGATTTTCTTATACTGCTCAGGTAGGGGAGTCCTTCCCCTCCTGCATCATGGAGTCCCTTTCCATGGGAGACAGTTCTCTGTGAACTTCTCCAAAATGGGTCCACACCCACAAGCAGCAGTCCTCCCAAAACTGATGCAACATGAGTTCCTCCCATGAGCACACAGGCCCAAAACTGCTGTGATGTGGGTCACTCTTCCACAGGGTGCAGTCCCCCAAGGACAAGCTGATTTAGTCTGGAATCAAGGGCCCTCTCCCTCCACTGGGTCTTCTATTGGATCACAACCTCCTCCAGGCATCCTCTCCAGCATGGACACCTCCCCCATGGGCTGAGAGTGGATCTCTGCATTCCCTGTGGATCCCCTTGGGCTACAGGGGCACAGCTTCTTCACCATGGTCATCACCACAGCCTGCAGAGGAATTTCAGCTCTGGCACCTGGAGCACCTCCTTCTTCACTGACCTTGGTGTCTCTGTGTTGTTTCCCTCACATGCTCTCACCTCCTCTTCTTCTCTGGCTAGGAAAAAATTTGTGCCCACATTGTTCTGATTTTCTTGGTAATGCCTCTGTGATGGCATAGTTATGTCATCACAGAGGCATTACCAACCTCTCTAATTACCAACTTTGGCCAGCAGCATGTCCATCTTCAGAGCCATCACTGGCTCTGCTGGACATGGTGGAAGTTTCTCACAGAAGCCATCTCTATGACCCTCCTGCTACCAAAATCCAGGCCCAGCAAAACCAACACAGCAAGAAAGGAGCCCAAGGAAAGGGATGTGCTTAGCTGTCAGAGTAACCAACAAGATAGTCCAAGTGACTTTTGGGAATAAATCCAGAAGGTAAGGGCAATCCATTAGCTCAGACCTATCCATGTAAATGAAAGTACCTGGTCCTGGCTGAGAAAATAGGTAGATGCATATGGGGCACTGAGCTTAGGTGTGGCCCACAGGAGAAGTGGAGGTGGTAAGGGTTGGGAACAGAGGACTGCGAAGAGGCATTCTGGGGAAGAAACTAGGACCAAGGCTGGGGGCAAGGCCTGGAGAGAGTATGGTCAGTATGGGAGAGAAGATATGTGATGATGGGTCATGGGTAGGGGAAGACACTGGAGCGATCAGTGAGGGGTGTATTACAGGTATATCCAGAGAGTCTGGAAGGAAATTTTCTGGAGAAAATTAAGAAATACTCTTAAGAGAAGTACTCTTAAGAAGGCTCTTAGGGCAATGTCAGTGCCACAAATTTGGACTCCATCTGTGGACCAGGATACACACAGGTAAGCTGCTCCCTTCCTGCCACTTGATTCTCCTTTTACATTTGCTTTGATAAATATATATTACATATATTTGACTTTCTATCCCTCTGGCAGTTCTCTTATTTTTCTATGCACTATTCCCATTACCTTTGCATTTAACCAGGGAGCTTGGCACCTAGAAGACAAGTTGCTAAGATATTTGAGAATGTTGGCATCTGGAAAGAGGAAACAGAAACCCAACATAAGACCCCACTGGAAAGGCAGCCATACAAGCTCAGCAACAATCAGATTTGTTAATCTCTCAATCAACACACGTATTATGTTGAAATCAGCTCTTATACAAGCTGCTCCTTCCCCAGCAGCTGGGATTTAGGGAACATGGGAGAGAGCCAAGCATACTGTGAATAGGAAAGCCTAGCAGATGTTATCAAGGAAGTAAAGACATTACTTGGGGTGGGAGGAAGCTTATTTTTAAGGAACAAGAGGAGAGGACCAGGCTACTGCAACACAGGAACATAGGTCATGAATCTGTAAGATAGTTTCTGTAGTTCCAGCATTAATCAAACAACTTGGTTGCTTTCCAAATACAATGCGCCATTGAAATGTTCAGTATAAACCTAATTTTCAACTAGTAAATTACAAATCATTAAAGCAAATATTTTAAGAAGAATGTTAATATAATGGCTGATCTATATGATGTATTAATTACAGTTTGATCAAAGAATAGAACGCATAAATGTTTTCTTTGATTGTGTCCCTTAAGTTTTCAGAGAATTAGTGATCTCAAAGTACTTATTAACCAGTATTGAAAAAGCACAGTAAATTTTTTAACTGAGCAGAGAATCTCTAAAGTACTGTTCTTAGAACATTTCCCTAAAGCTTGAGTGTCCTTTGGAGTGCTTTCAACCCATATCCACAAGAAAGAATAAGATCTTTACTGTACATTTTTGTATGCAAACTATTTATTTCTTGTTCTTTTACCTGCTTCCTCTTTTCTACCTGGTAGGCAGGAAACATGCAGTTTTATATTACTATAACAATATAACCATGAATTTAACTGTATTGAGTAAAGAGGTACTTTGTTTCTGTTATTGTCAGTCATCTGATTAGTACTTCACTGGAGCAATGGGAACGAAACTGCCTCTGACACAGATTTTATCCCCAGGATGCTTCTGGATTCATATACTCACATAGAATCATATTGCCATTTATCTTTGAGAAAAAAAAAATAGCATGTTTACTGTACAAATTAAGACTACTTTTAAAGTAACATTCTGATTTACTGATATGCTATATACTCACTTATAAGGTAGGTTAGTTAAAACAATTAACTTCTAAACAGTGGTATATCATAGTTCCTGAGAAAACATAATCCAGCCATTTCGGCCAGTAAGTTGTCTTCATTTAGGGCACATAAGGAATTGACTGGATGGTTATACTCAAGCAGACAATCAATGTCTTGCTGTTCAACTGCAAACCAGTGATAAGGGATGATCTTCAGGAGTTGGCATTGTGACTGGTGGCATTTAACATCATTCTTGGGATGTAGACAGTGAAACTGAGTGCACCCTAGCAAGTCTGGACCCTGAGATTAGCTCAGTTGGTTAGAGCATGGGTCTAATACCAAAGTCGCAAGTTTGATCCCTGTGTGGACCATTCACTTAAAAGTTGAATTAAGTGATCCTTGTGCGTCCCTTTCAACTTGGAATATTCTGTGAAATCTGTGAAGTTTGTGGGTTACACTAAACACATGGGTTGTGGTGCAATTGACACACTGGGGGGAAGGAATGTCATCCAGAGGAAGCTAAAAAGACTTTAAAAAGACTTGAGATTTGGGCACATGTGAACCTCATGAAGATCAGCAAGGCCAAGTGCAAGTTCCCACAGCTGGGTCAGGGCAATCCCAAGCAAAAATGCAGGTGGGGGAGAGAATGAATTGAGACTAGCCTTGAGGAAAAGCTAGCTGGTGGACAAGAAGCTCAACATGATCTAGCAATGTCCACTTGCAGTCCCAAAGTCAACTGTATCCTGGGCTCCATCAAAACTATCATGGCCAGTAGGTCAGAGGAGGTGATTCTCTTCCTCTACTCCACTTTCATGAGACCCTACCTGAAGTACTGTGTCCAGTTCTGGGGCCCCCAACATAGGAAAGACAGGGACCTGTGGAGCAAGATGGGGCTAAAAAGATGATCAGAGGTCTGGAGTACCTGTCCTATAAGGAGAGATATAGAGGCTAAGAGAGTTGGGATTGTTCAGCTTGGAAAAGAGACAGCTTGAAAAAAATCTATCCTTGAAAGAGAGTAGGTTTAGATTAGATATTAAGAATAAATTTTTCACTATGAGATTGGTAAGGCACTGGAACAGAGAAGCTGTGGATATCCCATTCCTGGAAGTGTTTGAGGCCAGGCTGGATGGGGGTCTGGGCAACATGGTTTCATGGAAGGTGTCCCTGCTCATGGCAGGGCAGTTGGAACTAGATGATCTTTAAGATCCCTTCCAACACAAACCATTCTATGGCTCTCTGATAAGAACGTGTATCTCATAGAAAAAAAGCCCCATTCAGGAAACCTGTTCCATAAAAGGAGCATGGACACAAGGAAGGACTCTAAAGTTATTCAAACCATACCAGTGGTGCAGTTCAGTATCTATTACAGAGAAAAGCACTCCAGCACAGCACAACTCTTAAACATGGATGATCTAGTTTTTCATTATTCCTTTTCATTATGTAATAATCAATAAATTCAAAATCCGATAGTCATTTATGTTGCAGGAAATTTTTCCCCAGTCATGGAATATGTAAAATCAACTTTTAGTAAAAGTGTCTGTGACAGGCATAATGAAATCTGCAATATGTTAAATATTATTAAAGCAAATGCATGTTTTTACCATCCAAAAGGAAGTTTCCTAAATATTACTGATAATTTTATTCCTGTTTCTGTTAAAAGCTTGTCCTGTTACCTTTGCAAATAATTTTCTCAGGTAGAAATTGAGAAGCAGGAAATGGACTTGTTCCACTTTAATATAAAAAACAAACTGCAAAAGGCTGCTGCAACCTGTTATGTCTCACCCTTTGGCCTTTAGTTTGGATAATCAGTGCTGGCTATTTTTCTGCTAGTCATTCTAAACTGTAACTCCTTCCCTCACAACATAGCATCCAGTCAGGCTGGCTTAATATAAAAGGTTCACATTAAAAAGTGGTTGCATTTTCCTTTCTCTCAGGAGCTGGAGAAAAGAGCACTGTGTGTGAAGAATTAGGTATGGTGTACAAAACTCTGGTGCATTTGAAATCTAATCATAGAACAATGACTTGTGCTCAAAGGTTCATGTAAGTGCTTCCACTGTTTTGTCTCCAGTGGGTACCATTAAGAGTTTTTATTTTTTTATGTTGACAGTTTACTGTTCAACAAGTAGTTAGAGAAAGGACTGTGATTTTTCTGAATGTGAACAAGTAGCCATTTGGGGATGGAAATGTTATGTTCATGTACTTATGGGTCAGAATGCCATAACATGCATTTTCATAGAGGACTAAAAAAATAGAATTCTTCAGCGATACTCTTCACTGAAAGCCTATACATAAGCTAGGTAGGGTGTGACAACATCTAAAGGGGAAAATGGGAAAGCAAAATTCCTCCCTTAGCTTCCTGTTATCAGTTGTGGCTACTCATTTATAAGTTTATAGACTTAATAAGGTCAAAACCACATTCAAGACTTAAGAAACAAATGTTCTTCTAACCCCTAACTTTGCCCAGGGAAACAAAGAAATAATGAATGATAATTATATTAATGATCATTATTAAAGGTGCATAAGGGCTTCTTACTGCTTGAACACAGGCTAGGTATCACTCTACCCACCTTACCTCTGTCTTTAGTGCCATGTTTACTTTTCTGAAGGGGCATGAAGAAAGTTGATGTTCTGTGGTTGGGAGGATGAGTTCCAAAAATTAGCTTCACAATCCTATTTACTGAAAAATTGTACTCTTCTACAAGAGTAATCTTACCAAATTTATTTTTTAATCCATTATTATAAAAGTTAAAAACATACTAGTACAAATAATCTGAGACCATTTTAATATATTAGATTTCAGTAGCTGAGGAATAAAGAAGGCTTTTATAAACCAGGAACCATGATATTCAAGTTTTGTTAAAATGTCATAAGGAATGGTCATTAAATTACATCACACTTTCTAGGAAAATTAATAGGTGCTGTTGTGTAAGTTTCACAGCCCTTACCTTTGATTTCCACTAGTTATGAGAGCAATACTGGGCAAAACATCTATCCATGCAAAATATTTCAACTGTAATATAACTTACTCACTTTACCCTCATCTGAAATATTCATGTAATGATGTTTAATTCACTGTTCATGCTATCTACAGTAAGAAGGTAGTTATTGAAATACCTAGAGAGGACACCACAGGCAAGGCAAATTTCTCTTTTTCCAGTGTTTGCACTGTGCATATAAAATCACACAGTCATAGAATCACTTACATTGGAAACCGTGTCTCAGATTATCAAGTCCAACCATTAACCCAGCAGTACACAATCTGTCTCTCATTCTAAGGTTCAAGACTCTTTGCTCATACACAAATGCTGGTAATTGACTGTGGTGCTTCCATACAGAAACTTTTTCTGAGATACGCTTGCCTCCCATCACAGAATACTAGAATCATTTAGGTTGAAAATGACCTTTAAGATAATGGATTTCAACAGTTAAACAAATACTGCTAAGTCCCTAGCCATTTCCCTAAGTGCCACATATACACCTTCGAAATATCTCCAGGAATGGTGACTCCACCACTTCCCTGGAAAGCCTCTTCCAATGCTTGAAGACCATTTAGGTACAAAATTTTTTCTAATACCTGATCTAAACCTCCCCTGGTTCAACCTGAGGCCATTTCCTCTTGTCCTGTTGCTTGTCACTTGGAAGAAGAAACTGATACCCACCTCACTCCAATCTCCTTCCAGGTAGCTGTAGAGAGCAGTAATGCTCTCCCTGAACCTCATTTTTTCCAGGCTAAGCAATCCCAGATCCCATCAGACTTCTGCTCCGGACCCTTCAATTGCTCCACTGCACTTTTCTGGATTTGCTCCAGCACTTCAGTGTCTTTCTGGTAGTGAGGGGCCCAAAACTGAACAGAGGATTCCAGGTACAGCCTCATCAGTGCTGAGTGCCAGGGGAGTTACCAGGCAGCAGCCAACAGAACAAGAGGACACAGCCTTAAGCTGCACCCAGGGAAATATAGGTTGGATTCTAGGAAAAAGTTTTGCACGGAATGATATAAGTACTGGAATGGTCTGCTTGGGTAGGTGGTGGAATCACCATGCCTGGATGTGTTCAAAAGAAGATTGGAGGTTGCACTTGTTGCCATGGTTTAGCTGAGGTGTTGGGGCATGGGTTAGATTTGATGATCTTAAAGGTCTCTTCCAACCTAGTGATTCTGTGAAATTCTGTGAATTCTGTGAAAATCACTGCCCTGGTCCTGCTGGCCACATTATTGCTGATACAGGCCAGGATGCCACTGACCTTCTTGGCCACCTGGGCACATACAAGCCCATGTCATACACTGTCACCAGCACCTCCAGGTCCTTTTCCACTGGGCACCTGTCCAGTCACTCTATCACCAGCCCGCAGCCCTGCCTCGGCTTGTTGTGACCCAAGGGCAGGACTTGGTACTTTTCCTTGTTGGTCCTCATACAACTGGCCTCGTCCCACTGATCCAGCTTGTCCAGATTCCCCAGCAGAGCCTCCCTACTCTCCAGGTGATCAACTCCCACCTAGCTTGATGTCATCTGAAAACTGACTTAGGGCACACTTGGCCTCTCATCTGGATCATTGGTAAATTAAACAGGACTGCTCCCAGTACTGAGTCCTGGGGAACAGCATTCATGACCATCGCCAGCTAGATATAACTCCACCACCTCTCTCTGGGCTCAGTCATCTACTTGTTTTCTTTTACCTGTCAAACAGTGCACCTGTTCAAGGTTTGAGTAGCCAGTTTCTCCAGAATACTGTGGGAAGTAGTATCAAAAGCTTTACTGAAGTCCAGTCTCAAGATGATCTGCTCCATGATCTTATCCAGAACCAAGGTAAGACTGACAGGCCTGTAGGTTCCCAGATTCTCCTTCTAATCCTTCTTATATATGAGTGTTACATCTACACACTTCCAATCACCTGGGGCCTCCCTGGTTTGCCAGAGCTGCTGGTAAATGATTGAAAATTGCTTTGTGAGTTGTTCTGCCAGCTCCCTCAGTACTCTGCGGTTGATCCCATCCAGCTCCACAGACTTGTGTATGTTGAGATGATGTAGCAGCTCACCAGCCATTTCCCCTTGGAATATGGTGTGTTGACCTCTGTGCCTGTCTTCCAGCTCAGGGGGCTGGTACGCAGAGACCAAGTGGTCTTAGTGTTCAAGACTGAGGTAAAGGAAGCATTAAGTGCCTTAGCTTTTTCCTCATCCTTTGTCACAGTTTTGCCCTGCATGAAGTAAAGGATGGAAATTCTCCTTCCTTTTGTTGCTGATGTATTTATAGAGGTGGCAAGGAGCTACACAAAGCAATTGAGTCACCAAAGCTTGGAGGGCATGAAGATTGAAAAGACTATGACAGCAGCCACCACTGTCTCTCTCAGGTCACAGAGGATATAGTACAACCAGCCTTCTTTAAACAAGGCATCATGCCAAACCTATCATGCCAAACAAGTGCTTTTAACAGCTGCAATTAAAAATACACCAGTGTCTCCAGAGAAATATATTTTTTCTTCCTGCAAATGCCTTTCTCTGCCATTCTCTCACTTTCATTCCTTCCCCATATGACAAAAGCCTAAGGTCCAAAATGTACAAATGAACCAGTAGCAGGCCTGACATTCAATATCTGGCAATTCCCACTGAGATAGCAAATGGTACTTCATGTTACTGGGAAGTGAACATTCCTCAGAGGATCCCAGCATATGTCTCACAAACCACATTTGAAACTGAGATTTTTTTCTGCTGCTATACAGAGTTACAGTTTATATAATTTTAAATCAGATCAGTTATAAGGTCAAAGGGGTATTAAAATAAATCCTAATAAGCTTAATCAATATGTTACAAATAATTTTAAAACAGGAGGTTTCTTTGCATACATCATCCACAAAGAAATGTAACATAATGTTTATGGTACAAGTGTTCCAAGCAAATCTGTACTAACCTTTCCACATAAAGGCTGACATGAATATTCAGATATTTTATTTGTAATATAAAATCTAATTTTTCTCATAGATTTTACCATATAACATAGGATGTTAACAGGCAAAAGGGAGATGTTAATAGAGATAGGAGAAACCAGACATGTAAAGATATCAAATCCATTTTTGTTCACTGGAAAGGCAATGGTATATGGAGCTGTTGTGCTTAACTGTAGTACACTCTGAGATAGAAAAGAAAAAGTTTAAAAATGGCTACTGCGTACTAAAAAGGCAACTTTAAGATAAACTATGTCATATCTTTTATTTTTTCTACTTCACTAATAAATTCCAGCAATTTATACTTTAACAGCAGAATTTTCTTTATCAAATTACAAAGAAAACATGGAGAATTGCTTGAATACCTACAGTTACTTGGGATATTATCAGTGATTTATCCATGTTGATCACTGGTAAGAGAAAAACAGATAAAGCAGTCTTTAAAGGGTTAAGAGAAAAGCAACTATTGTTGTGTATGAGAAGGGATGTTGAGTGTATTTTTTAAGAGCTAAAAGAGTGATTTAAAGTCATTTTAGTGTCCCCTACTGTGTCAAGTTGCTTGGATGGTACATTAAGGCTTTGAATATTTTCAGTCTTCTTTTCATAGTCTTTCTGAACTGAGAGACACAAACTGAAAACAAACAGGCTTTTGCAGTACCTGAGGTCACAAGAGAAAAGAGATGCAGGTGAAAAGGTTCCCAAGGTCAGCAGGGGCCAAGGTATCATTCATAACCACATCAGTATCAAAACCTTGCAAATGAAAGCCTCTGGCTCCTAACTCCTTATTGGTCTGGTGGAGATGGGGTACCTCATTACTTCATCTTGTGGTACCAGTACTTAATCTTGTGGTGGCAAGTAATTATGAAGACAAAAACTGAGATTTCCATGACAAGAAACCTCTGAATTTTAACCAGATTACCTACATTTATAAGATGATTTGAATGCTAAGTTGTACACATTTGATTAGACAAGAAAACTTTATTTAGCTAATTGTTTTTATTTTTGTGAACACAGCACACCAGAGGACAGTAGAAAGTTTCCTCTGGGATCTGCACAATAACAGCTTTAGAGCTGTGATATACACATCCTAAATTCTTTACCCAAATGAATGACACAAAGATTGCCCGTCATAAGTGAAGTCAGTGAATATTACATGGAAAAGACATCAGAACAAAGAAGATAATTTGCAGATGATGTTAGTTCTGTGAGAATAAGAGTGTTATTTTATCAGTGCAGAGTCAGAACAATAGAAATAATTTGCAGATAAAGTTTGAAAGGAAAGCAAGGGGGAAAACGGTATTTTTATCAAAGTCTAAAGTTTGTGATGACTACTTTCCTGAAAGATTAGGATGATTCACTGCGGGAAAAAGGAAGTTAAATAAATAATTCGTCTTCACCCAAAAACATGTCAGAGGAAATCCATGGAGATATGAAATATATGGTTTCATAAGCAGGCTACAATGCATTTTTCTTTAGTGTTTTTGATTGATTTGTGGGTTGGTTGGTTGGCTGGTTGGTTGGTTGATTGGTTGGTTGGTTGGTTTGGGTTTTTTTGTTGCTTGTTTTCAATTATGTTCTGACTCCTGACATACCTTTTATTTTATTCTAGGTTCTCTGGCTTCATGCAGTCCCTTATGTAGTAATTCCACTTTTCTTCCATTCCTCACTTAACTAAATTTCTCTAAACTCATCCCAGTCTTCCTCACAGCCTTCTTAGTAGCTTCTGCGTGGCTGTGTGTCAGGGCTGTGTACTGACTGGCCCGTGGAACATACCCATTACTTACACAGCTGACTTTGGAGTCAAGACTGAAGTTTTTCTCTCAGCTTGAATTTGTGTCTCTCTCCCTGCAGTTATAAAAACCTTCAGATCTTTGAGATCAGTGAGTTTACAATTGTTTTGTTAAGAAGTTCAGTCCATGCTTCTGGGAGTTCCATCACTAGTGTTATGGAGAGCATCCCAGTTCCCCAAGCTCTGAAGGAAGTCAGACACCATCACAGACACAGCTGCAACAGATATGTCATTCTGCAAGACTGCACTGATCATGAACAAGCTGCTCATCAGGTATTTCCAAAAAGCTCCAAGCAGATGACTTGCTTCATCTTATACTTCATTTTCGCCCTCTACCCAAGCTATTCCTGTTTACCATCCTCAACCCCTCCTAAATGAACTTCCCCCTCTAATTTACCTCATTGGCTCTGGTTTTGCTGACTTTCTACCTTTACTTGGTGACTCTGACAGTTGTCCTGGTACTTCCTGCCTTGGTCTTCCATTCTCTTTAACTGTCAGTTCCCTTCCTTTACCCATGGTGTCCTGCTGTCTTTTATGTGGCCAACTTATGAGTGTCACCAAAGGACAGGGGAGGTCGTGTGCACTGCTCCCATTTGGCTGCAGGCACCCTGGCAGCTCCTCATGTCCTTATCTTGTCTGATGTGCAGTAGCCCAAGATCTACACACGCTCCTTAACGTTTTAAAGGGAAGTTTTACAGACAAACAAACTGACTGTACATGCATATTAAGCTCAAAACCTAGGAACAATGGCATGTTGTCCTGGTAAAATCCAACAGCCATGCAAAATCCATCTCAGTCTCCAGGGAAATGGAATTTCAGGAATTTCCATAAGAGATAAGTGATAGCACCTGATGGGAAGCAGAAAGAAATTTTACTTGGGATATGTAGATGCATGAGGTTTTTCTACTACAGTAAAGTTAGAGGTTGCAAGAAGCCAACTGCTACTTTCAAAACACAGATTTAGTTATTAAATACAAATCTAGATATTGCAACAAGGCTGTGTGAGAAATAATGAGAATAACAGACCTTTATCTGAATCTTTTGGTAAAAACAGATATTAGAGTACTAGTAAGGAAAACACAAAAGCATTTATACACATCATAGATATCACAGAGACACAGTGAAACTGCTTTTTAACAAGCATATACAAGAAGGTGTAGAATTGCATATATTATCTAAAAGACTTACTCTGAAATTCAGAAAGACCTACAAACATACTGGGTATCTCAGGGTAGATCTAGCAAGAGAAAAGTCATTGCCAAGGAGTAGGAAAGGGTTGAGGATTATTAGTTTGTTGGTTTTTTTTTTAGGACACATCATTATTCAAACCTTTAATGCAAAAGTTCAAAAGTTACAAGAGGTGAAAAAGGCTACTAGGGAGGAGGTACTGTAGGTTTGTTTTTAACTTAAGTGGCAGAGCAAAGCTAGTATGGGGTCATTGTGAAATGATGAGGTTAACTAAAGAAAAAAAAAAAGATTTTAAGTTCTTGTTCTGACTTAAAAAGCAGACTAAAAGAGGAAAAAAAGACCGACAGTAAGATCTCTCAATAAGATTATCTAAAGGATAAATGAGCACATGAAAGCTACCACCTACTGAGAGAAACTACATTGAATATACAAAAGCAAACCCCTTTTGAAATGTAGGTAGGAAAAATACAAAGAGACAATTGTAACTGCATCAGTAAATTTTGGTAATGATCTGAAAATGGAAAAAGAATAATTATAAAAGTGGAAACAAAAGCAGATAATTAATGATAAGAAAAATGGAGAACATAATTAATGATAAGCAAAATGGAGAACATGCCCCATATGGATAAAAATCAAAAGACTGGGGTGCAGAAGGTCTTTCAGTTAGCTAGAGACTCAAAAGACAATGAGAAAGTCTACAAATACATTAAGCAGTCATGGAAAGACAAAAGAAAGGAAGAGACAACTGTTTAAGACAACTGTTTAATTGCATAGGAGATGTAAATATGGATGCTACACAGACATGGCTAAAGTTTTCCACACTGCTTCAGGTTTCAGACATGGAAGAATTAATTACAATCAACCAAACCAACAACAACAACAAAAAAAAGCATTTTAAACAATAGTCCAGGAAAAGAAAAGAAGCTGAAGAACATGTAGAAAAGTGAACATAGAAAGCTTCAGAGAATTAATTACTTTAGAGAACTTTTCTAACTAGCCAAAGCAATCTCTGTTGAGATCAGCTGCAAGCATACAAGGAAGTAGCACACAAACACATGTCCTCTAGCTACTGAGATAAGGAAAGGCTGAGGAAATAGAAACATATTAATGTAGCTTTGAAAGTCAAAATATCGCAAAATGACAAAAAAAAAAGAAAGCTATAAAAAGAATATAAGACAATCTATAAGCAGACAATAAGAGTTTGCCAAGCATAGTAAAGCCAATGTAATTGCCTGCCACCAGCAAAAATAAGAATGACGTTAATACAGTTAGTGGTACTGCTGCAAATTTAATAAACAATCTTGTTAATGATACTCTGAATGTAACTACTACTACAGAGAACCACAAATTTTAGGGGGAAAAAATCACAACCATTCCTACCATTATCAATTGCCAGTCATCGAGTCTGGAGTCATCAAATTTGGACAACAGCTTCAGTGCTGGCCCAAATCTGGGACTACAATGTATTTTCAACAATAACTTACACAACTGCAGTGAAAATGCATTCATATCACTGTAGGGGTAAAAAGCATTTTGCCATACAGCATTGGAATTCAAAATGATTTTGACCAAGTTCAGTGTGTTCAAAACTGAGAGGACAAAACTCAACAGAGACCAGGCAAATAACTCAACAGAGACCAGACCCAAACTAATATTAGAAAGGAGAGGTCATGTGCACTAATACAAAAAGTGACTATACAGTCTGGGAAGAACTGGCTGATAGGAAGCTAGGTGTTAACAGTGATCACATAGCAATCAGCAAGGCCAGTGGCATTTCAGAAAAAGGGCATATTTCTTTCTGGGTTATGTTAGTAGGAGATGCCTTGTGACAGGGTGTCAATCATTTAAATTCCTGGGCTGGTAGAGCCCTCCAGAGATTATCATACCTTCAAAAGCCATTTCCTTTCAGAAAGCTACAAACTAGAGAAAAAAATAGAAAGATCAACCCAGCACATTTTAAGTTGTTTAACCAAGATGCAAGATTGAGAGAGTTGTCTTACTACCAGTGCACTCATATTATATGGCATGGTGTTTCATGTAAACCTTTATGGGTAACTGCACCATGGTATATTCTGTAAAAAAAAATATGTAATCAGCAAACAGATTTTCATAGCAACTCCCTTAATACAATGCATTCTTTGTTCTTTCTGATACCCCAATAGGGTTATGATCTCAAACAGAAAAAAGATGCCTTAGAAGAAAAATGTAGCACAGCTGAATCCAGGTTTGAATCAGGTTTATTTGGCAAACAAACTAGAAATTATATTACAATTTATTGTAGCATTCTGTTTATTCTTTGAATGGTTATCAACATTTATAGTAATACTGGATACACTAAGCAGGGCATGTGTATTGTAGGGGCTTTTCAACCCTCCATGCCTCCTGAAGTTCTTAAAAAAAAAGGCTTATTCTAAATGTTTGTATGCTTTCTCTTTGTTTTCTAGTAAAACAAACATCATGCTTCCGCATCAGAACAAAATGTGAAAATATTAATGATCACTATTGACCATACAATAAAATTCTACTGTCTAGACTGAGGTATTTGCAAAGGTGATGGACTCCCCTGTTATAACAGGAGTACAGGTTGGATCTTGGAAATGACCACAACAGCTGTGGTAAACAGCAGCTGGTAAAAAGCAGCTCTGTAAGCAGTGTTTTGTTAGAGTAACTGCTCAGTATGGTCGGAATAAAGTCTATGCTCTAGAAGAGGTCCTTGGGTGGAAAAGTGCAGAACAATTAATAGGTATGTTGAAAGAACAGACTCAGTATAACAGTAAGGCCCCAGGGAATTAAGCACATGCTGCAAATGGTCTGTTTCTGGCCACTAAAGGAGTGCAACTTGGAGAGCTCAGCAGAATTTCTTTTAGAGCACAATAAAGAAAATAAAAAACACACACCAAACACATAAATCTGGATATATATAATGAAAATTCTAAGGAGAAAACAAGAAAGAATGTAAGATCACAGCCCCTATGAGAATGAGCACGAAGGAAAAGCAGAGAGAGCATTGTCTTTGAGAGCTCCAGCAGTGTCTCCCCTGATCAAGGATGCTGCACCTGATTAATGTCCCACACCCCTTCAGTGAAGGAAAAGTGCTATTTGGCTTGATGGTCATCATATTTTCCCTCTGCAGTTTAGAAATCATATATGATGTGTTATCTGTTACTGTAGACTTATAATGGCAGTTTAAAAGAGTGGCATGTGTATGTGTGTTTTATTCAGCAGTACTTTCCTACACAGTTGCATGATTGATACTGCAATACCAAATCAGAATAAACCCCGATGCAACGGTAGACCATACTTACATACTAATATACTCATACATATGTGAGCTACTTTAGCATAGAGATGTTAAAATACAAAAAGAATTTTTTAAAAGTTACTCTATAGCATAATTAGTGCTGATAAAAGGTATTCAGTTATCCTGCCATCCTTCTTACAATTTTAGAAGTTGCAAAATGCCCATTTAGTTCCACATACGATGTACTAATATGGTCACATGCAGCAATGGCAGAGCAAGCCTCCATGGGTTGATGTCACCAAATGTCAAGAAACTTCCACTAAAAGCAGGAAGATTCAAGGGGATACAGATCTACAGGATGGCAGATTCTCTTTCAGATTGCATTAGGACTAAATTTGTCTGCTATATAAAACTTTTTTTTTTGCTATATAAAACTATTCGATAAAGAAAAGTTAAATTCATACACTGGTACAAAGTTTCTAAATTATCAGTCCTCTTTTACTTGAATGACTGAGCCAAAGTAAAATGCTATTTATTTTCTCTAGGCTGCGTATCACATCTGGAGTCTTCTTTCTAAGGTTTAGTCTGTAAGTATGCACCCACGCAGGAGAGAATGGAGGAACCCTGCAATTAGAGCCCCACGCAAACTAAATTTTAGGCCTGAGCGTGTAGGATTAAACCAGACTATTTACTTAGCTGTATCTGCTTTGAAACAGGTGAGCAGAAGGTACCTAAGGAGGAATGGGGGCAAGATTGAAATCTTTTTCCAGCCTTGTTGGCTAGAACAGCTGCGCCACTGCAGAGAGATACTAATTTCCAGAAGTAAATTGCTATTCCCCCAGAGCAAGGAAGAAGCAGAAGAGAAAATGTGATTCAGAGGAAAATCTGAGTCACCATACTTCCCCAGGCTGGCATTACAATGATGCAGTTCACAAACCACCTCTTGCTGAAGGCTATGCCAAAAGGCACAATCTTATCCTAAATAAAGAACAGGATAGTTGTATCAGCAACTTACAGTTTCCATAAGCAAGCTTTATATGCTGATGTTTAAGGCTTAGGGGAAGATCGAGAATCTGGGAAGCTATGAAACAGAGCACTTGCTATGTTCTACTACTAAAATATCAGTGTCACATGCCTTGTGTCTTTTCATAGCACAGAAAGTCCCCTCTGTAGAATCAAAACCCAGATGGATCATTTTATAATGATTAGGCATCACTGTTTAAATGTAGACACCATGAATCATTCTGCAACAGCTGTCAGCAATTTGCCTTGGAAATAAAAGCAATCATCTACCAAGTTTAAAGAGATACTTTATGGGAAAGGAATAGGAAGCATGTGTTCAATAAAAACAGAAAGACATAGAAATTCAGAAAAGCAAAATGATTTAGTTTTGACAAAGTATTCCGTAGTAGTTATAGACTATAATAACTTAGATGGCTCTGGAATCCTGTGGTCCAACCACAGGGTCAGTACTGAATATTGATATTCATAATCTAAATGTGATTAATACCACTGAGGTATCCATGTATTTTATTATCAGAAATAAAAGAAGAGTGCATTAGTATTAGCTGCTTAGGAAAAATATAGCTTTTTCTTTTAACAATAAACACTGTATAGTTAAAAATAAGATTTTTTTTGAGCCTAGATTTGTATGTGTAAAGAATTTTCCTGCTATACCTGAGAAAATAAGAGTGATTTACTGTACCAAATTTTCTGTTAGAAAAATGGAATAAGCATACAGTAAGAAATAAAACTGGCAGACAAAAATTGAAAAATCTTACTGTTTACATTGGTAACCATTATATTAGGAGTGCTGTAAAACTATTATGGAAAGATTTAGCTATTTCTGTTAAGAGCTCTTTTTGTGCACATGCTTAAAATTGCTGTCATTTTGAGTTTCTAAAACAGTGTCTCCTAACCCATGTTCCCTTCAAAGGCTCAGAAGCAGAAGTACACATGGCCAGCTAGACATGTTCAGAATCTACCTAAGACAGTAATATCCTTTAACTCAGCAATGTGATCTCAGCATCAATGCCATGCATACCCATGCTTGATGGGTAAGGAGTAAGGGAAATATTTTTATCATTTCTATACTAGCCTAGAGTTGCCTTTATCCAAGAGTTAGGAAAATAGGTCGCTTCCAAAGTCTTTGTCAGGAGAAGATATTTTCCTATCACACCTATCCTTTTCCACAAATGTGATCCAGTCATTAGGTTAGAGCAAAGGCTGGACTGTAAAGAATGAAAAAATTCACAGGGGTACATATCTAAAACACAGGAGGAAATATAATTCTGCATCTCCCTTAGCTTGACATTCAGTTGGGAATTTTGGGAGCAGAAACATATAATTTTCTGCTCCTGTTGTGCCTTGTTTATGTATATTATCCTCTGATGAAAATGCAAACACTGCTGTGAGATTTGGATACTTCATCTTACCACAGTACATTACAAGAAAAAAGGAGGGACAATATCACAGGAGTCCACTGTCCAAGATCATACGTATAGTCTGAGCACTCACATCAGCCACTGTAGAAACAGCGATACTTGCTAAGCTATTTCACTGATCCCTGAAGTGAATTGTATGAATTGTCCCAGAGTATTCCTAAAGTCATAACATGAAACATCAAGCTTACCTTTGTTCAAGGAAAGAGTAACTGTCTGAAAGTATTGACCTTCTAATAGGGCCCACCTATGGCATAGAACTGGTAAGGATGTATTTATCTGACTTTCGATGAAGAGAAATCACATCCATTTTTAAAACCCTGCTGTGATAATTTAGGCTCAAAATATCTGGCCCTATTATGGATACAACATTTTTCTATGGCTATATATTTTGTGGACATTTTTATTATCTGCAAATGTGATATTTAATGTAAAAGGGAAAAAAGGAGAGGAACAATGTATTCTGCAAGACTAATGGACAGCTAAACATAATTCATTAGGTGAGACGGGCAGTGTATAGAACAAGAAGTTAAATCATGCAGCAATGACCTTGGACTGAGCAGCTTTTCTGAGCTAATGTACTGAATTTTGAATTTACTTTATGAAGGGTTCCTTTTTTATAACTCAATAAACTCAATAGAGGGGAATTCATATAACCAAATGCAGATGACTGCATTAAATTATACATAAGATAGTTGTCTCACAGCAAAGAGAGAAAAACAGCCACTTTAAAGGCACAATTGAGTCACATACCTGAGAAAAGGTCGACCTAAACCCACCTATTTCTCAACATTCATTATAAAAGAAGAAAGAGATGATCAGTTCAATATGCAGACATCTTTATTATACTGGTATTGGATGGAATTAATTCCATCCAGGAGGACTAAGAAATTCTGGTCTTTTTAGCTAGCTTCAGGCATCCAGTTTAAATCTTGTCCAGGGATTTAATTTTAGAACTGGGGGATGAGGAACATACCAGATATAATAACAAGGCTTACCTCCTACCTCCTTCTCTAAAAATACAGTTTGCCTCCCATTTGCAATATACCTCAAAATGAGCCGACTACTGAATCATTTAAGGTAAATAGTTTTTCTAAGGAATTTCTTCATTTTGGGTTCTTTTCAATCATGAAGAACATTTTTATCCATCTTACAAAATCTTCCTCAAAAGAATTCAAGGAAAACCTGTGAATCTATATAATGCTGCAATTTTTTTTTCTTTTAAGGAAATACTAGAAAATATTAGGGAACACTATCTTGTTCACTTTCTCTCTTAGAGCATTATTCTCAACTTCAGTCTTATTTAGAATCTGGCTAAACTTAGTTGGCTGGCAGAAAAAAGTGTGTCTAGGGAAACAAACATCAGGCCTGCACTGTTTGGGAATTGCTCCATATAGATATCTCCATATAGACCCATAGTCTTCTAGCAGTGCTCACTTTAGTTTATATTTTAGAAACCAGCAAGACCTGAAGTAGCTGAATATTGTGTTAGTAAACACAGGTGTTCAGCTGAGACCCTGTGTTGTGCGGTTGTGTTGTTGTTACAAAACAACTTAAAATACATGAGGCATAGTTTTTAAACAGCAAACATCAAATAAGTTCTGAAACTATGAAAAATGAAGCTTTCAGAATTTAAGATATTAGTCATCTGTCAAAACCATAGAAGCAGCTTCATATCCATTCTTTTCTTCTAAGAATAAAGTGCCACACTACCAGCAAAGTATAAGGCATAATGCACTATTTGCTGTAGTTCAGATGAAACAAAAGAAAAAAACTCTGAATAATATGAATCAAAAGTACCTTTCTGCAAATGAAGAAGAAAAATAATAACTTTGGCATACAACTTTATGTCCTATTCACAGTTATTTTAATTAAGCTTATTGGCTCCTGTCTTTTCCAAGAAATATGTATTATCACTTACATGATTTTTTATATTAGCTTTTATTCCACCTAATCTTTTTATGTCAATCAACATCAGTATTAAAACATCTATGAAATGTCTGAGTCTGCTGAGAACTAGTGACAAAAAGCAACACAAGCCTCAAGTCTTTGCCAAGACACAATGGCATGAAAACAGTAGGCTGAAGACAAGACTGCTGAATTCCTTTGCCAGCATCCTTGATGGTTTCCTCTTCAGTCTCTATCAAGCTAATATTTTCTTCTGTCTTTTCTGTTTTGAAGCTTTGAGATAATAATGATTAGGTCATTAGGTTATCTTAATAAAGACCACTGAGATATACAGAAAAGAAACTAAGGAAATGCAGGCCATTTTAATAAAACAGAAATAGACGCACATATCTAGAATAAGTTACTTATTCATCATACCTGTTTAAAAAACCCTATAAAGATAGAAAAGAAAAAAGTCTGTAACAACTTTCACTGAAATATGAAAAGTAAGACATTTGGTGTTATAAAATCATTAAGAAACCTTCAACCTCTGGGTCCTTAACATGGATTAAACCATGTTATTAAACTATGATTATTAAACAATAGACTATAATGAAAACAACTTGCTTGATTTCCAGTGCCTACCAATTAAAATTCTCTTACGTATTCCGAATTTTTTGTTTTCCTCATACTGTACAATTTCTTCTTCTCCACGAAGGCACCACAACTAAAATTCCACAGCTTCAGAGATAATCAGAGCACAATTAAAATTGCACATTCCCTGCAAACAACCATTTTCAAAGGCATTTAGTAGTAGTTTTAAAGTTAATAATTTACTGTCTCCATTAATTATAAAAAAGCTAAAGTTTTGCTACAAATGTCTGTCTTAAGAAGATCTAAGGAAGACAAGCTTTGGATGTGTTATATAAAAGCATGTAAGAGCAGTGTTACATTATTAAAGGAAAAACAGCCTTTAAAACTGGAATTCATCAATATTCACCCTTTTAAGACATTTGACTAGTACATAAGTGACCTTGAAATAGGTTATGAATCTTCTTTGTAGGATGCATAACAAGTCATGGTCAATTAATACACAACAGAGCCCATAATCACGAAGATTATTGCCTGATCTGGAGAAAACATAGTCAAGGGCATTACTGCCTAATTTAGCTTCACAGTCAAATTGATAACTTCAGGACCTCCAGTTCTCAGAAACCACAGCAATGAGCACTCTGGAAACACACATAAATCTCTAATAAACAGTGATGCTCTAGAATGGTGTTTCAAGACCTATATAACTTTTATAAAATAAATATTAGAGCCATCAATGGCATTTCATAACCTTGCTAACACAAAATTACATGGTCCAGAACCTTTCCCCTACAGCTATTTCTCAATAGCTGTCACACAAGACAAAGAGTTTAACTCTGGGTTTCCACAGGGGCACTGCCTAAGAAAGGTGTCCAGGTCCTCATTGGAACAGGCCACTGCATGGCTCAGACCAGGGAACCATTAGAAATACTCTTACAGCTCTTTAGAGCTGCAGATTAAGCAATCACCATGCATTGCACCACCCTTCAGTATCCCACTTTGATCAGCTCAACCAGAGAAAAGATAACAGGGGCCCGATAGAGAGGATAATCAAAATAGGAAGAAAATATGAGGCTGTGTTTTTTCAATTTAGACTGTGTAAGAGTGCATTGATTTTAATGTTTATACTTTATTTCTGTAGAGGCCCTGAACATCATTAAAACTCTTCTCATTAATATCCACTGTAATTTTTGTGGATGGTTTCTCACAGCAAAGATGACCCACCCTCGCTGCTCCCCCCTCCAAAAAAAAGTCAGATGAAAAACTTTGGTACTAAATTATAATTGATTGTTTTTCTAAGTTAGAAATGAGTCTTCCGTATGTCCTGAAGCAGATGAAAATAAATTAATAATAAATAAGAATGTTTTATACTTGCAGTATTTGGAGCCTTTAATCTGAGGATTTTAATAGGGCTCTGAAAAGTATTTTCTAATTAACCTTCACTTTACTATGAACAAGACAAATCCTTGTAACTTTCCTTTTAGCTCAGATGAAAAAGAAGAGGGAAAAAAGAAGAGGGAAAGAAATTGTGTGATTTTTTTTTCTATTTTGTGCCCCCATGCTAGCTCATAATCAATAATGCAAAACATTTCTTTAAGATATAACACCTCATTGTCATTCTTCACACACATAAGTCACAGTGAAACAATGTTCTAAATTCTAGTTAACTGTCCCATTTGGAGGCAAGGGTCAAAGTCAAAATACTAGTGGTACTCCTGTAGCAAAGCAGTGAGAAGCCAATATAAGTAGTGGGTAAAATGGCTCTCCCTCTTGCACCTCAAGACTCCGAGCTACAGAAATATGAATAATGCCTCTTCAGACAACCATCCAGAAGAAAAAGTGCCAAGGGCAGCATGTCCTTGTTCCCAAGGAAGTCGTCACTGCTGCCATCACAGGACTGAAGGATCTGTATGGCTCAATGGCAGGTACATTTCACATTAACACACATGAAAAGTGACCTGATCCTTTCAGGCTCAGGAGGAAATTCCCTGTCCTAAAAAAAGGACAAGTGGGTAAACCACATTGCTGGCACCATCATCCTCACCTTCCCCAGCAATATTAGGCATCAAGCAAAGCAAAGAAATCTGCCAGCAAATACATTCTACTCAAGTTGGTGCCTTGGAATTCTGTGAAACTGCTTTTCCCAGCAAAAAGACTATTCCAGGAAAAAAACCCAAACAAAAAGCACCACAAAAATCACAACAAAAACAACCACCACCACCCTCATCCTTGCAGCCTAACTCAGCTATTCTGTGCTGTTAATTTAATCCCTTTGCTGCACTTTTACTTTCCAGTGGAACTTCTCTCACTCAAGGCAGGCTGAATTGACAGAAATGAACTCAAATTCTGATGGTGCAGCATTCATGTCAGTCACCTCCAATAGATATTGATTCCTTCCTCTTCCTTTTCTACGAACTGCTGAAGTAGGATAGGGGTCAAGGAAAGAATAAAGGAATTTTGGAGATTATCTGTGATAAAGCTCTTTGTCAGGGACAGAAAAGAGGAAAGTCATCTTGATCACTAAAAACGCTGACTGAAAATTTCTATATCAGGTCTCACACTGATGATAGTGAAAAGTGTCACTGTAGGTCCTTAGCTGGGTAATAATTACCATTGACTTTATAATTGTAGGAGGCTGATTAATTGTTTTATTATATTATTTTATACTATATTTTACTATACTTATTAAGGAACTTAGTAACTCTTACTGTCAGTCTGATATAGCTTTGACCTACTTGGTCAATTAATCTAAACAACATCCAGTGCCTAATTAAGAAATCACCCTTTCATAAACCAATTTCTATGATATATTCCACATGTGCACAACATCAGGTGCAAGTGGAGATAAGAATTGTTTTTCATTCTTTCTTCTGATCTTCTCACAGCCTTCCCCGAGAAAATGTCTGGGAAAGTCTGTGCCTGCTCTCTGTGGTTAGAGAGCTGCTGCCACAGAAAAGTAGGAAACAGCCTGGGTTTTCATGTACCCTGTCATCAGAGAGTAAATCATGAAGTTAAATGCTTGAGTTTCAATAATTATTAAAGCGAACAGTAAAAGGAACTTTGTAAAAACAAAGCATAAAATATATGAAAATCTGAAAAAAACCTATAAGGTTTAATTCTTACAATCAAAACAGTAATCAGAACAACATGTGGCGATGTATTCAAAATTTACATGCACATGACACTCAAAATAGATCTTTGACTCTAAACTAAAAAGATTTTATGGAAGAAGTAGTAATGATCTTATTTATTTAAAAATTTATTTAGATCACAATAATAAGCTTATTAAAATTCTGTATTTGTTTATCAGAAATAGTTGTGTTGAATGCTGAGAAATGAAGACTGACAGATCCAAAACCAGCTATTATTATATCATTCCATGTGTTACCCTACAAAACTCAAATATTTTCTGCAATTTATTTAGTAATCTGTTGAATGTTTTTATTTGCTTAGAGTATTAGCTATCTGAAGAAAGATCATATTATTACAAGATCTGAAATTATATGCAAATGTTGTTTGTTTTTAAATCTGAAGCTTAAACAATTACCTAGCTGCAAAATTTGTTCCTCAGTCTAAGGTTCAACACTGTATTTGCCAGTACATACATGCTGGTTATTAAATTTGGTGTTTCCATATAGAAATTATTCTAACTCAGATACCTTTGCCTTCTAACACAGAATCCTAGAATCATTTATGTTGAAAAAGACCCTGAAGACAATTGAGTCCAATTGCAAACCTACCACTGCTGTTCCAAGCCATTTCCCTAAGTGCCACATATACACATCTTTTAAATATCTCCAGGGATAGTGACGCAACCATTTCCCCGGGAAGCCTCTTCCAGTGCTTGACCACCGCCTTGATGAAGAAATTTTTCCTGCTATCCAACCTAAACCTCCCCTGGTGCAACTTGAGGCCATTTCCTCTTGTCCTACAACTTGCTGCTTGGAAGAGACAGATCCCCATCTGGCTAACACCTCCTTTCAGGCAGTTGTAGAGAGTAATCAGATTCTCCCTGAGCCTCCTTTTCTCCAGGCTAAAACCCCCCAGCTACCTCAGTCATTCTTCATCAGACTCTTTGTGCTCCAGACCCTTCACCAGCTCTGCTGCTCTTCTCTGGACTTGCTCCAGCATCTCAGTGTCTTTCTTGTAGTGAGGGGGCCAAAACTGAACAACACATGGTTCCAGGTGCAGCCTCACCAGTGCTGAGTACTGCCCCAGAACTGCTGGCCACACTATTGCAGATACAGGCCAGGATGTCATTTGCCTTCTTGGCCACCTGGGCACACTTTGGCTCATGTTCAGCTGCTGTCAACCAGGAACTCCAGGTCCTTTCCAATGAGGCAGTTTTCAGCTACTTTGTCCCCAGCCTGTGGCACTGCAGGGGGTTGTTGTGACCAAAATGGAAGATCCAACACTTTGTGTTGTTGGAATTCATACAGCTGGCCTCAACTCATCTTACATTCTCTCTGTCTTCTCCTGCCATTATGAGTGAGGTACTCTTCTGTTAACTTTAGCTGTGGCCCCTTAATGCTTAGGGAAGGGATTGTTACACCGATCACATAAACCCAGCCCATTTAGGAAATAAGGCCACAAAAACAAGGCTACAAAACAAAACAGGTAAGGAAAAAGAGAACACATAGAGCTGAAGAACATAATTCAAGGCAACTGGATTATCAATATAGATGTACTCTGAAGGCAGATTCACAGCTAGCTAGTCTTGCACAGCATGACTGCATCAAAGCAAGATGTCATTAAGGCACTCTCATTAACAGTGCCTGCCAAGGAGAGGTAGAGTGCAACTCATCAGAACTCTGATTCCTTTCACCTAGGAGCAGGAATGTAAGAGCTGGAATGGTTCACTGCATAAAACATATTTACCAGGTAACCAGTCAGGACAGAGATGACAGGAATGTGTTAATGAAGCAGGAGGATGGCTGTCTGGTACCTGCAGCCGATGAGATTTACCTCATACTTAACTCTGAGCAACAGCAGAATTTGCACTGCCTTTTTGCTACAAGTGCCTCAACACCTGCTGTGACTCAGGAGCCCATGCAGCCCAGGAGCAGGCTGTTTCAAAAGTGTTTGGCACTTCACTGTGCTGCCTCCCACCTGATCTAGCTCGGCTTTGCTTGTGACTCATTTAGCCTGCTAATCTCAGGAGAGTCAGGCTCCATCTCATGCATTCCTGTTACTCTGGTGCTAGTTAACTTATGATGGATTCTGGTATATGAGACATTGCTGATTGGATCAGATCAGTGTATTTTTGTAACCACCTTCACATGTCAATTCTGCAGAGAAAGGTGTTTTTATGTTTCCATTATTCCACCTGTTCTACATCTTGTGTTGAAATAAGCCAGTCAGCTTTGAACTGACTTTCCTCTCAGACCACTGGATGTATGCAATTTAGCAAAGAGGATATAACGCCCCTTTAGATCTTTATCACCTCTGGATCATGTCTACTCTGTTAAGATGTTCATATAAAAACATATATAATCTCATGACATTGTCCCAGTTTTTTTCCATACTACACTTTGGAATTGCAGTGTGCTGTAGTTTTATATTAGCCAGTCTGTTTTCCTACCTGAGGCTAAAATGAGGAAACCTTGGGACAAAAAGATAGAATACAAGGCCTTCCATCAAAACTGGATATGTTATCTGTTGGCTCTTTCCTGTCTGTAAACTTTGCTACTATTTCTGAAGTCCATGCTATTGGCACTTCTTTTTTCAGCATAATTCTCTATAAACATCTGCAATCCTGTATAGACTGTCATATTATCCTGAAGTAACAGTGACAAGTAGACATGTTTACTGGAGTAAGGTGTGATGCTAGAACCCAATACATACATTCTTCTATTCAGCATGGATTATCAAGGGTGGACACACTCACTAAAATCTGACCAGAATTACCTCACACATCAGGTTGGCTCATGATGTGTGGGGAGTAACCATGACAGTGTCTGCTCTGATCTGTGTAAGCCTTGCTATATATCACATGCAAAACACTAAAAAAAAAAGTGTAAAATACACTTTCAAGTAACAGACTGGAAGAAACAAATAGTGCCTTTAGTGTCAGAATTTCCAAAATGTCTAAAAGCATTGTGTCTTGAATTGAAAATTACCATTTCAGTTTCTACAATATAGTATTTTTGCTTTCTTTGCTAGAATTTACTTTCAAGAGTTATACTGCAGATAACAGTCAGACTACGTAGTTAATTCTTACAACCAGTAATAACAGATGTTGCACAAGCTGATTTTCTTCTTACTCATCACAAACACCTGGAATGGTTAATATTTGAAGTAGATGACATATGAGAACCCTTTTGAAAAAAAACCCAAAACATCAAACAAAAACAACAGCAACAACAACAACAAAAGCACACACACACAAAACCCCCAAAACTAAACCAAAAAACCCAAAAAAACCCCTCCAACCAACCGAAAGAAGATCTGTCCTATTTAGAAGAGGAGCTGTATCAAATTAGTGTGCTTTTACTTACAGATATGTACTTGGAGTGTGCAAACAGAAATTGGATTATTCTTCTTCAGATATACTCTTTGGACTGCTCAGATGAATGCTACACAATTATGCCTGTGCATGCCTCTTAAAAACCACAAAGGTTGGTGTGATTTAAAGCTATTAATTTGTTCATACAGCTATAGTATGGAATAAATTATCAAAATAATAACACTTCAAAGAACAAGGAACAACCTTTATTATGTTGGAGCTGACTACCTCCCCCTATACAGAACTCAGTTCAAATCAAGATATATTCATACAATATTTTTAATTTTATCTATGACTAACTTTCTTCAACAAGGAATTGCACAGATATTTAGGATCTAGAATATAATATTTTCAGAATAATGCTGTGGCAAAACATACAGCCTTCTTTGAGGTCATGTTAAGGAGACTTGTCAGAATGGTGTAACTTTGTTTTTTTTGTGCTATCCTGGAATATCAGTTAACAGTGGAAATGAAAATTTCCAAATGGTTAAAAATACTCTAACTGTAAATGCATATTTTTTCTATTAGATATATAAATCCAAACCATCTTTTCTTTCATACTTACTTGTAAGTAGTTACAGAACACTTGTCAGAAAAAGAGCAACTAAAGCTTAAGCATTTTGAGATGTTTCCTTCCAAACTAATTACTAGCTTTCTACCTTAAAACATCAGAGGCAAAATTTTAACTACCATATTAATAGCTAAATACTTTACCAGATGAGATTGCAACTAAACATTTTCAGAATATGCTGCCACTGCTTTTCCATTGAAACAAACTATTTTGAAAGATAAACTGTTCCCTAATCAATAAAATTCCTCTTGTTAATTAGAACTAGAGTTTTAACAGATGTCCACATGTTCCTGGCAGGCACTTCACAATCTATAGTTTAAAGCATTTTGCTCAATTAATTAATTGTCTTTTTCATGTTTATAACATGAAATACAAGCTTAAAGACCACAGGGAAATGATAATTAAATGATGAACACAATTATTAGTCTCTGTTGTATTGGCTATTTGCAAGAATGTAATCTCATCCCAACAGGGTTAGATGAAATCATAAAACACTTGTCTGCACTTCTAGCCTTGATGAGATTGTGATATTTATGTTCTCTTGTAACATAAACTTCTCTTAGCTGATCATGAACAACCAACCAAGACAATATGCTTTGGATTTCCACAACAGGTATTGAAGTAATATAGCACAAGGTTGTGTGGAAAACAAAAAAGAAACATTATGTTATTTATTATCTCCCTCATGGCTGGCCAACTTTTCTCTCTTATTGGAACACCTATTATTATGTTTTCTCCTGAGGACACTTCTCTCAAATGACTCCTCTCTTAATATTTATTCTCTCTGCTTCAAAATGTCAATTTTACACTATTTTTTTTCCTTTTATGTCACATTAATTCATTCTTCAAAATAATATTACAAAAAAGTGGTAACAGAAAAGCACTTTATTCTAAAATTTGATTTGTACTTTTGTTGAAAACAGACACTTTGTAGACTCCTAGTGCATTTTTACACAATAGATGTGTGGCCTAGAAAGCACAGAAAATATCTGCCTTTGTTGACAGTGAAATAACAAGACCTTTCTTTTGGTTTTTATGCTTCCAGACCCAGTCTTCCTCTTAGAATGGTTCAGTCTATTCCTGATTTTCCAGATCCATTGACATCCACTGTACCATCCTGGCACCACAAAAGTTTTAAAATGAGGGTTAATATAACTTAAAACAGATTTTTTTATGTTGTTTTAGAATGGAAACAAGAAGTTGAACCTTGATTTCCAGTGACAGCTCCTATGCTATTCACACATGGAGAAGGTAACAAGCAGCACATCTGCACATTTTGAAAAAGGTGTTAAACCTTTCTCAAGAATAACCACTGGTAAGAGTGCAACACGCCCAAAGTAAGCATTATCAGCTTTGGGTAAATATTTTAATATTCAAGCTGGATTTTGTTTCTGTGCTTTCCCTCTACTAGTGTATCCAGTCTTCCCAGCTACGTTTTTGTTCAACTTCACTTCTTCTAAATGATCTGCCATCTCTGCTGCATACTGACCGATTATTAAATCATTTATTATATATCTTTCTGTCTTACAGAGAATACTCACATTTTCAGAACTAATTAGTTTGAATCCCATCTCTGCATTTTAAGAATACCAGTTTGCTGCTGTCTGAAATAAATGAGCAATGCATCAAACTTATTTTATAGTACTTGGAAATGTACATTTGCTGCTCCACAAAAGACTGGGAAAAGTCAAGACCCATGCAAAAAGATTCCCAACACAATTTCTGCCACACACAACAGATGGTGGTAGCCAATGTATAGGGTGGTTGGAGAGCACAGAAATTAACACTGCAGAAGTAATCACTCAGGTTAGAAAGCACACGTTGGAAAGATATGTTGGTTCTATTTTTTTGGGGTATTATTTCTAATTTAAATTAATATCTACATTTATAAAGTCTTTGTAGAGATATTACTAAGCATAGTTAAAAAAAAAGACCTCAAGATCTGGTCTTGATACTTGTTTTTGCAGCACTTACAATACAGGAAGATTAAGCCCAGGGTTTATAATTAATATATATGAATAATAATATTTTATATATAAAATAATTAATAAAATATTAAAGAAACTACTTAAATTATGTACTACTACTGAACACAAGGTTTGAAGTGTGAATAGCCAACCTAATAGTCATGAAAAAAACAGGCAACATAAAATTAATTTTTAGAATTTTATAATGCTGAAGTGTTTACAGTGTTGCACAACATATATATAATGCCACAGTGACAAAATTTGCAACAGCCAGAACTGTTGCCACAGTATTAGCAAATGGTGAAGAACTCTGGAGAGACTCATCATGCCTGAATTACAGCTGAAAGTACAGCCAGGAAATGCCTTACATTACTTATCCAGTGCATGGCTGGGCAAGAAGCTGTAAAACTTTTAAATGTATGTGTGCACGTGGATAATGTGTCTAGACTTGCTCTCCAAATGTGGGAAGTCCCTTTGCTCTCCAAATGTGGGAAGTCCCTTTGCATTTCCACTGACTTCCCCATGAACCGGAGGCTCTCAGCCCCCGAGAAGCTGCATTGCCATTGCCATGACTGAGCTCATGCATACAAATCAACAATGAGCATTTGGACCTGCCTAAAGTGGTTTAATTGGATTTAATGGGACATCTCATATGCATCTAAGGATCTGGGTCTAAGTAAATAAAGATTGATTTCCAAGCAAAATTATCATGCTTGAAGTAAGAAACCTGCCATAGAAGAGGTTTACCTAAACCAATGTGAGGCCTACAACACAAGAGCAGTTGGCTATGAAGCACTAGGACAGCTGGTTCCTGCTCTAAAACAGGAATGTAAGGCTGTTCTTTGGATAAAGCAATACTTGCTCCTGGTTTTTTAACTGACAAAATAAAATATAGTATTAAGGATTTAAAAATCACTTATATTGATTAAACAATTGTGGTAATTCTGAGCTATTATTATTAATTTAGTTCATAAATTTCAGTACCATTCTGCTGAGTCACACAAATGGAAAACCTGGCCAACTGGATGGATATATGGCTCGATTAGTATACTGAGACAAAACATCCTATTATGTTTCTGCAACATAGCTTAGCTTATTGATTTGAATACATGGATTGTGCAATTCAGATAGAAGAAACAAAGACAGCAGTATTACTTGGCACAGCACACAGGCACAAGGGGCAGTGGGTAAATGGCCTGAAATACTAATTACAAGAGAGCCCCAAACTATGCCTATGGAAGAGAACACTAATGTCACCTACAGCAGTCTGAAAAAAATCGTTAGTCATTTCATACCTATTGTACCTTTATTAGACATACCTGTTTTTAAATGGGCAGTCTGGAAAAACAACTTCAATACACAAATATATCTATCAATGAATTAGATTCCACTTGGATACATACAGTCATACATGGTGAACTTCATACACTATTTATGCATTTATACAACTAACAGACTTGTTACAGTGTATGATCATCCAAAAGGAAAATCTTCATCATCACTGACAATGTACATGTGCAGATAGGAAATACTGCTTCTTTCTCTCTGATCAGCCTGTGAAATTTGTCCTTATTTCTTTAAAAGGAATGACAATTATCTCCTAGGAGGTGGCAGAAACTGCACATTTCTTTAGGAAATCCAGCAGCCTCGTTACTGCATGCCAAAGGCAGGGAAGGGCTAAGAGAGAAAAAGAGAACACACCTACATCCTGCAGCTCAAAGAGAGCCTGAATGATTGCTAAGAGCAGCAAAGGGCTGTGAGCAGAACAGGAGATAGTGACAAGGACCAATAAGCACAGCAGTGAGGAAATGACTGAAAGCAAAGATCATCCTGCAAGGTCACAGGGAGAAGGAGGTGGCTGATTTATAAACCTTGTATTTCCATTCTGCTCCATCTGGCCCCTTGGAGTTTTCTATTGCTTTTATTAATTCCAGTTCATAGTCTAAGAGAATCTGGATTTTTGAACTTCAAAGCCATTTGGATCCTCTTTGGAAAGCCCTTTATAAGGAAAAGGTTCAGGCCCCAGTCCCTCAAAGCTCTGGCAGTTTTGGCTCTTTCACAGCTCTTAGTTCTCAATGAAAGCTTAATAGAAATTACACTTTCCCACAAGAAAGATAATGTCTTTTACAAACTATAGAATAGAACCATTGGCAAGTATGACATAAAGGGCTCACTTGAGTATGTACTGTATCTCCTATGGATTTGATTTACTCAGCCTTGTGATTCTCCATTAATGTAGCTACTCTTATAAAGGAAAGAGGTGCACTAATATCGATGATATAAAAAGTCCAGGCAAAGGAAGCATAGCAAGTGTGTCAGCAGTAAACCAACTGTGAAGCACTGAAGCTGGAGTCCAAGCTGGGATAACTAATAACCCACTACCTTTAAATACAGATGCCTGTAACTGTGCCAGCAATCTGTGAAGTTGCACAGCTAGAACTGTACTGCCTTAGATGCAACTTTCTGATATGAATTCTCATTTGCAGTGTTTAGCCTTTATCCTCACACTTTTCATTTGGAGACAAGTCAAGCGGAAACCATTTGAACCATTTGAAGTACTCCCAATAAAAGCTACCATTGCTAGCATTAATCTCCAAACTTTTTTTTTTTTAAATCATTTTCTAAAGAATATTACTATGATAAAAGGGTTCAGGTTCCTCATCAGCTTTAGATGGTATGGATTACCATAAATCTTAAGTGAATTGTATTGCTGTGATGCTTGTTTAACAACTCTTCTTATTGTCAACCAGTGTAAAATGTCCTTCAAATACAAAGCACTATCTAAGAATGCTGCACATGTGCAATTCTGTGCTCTTGGAAGCTGTCAATTTAACACTAACATACTGGCAACGATAACAGAAATTAGAGAAGAAAAATATCCGTTCAGTGACAAATTCTCTTGATCTCAGTAAAGAAAATTTCCTGTCAGATAAATGCTATAGAAAACAGAAGATTTGGTCCACTGTTTTAAAGATTACTTATTTGAAAAAAGGGAAATAAAGCAATTTCCTAATACCAGGGTTTGATATTTTCAAAGCAGATAAAGCTATACTTATTCTATAAAAGAAGATGCACAGACAAGTCCCCCTGCCCAAACTTAAAAAAAAACTATTTGACTAAAGAAAGATCCTCTATGAAAACTTAATAGAATATTTTTATAAATGAATATTATAAACATTCAAACTGTGTAATACTATGAATTAGTAACTGACATATTAGCAGAAAAAAAATATTAGGCTGGATCAAGAGTTTTCTGACTTTACTAATAAGTAACTTCTCCTTTAAGTTCAAAACTTTGCAGAGTCTTTTCCAAAAATAGTCATGATTTATTCTTCTAGAGTAGCTGTGCAATTTGGGAATAAAATTGATGAAAATTAACTTTTAGAGATTTCTGGGATTTTCTCCAGATACTGAACAGGTATTCAAAAGTTTTATACTGGGGGTGAACATGAATTTACTCTGCCTCTAATTGTAAAGAGTCATTTAGAGTAAGGAACACACCAACATTCAATTTTGTTCACCTACAAAAAGACAGATTCTTCACAGCTCTTGGTGCTACTGGTCAACAACAGGAGCAGTGGTGGCAGCTACGACATCCCCAACCATATGGCAAAACTCAGCTCATGTCCATGAAGGGCCGTTATTCTATACAGTCATAGGATCATAAAGAGACAGAAAGCTCCTGTGACTAATTTTTCTTTTTTTTTTCTTAAAGACTAAATATTGCTTCAACAGATGACAGAAAATATGGCAGAGTTTTCATTTACTGTTTGCGGTTCTGCTGGCTGCGAATGTGATCTGAATTGGTAGATTTGCAAGATGGATGACAAGCAGTTTTCCTGAGTTGACAGTGGTTGTACAAAGGAATTGATCTGTTAAAGCATAAAGTTAAATTACTGGAAGATCTGTGGATATTTCTTCCCACTTTTATGTAATAATCTTTCTAGTTTTCCTCATGCCAATCTACCCACACTACATCAAGAACAATAAAGGTTTTGCCCCTACACGTCTTTCAATTTGCAAATCTTGAAAAATATCACATTTTGTTAGGCAGAGAAACCATAAGGTGAAATGCCCTCTTTTCTCTGAATTTATAAGCTTTCAATACAATAGACACCATAAAGCTTTAAGATTTTGACTCTATCTCAAAAATCTTATAAAGAGAACATATTCTGCTTGTTCATTACAAATCTCTAAGCACAGGAACAAATGATGTACATCACATATAAAGAATGGCGGATGTATGGCTCTTCAGGAGATATAGATGCACATGTTTAGCAAACTTCTGAATGGAAAATTTTAGGAATTACTGTGTGTAATTCAAGAGTGTCTTATTGAGAAATGCAAAGCCTTCAAGCAGATGTACAAGTATTGGTTGCTACCATAAGAAAACTATATGTGATACCACACAGTTTTTACAAAGCCCCTTTAGCAGGTTAATATGTCAAAGTAATGTATAACATAATTTAAAACAATTACACCCCCTTGAAGCGTACCAAGAAAAAAAATATTGTACTAAAGGGATTTTATTTTTGCTGAGTATTGAATTTTCCAACTCTTCAGTGAAAATCTTTGATGCAGAATTATAGGTTCAAAAATAATACAGTCCTTGACATCAGGAAGTGTCTTTAGAAATTACAGGTGGTCCTTATTTTCTATTTTGCATATACCAAGCACACACAACTGTATTATCTGGGTTCTTTTCAGTCCCATTTACAGATAGAAGAGAATTATAGACTAAGTCCAGTATCACACAGACCCATGGCACTTAGTATCAAACTCAGGACCTTGTATTCAAAAGCAGCAGCCCTTGATAATCAAGTGCCTGATTCTCACAAGGGCCCTTGTGTTCAGTTCAAATCAGCTCCATTTACTGGTCTGAATCCTGCAAATAACCAATGGCAAACCCGTGTTTTGGCACAGAGCTGTAGATACTGGCTGAAGGCTTCATGTTTAGAGTGCAAATACAAAGGTATCCAAAACTATGTTAAGGGTGGTTGTGTCTTCTAGACAAAATGGACAGTGCTGTGTGGTAAGTACTACTGATTATGTTATATGCCTGCAGTGGCTTATTCTCATATGAATAACTTAAAGAATAATAGACAGAGTGTGAACCACAGGAGTCCCAAGAAAACTTTGAAGGCAAGAGGGTATAATAAATTAAGAGTTTCATACTTAGATGCCTTCTGCTTCAAGTCTTCTAAAGTGCATATTCAAAATATTTGAAACTGCATCCTCACAATATGCTGTAGTTTACACCATAACTTAAAATGCTATTCAAATCCATGTCAACATATTTACTAAAGTCTTGCTAGCAAAAAATATTCTGTGTATCTAATACTGTTAATTGTGCTTACCTGATGCTTTCCCCCCTGTCATCCCCCCTGAACTGCTAAGCTAGCCCAGCCTTGGGGGACCTGCAGGGATAAGAAGCTTCAGAAACCAGGTGAGATATTCGCAGAGGCTCAGTTTACAGGTGTTTATTCCCTGGGGAGAAGGAGGAAAAAGAGGACGGACAATGGCTGTGGGGTTTTTTTTATCTAGGGTCTGGAAAGTCTGGGTTATCTGGCTCTGGGCCAATGGGGTACAAAGAGGAAGTAAGGATCGTTCTAACAGTCACAGGTATAGGGGTCTTTTAGGAGGGTGATACCATTCCACAGGGAAATGCAGCACTTACCATACTATTTGCCATTATATTTTAATAAATAAATAATGTGAAAAAATATTTCTAATGGTATCTGGTTTTAAATTAGCTCTGTAGCACTGAATGTGTTAGCAAGTAAATTCAATTCCATTATAATGAATAGAAAGGTGTGAATACTGATCTAACAGCATTTGAAACTATTTTAAATTTTTTATTATTTCTAGAATTGTCAATGTAATCTGAAATGCTTTTCTAGTTTCTAATGCAATGATATGTTTTTCATCACTACTGTAGCAAAGAAAAGAATTCCAGAGGTGGAATTTCCTTTACTGCTTGTCATGATATCCATGCAATGGCATTTCCAAAGCCAACACAACAAGCAGAACTCAAAATAATTTATTACATCTTCAATGTATTAGTTTTCACTTTAGTTTGGGTTTTTTTCCTCCCCAGAATCAACACCTACTCAATGAGTAGTTTGAGCTTTGCTTACTGTTTATATTAAATATACAGACTTTTCTAATGTTCTTGAAGAACTTGGTGGAAGTCACAGCTAGAATAAGAGAAAAAGACGTAATTGTCATTCCTGAAAATAGAGGTAGAAAGAGCCAGGAAAGAAGGGCCAGTATAACCAGAGTTTAGAGATAAACAATGCAAGGGCCAGTATAACCAGAGTTTAGAGATAAACAATACAAGCTGAGTGAAGAGCTTGTTTTATTGTATACTTGCTATACAAAATAAGGGAGCAAAGGGAGAATTCTGACTGAACGGGCAATGTGTAGCCTGCTTTTTAAGCTGTTTTTTTATGTCACTTATGAAGAAACTCAAAACAACCTGACTCACTGTAAAGACTAGGATTTCAAATGAAAGGCTTTCCTATGTTAAATATTATGGAGCTAGTTATGTAGTAAAGAATTTTGGCCTATCTACATCTAAATAGTTATTGGAAGAGTTAAATGGGCTCTTTCAGTTCATTAACAGATACAGGTATTGCTAACTACCCGAAGAGTAATAAATGGAAATATCTATATAAAGGTTTTTACTGTATTGTACGCATTTGTTTTACAATCTCCTTGAAGTATTTGATAAACTCATGACTTCCTCAAAAAAAAAAAAAAAAGAAAATCTGATAAAAATCATAAGTTCTAATAACACAAATCATGAATTTTTTTTCTCTTTACTTACTAAGCAAAGCAATATTTTGAAATGTAATATCGAAATACATTCTGGCAAAAAACCAGCACAGATATTTTAAGAACCAAACAAATTTTTGAATTAAAATATGGAAGAAGGATATTTCACCACTCCAAATTTTAGATACTTTAAACTGATGTTTTATAAGGCTCCAGAAATAAATGTTTTTCATGAATTTAAGGCATTATAATTATTGTTCCTATCCAGCAAGGTGCTGGAGGCTCATTCTGTTTCCAAAACTAATGCAGCTGGTAGGCAAAATCAGTCTGTCTGCCTAAGTGTGTACGTAATGATCATAGAAACGCAGAAGGGTGCTCTTTAAAGGTATTAGGGAAAGAACATTTTAAAATAAGTGCCTGAAGTTTCCTTAATAAATTATTGTGAATCCTGAATCTGAATATATTGTATTCACATAGACAAAAACTGGAATCTCCCTTTTCGAAAAATTTCAAGTATTGAAAAATCTATACCCAGAACAAAGCAAATCTGTGCAGTATGAATTTCTCTAGTTGCTGGTCAAACACATTAGTGTTTGGAGTCCTTTCTCTAGTTAGAACAACAACAATTCCAGGTATGTGACGCCTTAACTTTAATAAAAGAAAACCACTATCAAGCAGCAAGGAATAAGCTCTCACAAGACAAAGATCAGGTTAGGTTTCCTCCTATTTCAAAGAACTATAATTTTACAACTGAACTCCATGGAGGAGAAGAAAATCAACATGGACACAGGGATTTTCCTTTCATTGTTTCAATGCAGGACAAAGGAAGAGTAGTTGGGAAAGTGGTCTGTGTGTTATATATAACCTGAATAGAAGTCTTGAGCAAAGAGCCCTGTCAGTCTGGCTTCCTCCAGGGGCATGACATTCATTTACACAGAAGTTAACTCCTGAGACTGCATAATGTGCTAAAATGAATAAATTTATTCCCTGCCAGTGGAAGATTTTACTGTACTATTATTATCAACTAATCTTCCTCATTCATTTTACAGGTTGAAAAGACAAGTAAAAAGTGGATTTTTACAGTAAATGAAATATTTCACTGAGAAGTATTTTGACAATGCATTAACATATATATTTATTTACGTAAGCCAAACTTGTAAGAAACTTAACTAATTGCTTTTATGTCATCGCCAACATAACAGCTGAGGTGCCTACACAGCATGGATCTTTAACAGAAAAAAAAATACCATCCCTAAAGATTGTACAAATCTATGAAGCTGTTTCTGAAAATATTTTAGAAAAAAAAAGGATCTTGTTCCGACAGTTTTCCCCTGTCTGAGGGATACATGATCTGAAAACCTACAGCTGACTCAAACAGAATTCATGATTGCATATGCTCAATTTTTTGAAATGTTGAGTAAGAATGTATGAAATATACTTTTAAGCATCAGATGAAGAGTTGTTTTATTTTTGCCTTATTTTTGCAGTTTCTCTCAAACAATGTAAGAGGTCAACTCAATGCAAGAAAAATAATCATCTGAGAAAAATTCCTCAGGTGGCATGCCACTTCTTAGCACCTGATAGATTTCTACTGGAATTATTTATCTCCTAAAATAATCAATACTTGCAATCACAGAATTATTTAGGATGGAATAGACATTTAAGATCATTAAGTCCAACAGTAAATCTGACACTAAAGTCCACCATAAACCGTGGAGCCTAAGTCACTTACTGTGATCACCGAGTGCCTCTTCTAGACATCTTTTAAATACCTCCAGGGATGTTGACTCAACCACTGCCACTGGGCAGCTTTTGTTCAAATACTGGATGACCCTTTCAGTGAAGAAATTTTTCCTAAAATCTAAAGCTCCTATAGTGCAACTTGAGGCCGTTTCCTTTTGTCCTATTGTTTGTTATTTACAGATACTGATGCATACCTTCTTTAACAAAGAAAAAGGCTAACAGTGCTATTTTATGGAGCCTTTCAGCTGGAACCAGTGTCTGTGCTTTAATATCAGAATAAGTCTTCAGCTCTAAACTAACAAATAAAGAGGACGTGTGGATAATTAGGTTTGTCTTAATTGTGCTTCCTACATAATCTAAGTACACCTTGTTTTTCTGCATAAGATGAACTGTACTTCAGCAGATTAGAATTCCCATTGATTTAAGTGGGAAGGGGGGAAAGAAAAATCTATACTTTGCAAAAGCTGCAGCACTCTGTTTACCAATAATGATTTTGTTCTTAGTTTAGGAGACAAAATGTCTATTTGTCTACTGAGAAAATTCTATAAGACAACAATATCCACTTTTCACCAAAATATTAATTAGGCTTTTAGTGTCTAACTGTAGTCCCACAACATAATCAATAGATTATTTCCCAATGCTTCAACATATGCTTCAAGCATATAATTGTATATCAAGACCTACAGCTCTCTAAAGACTTGCTTATATTTCTTTGAGATTAAACTCACCCATATCATGACAGATCCAGTGGCCATGGGGAACCAGAACATTTCTCCCATATTTTAAAAAAGCCCAAATTCTCTCTCTACAAACGTGCCTTCTTTTTTTTTTTTTTTTTTTTTTTTTTTTTTTCAGACTGGGAGAAGGTCTTCAGTTTAATACTGTGTCTACTCACAAAATATGCCTTTTTTTCATGGTCTACTTCTTCTAGCCAAGATGAACATGAATGCAAAAGTCTGGTTCCATTTCCAAGCTGCACAAGATATCACTACCATTAACTCCTTTTCACTCTGCATTACAGTGCCTGTATTGGTGTAAACTGCCTTCATAGAAGTGTATGAAAGAGTCTCTATGATTACTGTGGTTTTAAGCTTTTCACTTTCCATTTTTTATTTTCTTTCCTTATGCTCTACAATTCACTATTGTATATTTATTGGTCTGGTAACAGCCTTGATGATACACAACTAATAGACAGTCAATATATATAATTTTTTTTCTATGTATTGCTTTTCATTTCAAAATTAGTCCTTAAGTTGAAAATTTACTGAAAAATGCAATTCAATTATTAAAATGCAATTATTCCTATGGCATAAAATCGTGAATATAACTAACATACTCCCCCCATTTGGGAAAAAATTAAAATTAAGTTCTGCAAGCCTCTAAGACCTTGAGGTGTGATATTTACAGCATTATGAAGTTAAGTTTCTGTAGTATGCTTGTTATTTTCTGGTTATTAATATTGGAAATTTTCTTCTGAATTTTAGACTCCTCTCTTTCACTCTCTGAAATTTTCTGTTTTCATTCTGTGCTTCTGTTGTTTAAGTACATATTTGTGCTTTGCTTCCTAATGCTTTCCAATTAGCAAAGCATTTGCTGAGCTTTCACAGTCAGTACTCTGTGATGGCAGAACCGGCTTCTGAAGATTTAGAAAGCTGAGACTACCAGTATTCAAATAACTCATTAGAAAGGGTAAAATATTTAATCACCAGCTAGCTTAAAATTTTTAATATGTATTGAAAACAATTTTGTTGCAACTGACAAGGGGCCACTAAGCTAAACTTAATTCCATTAAAACCAGCCACTATCATCATATAACAGGAATGTCTTGCACAGCTAAGTTGATAGAACCCTTTGAAGAAAATGCTGAGAGAGTGACGTGGATGGTATGCATTTTTCAAGAAGCATTTGATAAGGCTACATGTCAAAGATAATTGGTTATTGTAAGGAAACCTTACACAGAATAGAAGATATTTTAGAGAACTGAAAAGTGCATAGTTCCATGAAGACACAAACATTTTTGTCTTGATAACTGTAAACTATAAGACAAACATAAGTCTGTCAGTAGCATAGACACCACACTGGACATATGAGAACACAAAAGCCTCAATTCATGCAATTTAGTACAGTGAAATTCTGTTACATTGAAAAATATGAGTGTATATATTTATATCCAAAAATTTTAGTCAAGAAATGCATCCTATTCTGGACCATTACTGTGAATAGGAAGGAATCAATCTTTTCAACTTTATGCCAGTGCTTCTATGAAAAATAGTGTACATGGAGGTATTAATAATGAAGTTATGTCTCCTTTTTTTGTTTTTAATAAAAGGTCACTTATCTGCTGATATTTTTATTTGCTTTATTTGTTTGCTTTTCCCCTTTTGAAGTAGATAAGATAATTAGGCAGCTAGAACTGAGATGCATTTGATTTTAGAATAATCACTATAGAAAATCAGAGAAGTTTTCAGATGCCTTTGAGTAAACTGTATAAAGCGTTTTGAAAACATACCAGGGTGACAGTTCCTGAAGTGCAGTAAGAGAGATTAGATGCTTCACATGTTCTCTGAGCTATGAGTTATGATATTCAGAGCAGGTCTATCTGCTTTCAAATCAAGTACTCCTAATATCTGAAGATCTAGCACTGGTTGGCTCATATATTTCATATTCTCAGCATACACTTCCTCAAAAGCTGATGAGTCTATCATTCTTTCAGAGCAAATATATGCAAACATGAAGGGTCAGTTCAGTATTCAGAAATTGTCATCAATATTTGGTAATTATTACACTGCTGTTTAGGAATGATAAGTAATAAAAATGTAATTTATTCATAAGCATTAGAAAACCTAAACACAGCCTTTCTGCTTTTGATGAATATTGAAAAGTTAATAGTTATTCTTCACTTACACTCATATGACTAGTTTGTATATCTAACCTCTGAAATTGTTTCATAATAAGCTCTCAATAATGACAGACTCCACTGATTTACTGTCTAGAATATCCATTGACTGACTGAACCCATGATGATGAAGCAATTGTATTCCCAGCAGCATCTATGCTTATACAGCATATGCAGTAATACATCTTTGGTTTGATTTTATTCAAAACCTTATTCTGGATTCTCTTGCCTACTTTCCATATGTCTATTTTTACAAGAAATCTAGAAGCATTAACTCTATATGCTTAGTTTATCTTCTGATCCCATTAATCAGCCTTTGACTAGATGCTAGCAATCTTTCTTGGATACACTTGGTTTATGTCTGTCATAGACATCATCTTTACTTGGGGTTGTTTAAAGAATATTTTACAATGATATTATTTTAAAGCTATGCCCTGGTTATTCTGTAGTTGAATGCTGATAAGGTTGGAATGACACATGACTAATCTCCAGATTAAAAGTCATTTACTAACCATTATATTCCAGGGATCTTCTACTTCAATTTTTGCACCAATATAGTATAAAAATTCTAAAGAGTAGACCAACAAGGACATATTTAAACAGCAGGGAGAGCATGAAAAGAATGAAAGCTTCATCTTATGCTTATAAGTTTACTTCATACAGTCTTGATAGCTTTGACAGCTTTTACTGTTCTATCAAGTTTCTGCCATATGACTGTTTTTGAAGCATTTGAAGCATCTGCTTTTTAGCAAAATATGCTAAAAAGCATTGGAAAGCCTCCTCCATGTTCAAGCTTCCCACTCTTATAGATAACTCCTATTTTTTCATGGCTAGAATGAGCTTTTTTTCTGTTTGTTTCCATGGACCTTTTTACATTAACACCTCAATTTATAAAGGAACCAATGGAAAATGTCCACCTGAAGAAAATCAGCTTCGCAGATTAGGAAAAAAATGAAAGCTACTGAGGGTGTGGAGAAGCAAAACTTTTTCTATTACAGACTTCAAACATACTGTATAACAGCTTAAAAAACCCTGTCTGGTGGTGGCAACCATAACTAAAAGGCCATATAAAGATACTCCTCAAAAAACCACAAGACAGTATGGTTTGTTAGTTTATCATCTTAACTACTCACCTCACCTACTTTGGCAAAGTTCAGAAGTTTCAGTAAGATGCAAGTTAACCCAATATGAACAGGAGAAATTATAGTCTAGATAAATGAACCTTGTTATGATATGGCAGCCCTTACCATCCTGACCTTGTATCTTCAGCATGAAGTTTAACATTTGCTTAGACCCAAAAACATTTAAATTCCAGTACTTCAGTATTTAATTACAATCCCAGCTGGAGTCAGTACATCCACAGTGGGATGCAATAACATATAGGACATATCCATCATAAACTGTTGCTCAGTGATTCCATATGACAGACTCAAAACAAAAGTGTTCTCATACAAAAACATTATATTCAAAGCAATAGTTTACTAGATGTATTAATAGAATTAATTTATGATAATTTGATCTAATTCAATCATTTTAGGTGCTTGGCTTTATAAAACAGCACAAAATTGATTTTGCTGGCTTTCCTGATTTCAATAAGGAAACAAGATTTTCAGAATGTTTGTGAATGAGTCAGAATACATCTGATATTAATACAAGTACACCTGCAAACATAAACACACAAAAATATCAAAACCTTCCTTGTGATCTCATTTATATTATCTAAGTAATTAATCAGTCAGACAAGGCATGCATGAAAAGAACTTCTATTATAATCACTGGCAGTAGCACAGTGACAGAAACATCACATTCAGGAAAACAGGATGAACACAACTATCATAACTTGTGCAGTGAAGTGAAAGAGATAAATCCAACACAAAAATATACTCATGTCCCTAAGAATTAAACTAAAACAATACTTGTAGTGGAAGAGAGTACCTCAGCTTTAGATCTTAAACCATTCTAGTTTCCAGAGATTTCTGTCTAATAATAGCCTTACATATTTTTGCCACTCTAAATTGCTGTTAGAGAGCAACAGTCATTTTCCTTATACCTGAGATCAGGAGAGTATTAACATTCAATGGATTTTTTTCTTCTTTTTTTTAACTCACATCTTACCTTTCCATTCAGAAAGTTTTGTAGAGTGCCATGAGTATTTTGGTTATTGCAGTTATCAAGAATATTCATCTCTTAGAGAGTTTCAGTTCTTTACACCTTACATTGAATATTTCCTTAAAATGGAAGCTGAAAATATTCCCTCTCTCTACAGCAATTGGAGAGAGACAGAGATAAATCTCTCTCAGAGACAGTAAAAGCAGGTATTTCCTTTGCCTCCTTAAGTAATACTCTGAAAGTTACCTGCAATAAATATTGGCTAATCTCTATCTTCCCCTCATTGTGTAAATAGGATTATCAAATTCTTATTCAAATAATAATAATAATTTAAAAATTATCTGTTGAGTAAAGTCATTTACAGACAGCAATCAAACCCATTCAATTTCATACTCAAAACAGTTTCATACTCAACCAGAGTTTCATGCTCACAGATTCCCGGATTATGATATAATGGCTGAAAGCCATCCACATATGTGAAATAATATTCAGCACTACCCTGATGAAAACATTGGCAACCTCTAAAACTCTCACAGAAATAAAAGAAATCATGCTGGATATCTAACCTTTGAACTATATATAGCTCTGTAGAATGATATGAGCCTGTGAATTACAGTAACAAATCCTGTTGGCTGTTTTTCATAATAGATGGTGAAAAAAGAGGTTATTGTCATGATAACATCTGTGATTCGGAATAGATTTCCACAGCAAAATGTATTACAAGTGGGCACCAGAGGACAGTCAAAGTCTTCACTCATTTATAGATATTAAATTTTTTTAACTTATGTACTGGGGCTGCCTTAATGCTCTTCTCTAGTTATCATCCTGGATCACGACGGGGGGAACTTCCTGGGTCATGGGCCACACCTGAAGGTTTTTGCCCTAGATGTCCATGGACATACACACATCCATATGTACTTCCAAGAGAGAATGAGCACTCCACCCCCTTGCAGCAAGATGTATTACTGATTAAAGAATGGTGATATAGTCAATTTCTAACAAAGCTGCTGCAACTATCTCACTTCTAAATTATTCTGAAACAAAGGAGGAGAACACTGCTGAAGTACAAAATTACACAGTACTTAATTTCTTGTTATTCAGTCTTGTTAGCTAGTTGGTTTAGAGTGGCATTGAATTTGAATTCAGCTGAGTGTCCTGGACCCATTGAAACTGTACAGAGAGCACTTTGAAAGGGAAAAAATTGACCTCTCTTTTCAAGGGTACAGCGAGGTAAGCAAAGAATCAAGTTCAGACTTTTCCTCCTACATAATTTCTACTAATTCCAGATTGGTATGTTTTTGAAAGTGTATTGATCCAGATTTAAAGAATAGACTAACAACAAAAATGATATTGTTTCTTAGCTGTTCCTCTCTTTGTTTTGTAAACAATGCAGTGTTCTGCAGTTTACAAATTAATAACTGCCCCTCAGTTAGACTCTTCTCAGAAGATCAACTGACAGTAAAGGAGGCACAAATTGAAATAGAGGAAACTGATAAAACATTGGATTAATTCCCCAGAGAGTTTGTGCAGTCCCCATTCTTGGTGACAAAACCCAACTGACATGGACAGTGTCGTGTCCATGACTTTCAGCTGGTGGGCTCTGACTGGAAAATCTCTAGGGATGTCTTCCAAAGTCAGCTATTTCTGTTATTCTATGAAATAATTCCACCTTAAGACATCTGCTGAACATGCACTTTCAGCATAAAAGCTCAAATCATGACTGCATTCCCAGAAGAAAACTGAGCAGCTAGGAGCTCAAAGACACCTTTGACACTGGAGGTCAGTACAGTATTTCTTGCCTGATAATCTTAGACTTTACTCTAGGCCAAAGCTGGTGTTACCATTGCATTCCTAGGGCAAATGCTGGCATAAAAAATCCCATTTAGACAATCTCTTTAAATAAACATAGTAATAATATAGCAATCTGATATTGAGTGTCTATTTTCTCCTTAAGATGGTCATCAACTGAAGATTCAGTTTCCCTCTTCTCTTGCCTGATCTGTTGCTGACTGAATGTCACTTGGAGTGAGGTAAATGGCCAGTTTTTCAAAGAGCCCAGCTTGGTACAAAGGGTTCAGGGGCCACTTAATCATCAGAAAGCTGTTTTGGTACTGATTTATTATTGAATTTATAGAATACTAAACTAATAGTGAATAAGATGTTTTTCCATCAGAATATTTTTCTGATGCTGCACCACACCGTTTACCTCTGCAGATGCAGTTTGTGGTTTTTTCTAGCCGACCTGAGAATGATTAGACACACTGAAGGGGAAGGAAACTACCCCAGAATTCAACTCCTTCCTAATTTCAGGCAACCAATACTGCCTCACTGATTCAAACCAAGAGCAGATTCCTTCACCATACTTGATAAGCTGTGTTGTAAGAGAAATCAGAAGCAGAGCTTCTTTCAGATCCATCTCTCCCTTGCCCATTAGCTCAGTTTACAGTGCCAATCACTTTCCTGACCATGTATAGCTCACAAGAGCTCACGAGAGCGTGAGATGTGAGGAAAATTTCCTTTCCTTACATCTTGAATGGCCATAAAAGTCAGGATATATATTTTTCATTAATCATTTAATATTGATTGGTAAGTTAGACTGTCCAAACCACAAAAAAAAAAATACTTTTCCTCATATATGGAAGTCATTGGCTATCTAAATGCATAAACGCGCTTGGATACATTAAAGCACTTATTTAAAACACTTGTCATTTCATTTGCTGAGAAATTTGGCAAAACTTGTCTCAATTTTTGTGCTAAAACAGCTTCTTCCTTGACTTCAGAAACAACTATTCTGTAAAAATAAAAACTATTAATAAAATTTGAAGAGGTAATAAAGTTTTAAGTATTTCTTGCTTCCCCTTCTATTTTAAATTATTTCAAGGATAAAGTCCTATAACCAGGAAGCATAGAAGTCCCAAGAGTGGAACCCAAAAGGCTCGAGAAATGCCAGACAGGAAGCCACCCATGGCATTGGTTTTGAACAAGGCACAAGAATGCATCTGAATGTGCAAGAATGAGAAGAAAAACCTAGTGAGGATTGGACACTTCTAATATACTTTGTCATACAGCAATATTTAAATAATATATCTGGACATGAAAATGAATGTGTTACAGGGACCTGATTTTATTTACATTTATATGTGGCATTTAGGGACATGGTTTAGAGGGAGACCTGTCTGTTTTAGGTCTACAGTTGGCCTCAATGAACTTAAAGGTCATTTCCAACCTAAATGATTCTGATTCTCTTTCTGTCTGTGTTCATAGCAGTGATAAAAATTAAGAGGATGAAGCTCACATTGGAATTTTGTGCACTTATAACAATTGCTGTGACTACATGCAGAGTGTCCTTGATGAAAAAGGTACTACTGGGGAAAGAAGGGCCACCTCAGAAGACGGAGGCATTCCCTAGAGGGATAGAAATAATTGTGGAAGATAAAAGACCTTTTTAGTTGGCTTTTTCTTTGTGTGGTGTTTTGCATAGAGCACATCAGATGTAGGAAAATAGTAAAAATCAAAGCCTTTCTTTATCCAATCTATTTAGCATTTAATCATTTCTGCTTTAGGTGAAGTGTCATCTACTGTGCCTTCTGCATGGTAGACATGAAGAGCAACTACTGGGGCTGTCCTCTGCCAGCTTAGATCACTTTCTAAGAGGAAAAGGGTTTGCCTTCAGTTCTTTTCCACATTCTCACACATATTTATCTATATTTTTAAACCTAGGGACAATGGAGGAATACACACTGTGCAGAAAAAGCAAAAGCATCTAGAGATGCTTAATGCAAGGCACACTTAGCTGGGGCACAACTTGAGAGAAGGGAAAAGGACAGCATTTGGCCAAAACAGGTATTGTGCTATGATAAAGCCTTTAGTATTTACAGTTACCAGCAGAACTGTTGATAAAAATCAAGTCAAAGAGTCCTTAAAAAGCTGACACCATTTTGTTCCCATTCCATTTGATCCAGCTGCAGCTGGGTGAATACTGCATTGAATGAGTTGTTGAGGTGTTACCAAGACTTCTCCTGTTTAAGTCAGAGAGGTATTCCCTATCTCAAAAGGACAATCCGTGAATATAGCAAAGCTCATGGTAGCACATGATAGAAGACTGCCTTTGTTGTTTATTACCCCATCTTGCTATTAGTTGGCTAGATTCAACCTGTTTGGACACTTGAAGAAATCCTCAGATAAGCTGTATCAAAGGCAGTTTTTCTTCCTGAAGTGCTGCCATGCACAGCTTTATTAATGCCAGCCAGAATTTCTTCATGACACTCTTGCCTTATATCTGTTGTGAAGCGAATCTGATGGAACATACCTGGTAGCTGGTGCACTAATGCCAACACATCAATTCCTATGGATAGCTGCTAGTTTCTAAGTAAATGGCTCATTTTTACATAGGGTGTTTTTAGCAATCTGGATTGTTCCTCTACTTCTCTTCTGTTGCATTAGCAATGAGCAAAGGCATCTGACTTTGAGAAAATGCCCAAACTATTTTCTCTATTTCTATATAGAATCTATTTTAAATATTTATGTTCCTTCTAGTCTCATACTAAACTAAACTGTATCAGCTTAAAAGGGTTCCCTTACTGTTCAAAGCAGCCACAAATGAGAAAGAACAGGAACACATGGCAGGTACTGGTAAGGATATAGTTATGATTAATTCATTGGTTGGATAATTTTGTCTGGTGATGGAGTTATGATTAAATAGCCATATTAATTATTTGTTTAAGAATTTGGTTAAAATATAGGTCATGGTTTCCAGATGTCTGAGGAAAATGCTTTCCATTAATCTATACAGAACAAAATAAAGACTGCAAGAGTCATCAGCTTCCAGTCTGTTCTAAAGCACAATTTCTGTCTTGCCTTTTATTTCTGTTGAGACAGCTCACGGCTTAAAATAACACAGGTGCCTTGGGATGCTTTATTCCCATTTACCCTCATAGGTGTCCAAGGCCTTTTGGAAGTTTGAAGGAATTGTGATATGAAAGTATCTGAGTAATGTAGGAGCACCCCTGCTACTTTCAGGGGTCTGCAACTGCAGCTGCTGGCTACCTGCCTGCCAGGCTGTGTTTTCATTCCACTCACTCTTCAGCTACCAGCCAGCTCTCCCTGCCTACCCCTCACAGCACTTGTTGCTCAGCCATCTCCATCTTTTTGTTTGCCTCAATGCCACCATTGCATCCACTAAACAGCTTGTTTTTTTTTTTTTCCCAAGTTTTCCTTTCCTACTGCCCTTCTTAATATCTAGCTTCATGCACAATTCAGAACAATTTTGAAAGTGATGTCGAACTCTTTTCTCTAATATGCAGAGCAGAGTTGGATTATATGAAGTCTAGTAGGAGTTTCTGGTTTAATTCACTGGCTTTAGATTCAGAGCAGAATTAGGCCATTCGATGCTAAATTCTCAGGATGTGTTTGAATAAAAATAGTACAAATACTGTGGCATTCAAACTCTTCATCCATAATATATTCATCTTGAAGTGCACAGCTGCCATGCCTATATTTATGTAACTGTTATCTGTAGAAATAGTTAAGTATTCAGTTCAACTTTGAAAAAAATATTTAGAGAAGTTAAGGAAGGCTAAGTGGTGAGCACAAGCAAAAGGGATAGTCATTAGACATATATGTCTTCAGAAGGCAGCAAATGACTAACATTTTCATCTGAATCACTAAATATACATAACAGAGATAGAAAATGTACACAGAGGAGCAATATTGTTTAGACGTTTGGAGAAGTGAGGAACCTAAGCAGCGCAACTTTTCTGCTAATAAGCAGACAGCTTAAGGGGGCAATGATAAGCATTCACTTTTCACAGTCAAAACACTTGAGGCAATCCATAAAATACTCAAACACAAGGCTTAAACCAAAGACAATGTAATTAATTTATATAACCTATTTCCATAACATTTTTGAAATCAATAGTGTAAACATGTTAAAAAACAAGACCAGATAAAACCATGAACAACTGAGACATCAGAAGCTTTAAACACAGTATGACCTCCAGCTTGCGAGGACCAAACACAACAGAAGCTGGGTATGGATCAGACAGGAAGGTGGCAGCATTCCCTACAAACCCCATCTCCTGTATTGTTTTTCACTATCAGCTACTGAGAGCTTTTGTCTCTCCCATTTTGGCAGCTGTCTTTCACTTGCCCTACACTGTTCCCAGCCTTCACAAATAAAAATGCTGCAAGTGACCTGGTCTATGTATACAGTAGGTGCTGAGGGCTACAGGAATGTCTCAGCCCTCCTGCTCTACACAGCTGGTACAGCTATGCAGAACGTCCTTACACCCGCCCCTACGTTTTCTAGATTTCTTCTTCCTTCCTTTCTAAACTTAACTGTGCAAAGTCTTTGGTGCAGCAATACAAACACAGTCATATTAATCACCAATATTTTGTATAGTTTATATAATATAGTTTATTCTGTTGCATCTCTGGCAGGCTCTTGGCAGTATAGCAACAAACATCCCAGTAATAAATGAGCTTTTGAGCGCACCAAGCTTTACTATTCAGCAGCTGGCATGTGGTCCCTGATCAAAACTTAATGTATACGACCCTTGCATAGGCAACACACCAACCAGCATTAACAGCAGCAACACTAATAAAAATATAAGGCATTGCTCTGACCTCAGTTTAAGAACACAGGTCAACTATCTTCCTAACTATACCAAAATCTATTACTTCAGGGGCTCTTTTCCTAAGCTACACTAAGACACTACTGAATTGCAGTGAGTTAGGTAAGTAGGAGCACAATGCCCATTAAGCCTCCATAAACAATTAACTTTAGCAGCTGAGCTCTACAACAAAACAACCTGTCTGCTGCCATGGGATGTTGTTTCACTTCATGTAGGTCACTGGTGAGGTAATAGACAGTTTTACCCAGCAACAGCAGAAAAGTAGCAAAATACCAGCACAACACATCCTTTGATAGGTTTAATAAAAATATAGATCAAGTTTATAGCAGAAGAAATTGAAAAAAAAGCAATTACCTCACTTAAATGTATTTCAAATGTTTGTAAAAAATGCAGAATTTTACTGCTAAAAATACCCCAACAAAACATACATTCAATGTAAAAAAAATGCCTTAAACTTACCTCTTAGTTTACACTGATTTAATATATTTTTTCTTCTACTTTTCAACTTTCCTTGCATCTTGGGAATATAGTGGTTTTCTCCACCCGTTTCCTTCCTCTCACCTCCTCCCCCTCCAATCTGGCCTCCTTTCCTTCCTTGGAGGTTTTTAAGCTTTAATTTGAGAGTGTAAAGCTGAAAAATATTTGATACAATTTTTTTTTTTAATTAGAGAATTGAGCTCCTCACCATGGTTGAAGCATTTCTGGGAACAGCACCAAAAAGCTGGAAGCTACTGCACTGAGTAGCCACAGCTTATCTCTTAAAATTATCACTCATTTATTTTTCCCAGACAACTAATGTTTCAGCATTTTACTTACAGACATGACTGCAGTTTAGGAAACTAGAAATGAGTCTGAGTCTCTTTGTTCAATTTTGGAACGTGAAAACTAGATTCCCAAATTCCAGCGTGGGCCCATCTCCAGCTGGAACAGGAACAAGACTCACCAAGTGGGATTTGACAATGTATGAGCTGAGGCTTAAGTTAGTCACATTTTAAATGAGCTCAGAAGGGTATTGATGATTATATGTTCCAACTGGAGGAGGTAGTTGTCAGTCTGCCTGCAGTGTGCATGTCACCACACTGGGGAAGGGGAAATATTTTAGAGCTTGTGTGGGATTGGGCTTGATGAATGGAGCACTTGGGAAGTCTCCTCTCCTATAATTTGGATATTGTTGGGGAAGGGGGGAAAAAAGTATAGGTTAGATATAATCTTCAGGAACTCTGTAACATGCATTCACAATGAGGGGTGTTGAATAGACTTGGCATTTCTGTATGCAAGTGAGTGGAAGCCTACAGCCTGTTTTAGGTTTCCATTAATTGGCACTTAATTTGCTTTACAGATTGTATGTATATTTTTTTAATCTTCATTTGATATGGCTAGAGATTGCTTTCATCTAATAAAGAATATTTTCCTGATAAGGTATCAAATCTGTGGTAATGCTAAATAAGTCATATCTTTTGTAAATGCTTACACATTTCAGGTATGTAGATAACAGTAGTCTTCTTCTCCATTCCTTTTTTGTTCATTCATTACATTTGTCTTTCCTCTTACATTACCCCTGCTTGAACAACAGCAAATTGCTCCTACAATCCACTTATTTGTGTGAAACTCAGCAATTACATGTCTAGTCTTTTACACAATCTATCTGCACATTCTTTCAAAGACAGTATTTCCCTTTTAGACATTATACTGACTACAAAGTGGACCTTTCACAACCAGAAAATAAAATATTTTAGTGTAATTGAATGTGTATATTTTTATGTATTTAGTGAATATATATTAGGCATATAAAATTAGTTCTGAACTAGTTTATCACAGATGCATTAGCTTCTCATTTGTCTCAATCAGAATATGATACATTCATAACTCCTTCTGCTCGTGTTTCTAACCTCTAAGTATCGTTTATTTTCTGTTTCCTGCTGTTTACATCATCTGCTGACTTCATTAACATGCTGTTCACTTGCTTTCTTTAATACTATTAATGAAACTGTTAAATAAGGCTGAAACAGAGACTAATCATTATAGCAGCACATCGGACAACTGGAATGTGTCATCAGCCAAGGTTTCTGCAGCAAGGTCTAAAAGTCCATTTGTCAAAATCCTTCCTTTTAATTTGTTTCACTAAGTTATTTTTTCAATTGACTGATGTTTAATTGTGGCATTACCAGAAAGCCATTTGTGAAACCTTGGTATAGAAAATCTGACTGCTTATATATTTGCTTTTGTCTAAGCCAAACCCACTGGAAAGCTTGTATTTGCTTCAGAATGGGTTTTGAACTACTTACTATAGCTCTCCTTTCTATTTACCTCTTCATACTCACTATTTCATACCATAGTTTACCCTTACAGATTTGAGATCCTTGAATTAACTCCATGCAATTGACAAAACAATTAGGTTGCTTTAAGGCTGTGCAGCAGTGTATGTGATAACAAACAAATAATATTAAATAGAAGATAATATTATTTACATAAATAGACACACAGTGAGAATATATGTGAATCCAACACAGACACAAACAATTCCAAATATATTTCCAGCATAACTAAGGGAAGCATGAGAGGTGTCTGTTAAACATCAAAAAGCATAAACAGAGAAGGAAAAAAACTATTTTACCTGCATAGTTACTGGTGACCTGCAAACACACTAACTGAGAATAAATTAGGCTAGAAGTGAGAAGGTAAATAACAACCATCAGGAATGTGAGCTTTCAGATAAGTCTTCCAGTTCATGTAGCCAAGGCAATGCCTCTAATATAAAGCTGGCTTGGTTCTCAGAAGGAGTTGTCAAGTGGTTGCTTGAAAAGGCAGCTGTCCCTGATCTCAGACATGGTGGCCCTATCTGCCTTCCAGCTCTGCAAGCATGACAGTGAATACCAACAATTCTTAACCCCTAACTTTGTCTTTGAAATTACTGATTCACATTTTCTTTGTACTGAAAGTCTGGAATAAATACTGCTCAGTATTGATGAACCTCAATTGCCTCATGAAATCTAAAATAAGAAAATGCAATTATTAATCTTCAGTACTAAGAAGATATGAGCTGCTGAATTTTTAAGTGTCAAATTTTGGCCTCTAAAAAATTAGTTTCCATTAAGTATACATGGGGGAAAGCTTCACAAGCAAGGGCACTCTTGAAGACAGTGGATTCTGGCATTGACTGAGTCTTTGTTAAAAAGCTCAAGTTCACTACTCCTGACATACAGCAAATACATCAGGGTCTGCTGCCTCCCCAGTAGTATCAACACAGACCTGGGAAAATGGATATAATCTAGCCCAAAAGAACACAGCTTTGACATTTTTTCTTCTTTTGGGGACAAAAACCACAGAAATCTCTCATGGCTTTGAAAAGATTGAAAATATTTGAATTCAGGTCCCCAGAACTATTTTGAATTTGAGAAGTGACAGAGCTGACAGAAAAGGACAATCAGGCATTTTTGTAATCATAGTATTTTAAGTATATAGGTAATTTCATTTTGAGGCTTTCAGAAAAGACTTGCGGACATTCAAAAATTTCAGCATATCTTTTTATACAAAAAAAACCCAGTCTCAATTAAAAAGACTATGAAAAGATTTGCTCATGGATATGTATTTGATTTCATGGGATGAAGCATTCTTGATCCTCCTAAGAGCATTCTCCTCTAAGTTTTTAACTCTTATCAGTGGAAGAAGGAGCATTGGTGAAAGTTATTTAACCTTTATAGTGCATTATTTACATAGACTACTCCAAGAAAACTAACAAGGCTGTTACTCTAGGTACAATCTTTTTTATTTGGCTGAATAGTTCTTGGCCTTTTCAAAGCACATGACTCATTGTTTTCATCAGCCTATGATCATAATGATACAAAGAAAAGTCACAGTAATTATAGAGCAGTCTTCATAAGAGCTATATTTAATAAGCTATGTTCATCCTTGTTCCAACTCCACTAGCTTCTGTCAAAAGCAAGGATATATTTAACCATTGTGTGCTAGCTAGCATAGCTACAATTATTATCCTTGAGAAAGCAGTAATGCTTTGGCCCTTTTAGAGGTTAAACCTTATTTTCTGTTTGTTAACAAAAATACTGAACAGTTGAAATAAATTGAGAGTGCAATAAATGTTCATAGACTTCAAAAAAAGCACTCTTTCTGAAATCAGGTCTATAAAAGGCTTAATTATGTTTTTACCTTTTCAGTTTGACAACAAAACCAGTGATGAAAGGCGAACATATATCTATCGGTATATACGCATGTATTAGCATAAATACAAACATATTGGCAAGAAATATGAGAAGTGTATCATCAAAACCCTTTATTTTTCATTGGATTATTAGGTGTTTAAGTACAATTAATGATTACCATTAACTTCAGAAATCTTTAAAAAAATGGAAAAAAATCCAACTCTTTATCTAGAGGAGATCACAATGAACATATGAGACAGCAGTAGGATACAGTTTGCTGAGTAGCACAAAGAAAAAATGAGAAAAAAGTTGCTCAGGATACATCTTAGCACACAAACTGAGCATCAGATGTAGTCTGTTGCCATCACCAGGTGGTTTACATAAACATTTATCTATTATGAGGCCTCTGCAAATGCTATTTTGAATTGTTACTGGAAATTTATTTTAGCATAATATGAGCTAATAATAATAATAATAATAATAATAATAATAATAATAATAATAATAATAAATAAATTCAGGGCACCGTACCAGCCTGATTCTATTTTACCAGTTCAATTTAACCAGGGAAAATAATTCAGACTACCTTGAAGGAAGAAAAGGCACATTATTGACTTCAAAGGGCTCACTAACAGTAGCATACGACTTCTGGCATCATTTCAGTCTCACTGGTTCTTGATAATTAAAAATACTGTTTACTTCACAGTACATTTTTAATTAATAAACAAAATAATTTACATAGCTGCTTTCTTTGTCTGTTTGCTAGCACGTGTTCTGCTACACAAGTGTTTACTTCCTGCTGCCCTGAAGAGGAATCCTTGTGCTCACAGAGGAGCAACAATATGGCTCAGAGAATCAGATCTACAGAACCATCCTGCAATAATTGGTCATTCAGGGTGGGAGGGATGAGAGGTGAAATTTCACATAAAAATTATGATGGGGGCCAAACAAAAATATAAGATAATAATAACAGAATTCATTAATATCAGGTAATATTAATAGAATTCAAAGAACCAAACACATTTTTTGTTCATTCCAGAACTCCACATATCCTTCCTTTTTTTTTCAAAGCATGAAGTATAAAATCCTTCCATCTCATCTACTGCACACAAGATATCTACCTTCCCACACTGCCATCCAATACAGCTCAGAATTCTGGTCTTATAAGCCTCAATATAAAATGTGCTGTTCTCTAAATTAAAACTTCAAAAGCATACATTGTGTTTATAGAGTGGCTCACAGTCACAGGGATCATATGTGCATGTGAATGTATATGAGAGTGCATGAGACAAGACTACTGAACCTATTGATTAATTTCTAATTAAAAGAGAAGACAGCAAAACACTGGGAAAATTCTGAAGCAACCTTGTATTGTGATATGCGGAAGAATGCAAGCTGCAGTTCATTGGTGTCTCCATAGAAACAAGACATATTGGGGGGTGTAAGACACTGTCAGAGGACTAAAAATTTCAGCTTCAGCAGAAAACAGAAAAGCACCTGAGGGATTTTTTTTTTAACCAGGAAAACAAAAATTAATTATTCATTTTCTATATGGGAAGCATCCATTTTTAGATGAGTTACTTAACATACATCAGGATTAATTTATGGAGTGGCTAATCCTATGATTTTCTAATCCATAAAATCTGCAGAAAACGCATCGTTACACTTCTAAGTATAATGCCAAAGAGGAATATAAGTAGGCTCTCAATGAATAATTGAAAGGTCTATTCAATGTGCTGTTAATTATTGGTAACATTTTCACACTTACTTTAGACAGTGCTTATGCATTCGTATGAATATTGGCTCATAAGCAGAACCCCTTTTTGGCTTGTGCAAAAGTGTCCCCAGGAGAATTAAAGGCAGTGGGGAGACATTACTTCAATACACTGCTCAGCAACCCTTCTACTTCAGATGAACAGAGACTCAAAGTGTGCAGCTGCAGCAACTATTTTTAAGAAGCTGAACCCACACACAGGATGGATTAAAAAAGGCTCATCTCCATATGCTAAACCTGAAGCTATAGGCAGAGATTTTTTCCTATGTGACCAAGGGACATATTCTGGCTGGTAGCTTCGTAGGCTGGGCTACTGTTCCCTGATTTTGTGACCTGAACTGGCTATGGAAGCCTCGGGGACAGTCTTCCCACCTCAGAACCAACTCCAAGCCCCCTAAGCTCTTTTCCTAGAGATATTCTTTATCTGTGGAGGTCCACAGTACTGAAGGTACCTCTTACCTCCTTTTCTACTGAAACAAAAAGGCTGTGGAAGTTATCAGTTTCCTTATCAAGTCATTTCTGCTCCATTTCCTCAAAAGTGAAGAAAGCCTGTCCTGCTGCCTCCATGGCCGGGGGTACAGATGAGGCACTTCTGCTACACAGGGGAACTGAAGTTGAGAACTGCCATTAACTCTTGGCTTGAGGTCCCTGCAGTATTAGGAGACTCTCTTCGGCCTATATTAAGACAGTGCATGTTAGATATCAAAAGAGAAAAAGGTCCTTCAAGAATAACCAGGCCTTTTCCTGACATGGTGTACCATGATATCATGGTGATGATCCAGCCCTTTGACAAAAACTAACCACTTTAAGGAAGACAAGGATTAAGGAAATGGATCATTATGAGACTTCCCAGCTGCAAACAAGACTTAAGGATTCTAAAAAGATGTCTCAATGAGTAGGAAGGAAAAAAAAAGGTTAAAACTGAAAGTAGCTGTTTAGGGCCTTTTTAGTGTGTATGTCACACATGACCAACCTCTGTACAAAGCACCCATGTTAGTAAAAAACCAGAGGTCTCAATGAAGACTAACTATTATGCATATTTTTTATCAGGTATGATCTTCATAATAAATATTCAGATATTATTGCTCTGCCAGAGGAGGGAGACTTACTCTCTAGCTCTCTACAGACTTGCATCAAGATGCATCTAAGATCAGAGACAATACTTCAATTAATAAAGCATGGCATCTTGCAGTCAATTTTCAAAATTGACACAAAATAGAATGGTACCATGAGTGATTATGACATGTTTATGTCCAGCTGTGCTTTTTAGCATATGTGAAAAGATGAAAATTCAGAAAAATGTGAACTGATACGCCCTCATTTACACTACTGTTTCTCCAGTCTGTACACCAGAGCTGAAAGTAGTGAACTTGCACAAAATCACTTATCTTTCACAAATACAAAGTACTGCCTGCACAGAAAAAGTTAAAATTGATGGGTACACATGGAAAAAGAAATTATTTTAAAAGAGGTACAGATGATGATGAAAGATAGCTGATAGAGCTTTTTTTTTTTCAATGAGAATAATAATTTAAAAAATAGAATTATTTTTGGTCTTATGAAGACTGTAATGACCCTGTAATTGACTTTTGGACTTTGGATAAGCAGTAATACTATCCTATACCTTTGCTTATATGTGCCATTCTTGCCCGCATCATCAGTCTTAGGCGATATTAAGGCCATTTCTCACACAAGTAAAATCTACTCTAGTAATAAGAGATACCAACAAAAACATTTTTTTCTGAAGGACATAGTATTAGGCTGCTCTTTAGGGAATCTCTTGAACTTTTCTATGTTGCACCTAAAGGAAAAGACAAAAGAGTTGTGTAATCTCGAGTAGTCTACCTTCACATCCTTCACTGCAACCTCAACTTTGGGCCTCCTGAATCCTTATAGATACTGATGTAAAATGAGGAAAGGATACAACAGTTTGAAGTCTCTTTTCCCCTTTCCTGCACATCCTATCCATTTCCCAAAGAAGGAAATGTGAAAGGGAAATGACTGACGTTTTTCACTATTGTGCTACTTATTAACAAAATCAGACTGAAGGGACAGTGAGAAATAACACTCCGAAAGGAAGGGTGCACAACAACACCTGTCCAGATTAAATTAGATGGCATGGTGTCAACATATCTCAGGAGAAAATTAGCTATAGCTTACACAATAAAGTCTTTATTGTCTGTCAAGCATGCTTGACACTTATTTTAACAAATTATGATACTTTATAGAAGGCTATGCAAACACTCTGACTAAATGCTTTATTCTGCCATTTTTTATAAGTGACATTAGATCTAAAGCATATACCAGCATCATGCAGTGACAGAACTTCAGTATGATTTTGACTTTAGTAATACATACTGAGTTTGCAGTAATAACTTACAAGTTGTTTGGTCCCAGGCCAGTGGGGTCACAGATGGATGTTTTGTTCCTAACTGCAGTTCCAGGATCAAAGATCTCTGCCAGATCTTCTGTCCCCTTAGATGCACACAGACCCAAATTTTCCAGAGATTCAATTTATTTGGGTAGCCAAGGCTGTCTGAGTCAGCACAGGATATATGAAGTTTTAGGGCAATTACTAGAGAAAAACATATTGGCCATGCTAGCTGTCATAGAATTTTGTCACACACAGTTATCAGATGTGGAGAAAGAATCAAGAATAACTGTTATGAAAGACTGAGGACTACTGCAGTGTGTCCATCATTCAGGTCAGTGGTTATGGCTGTAGTGCAAGACTGGTGAGTAATGTGTTTAATTTCATACTTTGCCAAAGGCCTCTTTGGGGACATGGAGCAACTGACAGAGTCTCTGTTTAATTCTCAAAATAAGGATCTTTCCTCACTTCAGAGATGTGCTCAGATGACTGAGGCAGGTTGCTGCAGTGTGCAACAGGTTCACATGACTGCTTCCATATGTATGTATACATTTATGTGCATATATTGCATATATGTGCATATATTTTGTTCAATGGACAACACCAAGGACAAAGTGAATATAGATAAACATTGCAAGTTCACTCACTTTCTTAAAATTTGCAGGTAACACATCTTACTTAGAAGGAGAAAGGATTTTGTAAATATAAAAGTTTTACAATATATTTCTTGAATCTATCCAAGATAGCCTAGTGCAATATTCTTCCTCTAGTTATTTTACACTTTGGCATATACAATATTCATTGTGAGCATATTTGAGTGAGTTTGTTTGGGGTTTTGAACATTATAGATATGTAATGCAAGTTCCTTTAAACAACTTCACTACTTTCCATAATTAAAATAAAATAAAGCAGAAAAGGAACACATTGATTTTCCTGCCGGTGCTGCATTTATCCCTAAGCACTTTGAGCAAGGCACAGCAATGCACAATATGTTGCACAGTAATTCTGCCTGAGTAAAGCTCCTGATATTAAAGAATAACCATGCATCCAAGAGACAGTCAGCCTTAGGCACAGACAGATTGACACAGCGTGGTGCAACGTTTTTGTCCAGAATCTGGAAATGCCTGCTTGTGAAACTTTGGCAAGAGTAAGTCTGCACCATATGCATTTCCTTGTAAGTTTAATTGTCTGTATGCAAGCTATTAGTCTACCTTCAGGAGTTACTTTTCTTAATATCTTCTTCCTTCATTGCAGTATTAAGGCTAAATTAATATTATAAAGTCAAATAAATAAAAGACAACCCATGGTAGTTTGAGGCTTTTGACCAAGCCTGAAGCCAGAGCTAATGAATAAGAGCAATCAATCAATCAATCAATCAATAAGTGTTTGGTTCCAAATCAGTACTGGTATTCCACAAGCAGAATTGCTTAAGGCAAAGGTTCCTTTAGTGTCAACCACAGCTCTCCAACATCTTAATCTCCTGCCATCACTGCACCTTAGTGCAGACCTTGTTCACTTGTATTCCCCATTGCCGTCTCTTACACAATAGTAAATACTGGAGCTATGCTTAATGAAAAAGGGATATTTTTAAAAACCTACTAAAATGCTGCACTGAGAAACAGTGGACAGTTCCACTGAAACAGCATTACAGATCTGCAGCAAAATCCAGTATTTCTTAGAATTTGAATGCTGATTACCTAGTTAGTAGCAATAATAAAAAGAGTCTTATATAAATAAATGAAGACACCTACAAAGACAAGACATTTACTGAAAATAGGCATAATGTATTTTGCATTTCAGTGCCATAACATAATGAATCACTGTGAATAGCATGGTGATGGCTTGTTTAGAAGGCACATCTGTATGCCTGCTAAAAAGGATGAGCACTCCATACTGTGTGAGTCTACTCAGATAATTTAGCTGTATTGCAGACTGCACAGACTATACATATCACTTGCATGTATTTTCTACATTATTGTCATCAGGATAGTCCCAAGATAACAGAAGTGCTTGGTTTTCTTGTGTGTGTCTAACTTCATTTTTGGTATTATAGTTTTCTTGAATATTTACTTTAGACTTGGTTTCATAAAAATTATCATTTAAATAATGTTCATTCTCATGTCTATGAGGCTACATGAAGCTACAAGTAAACTTTGGTGGACTTATACTGGTGTCACTGCCAGAAGACATCTGAAAAACATGCAACTGCATGGTTCTACCATTGCCATGGGACCTCTTTGAAGATGTGAGCCAACATGCTCTCTGTAGATGCACTGTACAGGAAGGAATTCAACATTGCTATCAAGTTGAAGTCAAAGTGACATGGAATGTAATCTACACCAATATCTAGAGTAGCAATCCACATTCAAGAACACCGTCAAACCTCCAGTTGCAAAGGAGTCGTGCTGCCTGGTGCTCCCTTCCAAGGGTAGCTCCTGGAGGATGAGATGCTGTGCAGTGCAGTGCCATGCAGTCACACCAGCTCTCTGCCAGTGAGGCATTTCTCCCCAGCCTGAGAGGTGCTCCCCACGAGCAACAGGGGCTGGTCCCCTCTCTTAGCACTAAGGGAAGAATCTCATCCCCTCCTGGTGGGCTGAGACGAGGGCACAGAGACACACAGGCTGCTCTGCTGCCCAATTGCTCTGATTTCTGCTGTACTGCATGCCATACAATCTCTCATGGGCTGGACCATATCAAAGATGGACAAAAAGAAGGCACGAATCTCATTGCTTCTACAAATATATTTTACCCCACATTTAAGTGGTTGTGAAGTAGTTGATCTGCACTGTCAAACCTGAGGACTTTCCTCTAAAATAATATTTCTAAAAGCATTTCTATTAACTGAAACACTATGAAATTTATTAGAATATAGTTATTTGGGAATACTTCACAAGAAATTGAGTTCCTTCTCATGGAAATTTTCATTGACACTTTTAAACAGTGTAATACAGTGTAAGTGTAATACAGTCTCCAAAAAAGACAGAATAAAATAGATTAGGTTTTAAACAGAATAAACTTGGGACAACTTTTAAATTTCAGATCAAGGTGTCATTTTTTAGGCAGGTCTGCCCTACACTCCAACCTTCTCATGAGAAAAGGCAGGATTCCACTGTCCAAAAGCTTACATAATTTAATTTTCTGGTGGTTCCCCTACACACCCTACCTGCACCCCATTCATATGAGCAGGGGCTTTTCAAATTACAAACTTTCTGTTTTAAACATCCAAGGAAAAAAGCACCACACAGGCTGCAGGTGTCCAGCCCCAGCAGCAGCAGCAACTCTGTGAGGGGTTCCAGCTGGGGTTGCCCCAGCTGGACACAGCCGGTTCCAGCCAGACACAGGTGGTTCCAGCCGGACACAGCTGGTTCCAGTTGGACACAGCCGGTTCCAGCCAGACACAGGTGGTTCCAGCCGGACACAGCCGGTTCCAGCCGGACACAGCTGGTTCCAGCTGGACACAGCCGGTTCCAGCCAGACACAGGTGGTTCCAGCCAGACACAGGTGGTTCCAGCCGGACACAGCCGGTTCCAGCCAGACACAGGTGGTTCCAGCTGGACACAGGTGGTTCCAGCTGGACACAGCCGGTTCCAGCCGGAAACAGGTGGTTCCAGCCGGACACAGCCAGTTCCAGCCAGACACAGGTGGTTCCAGCCAGACACAGGTGGTTCCAGCCGGACACAGGTGGTTCCAGCCAGACACAGGTGGTTCCAGCCGGACACAGCCGGTTCCAGCCGGACACAGCTGGTTCCAGCTGGACACAGCTAGTTCCAGCCGGACACAGCCGGTTCCAGCCGGACACAGCTGGTTCCAGCTGGACACAGCTAGTTCCAGCCGGACACAGCCGGTTCCAGCCAGACACAGGTGGTTCCAGCCTGACACAGGTGGTTCCAGCTGGACACAGCCGGTTCCAGCCGGAAACAGGTGGTTCCAGCCGGACACAGCCGGTTCCAGCCAGACACAGGTGGTTCCAGCCAGACACAGCCGGTTCCAGTCAGACACAGCCGGTTCCAGCCGGACACAGCCGGTTCCAGCCGGACACAGCCGGTTCCAGCTGGACACAGGTGGTTCCAGCCGGACACAGCTGGTTCCAGCCAGACACAGCCGGCTCGAGCTGGACACAACCAGTTTCAGCCGGATCCAACTGCTCTGGGCAGGGCGTGCCTTGGGAGCAGTGTGTGTAAGGAAGGGCAAAAACACTGCACAAATGGCGGTGAGGAAACAAAAATTGTGAGATAAACCTTCAAAAAAAACCCAAACCAACCCTGTGGGCATGAAGGTGAGAGCAGAGAGGAGGATGGGCTCCATGCACCAAAACAGAAATTCCCCAGCAGCCCGTGGAGAGGACTGTGGTGGAGCAGCCACAATGCAGCCCGTGAAGACCCCACACATAGGCAAGTTGGTCATGAAGGGTTACAGCCCATGGAAGGACACATCAGGAAAGATGTGTGCTGAGGAGCGGCAGAGAGGAGTTTTTATGGATGGACCCCTATCCCTATTCCTCATTGCCGTGGGTGGCAGAGGCCAAGGAGTCAGGTATAAAAGATTAAAGTTCAGCCTGGGAAGAATGAGAGGCCAGGGGAAAGGAGTTATTTTCATTTTTTGTTGCTTCTCACTATCCAAACTTATTTTAAATTGGCAATACATTAAGTTAATTTCCCCAGACTGAGTCCCTTTGCCCATGATGGCAATTGGTAAGTGACATCCCTGTATTATCTCATTCCATAAACTATTTCCTACCTCATCCTGCTGAAGGAACAAAATGAGAGGTGGCTGGGTGGGGGTCTGGCAGCTGACCAAGGTTGACCCAGCACAAGGACTGAAATCAGAAATACACACGCTTTCCATAAATTAAATAATCACATCAGATATTTTGTTAATGAAATAAAAAGCACTGCTTTAAGTCAATAAAGAAATAAATCACAGTTGTAAAGGTTTGTATTTATGGCTAACGTTAGAGGTTAACAGATGAATGTTTAGCAGTTTTTTATAGCAAAAATATTAAAAAAAATTATTAAGTATTGCAGTGCTGCTCCTTTCTCTTGCTGCAGGCTGAAAACAGGGAAAGCCTTCATCTGCTTGAGGCTATCTAGCAAAATTTTCACAGCACATAGAGAAATGGATTCCAACATTTTGTGTAAACAGCTTATTTTAGTATTGGAAGAGACATGTTTAACCCCTGCTGTACAGCAGTGGTAAGTGAAAGAAGAACTCCATGAGCAGAGCACATGGCAGATAGGCCATTTTCTGTGAATAAGCAATCTAGTTCAAGCAAACTCAGGGAAATCAAATCAACTCTCCAGACTAAGTTTTAGTTACAGACATGTAAACTTGGAATAACTTAAACTAGTGCCTTAGCGGTTCAAAAGATAATCTGCTTCATAGAAATGCCAAATCACTAACTCCTTCAATAGACCAGATCTCATATTCTACGAGAAGATGATAAACACATTCTTATTAATCCACAGGAATCAACATTGTCTCGCTGAAAAGAAGGATCTTTGAACTCTCAGTTCAGATTTATGCTAAGTTCTTGGGCAAGGAGCTTACTCTTTTTTCCTTCCTCAAAATCATGTGCTGCTTATATCTTACAACCACATTAGACCTGTCTTTTATTCTTTTAATATACTAAGCTCTTTCTTTAATATTGCCATTACTAGTGAAACACTACGTTTTGTTTTATTCTTGTTCTAACAGAGAGAAAAGAATGCTGTAAAAAAGTCTTCAGAAAAAGTCTCCACCTGATGCAAGATTGCTATAATTCTGATTTGTCTTGGTTCCTTCTGATGCATAAATATGTGAGGAAAACCAAGTCATCTTTGGCAAATGTATTTTAAAATTTTCATTGAGCATTCTCATTAATGTTGTGTGTAGCTTGGTTTGCAACTTTTGAAAAAAAGCTAACAGGTCCTCTTGGTGCCTTAGTTTACCCCACAGCCTCACGAATATAATTTTTAATAGATACTTCTCACAAGTCAGTAGAAGCCAGGGTTTTAGCTTTAACTGGCAATGAGTTGAGCAGAAAGAACCACGTTTACATCCAGTTTTGTCTACTAGTAAGTATCCTATTGATTTGAATGAGGACCTATATACTTTTGCTAAAAAAAATGGAACTCACACAAACTTAATTTTGAAACCAACATGTACAATACTCAATTGGATGTCTGAGTCTATTTATTTTGTAGTTTAGGAAACATTTGGTGGATCCCTACTTCCATTTACTTGGACACATTGTTATTTTTTTCCTCTCTTATCCTATACAACTTCTCTGTAAAAGTGTCCTTCATTTAAAGGTAACAGCTGTTTGCACAGTAATCACAGTGTCCCCTTCTGTGCTGGAAACTGTAGTTCAGTATCCTGTTCTCAATTGCTATTTTTCTGTTCATGACACATCACAGCTGTGTGAATTAGACCACTTAAATTTAAGGATAAAAACATTAACTGAAATTATTTTATATGGAGGAATCTCTATTATTCAATATACAATACAGTCTTGATCTGTTCACAGATTTCAATGTCTCTGAAAAAATTTCAACCATATCAGCTCTGTGTGACTTCCCATGGAGTAGGGGCACAGGTGCCATACACACCTGACTAGAAGCTGTGCAGTCCTCCAGCCTGAAATTCTGTTAAAATCTCATCTTTTCATAACCAACTGACTACCCCTAATTGGATTCTTAATGGCACACTGCCTGGAAATTCAAATGTGGCCTCTCTTGATTTCAGAGGAACCTATTTGAACACAGACAGTTAAAGTGACTTGTTAAGACCATTTAACATGAGTGAATACTCTAGAAAGCAAAAAAATCACATTACTTCACCCTTAGGGGTTAGGGAGAAAAAGATTCATATTGTATTCATAAAAATGGCACTGTTAAAGGAAAAAGACACAGCAGTTGATCGGCTCATATTGAGCTGTTAATAGAATTCAGAACTGAAATCGGTAAAACAGAAATTATGTCATTGCATTACTTTAAAACAAAAGTCTTTTGAAATAGAGTTTTAAATGTTTGAGTTAATTTCCAGGGCTGTGTGCTACTTGTGCATAGGATTTGTCCTCTTTTTGTCTCATGCAAATGTAGTATGGCACATACAGGCTAGCTGGCTTTCTCAATGCTTCAAAACAAAAATGAAATTAAGTGTAGAATGTGTTAAAAGAGTTGCACTTTCAAGAGCTTCCTTACAATAGTCTGAAGCCAAATGCCACCAGCTGCAGTGTGTGTCTTCAATATATTTTCAATTTCAAAACCTTAAATTTTGGAAGCTAATGCAAATCTGCATTCTTTATGAGGTCTTTAAGTCTGCTCACACTTGACTACTGCTGTAATTTTTTTGTTTTAAAGCCAAAGAAATGGAAAATACAGTTTAAGATGAGTTTTGAAAGTGAGCATATTAGTGGCCAGGATCCCTAAGTGCCTTCCCTGATTTCTGCCTGCAGTCATTTTCAGTACTGGACTTCTTCAGAGTCTCAGCATATTGACAGAAGAGACTCAATGGAAATGCTTGCCCTTCTGTGAGGATGATTTCCCCTTCCTTAGCATAGAAAGAAACATGTATGAACACAATCAGTTGTAATTTCTATCAATTTATGTCAGTCATGCTTCACAAATATATCAAAGGGGCAACTTCTGGACCTTTATCTCAAAGAACACAGCCTTCTGCTACCTGGCAAAGTATTGCCACCCATACTTTACAGAGGAATGACTTAGAAGGAAATTATATGATCTCTTTACAACCAAAAACTTTTGCAGCATAGTCACATCGTCACCCTTTACTGACATGCCTGAAACATTTGTCCTGCTCTTTTTTTCCCAAATACCTGTGTAATTTATACTTTTATTATCACTGCTAATAGCATGATCACATAAGGGAAATAAAAATATCTGAATCAAAGGGCTCAATCTGGTAAAAAAGTCAAAATGACTGCTTTGCTACTTTTCTGAAAAAACACATATTGATCCCCCAGGAGCCTGGTTTACAAAGCAGTGACATTGCATGAAACAATGAAGACTGAAGTATTTATGAGCCAGCTAAATTGAAGCCCTGTGTGAGAGTTTGGGAGATGCTGTTAATTGTTCATGTATAAATTGAGAGTGGAAATTTTAGAATTATTAGTCAACAGTTTTATTAACTTCAGAATCCCATCACTATACAATCATTATTACTACAAAATCCATCTTTTGCTGATTTTGTTATTTTAAATGTACTCATTGAAAAGGCTTAACTGAGAATTGTGTACCCAGATTTAAATGCGTTAGAACCAGAATTTGGACCAGACTACGTCTGTCACTAGAGCTCCAACCTTGGGCACTGACTGTAGTGTGTGTGTGACCATGGAGCAGGACAGTGAGCTGAGTGAGGAAAGGCACCAGGAGGTCTTTAGGGTCCTCCCTGGCTCTTGTGGCCTGTGCTATGGGGGACTGTCTCAGGGGGGCACACACTGCTTTTTCTGGCTCTCTTACTGGAACAGTGTGTGTGTCCCTGTGCATGTGTGTGCATATGTCTGTGTGCACATGAATGCGCACAAATGCTTGTTCCTGCTCACATTGCAGCATTCCTGCGTGACAACAGGTATAGAAGACATGAGATCTTAGGAGAACAAGAGAAATCAAAAGTGAATCTCAAGATTACATTGTTATTAATATATATCTGTTCTTGCTTACTGAAGCATAAATGTATCCATAAAGCCCCATGCTCAGATCAGATATAAGGGGTTTCATTCAAAGCAGTAAATGTCTAGATAGAAAATCTAGGGAATTCTGTCTGGGATGCATGGGACTGATAAGAAGGAGGCACCAACTGCACAACAGGAACATAAGGGATCCATCAAAGTAGTACTACAACCAGCTTCAAGGGACACCAAACACTAAAGGCTGTGTTGATGTGCACAGTCCCAGAAAAGGGAGTTTCCCAAGTTAGAAAGCATTTCAAGTTCATACTTGTTTTCATCTAGAATGGACTCAACATTTAGACCAGGAAAACTTTAACAAGATTTTTAATATTTCTTTGGATGTAAATCTGATTTAAGATGTTCTTTTTGGAAGTTAGTCTTACTCCTTGTTCCAGATTTTTTTCATAGATCAACCTAGCTATTATCTGCTGTGCTTTAAAATGGAACTGCATGCACACAGAAAAAAAAAAAAAAAAGAAAAAGAATATGATTTATAAAAAGGCCTGTTTAGCTTGTCTCTGCATGTTTTGGAAAAAGAATGTCTTGTTAAAGCCATGGTTTGGAATGTGGCCACATAAAAAGCCAAGTCAGCACAACCAGGCACACTTCAGGCACAGAGTGGGAAGGAACAAGTGTCTGTGGCAGGATGTGAACCTCTTCAGATGAATCGGCTGAAGAAATAATGAAATGGTACCACAGCTTCAATATGTGGCAGTATGGTTAAAATATGGAGAGATAAATGCTTAGACAGCACTTCAGAGCAATAGCCCAAATTAATTGTCTAATTGTAAGGTATAATTTAAGCTTTAACTAAGTCTATGAAAATGTATGCAGACTACATATTTATGAGAAAGATTCCATTGCCTACATATAATCAATAAAATCAAGATTCCCTATGAGATTCAGCTATTTAGCCTGCCAATCTTTATGACACTACAGTATTATTCCTCTTGGTTTAAGATGTTTTTTCCTTTCAGCTTCTATTATGGCTGCACAAATGGGAAGAAGCCAAATGATTGCACTGAGGAAACAATGAGGCTGAATAGATACAAAATGCTGTCAAACACACAGGGTGAACATAAAAAATTTGTTTTTAATTTCTTTTTGTACTTTCTTCTATCAGCAGTTGGACAGACGGAAGGGAAATAAATCAGATGCAAAAATAGTTGTCCAGATGACAACACCCCACTTAAAGAGCCATTGATAAAATTTATAGGACCAAAAATGCACGGAAAAAAAGGGGGATTAAAAATTCATTTCTGCAGAAAAGTATAGAACAGCTTCTGAGTTCTATGCCCTCTCCTAGGCATGCAGGTGATGTGAATGGTGAGGAGTATGAGATTTTGGGGGAGTTTAACCCAGTCATTTTCTCTAGGAGAGCCAGCACAAAGGAAATCTTCCTAAGAATAAGTACCTCTTAGGTGGCTGATAGATTAAAAACAAGAACATCTGAACTGGGCCCACTCTTCAAAGTAATGCCAAACTCACTTCCCCCTCCAACCCCGCAGCAAAATTTCTGTAGGAGATGAAATACTTCCATTTGGGTTTCCTTGTCATCACATAGAGAGGAGCAGCCACAGTGAGGGAGTGTGACTGTGACTGTATGCTGAACATCTGATCACCAACACCTGCTTTCCTTTCAGATCCTGGCATTTCAAGTGCAGGACCCCAAAGAGGTCCTGGCAGCAGGTGCTACATGGTGCTACATGCAGGCAGGCAGCACAGCCTGGTGCACACAGCACCTGGCTGCCCTAAGCCACACGCTCATCATGTTATCATTTGCGCTGTGCTGCTGGAATATTTTATCTTGACATGCCTGGCCTGCCCTTGCCCCTCCTCTCTCTGTGGGTAAAGTACACAAAGTCCGTAAGTCCTCTTCCTCTTCGTGAACTGCTGTGAGATTTCTGCCCGCAGGAACAGCACCTGGATCTGACAAGCAAAAAGCAGCCTGATATTTTCTGGCCTCTCTTATTAAATGGTGTGTTGCCCTTATCATGAGCCCAGTTAAGCCAGTAAGTGTTTTGCCATCAGCTTCAGCAGAAGCATGTTCAAGCCCTAGAAACCAAGGATTTGATGATGGTAGGTCACAGAAAATGAACTGAAAATTTTAAAGGATGTTGTTGCTCTTGTATCAAGTGTCAGATTGAGTGCTTAGAACTGGGAGGACACACAGCAGATTATTATACAGATCAGCCAAATCTTGAAGCTAGTGACAAAGAATGTCTTTTCTCAAAGATCATGGAAACATGATTCCTTAATAATTTTTCTGCTTTGAATCTCTTTCTCTCTTTAGTTTGATGGGCAATCGTCACCTTTAAATCTTTGACTTTAATAGTGCAAGTAACTATTGCTACCACAAAAGCTGCAGTGGCATTTATTATTTCCCTGCCATTTCTCTGAAGATGTTAATGGCAACTAAGATGCAGTTTCACTTTCCTTCAGTTAAAGAAATCTATGAATTACTATGTGGTTTCCTCTGTATATCACTGAATGCTCTACTGTGCGGGTTGTCTGACAGTAACAGACTTGTTACCCTATTTGTACCTTGGTAATGTACTGCTAAGAGGAATTAATAGCTTGCTGCACAGAACTACTTTGCTGGCATTCATACTGTCATGTACAATTTTCAGGCCTTAATATCAATTTAGCAAGCATATCTGTCAAAAACAATTAAATCCTACAACAGATATAATTTTTATTGCACCAATCTATGCAAATCTTTCATTGTTGCAGGTATGAATATTTTATATTATACCAGGAGAAACTAAAAGGAATTCAATTTAATTTAGCCATGGGGTCTCCAGTCAAGGATGTGTGGTTTTGTATGTACTCCAGACCTTTTCACTGTTCTGGGGCAGAATTCATAAAGCATATATAAAAAGAAAAACTGTAATGCCTGTTGTATCCAACGAAAATGAAGCTAGCACCTATGGACCTTGTGCTATAGTGAACGCTTATCACTGAACAGAACTTTTTTTTTTAAATGAGTCAAAAAGCCAGTTAATTTCCCTTACTACTCTAGAATAATGTATTGGGATTTTATTTTTGATAGCAATATGAATCCCATATTCTTTCCTTTGAGTTCAGATTTAGCTCCCTTTATATTCACATTAGAGACATCTATCTGGGACACTCATGAAACTTGAATGTACAGAAGTCCAGTTATTTGTGATTTTCCTTGATGAACTCCAGCATAAACTCAAGCTTTTCTCCTTGAAACCAGAACCAAATTATTAACTACATAAATGTATTGCAATGACAAAGCCAAGAGCAAAAAATTAAATATCTAAGATGAAAAATCTCAAGTATATAGATCAAAAAGTTTTCAGAAAAATATGGCCGAGATTTCTAACACGTTGACAATAATAGAATGCAAGAAATAATAAGCAAGATTTATGGAGCATAAGTAACATGACGTAATCTATGCTACAGAGTTCTATGACTCCTCCATATATAATTTAAAAACTTATTTGATAAAGCACAAGTGAAACACTGTATGTTCTGTGCTATGGTCATTTCTCTTTCTGTATATTCTTTTAATTTAAGAACTGCATATAATGTTTTAAACATAATGGATGGGTTGCTTCTATTTATGTGCCCTTCAGTGTGCTTATTGCTCCTACTATGTTCATTATATTTTCTAATATTTTTACATTATTTTATTATTTATTACAAGCAGCTGCTTTCCTTTAGTGGGAATTATAATAGATAGAAAACTGGTAAAAAATTATTAATGCATTTTTGGGCTTTTGGAAAATAAAGTTTCAAAGTAGCAGGTGGGCTAATAAAAGCAGTGACTACACAGGTTTTTTTTATCTTTGTTCCCCAAAAGATGCACCCTGAAAACCAGTCACTATCCAAGATTTGATCAGCTAAGCTACATAACAATTGTATGTCTGAAATACAGAGCATACAATTTGGCCTCTACTCATTATCTGCCTCTTTCCTTTAGCTTTCGCTTAATACACACAAAGGAAATCTGTGCAAATGTTTTCATTGTTATAGATCACTTTAAGAAGCCTTTACAGTAAAAACTCTTCAGTGAAACATATTAAGTATATCTCATTATGTAACTATATCAACAAAATAGTCTTTATTCTGTGTTTTTTCTTGAAAAAGCAAACAATAATATCAGGCTCAGTACTGCTGTTTAATCTGCTCATGTGTTGAAGCACCTACACCATGCTATCTTAAAATAGCATGTTTTGTTAAAAAAAATGATGCCAGTAGTCACCAACTTAGCTAAACACACAGATTTTGTATACCTAGCAAAAATATTGTCTGTTTTCACATTTCAGAAAATACCTTTTAAACTATACTGTACTGGGAACTACATGATCATATTGGTCACTTGTTGCTAAATAGAAAGGATGTAGTTTGTCTCAAATGACAGGGAAACATGACAGATATGGATCCATGAACTGTGATCAAATGCAGGAACTGATATTAATGCATGCCTGTAAAATAATCATGTGAATACTACAGAAATAAAACCTTCAAACTTCTCCACAGAAGTGAAAAAGCAACAGAAATTGCAAAATGTGAATTGATGACAGCCACTCTGAACATTTGTTCTTATTTTATACAGACCTCTCTTTTTTTTTCCTTTGTGGCTTTGTTCCTGCATAAACTTTTAAAGAGCAAGCTATTTTACCTGCACATCAGAAATCTATACTGGAAAATAAAAATTTATTGATTTTTTGGATAGGCATATCCAAAACTAGAAGGGCTAATAGTCATGGAGAAAGCAACACCCCAAACCTCTACTGTTCAAAAGTTTAGAGCATGAGAAGGAGAAAAATACATACAGAGAATACTTCCCATTTTGAATCATTTCAAGGCATTTGAACACTATCCACTTGCTGCAAAGTTGCCGGTTCTAAAACCAGGATTGAATGAATTTTACTGAAGACCCAGTAACCTAGTGATCCTCCAGACCTCTGCTTCAAGGTAGGTTTCTCAAAAAAATTTCTTATATCGATTCTTAACCCTTACTGTACAATTAATATTAGGTTTCCAAAAGAGTGCATACTGTGTGTGTGATTACAGGACTTTTTAAAGCTCATTAAAGAATATTTCTGTTCAATAAGATTTTTTGTTAGCAACATTTTTATAATGCAAAGGCTCTCACCACTGTGCAGAAAATATATGGGGTTTTTTGCTCCTATCTCATGTAGTGCACTTGATAAGGAGTACTACTGAATCTTCTGCACGCTGCATTACAAAGAAAACTGTCTTTCTGTAAGGCATTTTCTCTCCACTGCTTTCACATGAAATAAGGGCTCTTGTAGCTGAATGTATCTGACTGTATTAATACTCAAATGAAAACTGAAACCCTTATACTTTATCTGAAGTACAAATCCCTGAAAATTTTTGCCTTTCAAATTGTGTTCACTGTAATAAAGGTTAATATTGAACTGAACTTATCGTAATCTAGCATCACTTGTTAAGTTCCAAATCTCTGCATGTGATCTATTTTCTTCTTTATTGTTGAAATTACAGAATAGGTAAAATGATGGCAATATTATTAAAAATATCACAGCAAAAGCATTTTACTTAAAGACAGTTCAAACCTATTGCTTTCATGAGTAGGAAAAAAAACATGGTGCAAAGTGCTCAGGAGAGGGAAGGGACTAGCATCTGTTGAAAATTAACTACTTCAACATTAATTAACACATAATTTTCTACCTGATGAGATGGTGTTGTAGAAAGTATAAATTGAAGGCACAAGAGTAAGAAATTAGTCATCTTTGACTTACCGTATCAAAGACTATTGCTGTATTGCAGTCAGCATCCAAACACAGAGCATGAAGCTTCTCACAAATCAGAAAAAATATACAATCAATGAACAAGTCAAATTCATTGTAAAAATAAAGGCCAGAGATTAGAGTATGTATCCAAGGGTCTGGTTAGTCACAGCTTTGACTAGCCTGCTACAGAGCTCTGCAAAACAAGTATACTGCAGCAGTGTGGCAAGCATAGGATTGCAATGCATGTCCCATATATTCAAGCATAATAGAAAACATGGTCTGGAGCTTATTCCATGTGGAAGTGGGGTTTGTTTTATGCAGGCAGAAAAAAGAAAGGCTCTTTTCCCACATAATAGAATTAGAAATGAAGATTTTTCTTGATTATTGTACACAATAATTCCCCAGGATATCAATTACATAAAGCAGGTGCCTCTGTCTCCTGTTTCCCAGATAAATGCCTGTAATCTCATTTCACAAATGATCCTATTTAGACAGGAGCCACCTATTGTGATGATATCATTTGCTCTAGTATCCATAAATGGGCAACTTCCTACAAAACGTCATGACTACTGACGACACAAATTTTTATAATATTGAGTGGGCAGGGTGGTTGATGGGGTCCCATCAATCTACAGCAGCTTCTTCTGATGTGATACCACGAATCCTGCATAATCACATAAAAGACTGTAAATGAAAAAGAGCATTAAGCCTCTCTAGTAAAGCTCATTAAAAAAAAAAAAAAAAAAGAAAAAAAGAAAACCCAAACAAAACCCTCACACCTAAAACTGGGAACAAAACCCTGGAGAGGTAGTAAAGGCAGATAAAACATAATGACAGAGCAGTGGCACCTTTTCAAATGCCTTCGGCACTCTCAAGGATACTGGTAGATATGAACAAAATCACTCTCAGTTAAGAAGTGTAGCTGTCAGTTTCTTTTTAACAAATAATAAAAGACTGGATAGCCTTTTCCCTTGCAAATTTAAAATATGCACTGACAGCAAAAAGGACCAGTGCTTCAGTGATACACAAATTAGCCCACTATTAGTGAATATTTTTTAGAATTAGCAGCTGCTTGTCACAGGAGCTTGAAATATGAACACTGTATCAAATTACCCTTAGACTCTTTGAAATCCAGGCTGCTAGACAGGCTTGCTTCATGCACTAGCTACATGGATTTAATTTCTTACATCAGGGTTTTCTTAAGAAAAAACATTCTATTAAATATATGTATTTGGGAAATATTATAATACTCACAGATAGCTGAAATTAGTCTCCATCTGCCTGCTTTAACACACAGAGATATGAGGAAAGTTAAAGGTGATACAGTGTTCACTTGCCTACTCACCCCAAGGGACTCAGTTGTGCCTAGAGGCCAAAGCAAATTGCCTAAGAACTTTTATTTAATATTTTTCCTGGCAGAAGTTGGTAAGAACTTCAGAAGAAGGTCCCCTGGTTAAAAAAAAATTACCTCAGGGCATTTTTCAACAGGATCTTCACAAATCTTGTTTTACTTACTCCTGCTTTGAACAGACTGAGCTGCATCTAAACAGCTTCTTAATACATGGGAAGAAATGCATTAGGATCCATCCGCATTCATGTTTGGACAGTGCTCACCAGAACACCAGTCAAGCTGGGCTTTCAGAGTGGAACACTAAAGCTTAAAAGCAAAAACCCCGAGAGGACTTTATATACATTTCCACTGATGTAGTTCTAGCAAAACAGAGTCCACTTCTCAAAATCCAGCCCCTCCACTGTACATTCCCTTCTAATAATTTACCTTTATTTTATAGTTTCTTTGGACCAGGGACCGCCTTCTACTAAATTTCTGTATTACACATAGAGAGGGTCTCAAAGGCAAGGCAGTGCAAATTTTAATAATAAAAGCGACTCTTTCAGAGTTGACTCCTACCAGAGTGACTCACTTCAGGTCTAGATAGGTTAAAAGCAAAATCTGAATGCAGCATCCATGGCTACAAGACACAGTATGCTGTCAAAGCACAGAAGTCAATGGGTTTTTTACAGGCACCCTAAAGAGAAGAACTCCTTCCTCAGATGTTGAAAACATTGGAGAAAACAACTTCAGAGCACTGAGTAGTCATTTAGATACAAGCCAGTTCTTTCCTTCTCCCTCCCTCCCTCCTGTGCTTGTCTTCCAAGACAAGACTAGCTGATCTCCTTAAATATGCTGTTTAGGAAAAGACAGAAGCACAGCTTTGGCTCTGGATATATAACCCCTTCATTTCAGTACTTGGTGGAAATAGAAAAGCATATACTCTGTGTATCCAGATGGCATAAATATTTTCCATGTGTTTCCATGACAAAAAACAAAGATAACACAAGAAACAGTTAGAAAGGAGAAATGTGTGTGAGTGTAACTGAGATTGATGGTCCAGAAGTTTCTCTCTTGGCTAGATAAAAGCTGAAGAAATGGAAATAAGGAGAGAAAAAAAGACAGAAAATAGCTAAAAAGAAAATTAATCACTGCTTCATCAAATTCTATCCTGCCTTGGGAAACACCAAATGTCAGATTTCCTTGTTAATTTTCTAAGTCTTTCAAGGCTGTTCCCAGGATATAGTAGGCAAATGCATGCTTTCTTAAAACAACATCTTTTACATCATCTGAGCCAAAGGATGCCACCACTCTTCTTAACCTAGATTTCAGCTTACCATGAACACAGTGATGAGCTCAGGGCTCATTCCCGGGCCGAGAAGTATGTTAAACATGGTCCATGGAAGATGCCTTGATGGTTCTGATCTGTGCTTAAAGGCTTCTGAGCTTTCTAAAACATAGTGCTAAAGAGAATGGACCATCATTTCAAGCAGTTACCATTTGTTTAGGGAGATATTGTAGGAAAATAGTCCAAGCATATTGGTGTCTCAGGAAAGGCCTGAAGTGTTATACTGAAAGGATGAGTCACTCCAGTGAAAGCAAAGCTGCTGCACTTGGTCATGGAGAGATTGTCATAAGCCACCACATCTAATACTAAGTAAGCAAATACAGTGGACATCTAATAAACCTACAAACCACACAACAGAATATTCTAGTAAGGTCTTAAGGTCTTTCATTTACATGTGGGATCTTTGAAATTAAGATCTTTCATTTACATGTGGGATCTTTGAAATACCCTGATATCCTAACAAATAAGTCTAAATGTCCTTAAACCACCTTTGAAATTCCTACTGGTCTTCCTTTTGTTTGGTTTGTTCTTTCTGCCATAAATGGAAACTAGATCTCTCCAGACATTATAGACAGCTGATAAATCTGAACATTTCTGGGCAAAGAATTAGAAAGGCTAGATCTTCTTTAAAATTTCTGGGCTTTCCACTAATTAGAGTTGAAACATAAGTTACAGAACACCAGAACAGTGGATATAGAACAGTGGATTACTGAAACTCCATCCTGAAAGGCAGGAGACAGAAGGATGTTACCTTCTAAAACACCTACTGATATTTTAGTAGATAGTCTATAAAGCAGAGACAAAACAAATTGCTTTGGTTAAATGAGTTGGTCTGCTGGTTTGAGTAACAAGAAACCCTGCCATCTCCATCTCATTGTAAGGTATATTAATTATACCAAATCAACAAAAATCATGCTAAAATGTTTTTCAGTGCTGTCCTTTCAAACTGCAAACAGCTAATAATCAGTACAAATAAAAAGTGAATTCTTACATGCCATCTTTTCCCAGAAGTAGAGTAGGAAAACAGCTACTGGACATTGTGATGCTTCCTTTAATTGTATTACTTAGGCCACCCCATGTGCATATCGATTAACAAGGCTCACACTAACTAAAACAAAGAAAAGCTTTATAAGAACTTGCACTTCCAGTTGTTTTAGCAAACAAACAGGAAAATTAAGCAAGAGTCTTCGACAAGGAAATTTTAGTCTGCTATCCTTCATAATGATTGCAGCCAAGATCAAAAATGCTAAGGGCTAGAAGTTTTATCCTCATTCGTTTAGTCAGATCTACTTGTGCATAAATCTCTTGAGGAACTGAACTGGACTGATGGGATCCATTGAACAGACAGCAGGCATTGCATTTCTGTACCTAAACAAATATTCTCCCTTAAATCCCTCTGAGATTCATCACTTTTGCTTTTCAACAGCACTGTGGAAAACTCAAAGGGGGGGGTTTCAGCCTCATAAGGCCAAATTTAATATGTTATAATATAGCAATGTTGATGAAGAATAATATGCGGTTTTTAATTACTGCACAAAATCCTATTGTCAAAATCCTATTTCCCAATAAAAAGCCAGAAATATCAATTACAGGTATTGCAACTAAATAAATTCTTAAGAATGATAATAATCACTGTAAATTATTACTTAATGCCTAAAACAATCAGAAAAAAGTTCTGTTCACAAGCTCAATTTTATACCACCAGTTGCAATGCTGGTGTCCCAAAGAAAATCTGAATTTCACATTCCATTATCAATACAGGTGAAGAAAAATCTGCCAAATTAAAATTTACATGTTCTGATAGAAAAAAAAAAAAAAAGAACAAAATTTGAGGAGGACTTTGCTTTTTAAAATCTGGTTAGCACAATTGTTGATTGATAAGGGGCAGTCATGGTTTGCATCTAGTGACTCTTCTAAATGAAATAGCATTGTTTGGGAAATAGGAAGAAAAAAGATAAAAAGTTCTGCCTAATTTCTTTCTGTCTGTGAAAATGTGCATTTTACTAAGTCATTTCCTTTTCAAATGAACTCCCCACTTCATTGAAAGGCAGCTGCATTGAAACATTTATGGCTCAACAGTCTTTACAAAATACTGTTTAATATAAGCAGGAAATAAATACTCTCTTTAACCATAGACCTTGATACTGCAGAATGCCTGGTAGATTTTCCAGAGGTCAGATGTTTGGATGGGTTCATCCTTGTAGTCAAAAAAATCTAGTTCTTGGAGCATTTCAGATCTGGATTCTGTATAAATTATAGCTATTGTGACAAAACACTGCCTTTGGCAGACAGGAAATCTATAGAGAGACTTTTCTTCACTGAAGATCAAAGCTATAAAATAGTACTAACATTGACCAGCAAAGCTATGGTATGTCCATACCATTGACATGAAAAAGAGAGGGCTCTTGCAGGTTAGGATACTATCAAAATACTATCATTTTTTGGTAGTATCAAAGTGCAAGATGCATCTGTGAGCAGGACAGCTTTGTGAACAATGATCCCTCACTCATTTGGAGGTAAGACTGCAAAAACATCTGTCTGCCTCTTAATGCAAGTGTTTAAGAACAGCTGTAATAACAACGAAGAGAAAGGCAATCTTGTAAGACCATATACAAAAATTATAGCACTAATGCCTTCTTTTAAAGATAATGAGTTTGCTTCAAAAATTGCACTTTTTTCTTCTTACCAACATCTCCACAGAACTTAAATTAGAGGCTTTTAATTCCTTCCTTCTTTCCTTCCTTTCTTCCTTCCTTCCTTCCTTCCATCCTTCCTTCCTCCCTCCCTTCCTTCTTTCCTTCCTTCCTTCTTTCCTTCCTTTTCGAAGCTTCCAGCCATTTCTTTGCAGTAGAATTTTCAGAATGTACTCAAGAAATTGGTATCTCAAAATTATTATTGTAAATGAAAAAGTAACCACCTGGTCCCCCTGTATGTTTAAGCTTAGAGCAGTTAAGAACTTTCTCAACTTTGCACTGTTTCATTTTGACAAACTTTATAACAGGGCAATTATTTTTACCAATTTTTCTCAAGTAACATTGCTTCAGAAACCACTAATCTGAAAATGTTTGTGTAGGCTTTCTGACCTGACACGCTTTAATTTTTCTATCTTTTTGTTTTCTGTTGTATGTCCTTTGTCAAACACAGTTCCTTCACTTGCAGTCTTGTGTTCCTTGCCTTTACTTCCCCTTTTCCTCCTTCCCAATTTTCTAAGTTCAAATAGACAAAAAAGTGATGTGAAAATAGACAAAAAATGATCTTTTCCTATCTGGTTTTTGATTTTACAAAAATCTGATGTCTTTGAAAGATGATCGGTAGACTTTATGACAAAACTGAAGATGCTGTTCTAAAAAATCATTCTAGAAACCATGAAAAAATGGAGGAAAGAGGAAGGAGTTGAAGATGACCAAAGTGTCATCAGGTTAAATTTTAAATGAAATCATCTGTTCTGCCTTGACAAATTTTTGGGAAAGGTGGAGAGACACGTGACAGCAGCTGCAGATAGTTCAAAAGCTTTCAAAGGGTCTGGAGAGCACAGAGGAGGCACCTCACACAGTGAGGCTCCAAGCTGAAGCACTGTCTCCATTTCACAGCCATGAGAAAGAGCCTACAAGGTCTCAGTAATATTTCTTGATTATTTGCTAAATATAGCAACACAGTCTAGGTCCTCTGGCGCATAAATAAAATTCTGCTTCACATATACTGTGCTTTGTTTGCCAGTATGCAAATATGGCTACTATGTCACCCCAATATTAACTGTGTCTTGTGCTGCAACAACTAAAGTACCAGAGTTTGGACCTTTGCAAGTTGAAATATGGGCTTGACATCATGTTCAGGTCCTTGCTGTGGCTGATGATAAGCTTTGTTTTGAAGGTGAAATAAAGTCAAATTCTATAATTTCATATGTTGCCAAGAGACAAAACAGTCGTCTTTTGGCCATATCTCATCAGAGACACTGGCACTAATCCATTTCCAAGCATCACAGCTCATAAACTCAGAACTATTATGGACTCGATAAAGTCAATCGATACATTAGTTAAGTGAGATGGAATGATTTAGCTCTTAGGGAAAAAATATAGGGCTCAGTGTTATTAAATGCTGGGTTTGAGAATCCTGGAATAATGAATTATAAGAAAATAATTCAGACAGACACACCTGTCTTGGCACATTCACTTGAAATGCAACCAGGAAAACACTGTCTTTTTGTTTTGTTTAAATAAACTGAGAGGACTTCAAATCAAGGACTGCTTCTTCGTATCTGTTTCACAAAAGCTTCTTGAAGGGCTTTTTCTGAAACCCTACTTCAATCTGAGTATGTGTAACAGCTCAACAAGAACCTGTATTTGTCCCTTACAAATTTGAGAAGTCAAACTCTAAAGTATCAGTGTAGGACTGACAAGTTTTTCAAAGATGGAGAAACCTTTGGCACTTATATGACTTCTTCCTACTGACAAATCTGAGCTAGACAGAAAAACATAGTACAGTGACAATGGGAGGAAATGGGGTACTCTGGATATCATGATTTGCATTAAAAATACATTTTGACCCAAATTCTTTTCAATCTTACATGTTAACTTAAAGTAATAAAGGTAAACAGATGCATGTATTTACACATACCCAAATAACCAATAATATATATTAAATTATCCCAATCTTTACAAGGCCTATTTTAGAAACTAATTGAATCTGCCTTTTATTTTAGAAAGTAAATAAATTTTATTTAATGCTTCCTATTTGAAGAAAAAAATATTCACAATATAGGATAGGGAAACTGCATAATTTTAACAAAAAAAAAAAAGAAACGTTGAATACTTTAATGAAATTATATACAGTACTCAATATTGCAATATTCAATACTCAAATATACAGTAATTTCATATAAGAGGAGTTAAATCTCCTTCCTCCTCTATCAGCCTACATTTTCATTTCAGAGAACCTTGCTCACATCCCAAAGGAAAGTTCCCAAGCTGACATGTACTACAAAGTCTAATTTTTTTTTTTTTCTTGAGGCTTCTAGCATAAGCTATGGCAGTGAAAATGTGCTTTGAAATTACTGGTTAGCCTGAAAACTAAAAATAGTTATTTCAGCCATAGAAAACAACATAGTAGAAATATTCTTTCTGTAGATTATTTCTCATAAGTTTTATGTTTCTTGCAGAAAGACAATGTGAGCAAGACTACTCATTAACAGTGGAATGCAGGAAGAAGTAAAATCCTCCAGCAATAATTCAAGAAAGCATATTACAGTACATCCGTAAACCTGGTTTTCTCTAAGGGTGACTGAGGGCCAGAAAATGACATTACAAAGATGAACATATCCCCAATAGATTATTTAACCCTGCCAGTCTGCAAAAAAACCCCATCAATAGTAACATTAAAATTCACAGTGGCACCCTTTGATGCTTCCATAATTTAGATTTGACCTCAGTGAGAAACCTGGTAAATGACTTTTGTTCCCATGTTTCTAGTCTTTTATGAAAGGACAATAATACCCCTGCATCAGCCCTGCATCATGGTTGCCCAGTAAGCACCCACAAATGCTTCATACCCAGGATTTTGCAGTCTAGAACTGAAGCACACTGGAAAAGCTGATACGTGCAGAAGTCACTATGGTTACTGCCTACACTTTCTTTGCTTCCAATAAGATCTTTAATTTCCATAAGCATTAAAATTCACCAAATGCACCAAAATTATTCAGACAAAAAAATAGTCTCTTTGGTTTATAAGCCTTTTAGCTGTGTTGCTTTTATCTTTTTAAGTATAGACTCTGAGCTAAGGCATATTATTCCACATCTGAATATAAGAAAAAGTATTGCAGGAGAAACCCTGTTGTGGGAATGCTTTATGGACCCCCAGCTCCATCAGTGTGTGTGGAACAGCTGTCTGTTGTTGGCCAGTGCAAAGCTGAAACCCAGAAAAGACTACACAGGATGCAAGAAAAAAGGCACTACCTGGAGATTTAGCAAGTCAAATTCAGATGATTGTTGTTAGCATTATTATAAATCTTTCCAATATAAGAAAATTAAAAGTTAAAAGCTCATCTTCTGTGGTTAGATTCCCTATCCATTGTAATAAGAAATAGCTATATGTAAAAGAATTTTTTTTTTTGTTTGCTTTGCTTTGCTTTATCTTACAGCAGTCAGCATGATTCTTTCTTTCAGTATTCTTATATAAATGTCAAACTGGCTAGAGCCTGTATCATTTATTGACCTCACAGTCACTCAGTATACCAAGCTCTTTAAAATTGTATCCAGTGGCTGTGTCCTCAACAGTCATTTAAAATATTTCTTAGTTTTATCCTTTTACTTCAGTTAGCTTTCTACTTAAGTCCCTTTCAGCACACTGAATGATTTCATTCCCTGGTGTTGCCTGTTATTTTGAAAACTTCCCTGAACCACCATTGTCAATTCTCCTACATACAAGTAGCCTGTTCTTTCTTTTCACCTCAACTACCTCCTTACAGCTAGTTGCTTTTACTGTGACATGTTTGACAGACCAATATATTCTTTATGAGTTCTGTTACTTCCCTCTATTTTTCCTATATGTGATTTTACTGCTGTTCCCTTTAGGTGAAAGATCTTAATATTACTCTTCAAAACACTCAATGAGGTTTTTTTACTGAGAACCCTTTTTCAGAAAGAGCAGGGTGCTCACTGCATACAGGACATGCAGGTAAAATACTTGACACCTTCAGCAGGAATTACACCGAACCCTGCTGTGGTTTATAGAGAAGCAGCGCCAGCAGAGGCTTGTTCCTGCTGCTGAGGTAGGAGATATAATCCCCTCAACACCCAAATCTACAGCATGTCTTACAGAATGGCCATCCTCAAGGAGTCAAACAACACCCCCAATACTCACAGATGAAACTTTCCCAAAATCATAAATACTTTCTTAAAAAGTAGATATGAAAATTGCCATTGACATTTCAGACCAAATGTCCAACTTGTAAGAACTCAGAATACTGCCTATCACAACCTTAGTTTTTTAAACCAGACTGGAAAATAGACTTTTTCCCTGTAATCCCTTACTTTTATAATAACAAACTCTTGCAAATGTATTAACTGTCACACAAAGCAACAAATCAGCAGTGGTCACTTTTTCATGTATCATTTCCATGTATGACACCTAGATACATTGAAGAAGGGGGATTGTACTTCCTAGAAGTTCAAAGAATTCAGCTGTTGGCTTAAAATAGTCAGAAATTTCTATATGAGTCATAGAAAATATTGAAAAATTCTCTGCTCAAAATTTTTCAATGTAAATGAGAATGTGATAGAGGTTTTACTTCTGATGAAGTCTTAGTAAATGCACATGCATCTAGATTTTGACAGAACCAGAAGCAGTTTAGTGGAAGTTTATAAAACTTATGTAAGGAGAGTACACCAAAAGGATGATATTTATTGGTAGAGTGCTACTCTGACATTTAAGTTGTTTTCTGTTATGTCTGCTTACTTACTCATGCTCCTGTCTTATTCCCTGGGAGAAATGCCGAAAAGTAAAGTGACCTCTGTATACTAACTATTAACTATGTCACATCACGCTGCTTAAAATATGTTACAACCTGATTGGCACAGAAACACATTTTGTTCTGTTTGGGAGCACTTATACCCAGAACAATGAAAATTCACAGCCCCAGCTTCTTGGGAACCAAAAAATCACCTCTAAATATGGCTTTATATTGGAGTTCAGCTGCAGCATTATGAGCTATGGCAGAGCATCTTAACCCACAGACAAGGTAATTTATAATGGAACAGTATTTAAAATAAGAGCAGATCTTGCTCAGATTGAATTAATCCAAGTCGAGGATCAAATTACCTGTAAAGACACAAATTATTCTTTAGAAATCATTCCAAGGTGCAAACACATAGGAGGCATGCCTTGACTTTACCTAAAGCACAGACAAATACAGTGCAGATTCACAATCACAGCAAATGAGTACACAGTATAAAGAAAATACAGCTTTAGAAAAGTTACTATCTTACAGAACACAGCTGGCTGCTAGATTTAAGGAGAAAATGAAGATGATGAGGAACAAGTGACTTCTCTAGGCCTGGAAGATGCCAAGACACAGAGTGAGCTGCAAGAGGTGACCAAGGAGACCAGAGGAAGCCCACAAGAAAACAGCCAGGGGTGGGAGCAGGGATGAAGTCTGCGGTAAACAGGGAGACCTGCTTGGCTGTAGGGCTCTGCCGAGCAGCAGCACTGCGCCTTTGAGACTCCGCTTCAGCCAGCGCCGCTGGAACGCAAGTGGACGGCTCCATCTAGAGGCAAATATCCCCTGAGCGGGTGAAATGGCATCGCTGCGACTCAACCACCTTTCTCCACAAGTCAGAATCTACTCAAAATAGCACTCCGAGTTGCTGTTCTCTTGGCAGGCATGTCCAGCAGGGGGGAGCAACCTCCATCCACCTCACCTTCTGCAAAGGCTGAGCAGTTGGAAATAAAGCCAAGCTTTCCCTGAAATCCAGCTCTCAGCTGGAACGGTCTCGCACACTGTTGCCAGATTGATTCTGCGGCATGCATAAAATGACAGATTGAAGGCTTACTCTCATTCTGATGGCAAGAATTCTGATGGGTCCCACAGGCAAAGGGTTCCTGCACTCCTTTACTACTCGTGTCTCATAAGAAATACAGAGTATTTCCCACAAATATCTTGATAAGCACATCCATATTCAGTATCAGAGCACCAGTACTTAATATGAAGTTAAAGAAATGTTTCAAATAATAATGAGATTATTAAAAAGAATGTTTATAATCCTTTATGTTGCAAAGGCCTTCTCTGTCGAACAAAGATGAAGCTATTCTTTTCTGTCCATCAATAAATATCTCCAACCATGTATTAATACTGATAAAGAACCTAGGAACATCAAATCACACTTTAAAAATTAAAAGCAATTCTAACCTCATCCTCTCTATTGCTAGGGTCTGGACTCTGCCAAGCTATTCTCATGGAAGAGTTTCCACGAGTTTCTTCTGCACTGATCAAGAAATAAAAAAAAAATAAAAAAAAGCCTTTGAGTGGATGTCTCTGAAAGCCCTTTTCTCCCAGTCACAGGCTAAAACATCGCAATGTAATTTTACAAGCTTAACTCCACTGTAGCTTACTGTATGCCTAAAAGGGCTTTTTCAAATAGGCAGCAACTAGTTACATGAATATAATTCTTCCTGTTCACTGTTTTCAGGCTTCTGGGGTATGTATCACCAAATCTGCACTTTTTATAAATCAGTATGTTTAGATTCAGACAGGCTGTGTATCTGAGCAACAGCACAGCAAGGAGCAACTGTTGTCTATGCATTACATTTTCTCTGATTACTCATTTATTATACAATAGTGTCCTAAATTTTACCCATCACTTTCTTCTGGTATTTGTTAGTGAGTAAGAAAATTTGGATTCAAACTAGTTTACTTTTGCCATAATGATGTATTCTGCAAGTTAGGTATAAGTATTTAAGATTAAAACTGGTGAGCTGATTATTGTAAGCAAGATACATTGGAGAGTGAGGGGAGAGAAAAAAAAATTGCTGCTTTTCTTATAAAAATTAATTGCAGAAATATCTGCTCATTTCTTAACCTATTCATTTTCAGTGTTTTACTCATTTTAGATGTATTTTTGCAATATGAATACAAATCTAAATGAACAAATGCAAAGGCAATATATTTTACAGTTCTAGATTAGGTTTTGGGTTTCTTTTAAGGGCATATATTTCATAAAGCATTGTTTATTTTACAGGATTCATTGCTGAAAACTAAACTAGCAAACTACACAGTCATTTCTTCCCTGACTTCTTCCTACTTTAGGAATTCAGATCCAGTTTGCTGTTACTCAAAACAAAATTACTTGCAGGTATGACTCATATCTTTGTGGTAGCAAAGAATATAAGATGTATGCCTATTTATGTAGCACATGCATAATAGCACATTGGGAGTTTTTTAAGGTCTCTTCTAAGAGAAGTGCAAGATGAAGAAAAGTGCATCCATGAAGTGCATGGATGGAGAAAAAGATCATTGGAGTCAAAGGAGGACCTCAGTGGACCCTCATATATGTTTGCAAATACATACACACACAATGGCACTGATTATGTACCAACATCTATGGGAAGAGTATCAATCAAAATATTGAATATCAATCAAAAGAAAACATCAGAGCTAACCTCCAAGAGGCTCTAGTGACTAGCAATGACTTACAATCAAAGACATTCCCACCTTGCAAGCTCAGCTTCGTCCCTTGGCTTCAGACCCAGAACAGACCAGTCCTCAAACAAGTCCTGCCTCTTTGCAGTGCTTGGCTTTGCAGTGTCCAACACTGATTTAAATCAATGTCTCAAAGACACTGGTGGCCAAAGAAACTGTTCAATTACTATGCCTGTGAAACATATGCCAGAGTCCCCAGCTTTACCTGGGTGATCCAAAACTGAAGAAAATATAGGTGAGAGATGGACCTCAGACTTTCATTATTGCAATAAGTTTTTGAAAGTTTATCAAAACATTAATTAATCTAAATGGATAAAAGAGAAGAACAGCTTAGGTCAAGTTACAGTGCTCAGAAAGGTGAATAAAATATGGAGGGAAAAGTAGCATGCTGAGAAAGATGGAGAAGAGGGCCTGTTATGGTACGTGTTAAAGACGTGGACAGGGCAGAGATAGTTCACAAAAATTTAACATAGCCCTCTCTGTGTCAGGAACACATATGACACAAAAATTCTATCTTTTTTTATATTTGGAATGGCTTAGCCCTCTCTTGCTCCATCTGAAAATGGTAAAATATATGTGCAGTGACTTCCGGTGACTGAGCTACACAAGTATCCATGGGGGTGATGCCAAAACTTCAAATGTCGAAAACGGAACAAGATTGGAACTATTTCAGTCATTGTAGATCAATGTTCCTGGTCTAAATTAGTCAGCTGCCTGTTATGCAAGATCATCCTCCCTGCTAGTCATTCTCACAGGGTATTTACAGAACACTGTATGGGAATGGTGAGAATCTGAGTGAAGGTACTACCAGGAGGAGGCTATTTAAAAAAGAATGTACTGCATACATTTTCAGGCAGACATTTAAGTAGACATTTCTGTAAAGCATTTGCTTTTCCCCTTGGCATTATATATGCACACATACATACATGTATACACACATACATACGTGTATAAGCACACACAATGTTTTCATGTCATTGCAGGTAATGTGGGAAGGAAGGCATACATAAATATGTTTTAAATCTTTCTAGAACATGAAATACTTCTGCTACTTCTGGGTAGCACTGGCTTATTTGGAAATAGCTTTCAAAATGCAGCCTTTGGAGAAAAGTATTTCACAAATCAAAGTGATTCTCTCAAAGCTTATTTGCCATTATAGCATTTAATAGAGTAGGAGGAAAAGGAAAATTTTTGCTTTATATCACCCCAGTGAATTCAAATCTTTCATTTTCTGGTTGTTTGACTCAGTGTCCTGAGCTAGATGTAAAACATCTTGTTAAGAAGATCCCAACCAAATGCACATAAAATATTTTACCACAATGATCTGCTGCTCTTCTTCTTTTCTATCTTATACACTTATTTCTTTACCCTCACTTATTGGGGTTGCAATATAGTTGCATCTGTACATGATAATTTCTGCCTGCTTAACTAACGTTAAAAGACTCCTTTTTGGAAAAATACTGAAAAAGTAAAGTGATCATAAGGTGGACTAGCTCAAAAAAACCTCATTGAATAGCCTTCTGCTGTTTGCATCATATTACAGGATTGCTCTGTGTCAGTGTTATCTCAATAACTGTTCTATGAATACAGTCATAATGAAGGCGGGAGGGGAAAAGTCAAGTAATGTTTCAACTTTTAACTATTATTTTTACTGTATATTTTTATTTTTATTTCTTCGGGTGTATAGTACATTAATTAAAAGAAGCCTTATTCATTTTGTTAACACAGAATACAACATGATCTGTACTGATTCAGGGTCCATCTTATTTGCTAAAGCTGGAGATAAAGACCTGGAATTGTTGAACCAAGCCAAGAGTTAGGCTACTTTTTTTTTGATAAATCTCTTTTTTTTTTTCAATAGCACTTGACCAAAAATGCAGGAGCTTCAGCAAACCCCGCCAAACTCCAAATGGACTGTCTGATGATTTGGCAAAACTTGAGATTATGCTGAAAGCAAGTACAGCCAAATTAGTACTTTCATTCAGTTAAAATGAAATGGACTACAATATAAATAGATCAAAATTGGGCCCAGATCCTGCAATTCACTATGCAGGCAGACTGTCAAGTGCAGAATCAGCACTTTGGTGATCAGAAATCTAATGAGGAAAAGCTCTAAAATGCAGAAAGAATTATTAGAAGAAAAACTATTTAAATCCTCCACATAACTAGAAATATTTGCTAAATACCACGGATACTAACAAATGTGTTGAGTACTTACTTAGAACCTGTAAATCATTCTTTAAATGTAGTAAAAATAATTTCATGCAACAATGTGTCAAGCCAGTTTGGAAAAAGCGCTAAAAAAACCTTGATGACTGTGTTTATCTACAGCAGAGCAAGTGTATAATCGGTATTAACCAGCCCAAGAAGCAATGCACTACCTGAGCACAACACAAGTGACACAGATTTTGGAAGATTAAAAATGAGAGAGAAGGAGCGAAAGGTTAAACATACAAATCCCACATAGAAAGCAGTCTTTAAATGCTGGGCTTTTCTGAGAATTTCAGCCTACAGTGCAGTTCCTCTGTTTCGTGTTTGCTCCGAATTAAAAATAAATAAATAATGATAAGCTGATCAATATTCTTAAAGAACCAGTTTTAAAGAGAATTCTATTTACATTAACACAAAAGATTGCATCATGTTATATAAATAAAACCATATACTGTGACACAAGGATCTGCTAGGAAAGTCAGAAATTTGATAGACAGAAATGCTGTGAAAAATCTGCAAATCTGAACACCGAGAAGATAAATGAAACAAAGGAAACAGAACATGTTTCTAGACACTTTATGGATAAAAATAAATATGAATAATAAAGGAACAACAACAACAACAATAGAAAGTCTTACCATGATGTTTCCACAACAGTGTGTCTGTAGCCCATGCTATAAATGTGGGTACCTTCTATTTCCATCATCTCAGCCCCTCTAGTGGTCAGTACCTGAAGATCTTGCCTTCAGGAGGGGCACGATCTATCCATATGTACCATTTGCTGTTGCTCTAGTATCTTGACAGATATTTTTTTCTTAATCCTGTAATTTTTTCTGGAGATATAACTTGTCACTTTTTATTAGCATCTTTGTCAGTGCTGCTGCTACGTGCATACATTTAATTGCTAAGCAACAAAGAGTAAGCTCTGCACAGCACATTCGATTACTGCATTCCCTGTGCCATGTATTGTTACTAATGCACTTATATAATAAGAAATACAAAAAAAAAAAAAAGGTAAAATATTTATTTCTGTTTCCATAGCATCTAGAAGCCACAATCTGAAATCAGGCTCCATCATGCTAGCCACGAGGAAGAGAGCTAACAGCTGAAGGAAGATGAAGGCAAGTGGACTGAGAGAAAGTGCACAAAAGTTAAAAGCAGAGGTGAGTTTCAGTGTTTCCATAGATGAATAGGCTAAGTCTAAAGTTCAGAGGTGACTACCCACCCACATTTTGTCATGATTCTTAGACATCAGGGAAAAATTGCTGTGGCTAAAATACTTGAAGCTTTTGCAAGTGTGGTGGCCTCAAGGTAGGAAGTATTACCAGTTTTCAGAAGTTTATCAGTTTGGAAGAGATACATCTGCATTGTATCAAGAATATTCTCTCTTCCTTTTTCTCTTTAAGTTGCAGAAAAAAACAGGGCTGGCAGTATTTTGTCGCCAAGTGTTACACGTCACTGTCTGCTCTTCATATCGAAATGTATATTTGCCCCTCTCATTGAAGGTGCTGTCTCCAAAACCTGAGTTTGGCATTAACAAGGATTACTTGAGTCTATTACATAAGGGACTACAACTCCATCTTTCCTTTGCTGAAGTACAGCAATGTTCCCCAAAGAGTTCTGTTTACACCTGAGATGTACAAGGATGGTGGTCCCTCTTTTCTCTTGGTGTGATTACCAGCTATTTTGCAGTCAGCACTGCATATCTTAGTGCCATATCTGCAATGGTCAGCAAGAAGAGCTGCTTGGAAAACTAAGCCATGATTGTACAGGTGTACAAACTTGCACAACCACATACAACCACTTCTATTTCTGCAGTTAGATTCAGGAATTGGGCCTGACTCTGTCTGTGTCTCTTTGGCATATACTATTAGCCCCAAGGATCAAGAGGAGTGCTAGGAAAAGAGGTAGTTGCTTTTGAATTATGAACAGTCATGTGCACAGTCCTGCCCAATAGCATAAGTATTTCCTCTGGGTTCCAGTATTTTTGCAAAGAAACTGGAAATCCCCATAGCTAATGTGTCCTGTCACTTTTGGTGGGACTGAAACAAGGGCTGTACTTGTGTTCTGGGCACAACATCCTTTATACTCCCATGGGAAGACCAAGCAGAAGTTCTAAATGAACCACAGCAGGAGACTACAAATAATATAATCAAATTCCAAAACTAATTAAGTACATCAGTACTTAATCATACAAAGTGCTTCTGTATTAAGCTACTCAACACATTAATTACTTAACCCCTGAAATATCATTGTGAATACATGTTTTTTATTGCTATTTCAAAGGAGGGCAGATGGATGCTTGGAGAGGCTACGTATTTCCAAGAAATACAGAGTCAAATCCTTTCACATGCAGACCTTGCTGGAAAGCCTAGGTAAGAACAGCTCTGTAAACTACTGCTCCAGCAGAGCATTTTTAGTTCAGAATCATGGAATATTCTGATTTGGAAGGAATCTACAAGGATCGTTGAGTCCAGCTTTTAAGTGAATGGCCCACACAGGGATTGAACCCACAACCTTGGTGTTATTAGCACCAGGGTCTGACAGCTGAGCTAATCCCAGTTCAAATCCCATAGCATCTTGAACCAGAATAGATGCCAGGGAACCAGCTGCCAATTGGGAGACCCTGTTCTTGCCTCCTGGGTCACTTTGGGAGATAAATACAGAACAAAATGACAGACTTTCTAGCTATTAGAGAGAGCTCAGTGATTGTCTGTCTTATGACACAGTGTCCTACAGTTCCTCAGACTAAGGATTCAACAAAAGGTAGCACAGAAAAGAAGTCTCACAGCACTTGGCTTCTAAGATAGACATTTTTAAAACCCATCAAATTAGGTAAATTATTGTCATATTACATTATACTTGTGTACTGATAACAGTAAGAATTTAATCTTTTTCCTAACATATAACTTCCTAGCATTCAAAAAATACTACATGAATAGGTGTACTTCTACATTTCTCAACACATAGCTTATTTCTGGATCCTCACATTGAATATTAATAGTTTTTTCTGCTTAGCTCAGGAGAGACCAGAATGACCTTGTTTGATGGGATTTTCCCTAAACATCAGTCTGAACACCAAATATATCTGGGCCACCTTCTTGAATTCATTGACCAAAACTCATTAAAATTTTCTGGGTTCAACCCTTAGTGATGACTCCAGTGTGACTGTGAAGCATTAAGTACATAACACAGTCTCTGAAAGTGAGCTGCAGTGACAACATGTGCAATACAGCCAACAGGTAGGGAAGAGGAAGGCTATATATGACCATCTTAATTGTCACACACTTTACAGCACAGAGCTCAAATAAATGCTTTGTTATTCCTCCATATCTATAATTGCCCTTGAATGCCTCCAAAGAAGAACTGAAGTCATAATCTGTTTGGCTTCAAGGAGGAAAGTATACTGTTTACGTGCATGTAAGTACACAAGTCCCCAGTAACAAGACTATGTTTATTTTTGGTCAGCCCTGAATCGGTCAGCCCTCCTTTAATTTTTGGTCAGCCCTGAATTGGTCACACAGTTGGACTAGGTGATCATTGGAGGTCCCTCCCATTGGAGGTCCCTTTAATTTTTTAATTAAAATTAAATTAATTATAATTCCAATTAAAATAATTAATTCTTCCGTTCCATTCCATTCCATTCCATTCCAATCCATTCCATTCCATTCCACAGTGTTGGGCACACCAGCCACAGACCCAAGGGCAGGCAGGGTGATGCCTTGTCTAGCTGGGGGCTGGACATCACTGCAGCTACGGACTAATGGCATTTGAAAAGGGATTTTTTTTCCCTACAGAGCCCCATTAAAGAGCATGTCTACTTACAGTAAAAACGAAAAGGATAGTAAGCCTGCACTTTGCAGACTCTTAGCATTCTTTTATCAAAAAAGCACTCACTGCAGCAGTAGCCTTTGTTAATACTTTTCAAATGATGAAGGTTAATGGGGTCACCCTTCAATGAGGTGGCAAGACAAGCCTTACTGGACTCAGAAAACAATCTTTTTCTGAAAATAACAAAACTGGATAGATTTCTCTCTATTAGAAAGGTATTTTTCATGGACTGGATCCATCTTGCACAGACCACCAGAAACAGGGTAATCTTCAGCCAGTACTAAGCTAAATATATATGTATCCCTAACTCAAAACAACTTTAAAGATGTGTCACAGAAGACTGAGTCCAAGCCAAAATAGAACTGTGGATTGAAAAAACATTTTCAAAAGGTGTATGTGTATAAGGCTCAAAGATATTTCTCAGTTCAGGAAACAAAGCTTGCATTTTGGTTGTTTTTTTCATTTGCAGAGAGATCATTCGAAGGAAACCAAAACTAAATATTCACTGACAACATAAGGAGCACCCAATGTGGTCCTTCCTCAATTGCAGTGTGTTAGACACACTTAACATCAACAGTTTCCAAGTTTTTTTCCACTTTATTATTTTCACTTCTTCCATATCTGCCTTTTTTGTGAGGTTTCTTTTTAACCCAACTGGCTAATGTATTACTAGTGTGCCCACCACTGTGAGGAGAGAATTTTATCCAGCAGCCAACTAAGGAGCTGAGTAGTAACTGTGAGCTTTATTGTTGCAATATTAATAATTTAAACCTTCTGTAAAACAGTTTGTTAGGGATGGGCATGAGGGAGCAAAACATTATAGGGCTTTCTGCAATTTAGTACCTCAGAGTGATGAACAGTAGAGCACATCTTGAAGCACTATCTCCAAATCAATGCTTCCTTGCTGGTAAGGCAGAGGCAGGGAATGTTTAATTCACAAGATTTCAGAAATGGCTAAATGCAGCTCAAATGACAAAACTTTTAGAATATGTACTTTACTTAAGCTTTGAACCTTATAGAATCTGTTAAGATTTACACATCTGAGAAAAAAGGATCTTCAGTTTCTAAAGTAGTGAGGTGTATTCAATCTCTACTGTATTCTAAATTTTCCTCTCCTTATAGTAACTAAAAAATCCTTTTCAATTCCAAACATTTCCAACCATTCAGAATGGGGTTGAAGTGGGAGACATCCCACAAAATCTGCACCAATAATATGGGGGTGAGGGGACACCAGTAAAATTCTAGGAATTATTCAAATCTTAGACTAATATCTCTCTGCATAGAGGCAACAAATATTTGATGTAATTTTTTCATTCTGTAGAAAGAGCTTTTTGATATGTGAGAGCTTTTTGTCAGTGAAAGAGGCCTTTGTCTGCTGGTTTCATTTGCTTATGGTGACAAGAACAAAATACCAAAATAGAAAAATATTAATTTTCAGTGGTCTTTAATAACATAGCTGTATTTGCACATCCAGGACCAAACTGAAAGGCTCCCATCTACATTTCTCAGAGGAAAAAGGATGGGAAGATGTAAATGTTTAACACTGTTTTGAAAGTGGAACTCTATTCTCTGTAGCTGTTGCCATCTACCAGCTCTTATGTTCATCCCAGATACTTGATAAGTTTGCTTATGTCTTTGTTTAGTCCAAATTAGTTCTGCAGGGGATAAAAGAGAGGAGACCTGTTGGAGAAAAAGTAATAATTTGGAACTTTCAGATGTTGAAAATCTGACTGATTTTCTTTGGAAAGAATACTCACTAGGCTGAAGAAGGCCATCACCCATTTTCTAAAATAATGAAGGCATGGGATGAGGTGTACTTTGATTTTCCGATTATAGTAAAAGTGGGAATAGCCTTTACTGTATGGAATGTGGAGAAGAAAACAGTGGTGTTCTATTGGCATGCAAAGAAAGTGTATCTGAAATAGTGTTGTATTATGTACTACAGAAAATTAGGTAAATTGCAGGACTATGCAATGTGTTGCCCTTCACCAACACTGGTAAATATCAAATGTTTTCGTAAATGGAACAATGGCATCCATTAGGTCATATCAGAATACATATGCTTCATAATTCACATTATTAGAATAGGAAAAGTCTGTTCTGTAAAAGCAGAGCAGTTAAGTGATGCTCATAATCCCTACCATGCAGTCCATTAACCTCAGAAATTTTAAGTAGCTTCGTAGTCATCCATGGCATTTCAGATTTCTCACACCTTCAAATCTGTGGGCAGCTTCACAAGCTTTTTGTAAAGTTTCTCATGACTAGGACATCTGTAAAATTCCCTCCAGACCTTTCTTCAATTCATCTTGTGTTAAGCAGTCAGTAATTGACATCTGAAAAAGGTTAAAGGTACATCCCTAAAAACATGCTCTACTGAACACAATATCTTTTTTTAAAGACTTATTGGTAATTTTACGTGCTGTAAGATATTATAAGCATTCTGTTTCTTAATCTTACCTTTTTCTTCTCATTCCAATGTGAGTTTTTGATGAGCAGCATTCCCAGACAAAACTCATAGTAAGGAGTCAAAATAATCAGATATAAATCTTCTGCCTTTTACAAACTCATCCACCCTTCAACATAGGTGTCCTCACTATTTACATGAAATAAATTATTTATTTTAGAGGCACATGAAAAATTGCAACACTGCCTAACATGTTGCTTAGAGACAACTGACGAATTTTCTTCCTGGATGTGTACTTCAGAAATATGAAAGGTAGAACCAGGATGCTAAATTTTGGCATAGTGTTTTTTTGTTAATTTCTTTAATCCACAGAAGGAGGAAATTGGTGAACCTTTATTAATTCTGATCTCATTAAACTGGTCTTCTTTTCCTAGAAGGAATTGATTCAGGACTCAACTGCAATAGTAATAACACCTTTAAATTACCCCTCACAAATGTACTTGTAGTCCTGACTCCTTGGCAAAAATACTTTTGTACTTCCAATATGGATATATGAGATGGGCCTAGCTGAAGAAACATATGAGGATTATGTTAGAAGAATTCAGAAATCTGCATGCAGAGAAGAGGATGGCATTTCTTCCTCTCTGGCTGGCAGCACTAAATTATGTTGCACTACATAATGTAAGACAGTACGAAAAATATATTTGGATACTCAGAGCATGTTAATATCTAAAAAAGAAACACAAAAATACACTGGATATTATACCTCAGGGCATCTATTCAATTATTTTAGTACTAGGGGAGAAGAAACAATATATTCACCCTCTCAGAAGTCAAATCCTACTTATCTAACTTGCAATTCACCTTGTGTGATGAAAAATCTAGATTTAGAGCTTCCAAAGGGCACATGGGTGGACAGCTTTAGCTAATTGGGATTTTCCATAAAAAGACCCATGTCTGAGCTGCTGGTCTGGGGTTTTGAGTCTAAGGCTTCAAGTTACAGAATTTTTAAGGACTGTCTGTGTTTGCAGTTTCACAAGCAGGGAAGAAAAATCAACCAAATTTGTGATCTGAATATTAGGGAAAGATAGTTGCTTTAGATCTTGTGTTGTGCTGCAAAACTAAATTTGCTAAACTCAAAACAAAATTTTCAGTGTCTCATTGGTATCAGAGTAGCTCTGATTTCCTAACACCTGTTGACCACAGGCAGCAATCATACTGAATGGCTTAGTGTGCTTCAATACTGCCATGCCAAACCCTTCTACACCAGCACGAAACTCCTTTTGGCCTGACAGATTTCCTACTCTACATATTGGCCCTAGTTTAAGCCCACTTTTTGCCAGAGCAGTACCCTAAGTCTCCAGGGATTTCCAGAAAAGGCCCCTCTGGAAGCTGATGGAGCTGCTGCGTCCCCGGCAGTGCGCAGAGCCCATGGAGCCCCCAGAAGGCCGGGAGAAGGCTGCGGCACCCCCTCCGCTTCCTGCAGCTCCCACAGCCTCAGCTCCGCTCCACAGCCCACGGGCACGCTCTGAGTCACAGCTCACAACGTAAAAGCTCCATCTGCAAGAGGGTTCCTTCTCTGCAAGCAATGGGAGATGACACTCTGACTAGGGAAAAAAAAGGCAGAATGTGGCATTCATCTGAAGAATGATGCTCTACCAATGTCCCACATCCTCAGTCAGCTCCAGGGTTGATTCAAGCTTGTCCAAATGGGGGGTGGAAATTCGTATTTGCTTGACATGCAAGAGAAAACACTTCAAATTGAATACAAATAACATATATAAAAACTGTTTTTTTATGTTTACCAGTGCAGTCTATGAGTCACTTTTTTTTCCCCAAAGAGAACTGTAAACTAACTAAACACTGAGTATATGTTTGGTAACACAGAATACCCAAATTTTTTAGATACACTTTATAAAGGTCATGTTCTGTAATATCACACTGATCACCACCTGATTAAATTGCCTACTGCTCCAAATTTAATGAGAGACTGAAAAGTCTCAATGGTAATTGGGATAGATGATCCTTTAAAGAGAGAAAGTGAGTGGGTGGTTAGTTGAAGCACAGAAGAATGCCTATTAATGTGGAGGTGTAAGAAGACCTTCCTGAGAAAAAACAATTAAAAACTATTTATTTGGAAAACATTGAACTTTTAATTGTGTTGCTTCACTGAAATCCTGGACACAGTATCAATTCTCTAGCACATGGGAAAAGAAAAATGAACAAAAAATCCAACAACCAATAATCCAGCAGTCTGTCTTCTGCCTACAATTGCATACTATATGGTAAATTTAATTACTTCAAATTTTTTTACTATAAAATTTGTCATTATTTTCAGGAACTCTCTAAATGATTTGTGTCTTGCTCTGTTTTTCTTAGAAGTTTTTTATTCCAAACAAAGCCATTGACAGGAAATCCAAGTACACAAAAAGACATAAAGACAAAAACAGTAACAAATATCTGACTGAAAATTACAGAACTACTACATTAAGAAAAAAGGAATAATTTAATCTTAATTAATATAATGTCCCTTAAAGGCACTAAGTATTCTTTATGCTCCTGTAGTAAGATTATCAAAATGTTTTACTGGGCGTTTGAAATGGCACTAAAGTAAACTGCTGTTAAATATGTCACTCTGATGTTCATCAGGAACACTGTGATAAAGAGGAAGTTCTTATAAAAATGACTCTATTTTTAAAATCATAATTAGATCTTTTTCTGCCTAAAAGATTGGGTCCATTTCAAACAAGTATTATTTAAAGGAAATCACATGAACTACATTACATAAAAGATCAAGCAAGGCAATTGCAACAGATATTCTGGGGTCATAATCAACAGAATTACCAATATTTTATGTCTTTAAGTCTTCAATTCTACTCATATTTTACTCTGACATTTAAATGCATATCAAAATTCCAGGCTTTTTTTGAAGTTAAAGTGTGCCATGAAAGCAATATTTAAGTTTACATATATATTAAAAAAAAAAACAGGAAGCACTTAAGACCCTGCTTTAAAAAATATAATTGAAAACTGGTAATTCAACAGTTTTGAATTAAAGGGAAAAAATAACATAAGAAAAATTTTGTAACTCTGTTTTAGTTCTGTGAAATGACTAGTCCAGCTCTCAGGAGCTATGACAAGTCTGTATCCTCAGGTCCCAGACAGGAGGATTGCATAAGTCCTCCAGCACAAAAGCTCTTTCAGAAGCCATATTTGATGTTCCTTGTCTGTTCTGTGCCAGGAGCATGTCAAAATACAGATGAATTGTGGTTCAAGACTGGGGTTAGAATCTGTCCACAAACATATGACTGCAGTTTGTTGCTCTGTTGAAAGGTTGACTTGTTTTCTAGTTCCCAATTTTCTTTCAGAGTGGGTATTTTATTTAGAGCCATATCTGGCTGGGTGAAAAGGACAAACATAAACTACTTGGTATAAAATCTCTGACAAGATACTTGGGAGAGTGGCAAAATGTACAAAACAACACCAAACTCATGCTATAAGCAGCAGAAGAGATTGAAGCATGAGCAACCACCAGCATGAACAACCTGGCCTCTTCCCAAGCTGCCAGGCGAAATGAACTTCAGAAAAAACTTATTTCCTTTTCTATGAGAAGGCAACTGTTGGTTCAGGCAATTCCCACCAGGTCTATTATTATTTACAATGGAGGCAGACATCACTCTTGGCTCTTGCTCAAGGAGAACAGGGAGAGGGGGAGAGCTCCAACAACTTTCAGAAGAGAAGAGGCGTAACTCTTCACAGCACATTCTTGGGTGCAATGAGAAGGGACTTCATTGCTAATTATGGCTTATTAGTGCTATTGCATTTTAAGTTATCATGGAAGGAGTTCAGGTTACAAAGTGCACTATCATTTTGAAAATCTTCTGACTTACCTTTCCCTGAAGAGACTGAAGTCCTTTTGCCTAAATCACAAATCAAAGTTACCTCTCTCTAGCCCAATGGTGCTAGCCTACATCCACAGGCTTAGAGAAGACACCCCAGTTCCTGATAAGAGGTCTGCTTTACCCTCAGACTGAGAAATTTCATGCAGAAAGGCTACCCTGGCACTAGCTGTCCCCGTCATGTCCTGTGATAGATACAAGAGACACAGCAGAACAAGATCTGGGCAGGTGAGAGGGTCACAGAGTTGGCATAACCTGCATGGGAACTGCATCCATCAATAATTCAAGTCAACCCTTCAGCTCTTCTAACTTCAGCAAGGGTCACGTAGCACTTGCTCCCTGGTCAGCCTTGTGTGCCCATGCACACGAGGTAAGGTAGTGAGATGGCCCCAGCTGGGGGCTTCTTCTGATGCCTGGAACATGTCATTGCCTCACTCCAAAAAAAAGGAAGCACACTAGATTAAATATCCCTTTACATCACCATATGCCCTTGCCGGGTGGGGGGTTTGAACCTGTTTGAATGTGGTTATGTAATTATGACTGAACTGATTCTGAGGTAGAGGAAGTTTGGAGAGGTGCCTCCTCCCTCTCCCTTAAGCATGAGATAGTGAAGAGCAGCCATGGCAGAGGCAGCTTTTTCCCTTTAAGTCCCTCCTCATTTTCAGACTTTGAGGAAAAATAAGAATCTACCAATGTTTCTGCTGTAATTGAATTTTCAACCCTATATTTACCAGATAGCTTTCAATTCTGGGAGATAAAGGGAAGGAAAAAATTGAAAGGATAGTAAAAAGAGAGGAAGAAGAGATACTGTAAAAGCTAGCTTAAATGCTTGAGTCATAATGTTTCTAGGACTGTTTTCATTGCCCAGGTTACAATGGCATTATAGGATCACCATTTAGCAATCAAGTCTGCAAATCACTGTCTTGGAGAAAGACACTCCTGGACAGAATAGAGAGAGAGAACAAGCAGGCAAGAGCAAGACAGTGACAATTACTAAACTAGACAGTGATTATTCATTTAATCTCTAAAGAAAAAGCATATTTTATGCTAAGCATATAAGAGAAAGCATATATTCACTCTGGCTAAACCTGTTCTGTAAGCCTGGTTATTTTATACATTGAAGACTGCATTACTGAAGTATGAAATGAATATAAATAACATTTAAATTAAACTCATAGTTCCTATGCCACAAAGCTTAAGAATGCCAAGTAGATAAATCCTAACAAACCTAATTTCTCATTTCATGATAGGGAGACTCGGTAATAATAAAGCATGACAATATAATAGTGGAAAGGAAAAGAAAAAAATAAATCCCTGCATCATGTTTGGTTTCATTTTATTCTCTGAGAGGTACACATGGCAATTAATTGTGCAGGCTATATACTATATGGAAATCACTGTCTGTTAATTGATGACTGTCAAGAATCTGCTGATCACAGAACTTGTTTCTTCTTGATCCACCTTAACAAAACTGAATATTAATGCACAACAAAAATAGTACTCTTTGCATGCAAAACTTATGTGTTTCACTGAAGACACCCCCACTTCCTCCTACCAAACAGCTGTGTACAATTGTATATTCCAAAAAATTTTCTTTAATGCTAGAGCACCAAAGAATAGCTGAGGTAAAAGGAAGTCTTTTTGTCAAATGCCTTGTTTAGTAAAGACACTTGCATGTATTTTAATTTTATTTACAAATTTAAAAGCTGGTATCGTATTACATAACTTCTTCCAGGCTAGAATTACTTTACAATTAAGCTATCATCTGAATGAATCTTTAAAGAATTTATGGCACTTTCTACTCCATCTATTGGTGAAATAGAAGCAACAGAAGAAGTCTGCCTTGGCAAGTAGGCATTATGGATAGACATACAAACCTGCTATTAATCAACTATTCATGAGTACAGCCAGAGCAGAGACACATTGAGAAGTGCACTTTCAGTCCAAAATAGGAATAGTAAATCTCCAAATTTATATATAAGCTAAGAACAATATCTAAAAGTATCTATCTTGTTGGTAATTGGTGCACCAAATAAAATATGTAGTATATTGCTATGTGCAAAGACATGTCTGAAATGCAAGGCTTCTGATAGTTTTGCTATGGAGAAAACTTACCTGACAATGATATATCTCTTGTCTCAATGTCCTTAGTTTAAGCCACAAGTTCATGTTAATGTCTTGATCCATTTCAGCCTAATGGGGATTTGTGAAAGGTGGAATTCACCAAACCAGGGTAATTTCAGTGCTACAATGGGTGATTCCAGGATGATTTATTTCAGGACAGCTTTTACAAACAGCACAAACTGCAACAGCTTAGTGGTGTTCTGAAGAGCCTCCTGGCTGGGAGGACCTGCAGTGACCAGAAATGCAGAACCAGCACCAATTTTCTTTCATACTGTAGGAAGTTAATGCATGATGAACAAATGGTATTCTCAGAAGTTTGATCCATTTTTACTAATAAAGTATTCTTTGTAATCAACAGCTTCCTTTAGATTGTGCACTGGGACTTCTCTTGGTTTATTTTCCTGTTTGTTATGCAGTGTCCTTAGATAATCATCATTTGTCTGTATAGAACTAAAAAAAAAAAAAAACAAATAGTATTTTTCAATTTCTTATTTAAAAAAGTATTTGGTTCCAAAGCTCCAGGAAAAGGTGGCTGAAAGCTCTACAGTGATTGCTAAAGCCCTTGCATCATTGAGAAATGGCAGAATTGAGTAATTTCCCCTTGGACCACTAGAGTGAACTCATCATGCTTCAGCAAGGGGCTCACAATGACCCAAACATCTCCATTCAATGCAGACAAGAGTCAGGCTCTCCTGGCAAGCACTGCCCAACATGACACAGAAGGTAGGTCAGGTTGGGGCTTGCACCTGACATTAACACACAGCAAAGGAAGAGGCAGAGATGAGGGTAGAGAGAATCTGTATGTATTTTTTAAAGAAAAGAGTCAACAAGATTCCTATGGACTGGATGTAAATGGAACAGTGTGCTCTGTTGTTAGCCAGCAAGCAGATAAAATTGCATGGAACCCAAGAAAAAAGAGCCTGTTGGAGATACTTTTCCACCTGACAATTGCACAGGCAGGTGGAAAACCTCATATGAGGACTACTCCTAAAAGGAAGCTGTGGGTTACTCCACAAAGACTTCCCACATACTGGTGTTTCCCAGGGCTCAGTGTTGAGGCCAGCCCTGTTTAATGCCTTTATCAATGAACTGGACACGGGATTGATGCTTCCCCAGCCAGTTTGCAGATCACACCATATTGGATGGGAGTGTTGATCTGCTGGAGAGTAAGAAAGTTCTGTAGAGGGACCTGGACAGGCTGGATCAATGGGCTGAGGCCATTTTTATGAGGTTCAACCAGAACAAGTGCCAGGTGTTGCCCTTGGGTCACAGTGAACCCCTGCAGTGCTGCAGGCTGGGGGCAGTATCCAGAAAGCTGACCTGTGGAAAAGGACCTGGGGGTGCTGGTCGACATCAGCTGAACATGAGCCAGCTGTGCCCAGGTGGCCAAGAAGGCCAATGGCATCCTGGCCTGTATCAGCAATAGTGTGGCAGCAGGACCAGAGCAGGGATTGTCCTCCTGTACTCGGCACTGGTAAGGCCACACTTCGAATCCTGTGTTTGCTGCGTTTAGTTTTGGGTCCCTCACTACAAGAAAGTCACTGAGGGCTAAAGCAAGTCCAGAGAAGGACAATGGAGCTGGTGAAGGGTCAGGAGCACAAGTCTGATGAAGAGCAGCTGAGGAAGCTGTGATTATACAGTCTGGAGAACAGGAGGTTCAAAGGAGACCTCATTGCTCTCTACAGTTGCCTGAGAGTGTAGCAAGGTGGAGTTCAGTCTTTTTTCCTGACTAACAAGCAGTAGGATGAAAGGAAATGGCCTCAAATTGCATCAGGGAAGGTTTATTTTGGATATTAGGAAAAATTTCTTCACCAAAAGGGTTGTCAAACATTGAAAGAGGCTTCTCAGAGAAGTGGTGGAATCACTGTCCCTGAAGATATTTTAAAGATGTGTAGATATGGTACATAGGGTTGTGGTTAACGGTGGACTTGGCAGCACTGGGTTAATGATGGGTCTTGATCAGAATTTAGAGGTCTTTTCCAACTGAAATGATTCTGTCATTCTTTTTTTATAAGGGAAGCATTGCTTGAACTAGTAGGCATGAAAAATAATTTCTCCTTATTTTAGAACTAAGGTTCCCAAACATGCTCATCAAATATCATGAAGGGCACCTTTTCTTCTTTCAGGAACAAGCGACAGATTAGATGTTATTAGGCAAAATATCTACATTACTGTCCTCTGGTGGGAGTGGTGGGAGAAACTGAACTACAGCTAAACATAAAATTCCCAGTCACTAAAGTTCATGGAACAACCGGATTTTCAAGATGCTCAGTTCAATCAGTTATACATAATTTTCTGATGCTGGATGTTCAATTTACCTGAGTATAGCTATGCTAATTATAACCTCACTGTACCTTTGCTCTCCATGGGGCTCCTACTTTGCAATGGGCCACATTTTAATAAAGGGGAGTTTTCTTCTGCACCACTGATACCCATCCAGATCTCCTTGCAGAGGCTTCCCCCAGTCCAGCTGCATACAAACGGGTGCAAAGGGGTAAAGTAGCTACAGATCTAATATGACTGAAAGTAAAACTTCAGCCTCTCTTGCTCAGAGGCTGCCCCCTTTTTTTTACTTCTACTTTCAGAGTACTGTAAGCACTGGAGTAAATAATGTTTGCTGCCTCTGTTTTTTTTCCCCTTTAAAAAAATCATGCTGTAATAAGATTGAGACTTCTCCAGAAGTCTCCACAAAAATCAGATGATAAGAGATAATTACAATAATTGAAAATATTAAAGTAAGAATATTAAAATGTTTTTTTCTTCAGTCTTCAAGTTTTCACTAAAATAAATTTGCATTTGCTATTTTCCTAACATGGCTTTTAGTCATATATCCAACAGGACAGATTAAAGTTTAATTATTTCCATTCAGCTTGCAATATTCAAAATTAAGGTGCGGTCACGAAGAATGTGTACGGAACCTTAACGGAAATAACAATACGATTTCTTTTTCTTCTATTCCCATGTAGCAGAAAATTAATACTACAGACAGCAAGAAAAAGTTTCTTACTAACATTTAATTGGAAGATTTTTACATTTGACAGAAATTAGAAAATAATTATTTTCTGTTTGTATCCTAATTAAAAATAATAATTTAGTTTCTGTGAATTGTATTCTACATGTACATAAACTGCAAAGAGGAAACCGTTCATACACTAAAAAGCTTAAATGCTGTATGCAAGTCCTTTCTCCACACAAAAGTATCTTACTGTAACTCTACAGTTTTGTATTTGAGACAAAAATACTGGTCATAGGTGATCTCGGAGGTATTTCAAACTGTCCTCCATGTCAAAAAGATCAGAAAGCTACAGAGCTGCTCAGTGAGAACACAAAACCAGTTCAGCTAACTCAGATGTCACTAGTCTAGGTGACATGGTTATAATCTTCTCTCCTACAGCAACAAATCTATGAATGGAAAAATTACTGCCTTCTCAGTCCCTCCAAATTTTCTGTTTATATGCAATTTTGCCATTTTCCTTAAAGCACAGAAGTAGCTACACATAGGCCCAATATAAAATGTGTATTCCTGTTTTAATTAGGTTCATGTGGCAGAAGCTGAGAACAAGCTGGCAGAATTTGGCCTCTCTGGAGGACACACAACAGCAAACGCTCAGGCATGGGACACCCCTGCCTTGGCAGGACAGTGGCAGGATCTAACCTGGCCCATTCCCAGTACTGCTCATTCATTCTCAGCTATTCTTATGATGCTGCTAGTGCATTACTAATGTGTCTTATTAACATTTAAGTAAAATTCTCATGGGAGCAACTTGTGAGACACTGTACATGTTTTTCATCAGAATACAAGATGTGCATGATTCAGTATCTGTGCCCTTTTCAAATCCCTCATTCCCACCAGCCCCAGCAGAGGCACTATCACTGTGCCAAAATGCAAAGAACACAAAAAGTGGTTGACTGAAGAAAATGGCCAAGGATCAGTACAGAAAACCTGGCTTGAAAAAAGTTACCAATTGAAAAAGGCTTTTAGGGCGTCTACTCTATATAGAGTAGGTCACTGTCAGCTTCATTTGCCTTTATAAAAATGAAGTACAAAGACTGCTTTGTAAACATGAAGACATCAGATGTGTGAGAGACCACTGAGAAGGAAAAAAATTTAGGGTATATGAGCTTCTTGGTCGTATATTAAGAGTTTTCTTGAGAGACTCAAATACCCATATATAAGCAATGTCTATCATTATTATTATTATTATTATTATTATTATTATTATTAGGTGTGTATAAAATTTTCAAGAGGCTGTGACCTGATCTTCCAGGCACTAAGTTTTCTACACAGATATACAACTTTTCAAACAGCCTTTCTAGTGCAAAGTGAGCATGAAGGCAAGAATATATATAATTTACTGCCTTGACCCAAACATTTGAAGCTAAGCTTTGCTTTGATTGGCTCAGATTACCACTTGGAAATGTTTCTTTAAAAAAAGTGTCCTCTCAGTAATAACAGTCAAGCTAAAAAACTGGGTTCAAAGTACGTCTTGTTTCTAGGGAATACCAGTGTTGAGTGCAATGGGAAGTTCAGAGGGAGAGACTCAAACTTCCTCAGCAAGAAGTGAACCAGGAGTGAGGAGCCTGAGGAAGAGGGGCGGAAGAGGAAGTAAATAGCACCAAAATGGAGAACCAGAGCTGTGACAGGTTGGAAATGAGACAGAAAGGACGAACCAGATCATCATCAGGAATTTAGGATACTCAGCATTATCCTTCTACTTTCACAGCAAGAACCTCTGAATCCAGCTCATAGACAGATCTGTTGTTATTCAGCCCAGGCCCACAGGTCATTTACAACCTTTCCCAGTATCCCTTTTCTGTACACAAAGGCTTGTGCCACATCAACACTGGCAAACGAAATTCACCACGGAACATTCACTTACTGTGAGGGTAACATGCACAACCTGTCCACTCTGGACAACTCTTTCCTCTAAAATAAGAGTGGCTGCATCCAAGGAGCTGCTAGTGGGTTCTGTCCTTAGCCTCATCTACCATTTGTCCTTGTCTAGGAATTGTCTGAGACACATACAGTTTTGGCCCCAAGCAAAAACTACAGTGGAAAAAACCCTCTATGTTAACAATTCAACAACATGGAAAACATTAAAATCTGTGGATTGGAAAATAAAAATATCTCTGGATCTGTTCATGATATTATTCTTTGTACCCCATGTTTTTGTTTGCTAGTACAGAAGTAGCTTAGGTCCTACAGTCTGATTGAAAACTTACCTTTAATTTTTAATTTAAAAGGGGGAAAAAAGGAAAAGAGAATGGAAAAGGAAGTGGGAAAGTAAGAAAAAGGAAGGAGAAAAGAAGAGCTCAGAGAAGCAACCTGAAAAACAAATCAACACAAAATCTGTATAAAAAATGCACTAGGCAGTGGAACCTGTGCATACTCTAAGATGAAGAGCTCTTCTCAAACTGTTGGGAGGGACACAAATATCTGGCTACTGGCCCCGTAAAACCAAAAATTCCTGAAGTTTTGCAATTCTCCATCAAAAGAAATATTTCTTTCAGTGTAAACCACATTGTTATTTGGACTTAAATCTGAGAGGCATGACATGAAGAGATAAATCTTAAAGTGAGTAATGTCTGAAAAGAAAGTTATGTCTTTACTTTGAATAGATCTCTGTCAATACCTAACACTGCAGATCTCTGAGTGCTGGAAGTTGGAACCTCATGCAGTATTGCTGAGAGGCAGCTCTGCACCCCAATATCTGACCACTTGGTTCTTGTGGCTTTACAGTGGGTCTTCTAGCTGTACAACTGGGAATTAATGCACATTAAAAGTGAGTTTTATTCTGGACTGGTTCTTTGCTTCCCTCTTCTATGTGCTCGCACAGATGTTTCCATGACCTTAACAGTGGGAGAATATAGGATCATCAGCCCAGCTCAGGACTGTCTCTTCCCATGTTGGCATTGACATAAATCACTTTGGGAGCACGTGGCCAGGCAGCCAATCCCCTCTCAACAGTGCCCTTGATGAGGCAGCTCTGGCAGTGTCAGCCCACATTTGTGACGGTACACTTGTAAAAACATTAATAAGAGTAACCAGAAGTTCCAGAAAACCTTTGGGAGACACCACAGTACAAAGACAAATAATACTTCAATCTCTCTCTTGCTTAATTTCTCACTTTTGGATTCTAATATCACTGCTGAAATAAGATATTATCACAGGCCAGAATTAGTACTGTGGGAGATTAAGTTATGACTGAACACGAGTAATTCAAAACACATCCTGCTTTCAGATTACCCCCAAAAAGGGGATTGCAGCCCCAAATTGCCTTCCTCTTGCCCCACTCAGCCTACATATAGAGATAGCTCACTTTGGCCCTATTCTCCAAAAGGGCAGTTTCTTACTGCTTGTAGTGCTTCTGCAGCACAGCTCACAGCTAATTACAGCACCATCAGTTTCAAAAATGTTCCCAATCCATCTTACCCATTCTTTTCACCAGTTATTGTCAGGAGCTTTACATATCTGAGAGCATAATCTTTCTTTGCTTACTATTTGTTTTTATTATTATTGCACCATTATAATCTCATTATAGCCTTTTCCAGTTTCAATTATTGTATTTATTTTTTTCTGAGTAACTGTAATTGCTTTTAGTTTTTAATAATGTTTAAAATTTTCACTCTCCAAAGCACACGTTATTATTCCTATTATAAAATAAAGTTAAAAGATTGTCAATAGTCTTGGATCAATCTTTTTGCCATGCATGATACAACAACCCTGCCTTGCCAAAGCCTCCAGCCTACAAAGGTAGATTCACTTTTAAACAACAGGCTAATCAGAATATTAGAACTCATTGGAAAATTGGTATTCATATTTGTGTGGAAGAGAAATATTTTACAAAATCCTTAAAGCCTAGGAACATTACAAAGTTATTCTCCAACCCATCCAAATGTGGGAATTACCAGTTTTCTACTCTGGGTGTGATTTATAAAACAACAATTTTTGACAGGACTCTGAATTTCTGTGACAGAATTAAGCTATTAAGCTTACAAAATATAATCATTTCAATGAAGTGCAATGAAGCAATCCACCTCTGACAGAAAATTAGAAGACATTTTCCTAATTTCCTGATAATTTCTCTCAAATGTGAGATTAAGAGTACATCCACTAATCATGTACACTTGTCCAAAGAAATTAACTAAATAAGATCTGAAAATCAATCCTGCTATGTGTCTTCCTGCACAGAAATCCTGTAATCTCTCAGGAACCCACTTAAAACCAGCACAGCTTTACTTGGCTGCATGACTTGTCCATGAGACATGTTTGCAAAAGCATTGTTTCAAATTCTAATGATGCAGTTTTTAAGTTACCAGAGATATCTTTTTATCAAATCACATTAAGTTCATTTACACATTACTGATTTACCAGGATGAATGTTTTCATAGAAATAGAACTACGAGCAATGATACTGCAATACTTTTAAGAAATGAGCACTTGCCTTTTTCAAATACCTTTGGACCTGAATTTATCAACAACTTGGCAACAGCCTGAGCCCTTTATCTACATATATTATTTAAATATGTGCACAAGACCCACTGTAACAATGACTGCAACACTAAAAATCATCTGCAACACTAAAAATACCGCACTCTGCTCAGGAAACACTTTTCAGTGCTTTTGAGAAACATGTCTCAGCATTTAGTCCCATGCAAATCACATTCATTGTACATACATCATAAGCATGTAATATTTGCATACTTTTAAAATTTGACTGAATTCAGCAGTTAGGACACAGTATATGCATTTACTTAGATATGTTCTAAGTAATCTAGTGCAGTAATCTAGTGCAAAACTAGATTATGAAATGTTTTGAATATTTTGTGATGCAGGATCACTGGAAGTAGGCAAAGATGTATCTAGAGGATGGGTGTACTTCTTAGAAAGGCACAGCTTGACAATCCTATTAATCCTCATTGCACTTCTGATTCATTCAGAATTGCTGCTATGAAATTGCTCTTCAGCTTGTTCATCTGCATAACAAGTGATCTCTGATCACTTCAGAGCCAGAAAGATCCATCTATGATAACATCAAGATAAAAGTTAAAAGCTCTGATGCTACAGACAGCTGGGAATGAAATAGTAATTTAAGCGTAAATTTCAGGAGAATATGCAAGCTACATTGCACAAGTAACAGGATGTGATGAAGAAACCATTTCAGCCTGCTCCTGAAGCCCTTAATTACCCGAAAAGCAACCTCCATACAATTCATTGTTTCCCAAAGAAAAAAAGACCTAGAAAAGATCATGAAATCTAGTTAACCATTTCTCCATCAACATCTACATTTTTACACAAAAACTCCAGTCAACTTGGTTGCCTAAATCATGACCTTTTAAAGAGGCACACATTGGGTGTATGTTGTGATTGTATTGACAGCAGCCTCTGCACCTTGGCCACTGAAACACCAATGCCCAGAAAAAAATTTACACAATAAAAATGAAAAAAATCTATAGACAAAATCAAGAGAGGGAAAAGGGAATTTGGATTTTTTTTTATTTCGTGCTACAGCTAATATCTAGTTTTATATTTAGCAAAATTGGCATGCAGCAATTAGTCTTAAAAGTCATCAGTACATGCCCCCTGCTACATAAGTAAATAAGCAAAGTGGCCCAGATGAAGACCTTTACATCTACCTGAAGTGCATTATCAAGATATTTCAATGACAAGTGCCCTGCAGATTCCCATAAACTGATGTCAGAAAGCCTAAGAAGCCTGGTGTTCTAAAGGGTTATCATTTGGCTAGGTATCATACTGCATGTCTCATGCATATTCTAGAAATACACCTCTGACTCAGCAGGACTGGCCTCTTGAGCTGGAAGGGTCAACCCAAAACTCCTCAGGTATGAGACAAAATAGATATGAGTGGGAGCTGGCCAGAGATGAATAATCTGCCATGGGAAATAAGTTTCACCAGACATTTCTATCTCCATTTTCACCATAGGAAAAAAAAACCCAAAATTGCCTTATTTGTAGTTGTCTTGTTCTACTTTTCTCTGACAATTTGAAGAGCCTTGTATTTGGTGATGCATTCACTCTGGACTGATCTGGTTCAGCTGAAATACACCTCTGATTCTGAAAAGCCAAAGATCAAACTAAGTTTGAGGTAATGCATTTGACCCAGATCTTAAGGGTCTTTTCCCCTTTTTTAAGCATGCCTATGTGTTCTTCCAATGTCGTTTAAAATAGACAAGCAAGAAAACTGTCATGTACTAATAATAACACCACTGTAATGCTGAAGCCCCCTTCCTTTTCCCTAGTCCTCTGTTTAAATACTGAATCTGTAACTGAGCCCTTCAACTCCCAGCATGACCCTAAAACAGTGTTGCATCCCATGTCCAGAACCAGAAAATAGAAAGAATTCAATTTCCAAGAAGATATTCTTTGCTATTCTAGTTTTTTCACCTCCTTTTCTTGGTCCTAATTGGCCATTTAACTTTTCCCTGAACAAAGTGTCCAGCTTTGTGGACATGAATGACATTAATTCATACATACATTCTAGTCTTGGTGTTCTAATTGTTTGTTTCAGATATAAGTTTTAGAAGATTTTTTTTTTAAATTTACTTCCATTTGAGTGCTGAATTGGCCTGAGCCTGGTGCTAGTTGTTTCACAGCCATTCTAAAAACGACCTCTTTTCACTGCCATCACAACAACATTCTGAGATCTGTCTTTCAACCAGTATCTAGCCCATAATTCTGCTATAATGAAGTGATGTTTTTAAAATCATCTGCATCAAGTCAGGAAGCTTGCAGCACTCTATATACATTTGGCTGAATTAAACTGAAACCTTGAAGAAAACTTCTGCATCCCTGGAAATGTTCAAGGCCAGGCTGGATAGAGCTTGGAAAAACGTGGTCTAGCAGAAGGTGTCCCTAACCATGGCAGGAGGTTTGGAACTACAGGACCTTTAAGGTCCCTACCAACCCAAGCCATTCTGAATCTATGACAAGGCCTACTGTCATTTAAAAATGTGAAAAGCCATTACAGAGTCTAAACCTGTAACTCCTTACTAACCAAAAAGATTAGACAGAATTCAGGTTTTATATAAAATGAATCTAATTTGCTACTGGAGCAATCATGATTGTTACTTTGAATGCCAGTATTATACTGGCACACATCGAGAATTTTCACAGAATCATAGAATGCTTTGGGTTGAAAGAAGCCTTAAGGATCATCTAGTTTCATCCCCCCTGCCATGTATAGGGAAGTTTCCCCAGCTGTTCTTGAATTATTCTAGTATAAATAATGAACCAGAAAACTTTCAAACCAGCTTTTTTACACGCTGGGATGTAAGTGACCTGACTCTACAGATAGTTCTAATGTTTTTCGTAGATATCGCTGTCACAGAAAAACTACTGACTTGCATAACACAAGGTCTTACATCTGAAAGGTAGAATACAGAATAGAAATATTTATTGAAACTCCCTAATTTCTTCTTTAATCAGTAGTGTAATTTTCCTCAACTACAATGGGCTTACTCCTCTGCTATAATTTTGTTGTTGTTGTTGTTTCTAAGTTGTCTAAAATCTTCCAATAAACTTTGTTCTGCCAATTTTCACCATATTTTTCACTAATGTCTTTGAAGAAAGACACTTCTAAGTGCTTTGCTGTATCAGGTCCTCATAAAAAAAGGAGTCAGACCTACAGAAGCTTTCTTCTCTTTTGACAGAAAGCCCAGGTGCCAGTTCCATATCATTTTAATGTACACAGTGATATTTGTAAATAATCTTTGCATTTTTTAGCCAACTTGAGATGATCTGGAGGAAAGACAAACTCACTGAACTCTAAAATATTACATTCGTAGATTCCCCAAAACCATTAGTGAACATCCCAGGCAGAAGATAAAGGTACTTTTGAATTGCAAACAAATAGTCATAAAATAAGAGGAGAAAAAAAAAGAGCAAATACTTCCAAATACCTCAAGAAGATAAAGTTCAGCTTTAGTTTCTTCAGATGGCTTCCTTTCAAAAATCTAACTAGCACACACAGCTTTTAAAAAATAGTTGGTTGCAATATTAAGAAATTAAAAGGAGGAAAAATACCTAGATGGAAGACAAGTATGCAGCCTTTGCTAGATGCATGCATGCCCTTTTATTCATTTGAATGAAATACTTGATGTTGGAAATCATCATTGCAGCAATATGTTTCATTCATTTGAATGAAATACTTGATGTTGGAAATCATCATTGCAGCAATATGTCTAACCGCATTTCTTTATTTTGCATAACATAAGAAAACAGGCACTTAACTCCTACAGATTTACTTCCCAGTGTCTAATCTAAATGTGAGTATATTAAATGAAAAGCACTTAAGGATTGAAAATAGGGATTATCACTGTGATGGCAGTTGTTTTATAAACATGTGCCAAAATGAAATGCAGAAATGGTCAAGGGTCACTATTGCCAGTTAACTCATATTTCAGTATGATTTACTTATTGGCTGTTGAACTTTAAATATTGTAAGTGCATCCCAAAGTCAATATCTATAACATCAATTAAGCTATCCTGTTAAAAATTTCAAGGCTAAAACTAATGAAAATAGTCAAAAAGTTTTTCTTGACTTTCTGCGAAGATCACTTCTAAATGAATCAATAGAATGAATCAGGTACTACAGTTAAGAAGATATACAGAACTGAGAATAATTTTTAAAGTGCTCATTTTAGCACAGATGGAAGGATGGTGGAAGGAAAGAATGGAGGACAAGAATATAGTTGAGAATTAAGATGTTATCATGCCTTAATTCCTGTTTAAATGGAAGACAATCCACAGCTGTATATATTGACTTCTTAAAACTGAATTTTTAAATTATTGTTTTCTTCTTATGCTTCCAATTCATATAGATCAATCAGGATTATTTCATTGTGGCTGCTATGTTGGCCCATGTAATTTGCTTTACAACTAATATTAGAAATAGAGGCAAATGTTTAATTTTTTTAAATTGAGTTTAAAAATAACTACAGTACAAATATTCTTGTTATCTAGGAACAGTTATCACATTTTCTTACCTCTCTAAGAAGAAATTTCAATGCAGTCACATCACACTTTAGGAAAAAAAGAGTACAAAGCCAGATTCACTTTTTCCACAAGGAGTTTAGATAAAAAATGGTTCAAGGGCCAAGAAACTATTTTAACATCTTTTCTTGAAACAGAGAAGGCTCAAATCAAGGGCACTAGTCCACAGGTACATAAAATACTATTGCAAAAACGGGTAAAAATCAAATATTCTCTCTGTCCATGGTGGACTGAACAATAAACAAGTTTGCAGTTGCAACATGGTATATTCAGTTTGAAATATTTTGCACAATATCTAATAGTAAGACTTATCAAAGGCAGACCTACTTTGCTTCAGAAAGTCGTGGAACTTGTAACAGGCTGCACAACCATGAGGAGTTACCTCCAGGCAGGCACAAATAGAACTTGCATTGGACAAGGAGAAGACATTCTCCATAGTTCAAATCAGATCTTCCAGACCTAGAGGTTTTCTCTGATTATCTGAATTATTTAAAAAACCTGTGGCCATAATATCAAATAGATATAATTAGAAAAAAAAAAAAAAAAAACAAACAAACAAACAAAAAAAAAAAAAACAGTTTTCTACTGGATTAAATAATGTGCCTTTAGGCAGTATTCTTCCATATATCACATCCTCCAAAATGTCAAAATGGCTGTAAAATTATTTCATTTACCTACATGCAAAATTAGTTAGCAATTCCATAAGAAATTGTGTGTATAGGCAGATTGTGTCAAAAGTTAAAAGTTACCATCCATTAGGCAGACATTAAATGTAAAACATGCAAGACAGAGAGAGTACTCAACTGTACCAGAGATCCTAAATTATGGACAACCCATATAATCACCTAAGAATTTAGAGGAATACCAATTCAGAATACCTGGAAAGGAAAAATGTTTCTGAAAAACAGATCCCTGGAAACAGCAATCAATTGTGTTAGAGAACCCATGCTATTTGTGGGAGTCTGGAAATACAGTCTAAAGAGCAACAACACAGGGCAGACTGCCCTGCCTTCACTTTGGCTGATCACAGTGCAAGTAGAAAAGATAGTGAAGTTAAAAGAATGGAATGAAAATTCCATCTTTATCACCTATCCAGAAAAAAAAAAAAAAAAAAAAGAAAGAAAAAGAACCTCAAATCAATACACAACAGCAACAACACAAAAGAACAAGAACCCGTGTCTTCATTTCTGCTGAAAAATTAGCTCACTCTTGGCACTTCCATACCATCCTATCCACATGGCTTGAGACAAATGTGCACACATGCCCAATACCAGGAGGAAGAAGGGGGAAATGAAAAACCAAAATATTTTTACTGCAAGCTAAACCTCCTAGGTTCTCCTAGAATGCTCAGTGTTAAGCCAACATCAGATTTCTTGAGTAGGGAAAGAAATATTTTTGATGCAGTATTTATACCTTAGTCAAAAGCTCAAACAGGAAGGCAACAAAAATCAAGTTAAATAACGACATAGTTTTGTAGGAAGCCATATGTCTTCTATAATGCCAAACAAAGATGCCAGCAACAGTTAAAGAAGCTCTGAATTCTGCAGCTAAGAATTACACAACATCAAAAAGCTAAGAATCTTCTAGCTATATTAATAAAGAGGAAGTATAGTGAATAGTGTTTTTATATGCTTAAAAAGAAGACAGAAAAAAAATCAGATAGGTTATAAAGAAGAAAATTAAAATATCAAATAAATGCAGCAAAACTAGAGAGACAATACAAAAAATCCTACAGGGAACTGAAAACATTAGGCATGAGAATCAGCAAAATATCCAACAAAGTGATAAAGCTGTCAAATTTTTTTTAAAAGATGAAAATAACTACCAACAATGAAGATTTGAGTTATTGGCCATGTGGAGTTATGAAAGGTCCTAAGGAAAAGGAAAACACAGAACATCAGTGAATGTATCTGTGATGCTCTTGAATTACAACTCAAAAAAATCAAAATGATGAAATGGCATAGGATGTCTTCCACAAGGGCTTAAAAAATGGAGTTTCAAAAGAAGAAAGATGACCACAGCATCCTCACATAAATTACTGGAGTAAAGAAGTCAGAGACCACCACTAAGAGAAAACAGTGAATGCAGCCCAGCAACTATCACTTGCAATGGTTTCCAAGAGAGTAATATCTTCATGCCTACAAGGATGACATTTTGAAGATGTCAACCTTAAGGCCATAATCTGCCTTCCAATATGAAGGTGAATCTCATAAAAATTGAAAGGAAAAGCAATCAAATGTATCTCAGAATTTACCCCTTCTTGAATTTTAATTCAAATAACAAGTACAACCAAAATCAAGAAAACATAGATTGATCAAATGGCTTGGGTTGGAAGGGATCTTTAAAAATCTTCTAGTCCAAAACCCCCTGCCATGGGCAGGAACATCTTTCAAGTACTTTCATCTAGTTGTACTTTCATCTTGTACAACTAGATCAAGTTGTACAAAGCCCTATCCAGCCTACTTTTGAACACTCCCAGTGATGGGTTATCCACCACTTATCTTCTTCCAGTGCCTCACCACTTTCATTGTAAACAAATTCTTCCTTATGTCCAGCCCAAAACCATTTTCTTTCAGTTTAAAACCAATGCCCAGTGCTCACCACCTTGGTAAAAAGTGTTTCTCTGTCTTTCTATAAGCCCCCTTTATAAGCTGAATGATGTATGGTGCAATCTATCTCTTTTCAAGTGAACACTAGAAATGGAAAGACAATCATAATGAAGATTTATGGCCTGCCCCCATGGAAAAAAAAAAAGGCAAAATAAAATACTATTAGTCCTACAAAAAATCTCTGCCTATGCAGGCTGATGTGCCTTCATTTGCTTCTTGAGTTAATGGTTATGAAAAAGCACGGGAGGCTCCCTCATGGAGCCAAGTCTCACTGAAACAGTAAAAAGTATCTCAAGGGCCCCTGTCAAATCTGATACCCTGCCTAAAGAGGCTTTCTTTAGGAGGACATTAAGACACTTGTGTTTGCACACAAAGAAGTGGATACCTTAAGCCCCATCCAGCAGCCTACTTCTTATTGAACATCAAAGTAATTCTGTGTCTTTGAGGAACACCATTTGTCACCATGGTATCCAAAATCCAGATAGACTATCTCAGTCCCTCTCACAGTAATGATATCCATAGTAGTGCTAAAGAATCTGAAAAGAAAAACCTAAAAATTGGAGTTTTGCTGTCTACCATTACCACAAGTACATCAAGGCTCTGAGTGATGATTTGTGTTTCTCTAGATCAACAGATCTCCTTATTAGCACACCATTCCCATCAGTTTCTCTAAAGCCATTATAGAAGTGACTACCATTAAGTAAAGTTATCAACTGATTTAGTTAGATATTTAACATAGCAGGTCTTCAGTGAAACAAGCATCATAAGCTTTTCATAGAAAATAAAGAGTATTTTGCTTATGCTATGGCAGCTCTTTAAATTTTTAATGTGTATTTAACATTACAAACTGGAGCAAAGGTGACTGCCTCATTGCCACCCTGCAGCCCAGGGGAAGAGTTCAGAGTAAATTCCAATCTCTCCAGCGCATGAAAACCAAGCAGGCTTCTCCATTCCTAACCTTGGCTATTTGAGCTTTAACTTTTCATTCCCCATAAACCACTCAAGAAGTATAGCATAGGCACAGCATTTATTGACTCATTTGAATAATTTATTTAGTTAAATCTTTGAAAACCTCCTTACCCTTTTCAGCATGGTTAGTCACCCTGAAACTGGTATCACAGAAGGAAGGTTCTAAAACAGAAGGCAAGATCAGCAATCAAGCAGGGATTTTATTGTGTGGTTCAGTGAGTATGAAGTTTGCCACCTCAACTCAAGCTCCCTGGGTTGGCATGTGCCTCCAAGACACACGGTCCTCAGCGCTGCAGGGGATGCACTGCCTGCTTCTGCCTGCAACCTGCCAGTCCTCCCAGAGCAGGGGGAAGGAGGTCAGTCTCCTCACTGTATAGCTGTGTTTGGCACTCTAGAATGTACAGAGAACTTTTTGCTGAGTAAAATACTGAAGTAAAATACTTCAAGACTGCAATTGGGCATGGCTCAGGAAGATGACACTCAGCTTTGTGAGGTGTAACTTGTTCCACAAAAGCCTAAGTCTAATTCTTTGACAGCAGGCCACCTGCTAACCTTTCCCTGAAAGACCATGCCACATAAGCATGTTCTAAAGAACCAAAGGCAAAAGAAGCTTTTGTTTTCTGCATTAGCTAGCAACAAGTGTACTACTACATGTTCAGATTTTCCTATTTCTGAAGCACTGCATATAAGCACTCACTACTCTCCTCTGAGCTAAGCAAATATTAGCAGCGGCAACCACTGGTACATACCAACTCACCGCTGTGCTAGGAAAATGATTTAAGAGCAAGTAAAAGCCCTCAAAGCCAGAAGATAAGTCTTCAGTGAAAATTAAATAGATACTTTACTGTTTGAATGGTTAAATGAACAATACCTGTCACCAGATAAAATTGGACAGATATTAGCAAAATGAATGTCCTGCTAAAGGGGAGGCTTATGATACAGTGCATTTGTTTACTGTGTCTTATCAGTATTACAGTTTCCATAGAAACAGGAGAGAGAAAATTTGAGCACATTTGGGCAACATTGTAATGATCTTTGGTAAAGAATCATTATAGATATTTAGTGCAAATACAATACATCAGAAAGATTTACACTCAGGTATATGAAGCATTAATTACTAGTCCTAATGGACAGATGCTCACAGCTGTAGATGATTTCCAAGTCTTTATGGTAATGAAAGGAAGGACACATTTTGTAACACATGGTATTAACAGCTCATGCCATGCTGACCCTTCCTCTTCAGATTTTCAGTTTTGTGTTGCTTCCTCCAACTGCCCTCCAAATTAGAAGGGGAGCAAGAAGTATTGAAGCATTTTCAATAAATACATGCCTTTCCCTGAAGCTTATCTTGTCCCTTACATTTATAATCACCTGCAGCTTAACCATGATGTAATTTCTTATGCCTTGTGGGCTGATTTTTGTGAGTCACAATTTCCAAATATATTTGTGAAGGTGGTTCATGAATTAAACTTCTGTCAGCTGAAGCCTCCAGCATTGTTCTGCCCATGTTCAGTATGATGGAGGCTCATGGCTCACAACTGTTAGTGGTACAGTACAGAGGATCAGTCCTTGGTTTATAAAGGACATTCAAGAAGCCATTACATAAGGTAAGAAAAACCACAAATGCCTCCATGGCTTTTTGTCATCCCATTGCTATTCTTTGGTAAGTTTAGGTTTCCTATATATACCACTGAAAATCTGCAGATGATTCATCCTCAGGATTTGCTGTCAAATGAGAACAGTTGTGAGTTATGCTTCTCATAGTTTCCCTGATACTGTACTCTCTACCTTCACTTCTTCCCTGATTTTAAGCTGTATCCAGATAAGACCTGAGGAATTCTGGGACAGCAGCTTTGGTCAGCAACATATTCAAACTCTCTCACTTAAGCATTTAACTACCTAAGTCCAGCAAACCAACATATTTTTATAAAATTAATACAACCTACAAGTGACAACGTGCATCTAATCTTGTACAATGACTTTCACAGATATACTGAAACGTCAGCCTCCTGCATGGTGAAACATCTTCACTTTCTCTGATCCTTCCCTGCCCCAATGATCTTTGTGTCAAGAAGGATAAGCTAATGTGTCCATTTTTGCTGTTCCCAAGCTCTTTCCCTGTTTTTTCCTGACTAACACTGTTGCTTCTTTTGGCTGGCAGACTGGAGGTTTCAGTACCTACTTGGCTGTACCTCTGGAGGTACAGCTGGTGTCTTAACCAATGCAGTCATACTGAGACAACTAAACCACACGCATGGAAACATTTGCTACCGTTTAATCTCAAGTGCAGAGGGTGCAGCACTGCCTCTGGTAATATACTTCTACAATAAGCACCACTAATGGCTTTGGGGATCATATGCATTATTGATGCAGAAATGTTTGCTATTTCCCATTGTGACAGAAAAGAGACATGTGGTTAAATTGCTTCCTGTTGTGCATGACTGTAGACATTAGCCGCCGTTATTTATAGCTCCTATAGTATCCCAAAAGACAGGAGAACCACGTCATACAGCATTACTACAAATAAAATCATTCTAGCAAAGTAAACCATCTTTAATATAGAGAATGTCACTGTAGAATGGAAAGCATGAACAGCTCAGATGTTTTGATAATAAAATGTATGTGTTAGTCCTCCCACCCAATCAGCTAATACAAGAAGATTTAGGAAGGACAGGAAAAACTGTATATTAATAAATTCAGCTGAACAAAAAGATACATCTGGAAAAAGTCTTCACCAGTACATCAGTAGAAGGGTGTCAGTGTCCTTTTCTGGAAAATGCACAACTAGAATGAAAGAGAGTTCTGATGGTTTTAATCATGGAGATGCTTGCATGCTACATCTCTTTTAAACTGTTATTCTGTCCTAGGGAGTTAAATACTAGTCCAAAACATGAGGCAGACTATACCAAATTAGCAAGCATATATTAGAGCAGGCAAAGATTGTTCAGGCATCTTATGAAATTAAAAATTATCTAACCCTGTGGGCATCTTAGATACAGAATCCAATTCCCCATACTTTCCCAGTCTTCTAGTAAAAAGGGGTGGGAGGAGTGGGAGGTGGGTGAAGAAGGACAAAATAAAGCAAAGAAGAGTTTTATAAAACAGATTTCTTTTAAGAAGTTAGCAATGTGATTTCTAGTCCTTATTTTTTCTAACTTACATTCCTTTTCCAAGAAAACTTTCATGATAAATTCCATTATTCTCACAAATCTGAAAAAAATGTTTTGCTCTTCAAAACTTTGAAGAACTTCCACCAATTGAAGGATTGTGATGAAAATTATGTAACTCTGGAATAAAAGACTGGTAGTCACTTCCAATGCTGTTTTGATTGCTTACTCCTCTCAGGACAGGGTGTCTTCAAAGTTCAGGAACAGATATATTTTTAAGATATCAATCAACTTACACAGTTAAATTACAAATTAAGAGAAAAAAGAATATAATTAAAATGTTTTAAAAATGGTAGCAAACAAAGCATGTGTATTACTTCTATACTTTGCACAACTGACTTGTGTATTTAATGTACACCAGTCAAGAGGTCTATTCTTGCTTCAGCGGTGCCTCAACACAGCTGGAGAGACAGGACGCTACTGAAGTAAGGAATGCAGATACTTTTGTGCAGACACCCCTGAGAGCTTTAAAAGGTAAGGAATAGTTTTTTTGGCTTACAGTCAATTTTTTCTAAAGGTAATGAAATATCAGTGTGGTCTACTGAACCCACATAAAAAATTAATTTAAGAGTCCTTCAGCATTATAGCTATATTCCTCTGAGATCTATAAGAATTCCCTGTGCTCCTCACCACTGACTTATAGTTGTTCTAGAAAAACATACTAACATTTTTCCTTACTCACTGTATGAGTAGAAATGTCTGTATTTTGATTTCTCTGCTCAATTACACACTCTTTACCTCTACCCACACACTGCACTGTGTTGGCCAAGACATACCTTTTGGCAGTGAACTTCAAAACCATGTTCCTCCGCAAGAGCGTGCCTGTGTACAGTACACTCACACTTTCAGAGCCCCTCAGTCCATGTGATTTACATACTGCCTGGGCAACAGTTTCACAAATAGATGTAAGCACAAAAAAAAAAAAAAAAAAACCACCAAAAACCAAACTGTGGCATATAGAAATCATTCTACATACAGCTTTCATTTATCAAGGCCTACTCACATTATTACCATGGCCAGTTATCAGAGCTACCTGCTGTTTCTACATCTGAGGATGCACAGTTCTCTCTTCCTTCAGCAGCTGAGCTGTACACATTGGAATGCTTAACAAAACATTTCAGAAGTAAAGTTCAAGTAAGCTTTCTTGAAAGTGATGCTGTTTTCTGGAGCTAATTTCCTTCCTACACATTTTTAGCCACCAGGACTCTTGCAATGTTAGGCAACATGCATGTCCACATCTGCCTCTAGAATTAAGCCTCACCAAGTCAGAATTCTTTCTTCAGTCCCTGTTTCCCCCACACATATGAGGGTGAGACTGTTGGGAAAGGGCTATTTCACAACTAAGGATTTACATTCAGTCCTGAGATCACAGGGGTTAGACAACACTTGCCCTTCAGGGGAGTGTATTTTATCAATCTTGAAACATTTAACTTGACATCTAAACATCAGTTCAGTATTTTGTTCAGTGTTTTGGTCTTAAGACTGCATAATTTTGGGTGAAGCAAAACTGTGACTTCTCATAAGAGCAATAAGAGTGGAAAAACATCTCCCTGGATGAACTAGTGGTGGTAGGGGACCTGGAACACCAAAAAGGTCTTTGTACTATGCTTGCAACCAACTAGGACACCATGCAAAGACTGCAGCACTGTGTACACTGATCATTCTTTTTACACTACAAGCAGAATGGCACAGAGATCTGTGCCAGCTGAAGTCTTAAAACATTTTCTTGCTTACACATATCCAGAGTCTTCTAGTCTGTCTAATTATTTTAAGTGGACTAATGTGCATTGATTAGTTTTAAAGCTGCCTTGATACTGAAGTCTGAGGTCTTATTGGTCCTGAGATAATAGACCCAGCCCCTTTGAAGTATGAGTCTAGCCCAACCTGCCTATATTTTTGCTCTCATGGAGACCAGATTTTAGCAGATCAAGATGAACAGTCCTAGGTATATACAGATCCAATAAGACAAGGTAGTCTTCTGGCTAATTTGAGATGGAAAGTGTATAGCTCCTTATTCTAGATAGACATCTAGCAGTACTAAGTCTAAAATGGCCACTGGCCACACATCCTTTCATCAGTTTATTCTTTGCCAGTCCAGTTCTTCCTTCTTCATCCTCTTCTGGTGATCTCCAACACCTCTACAGAGTCATGGTAACAGGTATTGCTTGTAACAGCTCTGATAATGAGTTTAATTTATTTTTGCATTTGCAGAAGTTGGCATCATATGCCTATCTAACTAAAAGCAAAACAACCTTGACACCAAGGTAAGAGAACTTCCAGATTAACTAGAAGATTAAGAAAGTACGTATTCTTCCTTTATTTTCTGCCCTCTAATTTCCATTTCCATGGAAACTGGGCTGGAAAGTACCAGCAGGCAGCCTGCAGCTGAACATCTGAATGAGAATGCTCATGTTTAACTCAGCAAGCAGACAGCAGGTGAAATCTGCAGGAACTATCTAAAATCTATAACTACATCTTGAAAGTAAAAGGACAACTTCAGTTTCAGCAACGAACTTCTAAAGAGGATGATATATCACCCCAGTGAATATTCTTATGTGGCAGCAGTTGATAATCTGACTTCCTCTTTGATTAAAGAGGATATGATAGGAAATAAATTCTTTATCACAATGGCAGAAGGCAAAAATTCATCACAATTAATTTAATACTTCAAAATGTTCAGATGGAATATGCTAGTGAATATGGTAAATATATTTTTGTAACAGTACTTTGGCTTCTGAACACTATGCTGTAACTCCTTCTGTGAAATCAAACTGGCTGCTGTACAGTTTATACATACACATTGTCAGCCCAGTCATCTGGATAGCTCTTCTTACAAATATCCATTGCATTTCAATAAATGTATATATACACACACACACACATATATAAAATTAACTAGCAGGTAGCAACGTATTTGCTAGTTATAAAACACATTGGTTTTGAACACTTATTCACACTAGTTGTATTTTAAAACCAATAAGGTAACACAGTTGTAGCTAAAGGAAAAAAAAAAAAACTATGTTAACTTCTTTATCCAATTTAGTGAATTTTAGTGCAGGAATTCTATTTAGTACCACCTTGGATTTTTCTCCAGTTCAATATTTGCTCTTCAAGCAACAGGAAGAAAAGCAAACAAGCAAAGGATGAAACATTACTGTCTTGGGCTGCACTTTACCCAATGAAGAGATTGGTTATTATTAAATTCCTGCTTTTGTATATAAAGCAATTACCATTCTCTCAAGAAGATATTACTCATTCTTTGCAGAAAGCAGAACATCGGTTACACTTTTTTCAGTGCAATTTTAGGCAATGCAGCGGACAAAAGAGGATGATTATAATGAAGGATTTAACATCTTGCGCAAGTTCAATATCAGCACACAAGAGCTGACCTAAAAATGGGTTATGAAGAAACTTGAGACAGCATCAATCTTTTTTCCTTTTTTTTTTTTTTTACTAAGAGTGTTGCTCAAAGTTTAAGAGAGCTATTTATCAGAATCAAGCCAGCAAGATAGCTGCAGATGCTCTTTATTGTACCTATGTTCTCCTTCAGGATGAGAGGGGAAATTCAAGATTAAAGCGTCAAAGAATGAATCAGCCCAAGAAGCTGCTAGTGACAATTGATTCATCCCTTCCTTTGGGATCTTCAGTGGAAAAAATGAGCCCAAATTTGCAGTCCACCACATACCCAAGTCATGGCTACGATGGAAAAGAATATTATAGAGGCTGTCTGTGCAATTTCCTCACATGACAGAAAACTAATAATTGTGTATCAAGAGCACAACAGAGACAGACAGAACACACAGCTATGAGCATCTCTGCAGTGCAAGAATGTCCATTTAACGGCTGCAGCAATGTGAAAATCACACCGGATGCCTTCTGTTAAAGAGTTCTATTATGTTTTACTTCACCAGGTGTATTTGTGCACATCTTGAGGATCATTTATTGAGCTAAATCATGATAGAGGGAGGCCTGGGATAAACAAAAATCAAATTCCAAATAATTCACTCTTCTGCTCTAAGACTGCTTAAACACGAATACACAAAAGCATAAGCTTTCAGATATATTTCTTCTTTTTATTTGCATGAAATTTTCTACAGCTGAACAACCCACATGTACTGCCTGAAGAGTTCTATTTCAAGCAAGACTGGAAATAAAAATACATTTTGAGAATACATACATTTAAATAAAAAGCAACCCACAGCAGGGTACATTGACTTCTCTGTTTCAAATCAGCATTCCTACCCCTCAATTTTTTGTTTAGGAATGCTGAAACATATTGCATTTAATGGCTATCTTCATTTTGAGGGTAGAAACCATGCTCATACTGCATGAAGAGCTCTCTTATCCATTGCCATATCCAAGTACCTTACTAAGGGAGGGAGGAAGGACAGCCTTAGCATCTACCTAAGGCTTACAGAAGTAATTCTCCAGTAATGGAAAGGACTTCTGAATTGGCTGAAGATTGTCCAGTAACAGGGGATGGATCATTGCTGGGAAATATTTATAAAAGGAATATGAGTTGACTGCATGTGCACACAGAGGGATGTCCATCAAAAGGGGTGGGTTATTTCTCCCAGATGGAGCTGGGGAGACAGAGGGCTATAATACAAGAAAATAAGCAAGCTGCTCCTCACCAGGTCATGAGTACATTCGCACTGTGTCCCCTTATGACCTTGTTACAAACACACGTACAGAGCACATAGCTGTTTTTCTTCCAATTAACTTTATAACTGCTAATGCATCCCAGTTGGTGCTGTCTGGTTAGGAGATGGAAAGAAACTGAGCAGGGCCATCAATACAGTTATTACAGTATGGCTATGGCATATAAGATGGAAGTGTAGAATAAAGGTGCCTGGTCTGGGATCTTTTGCTTCTTGAGTAATAGAGTATGTGACAAAGTTTCTGGATACCAGCTAACACAATAACAAGCACACATTGTGCCAGTGCATGCTATATGAACTTTTAATTAAGTAATGAAAATATCATTAATGGAAAGCCACAAATAAATTATCAGTTAAGGATTGAAACATCACTGTCTGTTAGCAAGCTTAATGCAAGTAACTACTAGCTGTATTCAGTGATTTATTTAGAGAATTTTATTTTTTAAAGGCTTTACATGTTTGAAAATTAATCATTCTTTAACCTTTGAAACACCTAATGTCGATAAATGTGTATCTTCTTCCAAAACTGCATTGCTATGGGATGGCTGAATTACATTTTTTATGCTCATTTTTGAAAGTCTTTGCAGGATATATTTTTATAGCTAAGTTATAAACACTGAGAATAGCAGTTCATGGTAGAAGTACTAACACACCATCACCACTGGAAGGAGATCACTGCTCCCAGGTACCTATCTTTCCATGCATAGCTCTCTTCTCCAGTTTACAAATACAGAATACCAATACTGACAAAGTGCGGCCACTTCAAACTCCTACACAGCGTAGCAAGGGACAGTGAGATGTGCAGTTTTCTAAAGCACAGGCAATCAGGGGCATATTACATCTCAGGCTAATTGCATATATTCCCCAAGAATCAAACTTAGGTCTGAAGGGCAGCCAGACAATGGATGGCCTGGCAACACTGGCCCCATCATTCCCAAGGGCTCATTTCCTTCCCTGAGGTGCAGCCCCAGTGCTGATAGTGTGGAAGAGTCTGGTCATGGGGGCACTCTTGAATGAGGAGCCCAAGAACACCAAGCTGCCTTCACTTGAACTGTTGAATGGCTATAGGTGAAGAAACTGCTACTGCCTCCCTCCCTTTCTCTCATCCTACTCCCTACAGCATTTTGTTTTTCCCTAATGGTTTTGTCATCTCATCATATTGTTCTTCTCCTCTCTCTTCTCCCATCCCTCCACCTAGTCCATTTCTCCTTGTCATTCCTATTTATTAGGAACAACACCCAAACTCAGTTCCTCCAAATGTCAACAGCTGAACACAGACTTACAGCTCATAATCAGGTAATTTTTCTGGGCTCATTTACTGAGAGTGGGACTGGACAAGATTATGTATGATGTATACATTCGAATGCAAATAGCACATTCCACATTTACATAAATTTCCTGAATTTCTTTTTTTTTTAGTTGAGACTAGTTGATTTAGACCTAAAGTCTGACAAGACAAAGGTTCATTTATCTCTAACAGATGCAATTAATCAAACTGTAATTCAGTCATTCTTTTAATCCAGAAAGGAGGTAAAAAAATCCCCCATGTCCTGTCTGAACTCTCCTCCTCTCTGCTACGTATTTAAACACTGTAAATGGGGGAAGTGGAGGAAATGGAACACAGATTTCATTTACTTTGCACCTGCTGGCAACTCCCCACTATATAATAGGTAAGCATAAAAAAAGTACTGCAGCAGTGACACAGATGCAATAGAACTTACAGATATTTTCATACATAAGTGTGCTTGAGTTTTACAGCAGCAGTTACATACCAAAGCCTGATAGATTTCCTCTTCAAAGAGCTTAGTTCAAAATTTTCAAAACAAAATTTCACATTAGCAACCTCCTCCTTTCTTTCTTATGTCCAAATGAAGGCACTATTCCAGGTGACTGAGATTTTAGATAAATGGTTTCTTGATATTGGTTGTAAAGACATATTGTACCTCTCCAAATAAATGGTCAGTCTTAGTGCCCAGCTCCCGACCATCACTTCATGTAACTCTGACTTTGATATCTACATGATACACTTTATATAAGTTAAGAAGAGTTTGGTTGTCAGTGGAATCAGGATCAAGTTCCTATATTACAAATAAAAGGAAAACAATAACTGGCACAGGATAACAGCAAAGGAGCACACACACTGGGTTGAGGTCATTACACCAAGCCCAATTTTCAGGAGCTCTTGAAATTGTTATGAAGGCCAAAGTCTGTATGCAATTTGTTCGCCAATTATAAACTTCCCAATTCGTGCTGGAATGGGTGTGTTATGAACTATCTTATTAGGTTACTTCTATCACATTCACAGTCTAAAATGGAAATCAGATTTTAAATTTCATTTCAACATTGGCAAGTAACCACAAATCCCAATACAGTTCAACACAGTTGTCAAGTTCTCTCTGTAATCACCTTTAGTACAAACTGTGCCTGAAATACAGGTAATAGCAAGCCAAGGAGCAAACTGGTTTATTTTAATGGTACCTACTGGGGAAAGGGGTATGAAGATTAAAGAGATGCCAGCAATCATCATCAGAAAAAAAAATCTGTATTTTTCTTTCTACTTTTCTAAAATGAATCTGTCAAATCATATCCAGAGTTGCATATGCAGTCACTTTCACTCAACTTATAGTATTTTAAAGGATTTTAAAACTTATTTTAAAATAAATTGTTTTTTTCCTGTAATAAAAGAACGCAAAATTAAATTATGGATTTCTTCTCTTCCAATATCATTCTCATAAATTTATTTGTTCTTTCACAAACACATTACTCTAACTTTCTTCTGCACAACAGTAAGGTATTATTAGTGATACTGCTTCTGATTACTCATTTAGTCTACTCCTCTACTCTGAAAAATAAGCATAGGGCAAGCATTTATCTGCAGTCAGAGCTACATACAACTTAATGCTTAGTATTTTTGTGAATCAACAGGACCAGACTGCAGACTCCAGTATTAAACCCTTTTTCCTGACAAAGTAATAACTTTAAAATTAAAAATGTATAAATGCTTCAGACATTCATACAAATAACTTTTTAAGTGAAACCTGAGAGCAACCTCTACAATGGTGCCACCTCCAGAATGTTAACAGAATACATAAAATCTCCACATGAAAGCAGGTAATTTAAACAACACATCCAAGTTAACCCTCCCTATAAGATAATTTCAATGACTATAAATAGCAAACAAGGCCTCTCTATATAATCCAATTTGTGTTTCTTCAAATCATATTACAACATTCACTCATTAAGAAAAAGGTTTACCTGTGTTCCTGTCAGGTAAAATACAGCAATGCTTCTGCAGTATGCCCGGCAGAACCTGTGGCAATAAAGAAACAGCTGTTAATGAATATATATATTTTAACGTCATGTGAAGAAAAGCCAGAGATTCCTGGTATGATGCATTTGCTGCATCTGATCAAGCTTTGTGCTCTCAAACTGAATCCAAATTAACTATCATGTGATGTAAAGGTGAATCCTGTTCATCAGGACCTGCAAACAGAGAAGAATCTTGCAAAATTAGCTGCTTACTACCTGCATGCAAAGTTAGTTTCCCATTCTCCCATTGATTACAATATCAAAAGTTGATTGAAAGAACCTAAGACCATAATCAAACATGCTCAACTTAGAAAGACAGTATGTTATCAGTCAGTGATGCTGCTGTTCCTGATTTCACACATGTGGCCCTGGGGTTGTGGCATCAAGCTTGTTGTAAACCACCCAGGTCCAAATTTCAAAGCACAGCATTTTGCTCTCCACACAGCCAGCTCCAGTGGACAGCTTAAAACTCCAGAAGCTTGTGTAGGAAACTCAAGGGGACAGGGACAGAGAAGAGCCACATTTTGTAGTTCACCACATCCACCATGGTGCAATGCTTCTGGCAGCCAGTGAGAAATGCTGCAGAAGCTGAGCACCACCACTGTCAGCACAACGGCTCAGGACCTGGTAATGAGCAACACAGACTCTCAAGGGGTTCACAGAAGGCTAATTCACTTTTTTAAGAAACCCATTGCTTTTTACACCCTAGTTCACTACAGGTGGACCTGATTGGTCCTTTAATTAAAACACCATCACCATTGGCTAATTAAGAAACCACCCTTTGGTAAATATATCTCCATAACACATTCTACATGTTTACAACAACAGGTGCAGTAAGTAAAGATAAAAATTCAAAATCATCTTCTCACAACCTTTCCCAGAATGATGCCCAGGAAAGCTGTCTACTGCTGTCTGTGACCAGAGAGCTGCTACCATACACCACTGGCCCTTTCCCATAGGCAGGACCTCATCCTTCTTCACAGATTTACATATTAAATTCACCAATTTTGGTGCGGACAATCAGCTTTGGTACTCCTACTAGCAACAACCTGCACTTAAAACATCCAATACTTAATTTTAATCTGACTTTAAAATCTAGAATTTGCACCCTGGACAATGATATGAGCAACAGTAAAACTATAGCTTAAAGTTTAATGGCTTTTCTTTTGCTTTTTTTCTGAGAAAAAGCCAATTAAAAATCATGCTCTAAGACAGCTTCTTCAATTTTACCCTTGAAGATCAACATGCACCCTTTAAAGTCTGAAATTTAAAAGAAAAAAAAAATCAGTTAGTTTTTACAGAAAGCAGGTCAGCACCACCACTGTCAGGAAATCCTGGGCTTCCAACCTCTAAAAAGATCCCAAGCACCACCACAGCTGGCATTAAGTTCTGAAAATCCAGGAAGTAAAATATCTCACGGAATAGAGACATTTCTATTTTTCCCAGAGATTGCTCTTGCTTTTTGGCCAAGAGGATGAGCATGCTCAGACCCAGCCATGCAGAGCCCTGCGGCAGGACCGCACGTCCCCATTCCTCCCTGCGGGACTTTTCCAATGCTCGATTTCAGAACGCCCAGGAGGAGCAACACCTCAGCTTGTATGTCCTCCAGCAAAACAATATAAAGTCTTAAGAACCTTGCTGCACCATGCTTCCTCCTGAATGCACACATGCAGAGGCAGAGCCACTGCAAAACAGTGCTCCCCTTGCCATTATTGCTTCACAAGTCAGTCTGTGGCCAGAAAGCCTCCCTGAATAAAAGCAACGGGTACAACTGACAGGGATGAGAATGGTCTCCCCATCGAACTCTTCTGAATTTCACAGAAGTCACAGCATTTAAATGTAAGCTTTTACAAAAGTAATTCACTTGTTTTGGCATTATTCTAAACCTAAGCTTGTGGATAAAAGGTAAAAAAATCACCTTGCTTTACTCCGCTTCATAGGCAGCAGGCAGCTTGTATTTTGGGAAGAATCAATGGCACAAACAACAATTTTCTGAAAACCACACTCACCATTCTACAGTGTTTCTTACATTTTAGAATTTTAAAAAAACCCTGATAATTCTTGGAAATACAATGTCATATGTACGAACTATAGAATTTTCCTTACAGCCATGCGTAGAAAAAACAGTAGTCTTACAGGCATCGAAAGCATAAAAATTAGAAGCAGAGAACAAAGAAATCCTAAAATGAGCTGAGACAGTCTTTCAAAGCAGTGTAACACAGAGACTGAATTTCAAATACATACTGTCTTACTCAGACATAAAGTAACACTTAGTTCCTCAAGAATCTGTCACATTTTCTTCCCCACATTCACGAAAAACGAAGAAGCATTATGAATTTATTATGAGCTCCCAATTAATCAAATTAAGACTGAAATTAAAAGTAGAGACAAAAAAAAAGCAGGTCAGAAATTGTAAGACAACTTCAATGGGGAAATAAAAAAAGCTCTAGAAAAGAGTTTATCTAGAAAATAGATATAGATAAAAGAAGTGAAAAAAACCCACAAAAAAACATTTATTTGTCCCTTTCCTTCACTCTCTTTAAGTGCTAAGCAGGCAAACAGTATGGCAAAGTCTTAAACGATGCTTCCTGCTCCCCAGCCCTTTAACATGTTTACCCTGCACAAAGCCAGTTTCTGGCTGGTAGGAGTTTGATATCAACCTCCCACTTACTTATCTATAGTATACAGATTTTTACACTGTACCCATCTCCATGGTATCCAAGAGCCTTTTCACACTGCTCTCCTCCCACTTTCTCCCCACTTTGTTTCTCTCCTCCCTAGGGAAACTGACAGGAGAATTCCTCAGCAAAACTGTCACCTTTCCCTCTACAAGCCTCTCCTTTCCCCTGCTGCTTTACTTTCATTCATTTGCATGCTGTAATATCCAGTTTATTGCTTAAATGCTTAAAATACCTTATCAGTCTCAGAGATTTTTCTCTAATTTTACAGAAGATCCTTAGATTTCTTTTTTTCCTTTTGGTTGTTTGAAATTTACTCACACAGGCAATTTGAGGGAGAATCTTTACCCAAAGCAGACTTGCATTGGTTTCTGCAGTAGAAATCAAAATATGTGATCAACTGGAGTGGGGAGGGGAGGGGGGAGGTGGGAAGGCAAAAGAGAAATAGGTTTCAATGATATTAACTGATGATTTAACCTTCAGTTTTATAAGCTCTCAGCTGGGAGTTAAGGCATTGCAATACTAAATTAAAAATGGACTCAAAGATGCAGAAACAGAATAAATAATACAGCAGGTGGTATGTACTTCACATCAAGGTGCTTCCCTAGCAGTAGGCAAATTAACTTTGGTCAATTGTATACAGCTAGACAGTCACATGTAGCAGGAACATTGTCTTAGCTTATGATGTCAAGATGAAAGCATCCTCAAATTCAGTGAAAAATACCAATTGTTGTGGTTGGATATTGATTTGGGTGTATTTACATTTGTTTTCATTACAGGTTGCTGTGCTTAGAGATATATAAATATATAGCTGCCATATTCAATGTTCAAATTTTAACTTGTAGCTATACATAATATAGGTATGCAGAAAGCTCCTCAGAGCAGCACAGGGTAGCAACAGAGCTGATTTAAGTTTAATAAAGATCATATTTTTATAAGTTTGCTTGGAAACTTTCCTTCAATTTCTTTAAAATAAAACAGGTAAGTCTCTTGAGTGTTCAGTACACAACTTTTTTTTTTTTTTTAGAGTGATATAACAAGAACTAGAATTTATTCCTAAAAAAACAATTGACGTTTGGAAAATTAACTTCAAACCCATTAAAAAATTCCCCACTTTACAAAGAAGCAGAAATGTGAAGCAAAATAATTCTCATATGCAAAAAGGCCTCTGTGAAATAGATATCTACTCACTTAAAAGGATCTGCTACACAAAGATGATCAGGCCTCTCTTTGGTATTGAATGATAAAATGTTTTGCTTTCTACTCCACTTATAACTGGACTGCTAAAATGGCCATAGAAAAATGAGTTAGATACTATTTTTCTTTCTCCATTTACATTTTTCTTCTGCTAAAAATTGAGTCAATGGAAAATTAATGTTTCACAGGTCCAAATTTGCAGAACACCCAACTCAGGTGTCGCTGTTGAGGCAGGACAGGAATGAAATGATTCCCTCATCAGAAGGCAAAGAACTGTTTATTAACAAGTACATCGCTCTTTTATAGAGAACATCGTGAGGACCAACTTCATTGGTCCTAGAGTAAAAACATCTTACACCATTGGTGCACTATGAATAGCACACGGTGACAGAACATAGCTACAAACAATATGAACAGAAGGAGAGATAATAAATGTTTACATTCCTCTCAGACTTTTTCCCAGGCTTAGCCTAGTAGAAATCTCTCCTTTTCTCTCTGACTGAACTGAGAATATCCATACTCACTCAGGAGTCTGAGTGCTTGATAAGTGAAATTTAAGGCAGAACTTAACAAGGATTTATACTGTGATTTGTAACTTGCCAGAAAGAAAGAAGCTCAACTTGAATTTCAGGTCCAAGATGGGACAATATTTTTCTGTTTTTTACATCCTAGAAATTCAGTGAACCCAAAGACTAGAAATTCAGAACATACCCTTTTAGGCATGCCAGCCACACAGGTCCTGTTTGCAGCCCTTGTGGTCAAGGGCAATGGCAACCACTTCCAAGGACTGCCTCTGGGAGACACCCCTATGCTCCAAACCTCCCTCTCCACAAAATCATTACAATAAGCATGTGAGGCATTTTGATTACAAGAATAGGGTAACATTAAAAAAAGAAAATGTGTCTAAAACATACTGGGAATATCCACATCAATTTATAAAATTTCAGAGAAATGAGATTCCAGAATTTGAGATTTACTCCTACACTGATGGTTGCAAAGAAACGGTCCACGGGCAGAGCCAGCCACCAAGTGTGCCCTGCATCTTCTATGGAAGCAGTACTGTACTGTAGACAATTAAGGTTAGTTATTTGGGTGAGATCCAGTGAGTTCCTGTCTTTTTGTCTTTCAAACCTTGTGTCACTTCTTTGGAAAAGAGAGACACCTCCTAGACCTTGCTACCTGCACCGCTCTGTGCTAAGCACTGCTGCCTTCCTACCATCTACACAAGCCTCATGGAATTAATTTTGTCTGTTTTCATTCTAAGGATCATATCCATTCTATCTCTGTATTTGGGTTTCCTTATATTTGTCTCAGGGCTTTTGTTTTAGGAAAAAATTTATTTGTCAGCTACTACAGAGAGGTTTTGGAATAATGTTTGTAATAGATCTTAAACCACTGGAAATTCTGTGCTCATGCTTCTCTGAATGTCTTTTGTTGCCTTCAGGTAATTAAAAGGGTATATTATATTTTTGTTTTAGTTTGTGTTATTGTTTCCATCTATTTTTGGCTTCATACCTGAGGATTTTAGATGTCTTTGTCCCATTAGCACTGTTGAAGGAGAAGGAACCTCTCTGGAAGTTATTCACTGGTGCTTCTTAAGCAGAAAATAAGCGTTTGGGATTTGGCTGCTCACAGCAGCCACTTATCTGGCAGGTCTGTAAAGTTATCTGACTTAAGACAGGGTGTTACAAGTAGGCAAGGTTTCCTGTTCACAAGCTGTTGGGTGCTACAAACCACCATAAATCAAAGGCTTATCATTACAGCATAACCATAATTCTTTCAGAGCAGATGGGCTCTTGCAGGATAAGGGGAAATTGTTTTAAACTAAAAGTGGAGACATTTAGATTAGATAGTAGGAAGAAATTCTTTCCTCAGAGGGCAATGAGGCACTGGAACTGGTTGCCCAGAGAAGTTGTGGATGCCCTTTCCCTGAAAGTATGCATGGTCAAGTTGGATGGGACTTTGACCACCAAACTACTCTAGTGGAAGGTGTTCCTGCCTATGGCATGGGAGTTGGAACTAGATGATCTTTAAGATTCCTTCTAACCCAAGTTTTCTATAATTCTATGATGATTCTATGCAACCAGGTGGTGAAGTGCTGTATCAAGGCTGCTTGCCTTCAGATTTCTAACAATATGCAGTTGGTTTGACCTACCAAAGCCAAATCTGAACTTCATAGCACTCCCACAAGCATAATTATATTTGCTTAAGCTTTTTAAGGGGTATCTAGGGAGTGCATCAACCAATACCAGTTATCATTTCCATTCCTGTAAGAACTCAAAAGATAATTCCATTACTAGTGTGCCTCTTCTGTGTCTCAATTGAAGCTGATATTGATACAGCCTACACCAGCATCAGCAGCGGTTCCAAGTAACTCCTAAAATCAGTCCTTGAAATATCTAGATCTGGCAGAAGAGATCATCAGGACCAGTGGCACCTGCCTTCCCAAGCCTTCCTCCAAAACCATATATGTTCCCTGTCAGAGCAACACAGATCCCACTTGCAACAGCAAAGCTGGCCCAAGTAGAACATATTAAGACTTGATTTGTTTTTTTTTTTCCTCTGTCTGGTACTGCTGGAAGTAGTAGAGATTTTTGCAAGACCTTTCAATCATTGCCTGTGAGCTGTCAATTTTTCTGCCCTCCCAAGGAAACAACCTCTCCTCTTAGCTCCTGATGAGACGTGCCCTGCTGCAAAGGCAACCTGTTCCAAAACGTCTCCCACCCACGGCGGTGCGAGTGAGAAGCCTATCTTGTCAGTTCATTTCATTGTATTCTGATGAGGCAGCCCAAACTTGTCCAATTATATCTCCTCAAGATTTTACTAAATTGCTATTGACCAATACCCAATTTCTCATATACACTGATGAACATCCAATATCCAATTTCACATATACACTGATGTTTTAATTCCTTTCTCCAAAAGCTAATTTAATGTCCAAACAGAACTTGCTAATGATTTATCTGCTTTGTGGGGCTTCTAGTAAAAAAATTTTCCTCCATCATCCTCTGCATTAGCCACCATACCCAATTAGTTATCAAGAACATAAATAAAACATGATGATTTTGTGGAAAGGTAAAGTAACAATGAAAATAAATAAATCATATTTGCCATATATCAAACACTTTGGCATTGTATCAACATATTTATCATAGCATATCTTATCACATTTAAATAAGTATATTGTGTCCTTTTCCTTTCAAATAAAAGGAAATGTTAAAGAGGACAAATTTCAAAAATATTCTGAAAATATTACAATATCCATACTAACACATGTTCTTTCAGACTGTATTACATCTCAAAAAATGCAACTTCTCTACAACCCTTTCCATGATTAAAGGAAGTACTGACTGCAACAACAGAAAGAACATTTCCTTAGCAGAGTTTTCAACAAAAGGTGACAGACAATTAAGTAATGAGGAAATCATTGACTGCATTATCTACTTTTTATATTTCAATCAAAACTAGGAGAAAATAACTCCAGAAGAGAAGGTATAGTGCTACAATGACCCGAGATAACATAGCTGATCTCCTTGCACCGCCATTGGCTTCATTACTCCTTCTATCCAGTTACCATGACAAGTTAAGCTGAAACACAGGCTTGATAATTTTTTGATGACCCAGGAAAGAAAACATGATAACTATTAGGACACTTTTCAGAGTAATGTTAGCATGAATCTGTATTAGAATGAACTAATAATAATGGCCCTACAATTAATACATACTTATAAACATTAACCTTTTAGAAGTTATCACCTGAACTGTAATCCACATTGCTTTCATGAGAATATAAAATAGAGACTCAATAGAGTAACTAGCCAAGCCTGAGGGAAAAAAAAACCTATGTAGACTGGAATTAGCTCTGAAGTGATTCAAAATAATACCTTAAAACAGTATTTTCACACTTAATACTTTCTTAGTAGTAGGAAAATAAGTAGTAGTGCTGGCAACAGCCACAAACCCTATTTATTTCTAACTTCCTTTTCAGTGTTTAGACACTTACAGAACAATACATCAGCAAGAGCAAAAAACTCTTTTAAATCTTTCATTTGTCAGAAATTTACACTCTTGACTGACAGAACAAGACTTTGTTGCAGTGATACATATACTTGTGACCTCTGAGTCCAATTACTGTAATTGGCAGCACTTACAAGAGATTCCACAAATTATTTAAGACACCTCAGACTAAACACAGCATGGTAAATAGAGGTCCATTTGGAACTCTCCACTTTGTTATTCAAATAATTGCACCATTACACCATTGTCCAAAACTATGCCTTCAAAAATCTGGAACAAGGAATGTCAAAGTTCTCTGAAGCTGAGAAATGATGATGCTCTCAAAGTGCTCTGAATCTGAGAGATGATGATGTGGTCCTTCCCAGACTAACATTGCTGGGAGAAAGAGGCCAAGACTTTTCAGTTGATGTTTTAATGCCTTTTTCCAAAAGTAAATTAATAGGAGGATAAACTTCAATAGCAATATTCAAGGACAATAGCAATTGCATTTTCAACTTTCTTTCAGGTGAAGCATTCCTAAGTATCTCATCATCTAAGCAGGCTGACCATGAACCAGCAGCATGCCCACATGGCCAGGAGGGCCAGTGGCATCCTGGCCTGTATCAGGAATAGCATGGCCAGCAGGACTGACCATTCTTCCCCTGTAGTCTGCACTGGTGAGGCCACACCTTGAGTCCTGTGTCCAGTTCTGTGCCCCGCCCAATTTAGGAAGCATGTTGAGGTGCAGAGGCATGTCCAGAGAAGGGCAGCTAGGCTGGTGAAAAGTCTGGAGCACAAGTCCTCTGAGGATTGGCTGAGGGAGCTGGGGTTGTTTAGCCTGAAGAGGAGGTTCAGGGGAGACCTTATCACTCTCTACAGGTGCCTGAAAGGAGGTTGCAGCCAGGTGGGGGTTGGTCTCTTCTCCCAGGCAACAAGTGTCAACTTGTTGGTTTCCTCTCCCAGGCAACAGAGTCTTAAGCTGCATCAAGGGAAGTTTGGGTTGGAAATTAGGAAAAAGTTCTTCTCAGAAAGGGTGATTTGGCATTGGAATGCCAGGGAAGCGGTGGAGTCACAGTCCCTGGAGGTGTTTAAGAAAAGACTGCATGTGGCACTCTGTGCCATGGTCTGGATGACAAGGTGGTGTTAGGTCTTGGGTTGGATTCAGTGATCTCAGAGGTCTTTTCCAACTTATTGGATCCTGTGATTTTGTGATCAGATACATAGTCATTGCACACGTTTAGCAACCAAAATAAAAAGATTCACTTCCCTGAGACTGTACCCAAGAAACAAGTCTTGGTGTAAAGTAGAAATCATGAACATTTCTCCTATCTCTTACCATCATGAGCAGCACTGACATCTCCTACCCAATGGCAATAGCCTAGATGCAAGACATCCTGTCTCTGGCATGATAGGATCAGGTGGATCATGGGCACAGAAATAACTGTGGCAGATCACTAATAGTCCAACAGTCAGTCACAACTTTCCACAAAGACTCTGCAGAGGTAAGAATCCAAGCTTCATCTTGTGCTATTCACATTCTCTGAACAGAGAGAGACATGATGCTCTCTCCTAGAATTTTTCCTGGGAAGCTGTGAGACACAGTGAGAAAGGTCAGAGAAAGAAGAATACAGTTCTTCTCTCTATTTGCTGCACCTGTTGTTTAGCACATATGGAATGTGTTATAAAAATTGTTTACCAAAGAGTGAGTTGTTAATTGCACACCGGTGGTAGTTATTTAGATTAATTAACCAGTTGAGTAAAAACTGTGTCGTGACTGTCTAGAGACAGTCATGGGTTTTTCTTCTAGTACCTTTTTAGTATAATATAGTTCTAGTAAAGTATTAATGTAATATAATTTAGCTTAATAAAAGCAATTTATTCAGCCTTCTACAACATGGAGTCAGAGTGCATTATTCCCCCTTCAAGGGTCACTGCTTCATCATCTTGTGGTGAAGAAGGGATGGCCAGACCAGCTCTCTCAGGAGTTTGCTGCTTGCCTGGAGCCCAGCTCCTGCATGTCCTATAGCACTTGCAGAGATTCAGCCAGCCCCTGCATTACACCCCTGAGCTGCATATCCAGGAGGATCAAGGAGGGGAACACCTCAGTTAACTGGATATAGCAAATACATGGGGCTGGATAGAATACATCCAAGGGCTACAAGGGTGTTGACTGTGAGTCCTCTCTCTGTCTTGGAAAGTGGTCACCTTCTCAGGGCAAGAGGTAGGGGGATCCTGAGAAAGAAAAGAGAAGGCTAAAGACATGCCAGATATTTTTTTCCTGTGGAATCTTCATCCTTGAAGATTTTCAAAACTCAGATGAAAGAGACCTGAGAAACCTGCTCTAACTTTGAAAGTAGCCTGGACTGATAAGAGGCTTGGATTTGATGATCTCTAGAAGTCACTTCCAACGTAAGTTATTCCACAATTCTAATAAATTTGATTTAATGTACCGATACAGTCAAATATCACTGTAAAATATAAAATTAAAATGCACCAGCTCCTCTATCCTCCTTCAAATATAGTTTTAATTGTCATATGCAATTTCTATTTGTACTAATGAATCTTAAATTTGAATAGTGAGTACACTTACATCCACCTGCAAAACCCAAAATCCATATAGAATAATAGCAGCTTAAGAAGACATCTAAAGACAGGTATTCCCTCAAAAGTTACTAGTCACCCCGGGGCTATAATTGTTTAACTTGTGGGTGAGTAAGGTGTGGAGAATTATTTGGCACGGGAAATTGCTTATGAAATCTTAACTGAGCTGCTATGATTTACCTTTAAGCATCTGTATTGGGTCTGACCGAGGTGAAGTTCACAGCCCTCACAGTGCTGTGCTTGGCATTGGTAGCTGGACGGGTGTTGATGACACACCAGTGTTTTGGCTATTGCTGAGCAGCGCTGCCCCTCTGACATCCCTTCCCTCATCAAAGCGATGGGAGTGAGCAAGATCCTGGGAAGGGACACAGCCAGGCCAGCTGACCCAAATTATCCAAAGGGATATTCCGAACCAGATGGCATCAGCTCAGATATAAAAAGCTAAGGGAGGGACGAGGAAGGGGGAGCATTTGTGATTCTGCAGAGTTTGCCTCCCAGAGGAACCACTACACATGCTGAAGTCCTGCTTCCCAGGAAGTGTCCAAATATCCCTTACTGATGGGAAGTAGAGACTGACTTTTCCCTTCGCTTGTGTGCATGCAGACTCTCCCTCCTTTCTTTCCCCTCCTTTCCTTTCTTTCTCTGCAATAAAACTGGTTTATATCACCCACTGGTTGCTCTCCATCTTATTCTCTCCCCTGTCCCACTGGGAAAAGAAGTGATAGAGAAACTTAGTGGGCATCTGGCACCCAGCCAAGGTCAACCCACTACAGCATCTGATTGATTTTTGAGCAAATACAAATTCTAGAGCTTGCTATACAAATATTGGTGCAGAACAAACATCTTCATTTTCACTCTCTGAAATACAAAGCAAAGCAACATCTCCTTTTCTTCCCCCTGCACTAGTCTATTAAGATACAAATCATGTATGGGCAGGCCTTGCAATGCCTAGACTATAAAGTCTCCTAGTTGGAGAGGATGGTACTACAGTGGTAAGAATAGCCCCTCCTTTGGCAAAAGGACACCTTGGTGTTGCTCTTGTCACTGCCATACCCTTAGGCTACACACCAAAAAGGTGCAGGTAAAAGTCAGTATAGAGCAAGGCTAAAGGAAATCACAGCAATTATTTCAGGCTGGGGAATTTGAAGCCCTTTAGCAGATAGGTCCTGGCTATCTCCCCACACTTGTAACTCATCTGACAGACTGTCAGCACACACATGCTATGCACTGCAGATACCACTGCTACTGTCCCTGACAGTTTTCTCTGCTTTTATTTCTCCTGAGCAAAAGTCATAGTCCTCTTCATGGGACATTTTGGATCCTGCATGCCTACCTACTCTTTCCAAAGGGCTGAATCCCTGCCAAGCAGAGCTGAGCTGGGCTGCAATAGCCTGCAGCACACCCACACGGTGTAAAAAAAACTCCTCCTCTCAGGAATGCTGCAAAACCAGAGCTGGAGAGGTAGAGGTGCCCCACCATCAGGGAGAGGGTTGCACCTGGTGGCCCCAACCTTCACCATACCCCTGGTACTTCACGGGGCAGCATGTGGCTCCTCAATTATTTTGTTAGAGATGTGGGATGTTTCCTTGCTTCCATCTCACCCACACACCATTAACAAAGACAGCCATGGCTTGAGCCCTCTCAGGTTTTAGTCTGGGAGATTATTGTGAAATATGTTTTTACTGTGGCTTGTTGCAAGAGAACTTTTTAATGCACAATGTCAAAAAAATTATGCAATTGAAATGCACAGATTATTCAGATAATAATAATAATAATAATAATATAAATAAGGCAAATGCCAGGGAATACCAGGTGGTATTTCTCTTTTCTGCTCTGGAACTGTACTTAAGATTTATGTGTGAAGCATGTGGATTTTAAATATTTTGATGCCTATACTCGCACTGCAGAAGCAAATCCATTCCACATGTAAAATAGAGTCGTAGTCCTTCCATGCATCTTTGTTACAAAGAAACTAATTGTTATTAAAGTTTGGTTTTGTGCTAGGGCGTGGCAACAATGGCCTGCTTTATTCTACTGTGTAGAATGTGTAGGAGTCTCATAGATACAAAGACATACAGTTCAAAAATTATGAACAAGGTAAAAGAGGATGTTTTAGGTATAAAAATTACCACAACAAAAATAAGAAAGGAAACATCCTAGCTATACCTATAGCAGCATTTATGGTGCTGGTATCACAGATCTTTCCTGCTGTGAAGTGAACTCCTACCAGAAGTTGTGAGTCATTACTTTAACTATCCAGGAAGTTACTTAATGGTTTATAATTTATTAGTAGTTTGGCTTTTAGAAACTACTTGATAAATCGAATTCCAAATTTATTAATAGCTAAAAATAGATATCACCTATATAAATGGGGAAAACTGAAGTCTCCACTGTGTAAGGACCAGAGTCTGCAAATATTATTTGGCATTACATGTTAAACAAGGTTTTTATACGTTTGTAACTTTGGAGAAGTTGAGACTCTAGAGGTAAGTAGCACTTTATCATGGATGGGAGACCCACTGAGATGAATCAGATGTCTGATATTTCACCTAGCCATTTACCCTGCCCAGGTGAAAGTTGCCCTGAAAATTGGGCACCAGGCATAATTTTCCCAACAGCTGCTTTGTTGTGCTATGTAAGTCAAATCCATTAGTCTTTGTTGTGCAATGAAAGTCAAGTCCATTAGTCACCTTTTGGCCCAACACACAAGTTAAAGCAGCAGCACACTACAGAACTCATGCATAGGCAGAACTGAGACATTTCACTCCTGATGGACAACTGCAAGTGACAGCAGAAAAAAAGAGAAGGATAGATTATTTTTAGGTATACTTACTTCATAGATTTAGGGTATACAATTCTTTCATGCAAAGAGAACAAACAGAGAAGGATGCTTGTGCCTCATTCATGCCCTTGGCAATGTTTGATAGCACAGGGGGATATAGATTTCAGAATACAAAGTGACTACCCACATCTCCTTCCCCAATGAGCAGGCATTCTTATGGAAATAATAGCTTTCTCTTTAAGACAGAAATATTACCCACATTTCATTCAATGTTGAACAATACAATAGTTTATTGCAAGCCCCAGTGGTCTGGAGAGATTTTGCTGAAGGTGGGATAAAACAAGGATAGGTCTCAGTAAGCAGGTTATAATTTTTTCAGTACTAGTTAAACAATTATGCTTCCGGTGGTGATTTTAAAGGAGGGAGATCATAATTTGTGCAGACGGTTTTTCAGAATACAAAATTGGAAGTGTGGTAGGGCAGTTTTAATCTGTGAGTTGATGATACCACACTGTTCAAACTATGCTGCTTCAATGCATTGCTCTAATCTTTGATCAGTTTAGTGTGTGCATACCACCAGTGATCCAAAGCTGCACACAGAGAAAGGGTATTTTTGATGCCTTTTAAGGTGGGAAAACGGAGGTAAAACACAAACAAATGTGTATTTCTCTGCAGTTGATGCTCCTCCAGTGCAGTGGGAGGAGTGAGGGGAGCTTGGGGAATCCCCAGGAGTGTTACTAAGCTGGCTGTCATAAAATGCCTGATACACTCTTGGGGATAGTCTTACAATGAGCACTGGAGATGACAGTGCTGTCTCACCCCTTGAGAGACAGGCAATAGAGGCACAGCTTATCTGCAATACGGGAGATTGAGCTGCAAGTCAAGTATCTGACAAATGGAGATGGGAGAATCTTATCTTTTAAATGGCTGCCAGGAGCAGTTATTGTGAGATAACATTCATCTTCTCTGATGAAGATTTTCTTCATTTTGCACAGCTAGAAAAAATTACTAATGTTACTCAGACCACAAAGAGCTCTAAAATTTAGCTGTCAGAGGTCTTGAAAGAAAAAATAAAATTAAAAAATTTTAAAAAAGGAGAGAAGTTCCTGCCTCTTTGGTAATACTAATTTAAGTATTTTGTACAAAGCAGAATTGCTTTCATAGAAAAAAGTCCCCAGTTTTAGGGCACTGGAATGGGGAAGAACTGAAAATAATCAGAGGAATATTTGGATCTGTGCTAACTACATCCCAGGACAACACACTTAGTACACTCCCATAAAGAAATTATTAACAATTAACACTTTGCTCTAGCTCTCTACATTTTGGGGGTCTTGTAAGGCTTGCAAGGGGCAGTGAGGCTGTACAAAGTTAAATAGTTCCCTGACTATGACAATTTTTTAACTGTTTTTTCTTTTTTTAATTATGCTTCTAGAGTTTTCATTTACCATCAGAGAAATAAGCACAAGAACTGGTGCAAGGGTACAGGAGCACTTTTTTGTTGGTAATTGCACATGTGGAATGACCTTTTATGCATCCACTTCCTTAACTACAAGCTAAAGTAAATGTAGTTTTAGAAGCTTTTATTTTCTTCCTGTCTTGACTATCCAGTTGAAAACTGAATGTTTTCAGCTTGTTTGTTTTAATTCTTCATTTCAAGTTGTTTTCAAGGAAATGTCACCTCTCAAGAACAAAAGGTTAAGTCACACAATGCTGAACTATTTAATCAGTCTGCTTGACAAGTCTAGGCTGCTGAAAATATTAAAGAATAAGCACCTGACTAGTAGACAAGCCATCTCCACTGACATAATTTCCTTTTTCAGTGTTTTAATGGTTCTCATGGGTCATCCCATCTTCATATACATCAGCGTCAATGTTACCTCCTGACTGGTAAACATCATCAATTTATTTTCTTCAAACCAGAATCTACAATTAGTAATGAAATTTCCTGAGTCTGTCCCAATTGCACTAGTGTGACGAAAGACTAAAGACCTCTGCCACTCAGCATTTGCATTGTTTATTCTAGCCAAAACACTATTTAAAAAGCTACTAAAAACGTTTTGACACAGACAAGATTCCAAAGTATAAGTAGCCTGTTTATTTACACAAATGTTCTGTACAACTAATGCAATATCCTACTGAATTTCAGACTGCCTTTTAGATTGATGAGTTTTTGTTATTCTAACACACAAAGAGCCCTGAGGTAACTGCAACTAATTTGCTGTTTGGAGTGCTTGGAGAAAGTGGCAATTCATTTTGTGGCTCTCATTTAAACACCAAGAGAAGATATTGTGATCTGTGAACTAGAACAGAAACATTATTGTTATGTGACATAGGGTGGAAATTCATATCAATGCAAATGAGGGGAGAAAATTGTTAAATAAAATACAATAATACCTGTGGGTAATACAATAATACCTGTGGGTACTTTCACCCATCTTCAGGAAAGGATGATCCTTTAAATTCCATACTGATTTTTGAGGCAGATAAGTAAATGCTTATTATCTTTCAAAGGCAACCTGCTGTTGCTGTCCATATTTTTTCATATTTAAAATAACAAGACCAGGAAGAATGGCAAAATTATGTACATGATAATAGAAGGCAATATTTACACTGTGTTACTGATGAAAATATGTTTGAAGACCTTCTTTGTATTCACGTTTGAATTAATAATTAATTCATGCTGAAGCCTCTTCAAATGCATGGTTATGACATGGTCTACTCTTGATCACAAAGCAAATAGCATGAATGCTGGGCTGGTCCCCTCTTCAGGGCTGGCTTCCCCATGACATGTACTGTGTGCTTGTCATTCTTCGTACAATTCTTCAAATTCAAACAATTGGAAATGGAAAACAGACACTTGGCATTCTTTGCTGGAAATCAAATTTAAAACCATGGAAAACTGAAAGTCTGAATGTGCTTACAGATTTAACTACAAGCATTAGGGGTGAAAAAATGTAATAAGCCTTTGAAGTTTCAGCAGAATAAGGTCAGAACAGTGTAAGAGTCACAAAAATTTACATATAACTTGAGGAAACAGAACAAAATAGCATTAATTTGCCTCAGAATAATAAAATAAATACTCCAGGGGTCATGTATATTTGCTGTTTGACTTGGCACACAGATGTTTATTATAGTGCAGTATTTTGTTGTGATAAATACCCATTCACAAGTCAAACTCTGATTCAGCAGTATGTCCTCATTTAATCACATATTGAACTGCAAAATATATACTTAGTTATTTTGTTGGGTTGCAGCATAGACATAATCACTATTAGATCTGTTATTAAATTACAAACATTTAAATTAGTGAATCTAATAACATTTGCTATATGTACATTTGGGTCATAACTTCAAAACCAATGAGTATTCCAGTTGAAAAATTTAACACAGAAATTAACAAAATACAAAGGATAAACAATGTCCCCATTTGTTACCATTGGATTTGCATCGATAGCTATGATGCTGTCAAAAGCTCCCATGCAGTTTATATATGTGGCATTCCCTGCATCACACTCTACATCCCAGCCTGTCCTGCTGTGCCCTAAAAATGGTTTATTATACCTGTGACATTGTTGGAGTCTTTTGCTGAGAAAGAGACCAGACTGGACACCAGAAAATTGCAAATAATTGGTTGTAGATTACAACTACTGGTTGGCTTGGTCAATATCTTCACCCTCCAGGCACTATTTTGAGAAAAGAATGAGGAAAAGTCACTAAGGCAGAAGCAGTCCCTTGAGGATGCTACACAACTCTGGAACTGTACCAACAGCAAGACTTCTGCTGACTCAGCTACACTGGAACAGGTGGGTTTGGAGTAAGAGTATAGGCTTTGGCGAGGGTGTAAAGGAAAACAGGAATATATAGTGTATGTTCCCATACATGTGTCGATGGTTTTTACTCCGAAGTTTTTTACTAAAGTAAAAAAAAAGTGCCAAGAAGTTGCAATTAACTTATTTATCATTTTTAGACTAATGCTAGTTATATTGAATTATATAACTAATGTAAATGAGATGGTAATTTGGCCCTACTCTGAAGAGTTACAACACAGGAAATGCAAAACAGAAAATAAAACCTGCACATCATTCTTGGGATCTGAGAAAAAAATGCTTTGTTCCCTGCTGCTTTGCCCTGCACCACAAGCACAAAAAAAGAAAAAAAAAAAACAAAAAAAACAAACCCAAACAGTTGTAAAGATCAAATAATTCAATGGTCAAACTTGGCCCTATCAAGTGATGCAAAACAGCCTTTACCAAAAACAAATATAGCACAAAAATTAATCTACATGATTCAAAGTAACGCAGTAGTCTTTCACAGTATAAATACTTTACTGTTTACACTTCTTATGGTAACAGTTAGTAATAACAACCTCTTGTTCTTTGAGTTTACACAGGACATTTTGGATTCACTATGGGGAAGGATACTACAACAGACTAGTGGTGGGATATTTTCAAAGGGAGGTGATTAGGTAAACCAGAGGAGCACATAAAATGCAAATGCACAGCGTAAAACACCAGAATTTTTCATGCTTTCTGATATTTCATGTGTTTTTTCCAAACATGTAATTAGCTCATATATTTCCATATACACCATTATATTTATCACAGTATCCTAGATATTTTATTTAATAAACCCTTAAAGTAGTAGTGTAAATTGATAGTAACTCCTTCATCTTCCCACATTTTTTAACTGATTAGACAACATTATAGCTTTCACAGAAGCAAATACTATAATTAAGTCTATCAATTTCACTACAACTTCGCTGTTTTCCCCTGCTGATCCTCCTTCTCCAGAATTATCCTTCTGTACCTCGATTCATCCAAAATAGCATTTGGAATGTGTTGTTGTAACTTGTGGCTTATTGTGAATGCTGTTTTTAGAAAGTCCACTAAAAACATGTTCATCCCTGTGAATTGGGTGTACAGGATAAAAGAAAACAAAGAGGGGTCCACATGCAGCCTTGAGAAGGCTGCCGTGGTTCCTGCTCCTCCTCACCCACAGTGTCCTTGTTGCAGAAAACACACCTGCATGGGAGGCAGCTCAGCGATCAGAGCACGCAGCAGCTGCTGCCAAGCAGGTCCTATTTGCAGCACAGAGAGCTGGAAGGTGACTAAAATCCATGAGAAGATGCCATGCTGCTGCCAGCAGAAGAGGCTGTCCACTCCTGCCCACTGCCGAGGCACCTTCTCATATGCCCATTTGGCTGCTTATCTTGCCCAATGCCCAGCCCATTCAGTTTGCTGAGCTGGCAGAAAACAAATGCAGAAATAAATGAATTTTTAAAAAGTTAATTTTTGCTGGCATATTGAGCTAGATCCCAGCTTCAGAGAGAGAGGAGAACTGCACACCCAGGGATGAGGGGGACATGAGGCAGAGCAGAATGCCCTCATCTTGTGCCAGCAGACGGAGGAGGTCAGTGCTCTCTTTGGAGCTCACCCTGAGTTTACCAACAGCCAATTTCAAAAGTAAACAGTTTTCTTAGATGTTTAAAAGTTAAACCAAGCCCTTTAGAGAGGACAGGTCCAGAACTGAGGCATCAATAATCTCAGTGGGCAGCTAAGAACAGCAGGCAGGCAGAAGCAAGCCAGGGCAGGGACCCCCTTGCCTATCTGAGCTGGTTCACAATAGCATGTCTTCTTTTGAGAGAAAGTTAAGAGAGCTTAAACTTAAAACATCAAAATGTAACAGGAAGGGAAAATCTTAGTTCGTGAGAATTGGAGACTAGAGTCAGGAGAATTTTCAGCTGAACCTTTTTACTCAGTGACATGAAAAGCAGCAACTGGATCTGATGGCATCAAACACTCCTAGGACGAACCCACGTTGGAGTCCTCACACTGTCAGCTACACTTTGATGGGTACAAAGGTCGTTTCTCAAACTACTGATATAACCAATAACAATGGTGTTTCAAAAGTTTCAAACTAAAAATCAAGTTTCCAGAGAATTACCTTTGCCCAGTAATAAGGCTGTCATTTCTCCTTAAAACACACCTAAATTTTTCAGTCCCCCTGGACAGTGAAACTATTCTGCATGAATGATTCCTTCATGTGAAAATTTCTCTTATGCTTTGTAAGCATAAATGGCGTTTGGAAGTTTTGTCTGACAAAGAGGATGTACCTCGTGAGACTGCCAGAGGAATTCATATGCAGTTTATGAAATGTGGGTGATGTTATAAAACTGTCATGCCACTAAAAGCCTTTATTTAGGTGAAGTCTGCTATTTGTGATATTTTTCTGTCATTTAGCTCCAGAGATAATGAGCAAACTGTTACACGTAGAAGACGTACCCAATAGGTGAGAAACACTGGACAGGATAAGGACTAGGCATGACTTGTTAAAGCAGTTCCCTGCTTTTTAATTTAGAGAGAACTTTTGCAGCAGAGAAATGTCCCTGGATGGCTTCCAGATTTTGGCTGGTGACCATCTTAATAAAAATAACCAAGCCAGTGCTGGAAGCAGGGATCAGAACTACATGCATTTTCTCCCAGAGGAGAGCCCTGAACAGACAGAAAAATCTCCTTATCTTTTCCTGGAGAGTAGCCAAATTTCAAAAGAAGCACAGTGTAGAGTTTTTCTTCTATAAAATCATCCATAAAAGTTACAAGATTTATTATGACTCATGTTTATACCTCCAGGGGTAGAAAATTAGACTTCTTCAGCTGCCAGGGACAGAAGAAACTTCAAGCTAAGCTGAGGCTTAGATATACCCTCTGACTTCAGCTCCCAGAAACAGTCACCTGACTTAAGATCCTTTTGGATCTGGACCCAAGAGTCTTAACTGCATTTCCCTGGCTGCACTTACCTAACATCTTTCCTAAGTCAGCTACTCCAAAGCTGGTCTTGTTCTTGTACCACACACGAAGATCATGCTTCTTTAGGAAGTTTGTTCTTTAATTTAATATTAGATGCTGTAGTATACGGACCCATTTGCAGATAAATTCACAATATCTTATGAAATTCTGGCAATGGAATAACATTTTGCTCTTTCTACTTTGGCGTCAAGAAGTGTTATTTTTCACTAAGTATAATCACATTAAAATAAATATACTTGCTTGCTCTCTTATTCTGTCATTATAGATTATCATTATGGCCTTGCACTAATATGCTATTTTCCACATGCCCAGGGATTTACAGGACTCCCTCATGCTTTGAAACAAGCCATTACATATACTACAAAAGCACTACTCTTAGTCTAATCATTATTGCTTTGCCTCTTTTTTCCTGAGCTGCTTTGTTTTCCGAAACCTTACAATGTACTTATAAAAATCTAATGTACCTGGTGCCTATTTCTTTAATAACAATAACACATGGTTAAAATCAGCAATCATAGAATTATAGAATATTGTGGGCTAGAAGTGACCCACCAGAGTCACCTTTATTTTTTTTTAATTACAATTCTTTTTTTCAGATCCAGTCTGATCCAAAGCCCTGCAGGCAGCTGCATTTTTAGAGTGTGTTATCCACAGAGAACTGAGCAGAGAGAACTCTGCTTTTCTTTCTTTCTTTCTTTCTCTTTCTTTCTTTCTTCTTTCTTTCTTTCTTTCTTTCTTTCTTTCTTTCTTTCTTTCTTTCTTTCTTTCTTTCTTTCTTTCTTTCTTTCTTTCTTTCTTTCTTTCTTTCTTTCTTTCTTTCTTTCTTTCTTTCTTTCTTTCTTTCTTTCTTTCTTTCTTTCTTTCTTTCTTTCTTTCTTTCTTTCTTTCTTCTTTTCTTTCAAAAATTCACTGTAATTATTACAGACATTCCTATCCCATGCTCCAGATGGGAGAGCACAGAGGAACAAATGGTGGCTCACTTGCTACTGATGTGTTTGTGTTTCTGTCCAACAAACACTGATAGTCTGGCCTAAGTACTCACTTAAAGGAACTGGGAAATGCAGCAAAATTCCCCAGTTCAAATGTGCCCAAACAAGGTCTCTTGGCTATATTTACTTTTAGCATCCTTTGCAGTCCCTACTGACACACACCTCACACCGATTTCAAAGGGAAATTTTATGAATCCATACTGACATTTCAACAGGGACACTTTCAGCACTGACACTTTGAACACTTTGAGCTTATGCTTTTAGAAGTGTAGCATCTTTATCCCCTTCCATTCCTGCATATTGCCTGGAAATAAGTACTTTGCTTACTTCTTTTGGATAGTAGATTCTGCATGAACAGGATAGATAAGTTACTCATGCACGTCATGTGGAAAGGCTGCTGAGATAAAACACTGAAAAGAAATGCATGGGGTGGATAGGAGACTATTGTACTACAGCATTTGCAAATGCCATCAAGGAGCCTGGAGAGGATATCTGGTCTAGGCAAGTATTGGGAATAAATTGTGCTGTAAAGTAAAAAACAAAGCTGATATGCAAGACAGAGGGAGAGAAGCCACTGGGGAGATGTTCATAGTACAAATTTCTGACTCACTCCAAGTTAGCTCAGGTGCCACCACTCTGACAGAACTTTGGAGGAGAACAGCAGCAGCCAATCTCTTCGGGTGCAGCATGGGCAATCCCTGACTTTCACAGCAAGCAACAACTGGGCAAGGTGTCCCGGGAGGCATTGCACTCTGTCAGACAGCAAGAATGCCTCAGAGCTGGGTGAAAATTCGACAGGGATCTGCCCACAGAGAACTGTAAAACAGGCAGTGGCTGCAGGAGGATGAGCAGATCGAGCAACAAAGCAAGATCTGAGGACAGACCCAGTGTCTGTGGACAGTGCAGGGAAGCATTAGCTAATTTTGGAGCCTATCAGGAGACCAAAGTCCCAAAAGAGTGCTGGATTTGCTATGTAAGCACAGCCCCAAATCCTGATACTGGGTTTTGTCTTTCCTTAGTCTGATGTCTTACAAGCAAAGAGAGAAAAGTTGCTACAGGGATAGCATCTGCTGCCCTCTAAAAACCACTACCAAGAGCTGAGACAGATGGAGGTGTCTCCCTGCCTGTAATGCTTGCATCAGCAGCTTTTGTACAGTGTAGCTTCAAAGTTTCTCAAGCTTCAGAGTAGCTTGTTTATTACTGCTGCAACCTTTATGAGTGCTTAACTTGTGGTGGAAATGTCCAGCTGCCTGTCTTTGTGGGGGTGGACACAAAGATAACCACAAATTTGCTCTAAAACAAATGGCAGAAATAGTGGGATATACAGTTCTTCCAAAAGGTTGCTATTGTTGAGCCTTGCAGTACTTGGCATTAAACAGAAGGTCTTGGGAGGTGAGATCTAGCTAGAATTACCTACAGGGACTACTGTTTTCTCTGCTAAAGCAAAGTAAATGGCAGGGAGAGAAAAGATCTGCTGGAGAACAGAAGAGAGAGAATACTGAGAAGCTGATTAATACTCCACTGGTTATCCATTCAGGATAGGAAAAAATCTTCAGAATTTTCAGTTCTGACCAAATAAAAGGTTGAAATTTTCATTATCTGTGGCACAGGTATGCCAAATGGTTTTCAGAAAATATTACAGTAATGTTTTCTTATATCTACCACAAAATGACTTATATTGGCCTGTACTGGCATACTTCTAGATAGAAGTATAGTGAGGGCTTGTCCATTACTAGGATAGACTGCCTTGAGTTTCTTTGCTGGATGGGTAGACTATGCTGCAACACCTTAAAAACCTATGAGGAACTGCTCATAACTCCTGTTTCTAAAAAAAAGATGGGACGAGGGACAGGGAAGGGGTGTGGAGGGGAAGCCTTAGGGGGAATAAGCAAGAGGTCTGACTCAAAATCTAGATTCAGTTTGTTTCCAAGGTAGATTAAAGAAAGTAGAACACTTAGGTGTTTCAAAGGTAATATTAATCATTCTCTAAAGTTGTCCAGAGGTCTACCTTCTAAAGAAACCTGCATTGATTATAAGAAGAGAAAACTACTTTTGGAAACAATCACCAGTTTGGGATTAGGGGAATATGATAAGAAAGATATCTGTGTGAGTCAAAGGATTTAGTGCAGGGTAGCCAGCAATGAGGAAGATGAAGCCTTCCATTGGATTTAAACTGTTCATCTCAGGTTTTGTGCCTTTAACCAAGCTGCACCTGGTATTGCTTATAAGGAATGTAAGATAAATCAGATATGACATTTACCATGCTTTCATGCAACTTCCTATTACTTCTACTTAGATTACTTGCTGTAATGGTGACTTTGTATAGACACTTCCTCCTAGACAAGAGACACTTGTGATTTGTAATGAGCAACAGCAAAAGGTAACAGAGTTTAGAACTGACAGCTGCCTCACAGTCATATTTAAAGGGTTTGCAGATTTTGCCCTTTTGTGCTCCTCCACTAATACCCAAGTGGGACACAGGCGATTAACAGCTTGCAGAAGTGGTGAGGAGAACAAGCAAGATAAAAATTGGCTACTTATCCAGTAGCCTTCTGTCTGGTTTCCAAACTTGAAACCTAGACACTGCCTGTCTGTGCCCTCAAACCAAGAAACTCAGTAACCCTCTGTCTGGTGCCTTCAAACCAAGGGGGGCCACGAGCAAGACAGCTGGTTCTGGTGGCAGCAAAAGGCATTTTTTCCACAAGGACCATAGGTGTGAGAGACATGGCTGGGAACAAGGTGGATATCTGGTGCACAGTTGAATCCCAAACCACCACTGGAAGGAGTCCATGGGGAGAGGATAGTGTGAGCTGCCCTAGTAAGCAGATCATGGCTTGGTCACCCCTGATCTAGGAGAATTCTTTGCCAACATTAAAGCACAAAGATGCTTGGGTGATTTTACAGTTCAAGAATGTCAGCTCATCACTACAAAGATTATATTTGCACATAAATACCTGCATTCATACAAAAAGCTCACGGTTTTTTGTAAGAGTGGCACAGATTTTTCTGTTGCTTGAGTTATTGCCAATCTGAGTTAGTTAGCCTCCTATATGCACCTTTGTTTTTCTTCCAAAGGCTGCAGGGACATAATTAATAAAGCTGGAGCCTAACACTTCTTAGTATGGAGGTGTTAAACTGTTTGATTTTAAATAAATATGGAAAATTGATATCTCTAGTCATCTTTATTTGGTATTCCTCATTGTCTATGTAAAAATTTTCAGTCATTCAATAAGATAACAGAAAATATGGTATATCACTGTCAACTCTTTATTTTTTTTTTTTTATTTTCCTTAATTTCTTCTTGAGGATTCAGATCACTAGATCAGAATAAATGAACTTCCTTTACAAAAAAAAGTGTTCTTATCCAAACTTGCAAGGAAATTTAAAGCAAATGTAATTTAAAGGCTCAAAAGCCAAATGAAATCCAAATAGCAAAAGTATTTTAATAGGAAAAAAAAGACACAATTTTTAAACAATCCTATGATTTTTTGAGGCTGACTCATGATTCTGTAATGTTTAAAGTTGGCAATACTGATACCCTGTGATTTAGATGACTAATCACAGATTGAAAAGCTAATAATCAAAGTAAGCAGTTTGTGAAGTACCCACAGACTAGAAAATATGTTTCTCAACTATTCAGCAAAGGCTTATGTATAAATTGACAACAAAGAGAATCAGTTTATATAACTGTTTCACAAAGAGAGAAAAGAGCTAATCAGTTAATCAGTTATTTTATTTGTATCACATAATGCTACCAGCTGCAGTACTGAGTGTGAAGAGGGAAGAGCATGAAATGGAGAGAATAACAGGGTAGCGCTTCAGCACTGCATTCACAGGGAACAGGGGAGTGTGGATGGAATTCAGCAAGCAAAATACAAGAGTAAAAACTGTCTGAAGTAAGACTGCAATTACACTGCGCACCAGATGAGAACATACCTAGGGAAAGGAGGGAGGCAAGCACAAAAGGAAGTCAGGAGAGAAGTAATATTTTGGCAACAAAGAGTTAAATCGGGGTTCAAAATGCAGTCCATGGAAGATGGCTATGGGGAAGACTAAGAAGAATGAAAGCAGAAGAAACATAGTTTGCAGACAGGTGGAGGCAACAGGGGTGACTCTTGGTTTCTTGGCAGGTTTTCTGATTAGATCAATTTTTTGTGCACAGTAGTTCTCAGCTGGGCTCTTTCCAGTCTTTTATGTTATCTGATGGTAAGCAGACAGCAGAAAGAGGTATATGTAGCATGTGGTTGGCACCAGTTATATTTCCTAACAAGAAGATGGACTTTTTTTCTGAAACTCTGCTCATAGCAAAGTGATGTTGGCAGAAGCTAAAGTGTCTACACGTATTGAAACTGCTCAGTCTAGTTCCCTTAAAGTAAAAAGGACAAAGAAGGATGATTTCTAATTTTCAGAAGTTAAAGACGAACTGAAGAAATACAACTAATACGGTGGAACTTAACTTACTGGCTTGCAAAGGCAGAAAATAAAACCATTTTGAAAAGAAACACTACATGTTTTTCTGAATTAGTATTTTTTGTTGCTACTTTATTGCAAAATATAAAGAATGTGCAGCATTGGCCTACAATTTTGTATCCTCTTTAAATAAAATGTATGTCTTCTTTGTATAAAATTTATATTCTCTTTTTCTAAAATTCAATAGAGCTGTTAGTAGTTTAAGAAAATTCGCCCACAAATGCATATTTAATTACAAGTCTGCCAAATGGGAGTTTTGCTTTCTTTTGAAGAACCTGTTTTAGGCAGGGTATTACATTGGTAGGATCTCCAATCTGATCCTACATGGATCCCTGGGAAAAGGAAAAGATGGCACACACTGTTTGAAAATGAAGGTTCAATAAAAGCAAGCAAACTCAAGAAATTGGAGTGAATGGAGAAAAATGATTCATCTGTATTAGGGCTTCCTATAGCAGCTGTCACTGATCAGACATCATTGCAACATCTAAAGTGCTGCAAAATTGGAGTGGATCCCAAAATTCAAAGGAAGATTGCAGACTAAACTGGAAAGACAGAGCAACGTATTTCACAGCTGTCATCTAGATAGGAAAGATATTCCATTCCTTATTCCAGATGGAGAGCAGCTCACATTTGGACACAGGGAATGAGGGGGTGACTGAAATGTAGGGATTCATTCATGAGCTGCATGTACAATACAGCTCTTTTGAACACGTTGCAGTAATGTACCAGGACAGGCAGGGGGGCACCAGCATAATTAATCCCCCCATGCAGGAAATGTAGGGGTCACTGAAGGGAGCACTGTTGCATGCATGCCTCACATTCAGAGCCTGTCTGCTTTGCTTTTACATTTATTTTTAATAAATGCCTTAACATTAGCTATGGCACTCTGACTGCAGGAGAACCTTGTTTGGTGACAACTTTCTGCCTCTGTTAACATAATTTCTTAATTAACTGTAAATATGAGATTTACTCAATAATAGAACTATTTTTACAGAAAGGCATTCAAGCACACAAAGGAAAAAGTATTTACATAAATATACTGGGGAGGGTGACAGAAATGTCCATGACAAAAAGTCCTAAAAATGCTTCATGCAAAAAAACAAAAAAAAAAATGGAGAACTGTACCTGGGACGCATCTGGAAGAACATCATCAGCCAAACAAAGGAGGGGATTGTCCCACTCTGCTCTGTAGTGGGGCTGTCTCACTTTGAAAATTGTGTGCACTTTTGGGGGCCACAATATAAGAAAGATACTATGCTAAAGGAAAGCCAAAAGAATGGTGAAGCACCTTGAGTGGAACCTGTATGAGGAGCTGCTGAAGTCACTCGGTCTGTTCAGCCTGGAGAAGAGGAGACCAAGGGGAGACCTCATTGCAGTTACAAGTTCCTCGTGAGGGGAAGAGGAAGGGCAGACACTGATCTCTTCCCTGGGGTCACTGGTGACAGGACCCAGGGAAACAGCATGAAGCTGAGTCACAGGAGGTTTAGGCTGAATATCAGGGAGATGTTTCGCACCCAGAGGGTGGTTGGGCACTGGAACAGGCTCCCCAGAGAAGTGGTCACAGCACCAAGCCTGACAGAGCTCAAAAAGCATTTGGACAAGACTCAGGAACAGCACATGGTGTGGCTCTTGGGGTGTCCGGTGCAGGGCTTGGATTTAGACTCAAATATCCTGATGGATCCTTTCCAACTCTGCATATTCCATGATTCTTGATTCTATGAAATGTACATGAAGTGGACAAAAGTTGCTAAAAAGGTTCGTAAAGAGCAACTCACCATATGCAGTACACTGACAATAAACTGACAAAAGAACTCTGTGTATTTTCAAGGCATGTTTTTTAATATCCAGAGCATTTCAATGCATTTATTTAACTCAAAAAAATCATAATATTAATGCAAAAGATATAAAAGTTAAAGTGAAATACATCTTGATTATTCTGCCTGCATATATAGAGTTTGTAGAGCACATCCTGTATATTCTATGTGTTCTTACTATTCATACCATTTAATATGTGTTTACAAGACATGATATTGTTTCTACCCAGCTCACCTCTCCCTAGATGCTTGTAAACTAACATATTGATCTAATAATAGACATTAAATATGACAGTTTGGGGATCTGTCTTGGGGAACTCAAACATTTCTATTTTATTTCATCAACAGTTTGCAGGCTCATACACTTGTTTATGGTTTTTATTGCAACCTTGAATTGTTTGTCTTGCTTCAAGGAAAGGAGATACTGATATATGAGGAACAGTTTGCATGTGCTTCTCTCTTCTATTTTCCCTAAGAATAAAGTCTGATTCATGCATTAAAGGCTTTGCCAGAAGCCTGCCTGTCCCTGACTGAAACTATCACAGTCTCTGCAGAATGAAATGGCAGCATGGGGGAAATGCAAAGGGATTGTGCACAAGCTGTTATGAGACAGAGTCTTGACACAGCTCTGGAGTGAAAAAGGAACAACACTCCTGAGCTCAGCCCTCCAGAGAGACCTCAGCCTTGGCCTCTATATCCACAGAAGCCTTTGAGTGCTGCTAAAGGTCAGGCCACAGCAACCAAGGGTTTGGACATAAGTCAGGGAGTTTTGGAAGACCAAGATCTCCTCAGCTCTAGAGGGATGGTTATGAGAAGAGATCAGGACAGCAGGATGCCTCCACTAGAGTAACTGCAGTCGAACAGCGATGTCTGATGCAGTGAGATCTGGAATCATCTTGCAGAGAGGAGGCTCCCAGTAGTGTACTGAAACCCTACCAGAAACTCCTTTATCTCAGGGAACTGCTCTGCTCTTCATTAGCTCAATGCAGCTGTGTATCTCTATGTGAACAATTTATTTCTTCCCTGAAAAACTGTAAAATATGGATGCATGATGACAATGAAATCCAAAAATTGGCAGTGCTTTATGCGTGAACATGAATTCTTGCATTTCAGCCTGCATGACACCCAACAAAAAGCTGCCTCATATCCACCAGCACGTCTGCCTCATTTCACTCTCCATGCTCACATCTCTGCTTGCTCTGCAGCCTCTCAGATAACCACTGAAGCCTTTGTAAGTAGAGTCCTTCACTGAAGACCTGTTAGCCTCCAACAGATCTGTGATTTTTTGGTAGAGAAAGGGAAAAGAGGCAGCCATCTCACAGTACTGCTTGGGTACATTTGATCTCTGAGAACTGCCAGGATATAACCCACAAGTCCCCCACTGATGATGATGCTGTTAGATCCCTGATGCACAATTAACAGACTGTTTAGAAGCCAGTGACTGTGGCCCCAAGGAAAACCTGAAAGCAGACAACCAGCATGGCTGCAGTGCAGCAGCTCTGGGCCCAGGACTGCGATGGTGAGCTCGTCACACAGCAGCAGTGAGCCTGGGGACCAGAGAGGGCTGTGGGCAGGAGCCCGTCAGTCAGACAGCAGGGACCAATGCCACAAAGAGCTGCCAGAGAGGCTGGGAGTACCAAAAAGCCAAACCACCACAGCCATGAAGGTGGTGGTTGGGATTCACATGACTCATATTCATGCTCTCCGTAGGCAACAGAGAGAAGCAGGCACCCTAAGAGAGACATCCAGATGGGTTCCTATGGCAGACAGATGAGCCATCTCTGAAAGCCTGTTCTCTCCATTGACTGCAAAGGCTGACTACACAGGATCCACAGCAGTGCACTCTGTGGCTCAAAAAATTGCAAATTATTGCACCACAGTGAGCTTGACTCTATTTTCCAAATATACACCTTATTTCCTAGATATATTCTATATATTCTGAATTTTGAAAACAAATTGTTTACTTCTGCTGGTTTAAATACTACAGTTACTCACCAGTCAGTTTTGCATTTTGCTTCTTTTATATTGTATGATAATAGGCATGAAAGATTTTTATTATAATATTTATAAGCATATTTGCACACATTTATCTAGTCTACACATAAACATGTGAATGTGGATTTTTAAAAAAAAATTGTTCTCAGCCTTCACTGTCAAGTATCATTGCTGTTTCTAAAAGCATTCAGATGAATATTTACATTTGAAAGTGTGCTACTAGAAATTTACAGTATGCTTTCATATGCTGCATCTCAAATGCATATAATAGTATATATCTTGTTTTAGTCAGTAGACTTGAGCATAGTCTGTTCTATATTTTGCTGGGTTCTTCTGAAGCCTTTGAAAGAGAAATCAATTACCAGTGATTTCAAGAGGCTTTGGACTGGACTTCCTATTATCTTATTAAGACAAGTGGCCCAGTTTACTTCTATTTTAAAATTCTCCCTAAGTTGGAAGGTACAGTAATAGCACTGTCACTCTGAGAAATTACACACACCTCACCTGAAAAGACATGTTTGGAGAGATAAAACACACATTTGGAAAGAAAATTCTGTAATTGCTGTAAAAGTTGCAGATACTGAGAGGTTGGAAGCAAGGAGTAGCAAATGTGGTGCCTGACCTCAGGCTTATTATCTGCTTCTTCCTGCTGTATCATCCACTTCTACCTAGGCTGATGTTCATATTTCAAGCTCTACATAGAGAGCTGAGGCTAAATCCCCAAGTCCCTCACCAAAACTGATGTTAATTTAACTTAATTTTCAGCCATAGGTTCTTGCTGTGTTTTTGCCTGCAAGGTAGGAAAGCATGCTCCTGGTCAGATCCTTTTACTCTGCTCTGGATTTGTGTTCACTGGTCTGGGGACCTCCTCACCTTCCCTTCCCCAGAAACAGAAATCCCTGCTGGCATGCCCTTCACAGAGCTCTGCACCTCTGCTGCTGTGGGTTGCCCCCCAGGACCCCCCCAGCACCTCTGTGTCTGCTGGGAATGCCACCAGCATCCTGCAGCACTTGGACTGCCACCCTGCCATCAGGGACAAAGCTTCATCTCAGCTTCTGCCTCATACTGCTTGTTCATATGCCTTCAATCTTCATTCTCAATTCATTATATTGCACTTGAATTAACAAAGCAAAATAATGAACAGAAACTATTAAGAGAAAAATCTACATAATTTTGTAGCATCTGTGTGCCTTCTGCATGATCTACCAGCCATGTTTTCATTTAGACCACTGCCAAAGTACTGAGCAGCTTTCAGTCAATAACCAGTCTCTGCAGATCTCTCCAGGAAAATACATAGTCAAACCTTAAAATGAGACAGTTGTTTATTCCTCCTCACACAGTTGTAGGTTTTAATCAAAATACCCTGTGATACCAAGCCAAATACTTCAGAGAAATGAAATTGCTTCTGTATCCACACAGTTGTTTCCATCAACCAATCTATAGTCCTGTCAAAGAAACATAACGGATTTATTTGACAAGTCTTCCTTGCTGTCAAACCATATTGACTGGCATTATTTATGTTTGTTAACCTATCCTTTCTGTTGAGCCTTCCAGGGTAACTGTTCCAGTATTACAGTGGAATCCAGATTCATGTAAGAGGGGCTGTGTATGTGTTCTAGTCCTATTTTCTACCCTTGACAATTGAATTGTATTATAGCACTTTTTGAAGTTTCTGAAGTCTTCTTAGCTCTCCAGGATTCACATTAGTGGTTCAGAAGCAGCCTCAGCTATTTCCTCCATAGCTTTTGTTGAGGGGATTACTCAACTTGGAAAAGCTTGGAAGACTTCCATCACCCAAGGCAGGGTCACAGCTTTCACGGAGAGTGGGCTGTCTTTTGCCAAGACAACAAGCAGAACTCAGACACTTCACAAAAAGGGAGAGCTGGGCTGGAGAAACAGGGAGTGCCCTTAAGAGTCAAGGTAGCTGTGCCATTTGTTACTGCTCCTGTGCACTTCTCCTCAATAGGGAATGAACACCTTTATTACCATTTTGCCATTTATTCTGAATACAATCATAATTAGTGTAATTATTATGCAAAGAGATCCAAGAAATTGCTATAGAACATGCACACTTCCAGATGGGTTTCTCAAGGTGAAGTGCTGATGATAATACAATTGCTACTACACCTCCTAAATAACCATCAATTCAATAGGAGAAAATGAGGCAACCTAACTTGAGTTCTGGTAGGAGAAAATAAGGAGAAAGAACTCAGATTGTATCATAAGGACAGGGAGGAAATCAAAGGATAATGATTATCTTTTGTGTTTTAAATGCAGTATTTTGTCTGTCAGATTCATTCATCTGATACAAAGAAGAGCAATAGCATACACTTCCAAGATAAAATCAATTATGTATTATCTTAGAGTTGTACAACCTCATTCTCCACAGAGGCCTTAATGTGACTTACATATAGCATAATTTTTATTCCAAATCTCTGAACAAAGCTAAATTTTAGTGACAGTTCACTGTACAAATTCCAATTTATGGTTTTTCCTGCATTCTCAGAGAGTATAAAATTGTAAAGACCATCTCTGCTTGAAGTAGAATATGAATTTTGAAATGCCATTAAAATAAAGGAGCAAATTAAGACTAGCTTGATTTAATTCATTACCTCAGAGCACTTCTGCCTACAATAACCTCCTATATTTTATGTCAGTTTTTTAAATAAGTGAAAAAAGGCTTTGTTCCTCAAAAACTCCTTAACTGTGGCCAAGCTAGCCATATTTTAACTAGTTTCTTAATTCATCTCCATTATGAAATAAAATAAGGAAATAACTCTTGTTTCTGTATTCCATTAAAGTGTTTCTATAAAGTTGAAGACGATTTTGTTAACATGGCATTCCAAATTTCAAGCAATCTATTTTTGTAAGAGCTAAGAATAATATATCACATTTCAGGTTATCTTCATTTGCCAAGTTCTGGCAGAACTCAGAAAAGTACAGCAGAATTTGCTGGAAAATTTGCAGAGTTTACAATACTCAGCTCATTTTCAAAGGGAAAAGTTCATTTCCATTTCCAAAAAGATTCTTTCAGAAACTCCATGTTTTGTTTTGGTTTTTTTTTTTTTTTTTTTTTTTTTGAATGCCTGAGGCATTTCAAGCAGTTGAAGTTGAGCTTTTTCTTGACTATCCTAGCTGTCATCACGTTGTGTTTTAAGAGTGTTCTCACTAACAAGACAGTAGCCAGCCTATAAAACATTTCATTCACTCCCTCTGAACAGATCAATTCCCATTAAGTCATTCTCGTGACATCTCCTAGAGGAAATGGGAATGGAAGGACATCTGCAAGCCAGTGGGACAGTGAGCTTCCATGCAGCAGGGCAGAAGGTAATGTGTGAAGCACTAATAGCAAAGTTCCCAACTGGATAAAACTTTGCTTTGAGAGTATGGGCAATGAAAGTTATAGTAAGTACATTTCATTCAGCATGTCCAGGGTTTTACTTTAAAAAGGAGCTGTTACCAGAAAACAAGAAAAAATGGAACCTCAACCACAATCACTTAGTCTACTGACAGAACAGCTGAGTGGTGTATGCATAGATGAAAATGTAAAATCTTAGGCAGGAATGAGAAAGAGGTCAAATCATCTCTGTGAACTATGCTTTCTTAAAAATAAACCTGAATTCCTAAACAATTACTATTTTCCAGAAGATCGTCAATGATGATATTTTATGGGGAAAATATGTGCAAAGTAAGGTCTAGCATGTAAGCAATGGTCAGAAGAGCATTAATCGTAACAAACGGTATAGAATGTCGGTACTCTCAAGTCTACTTGATGTGGGAGTATCTGGTGAGAAGAGACATGTTCCCAGCAACCCCTGCAAGATGCAAAATAGATGATTAATGCAAAAGAATCTGGCAGAGACTGATATTCATAAAAATCACACAGCTTCTTATGAAGTCTAGACTGAAATGCTATTGTCCAAATTGGAGAGCCAGATTATTATTGTGTACAGCTTTGAACATGGCATTACTGAAGGTCAATGTGCTCAAGCCCAGCTGCTTGCTGCCAGCCCTGTGGATAATAAGAGATGTTTTCTCTTCTCTCTTCCCTGGTTTGGCTTCCAGATTCCTTGTCAGAGCCCCACCATGCTTGTGTCATGCTTGCTGCCACTCTGCTCTAGTGTCTCTCAGTGAACATGGATCAAGCATATGTTTAGAATAATTTCCCTAATAAGCAACTCTATATTTTGCATAACTGTGATATTATATAGTCACATATTATAGAGTGCTGTATGTTTCATTGACAGATAAGGAGGCAAAATGGGACATATTTATGGGCCCAGGTGCTGCTAGATTCAACAGTCCTCTCTTACTCCTCTGATTACCTACTGTAATCAGAAAAACTCCACTAGGGAACTAGGAATGCATCTTCTCATGAAAACAGTTGCATAAAATGAGAATCCTGAGATCATTGTAGTGAACAAGGGCACAGCCTTGGCTATGGAAATGAGTGAGCAATGTGACCTGAAGCACAGTTCCCTTAGGCACTCACTTTCAATCTCCTGGACTTGCCCAGCTGGAATTTTCTTCCATATGTGGTAGCCTATGCTCCTTCTCACAAAATACTTTGGAACATTTCAGAGAATGACAGGAGGTAAGGAAATGGGTTTTAAGTTGTTTCCATAGTTAACTAGAGTCAAGCAACTTGATTCCTGTTCCTACAGCTCTTCTATCTTCAATGGGCAGTTGTTGGTTTCTTTCCCTTGGGTTATTTTTTATTTGGTATTTTTTTACCAGAGAAAGAAAAATACACGGAATGGGATAGTTAAAAATTAGTTCTTCTTGTAGTGCATATGTAACTATTTCAGTAAGTATGGAGCACTAAGCATTCAGAGCAAAGGCAACCCCTTCCTCAGAGAAATACCCTCAACAACCAGCTTTAACTTTTTTTTTCTTAATCTTGATCCATTAAGATTTAATTGTTTTTGCAAAAAGGAGAAACTCCAAAGGACTTCACCGAAAAGAATGAACTAAGACACTCAGACCAGTTTCTGGTAAACTAGAAGACAGAAGACTGAGCCCCTTTCAACAGGAGAGGGAACTGAATACCTCCATATTTAGCTGGGAGTGCTGCTGTTATTTAATTGCTAGAAATTTGGGCTGCTCTCCAGCATGCTTGCTTTATGCACAGTACTAGTGGGAAAACAGTTTCACAGAATGAACCCCACAGATAAATAATTGCATGTCTTGTAAATTCTTGGATTTAGGCAGGAGATCACAGCTGCTGCAAAATAACTTCCTATTTCTATCATATCTTGAGGTACAGAGCAATTTGAACTTTAATAGAAAGGAACTGTCTTTGAAGAGCACAGCTGGAGCATGGTTTGTGGGGTTTGCTGCTCTCAATACAAACAGGAGAAGGAAGAGGGTAGTGCAGAAATCAAACCAAACAACCCCATTTTGATCCCTGAATCAAAATGACATGGCAGTTTTTCTCCTTTCCCCTGAGGGACATCTCTTTTATCCCTTCAGCAAATGAATGAAGAAACTTCTGATTCCTGTGAGATTTGCACAGTGAGTTGGGGTTTTTGTATCATTGTTGGAGGGTTTTTTTAAATGCCCACGAGAGTTTTTGCTAAGGCGGGGCTCAGAATAAGTACAATCCTTGCTTGATTCATCAAGGCTCTGATGAAATAGCCTGGTCTTATCATCTGCTGTGCCTTGCTCTGCACACGAGCTAGCTAGCATTTCTAGTGTGGTATAACACAGTACTCTATAAAGGAAGACTAAATGGAACCAATAGCAATCAAACTGTATTTTACAGATCTTTCAGCATATATAGCAAACATAACTCAGAATAAAAAACAGGCTGTGAGGTATATTTATTCATACTCTAGGTTAAATCTACCATGGAAAATCCCACTCAGATCTAATTTCCTTATTTGAAGTTTAAGAAAATAGCACATAATCCACATGATATCATACATTCACTAACTGGAAAATAGGTGAGGGGAAGACAGCTTGCATAGAAAAAGGTAAGAAGTAGTGGTGAATTCTGTAACAGGGACCTTGGCAAGAGGATACATACATATATATACACATTTACAAAGTCCAGTAGCAGTAGCTATTTGGACCAACTAAATTACCCTAAATCCTAAAGACTTCAGACTACCTAGGTGGAATTTAATGAGGCAAAGCTAGACTCTAGGGACACAGTTTGGTGATGGACTTGGCAGTGTTAGGTTAATGGCTGAACTCAATGATCTCAAAAGTCTTTAAACAATTCTATGATTCTATCTCTGCAAACATGCCATCTAGTTCTGTTAAGTAAGCAACCAGGAACCACAACCTTTGAGTTAGATTATATTATTTGAGTACAGGTTTCAGCCTGACCATTCATGACAAAATCAGCAAGTCACTTTTCTAATAAAACTTGAGGGACATATATAGATATATTTTTTTCAAAAGGCTATGCTTATTTTAATTATTTAAAAAGAAACACACATTTGAAATCTCTGGTCTTTCAGGCATTTTGTATTTGGTGTCTGTTTAAGATCCTATCTTTCATTTACACTAAAGTGTATATCACAGTGGTTTGGCATAATATAGGAGTGGTTATTGTAAAAAAAGTATGAGATTATAACAAGAGAGTTTATCAAAATTTTGGACCATGACACAGATGGCAAAGTAGGGTCATTATCCAAGTGATGTACTGCTTTATAAAACATCAGTCAGAATCAACAAAGAATCAATTAAACTCCTATATCACTGGAGTTGCTCATTTCAATCTATTTCAACTGCATTAAAACAGTACCACTATTGGTGGGCTCTAGTTACAGCCTGTGACAAGCTTTGTTTCAGAAAGTGTTGCCACAATCAAAATGTGTGGCTCTCCAAGGCAGTTCACAGCCCATGTAACTCTCAGACAGCACTTCACAAACTCCCCAGTAAATATAGAGCAATAACGGTAAGAGAAAATTTAAGGCTCATAAGGAGAAAGACTGGCTGTAGACAACCACCAAAGACAGATGCATTCCTGGTGTTGCAATGGAAAGTTCTGATTTGGCCACCATAAAGAGAAAACACACTGCAACAGGTAAGTAACAGCAAGGCAAGTCTGAAGCAGCATTACCTCTCTGCTCTTTTGTGCCATCCATCCATAACTTCTACTCTTCCAGGGCATTTCTACTCTTCCAGGGCACAGGGCAATGGCTGATGCAGGGCAATGGCATGGAATATATCCATGCTCTTCTCCACACAACCAGCAGAAAGACAGAGAATAGCAAAGAGCACAGCAAAGCCCTTGCACAGCTCTGGGAACATTCGTGCAAGCCAAAGTGCTGCATGTTAAGATCTGGGAAGTAAATTAGAGCCCATTTCCTGGCATATGAGCTCATGAGAAAGGGCTGGTGTTTAGAGAGCAAGTTTGGCTTCTGTCCCTGATGGAAGGACCAGCCCCAGGATCAGTGCACAGGACTTGACTACATTTACCTCAGCTGCTGAACATGAAACACATGCTAGGCTTTCAGCAGGCTGCAAAGAACCAGAGCCATTGTCTCCTGCATTGCCCAGGTTGTTCCCACCCTCGCACTGCGTGTCCTACAGTGCTGGCAGAGAGGTCAGATCCTTGTGCTGGTTTGCCTCATGCTCACTGCTAAAAAAATGGGGTTCCCATTCCCCTGTGGTGCCCTGAAGCTGCTCCTCAGGACCAGCAAAGCCAAGTGCTCCGGGCAGGGTGAGCTGCACACCAGCAGAACTGACTGCACCCAGCAGTGACAGCCCCTAGAATAGGCCCAGAATTGTGCTGAAATTACCATGAAAAATGGAAACAATCTGCCCTAAGCCTACAAAGCTAGTGAATCCTAAATAAAATGTTTCAAAGATTTGACACATCCTGGCAACCCAAGAGATATTTCAGAAATCAAAACCTGCAGTTTCTCCTAGTTTAGTGCTCAGACACAAAACTGAATAGCTTTGCTTGGTACATACCATAAGGCAGCTCTCCCCTCATTTTAAGGCTGTTTACATTCTCCCTCTCTACCTGCCTCCCATGCTGCAGCAACACAAGCATTTCACCTGTCCACTGAGCAAGACACCTATCACATCTCACTAGAGCTGCCTAAGCCCTGGCACTTGGCTCATGCCCTGCTGGGATACCCATGATCCCCAGGTTTCCCAATGCCAGGTGCCCAAAGACACCCACCAGGCCTCCAGCTCCCTTGTCTGACACAGCTCCAGATCCACCACATATCCTGCACCAGCCCTGAGGAGATGTTATGGGCACCCTCAGGCATTGTTACAGCAGCCAGAAGATATCAGCAGCTGGGGTGATCCATTTGTGTTTAAGAGCCCTTGTGTTAACCTAACCCTGCCCTGAATTCACCCACTGGAATACTTTAAAACTCCTGCCTGGCTCCCAAAGAATCCTGAAGCAAGAGGTATTGCAACTTGTCTATTCACTGTGAGCAGAGCCCTCTCCTGGCACCTCTCCAACCTGTCACCTGCAAATTCGTGCTGATGCTCCCTTGTTTCCTTGTTTCTATGTGAGGAAAAAGAGGTTTCTTTGCTCACCTTTTTCCTATTACTTGTGTTTTTAGATCTCTCCCAGCTTTTTCTTTCCCAGCCTGGCCCATTCCAGGCCATGTACCTTTCAGAAGTTATTCCAGAACTTTCTCTATCCTTCTTTCCCTTTGCTGCTGTTTGCCCATTTCTGGTAATTTTTTTTTTCAAACCAGCGTAAGGAAAATAAAAATATCTCCTTGGTTTGTATCAGTGATATATTAATTGCAGCCTTTATTTGAGTAACTCCAAGTTTGATTGCTATTTATTATTTTTAAAAGGACTAATGGGTTTAGTCCTCTCTATAATTTGGATCTGTGGTGAATTTCTGTGTGGCTTGATTGAAATACAACAGAAGTAAATATAGGGATCTGTCACTGAAGTTTATTACATGCACACCAAAGAGAAAAAGTTCCTTGTATTGGCCATGAGGATAAATAACATCCATGTCCATAGTCCTGGAAAAAACTTGCTTTTGCCTGAAATTTAGACTGTCACAGTCCAACTGCCTAACCAAAATGAGACATAAATCCATGCTCCACTTCAAATGACAGTGGAGTTATCAACTCTTGTGGAGCTCTGCTGGAAGATTTTTCTCCCCCAGCCAGAAAAAACTATAATACGACCCTGGAAGGTAGCTAACATATAAGCTGCGTAACATGACGCTATGATGAAGAAAAAGCATTTTAGCTGCATCATGTCATAAACTATGTGGGATCAACCATGCCAGAGATGTAATTTATCCTCAAGATACTTCAATTTTGGAGAAAAACCTATAGTGGATTTTCCCTACACTGACTTTACCTCAGGAAGGTTTGTGTCAATCAGTTACTCTACAGCAAAACCACATTTTTCAAGCCAAAACTGCATGCAGTAGTCAAGGACAAAGAGCAGATATGAAGACAGCAATCAGCCCCTCTTTGGTGTTTGCTGAGCAGTCAAGCCTGGCTGGCAGTCAGACACAAAGCAATTATTGATGTGCAAACAGCATTTTGCACTCAGTTCTAATTTATATATTTAAATACAAAACACATATTCCACTAAATCTGTTATGTGCACACCCTTCCCCTGCAGCAAAAATTTACTCTTGCAAAGTAAATTTATCTGATCGCAATACAAAGGTTCCATATCATGTTTGCCAAAAGCAAATACAATGCACTGGTCCTGTCCCCAGTTTTACTTGGTACTTTTCTTTCTAAAGAAACACAACATTACTAAATTTTCCTGGGTTTCATCTTTTTTTTTCAATTATTTCTGAGGCTGGAGTTATTCCTATAGAAATTTATACCCCCCCCCCCCCCCTTCCCTGACATCATTTTCCTTTCCTCAGCCTTAGGAGTATCCTAGCAAAGGTGATAATATCCATGGGAAGATTCCAGATTCCCCAAACTTGCTCTGCCATGATATACAGAGAAGGTTCAGAACCACTGGCTTGGGTTCTTAAATGGTTTTAGGGCATAGTGAGGATGGAAGACCTTTGAGTAGCTTAAGCTCTGCTTAAGCCTCACAAAGCACAGACTGGACTCTGAGCCTCCAAACACACAGGCTTCTTACTTTGCGTGGCTCTTGTAGTTAGCAGTGAGTTCTGGCCATCAGGATAACTGCATGCATTCATATCAGGTGCCAGATATTTCGTCAAGTAACTTACTAGATCTGTAGCTGTAAAGTATCCGATGCTGAAAAAATTACAAGCTGAAAGATAAAATAGTACAAAATATCATTCAAAGGCACACTGGGGCCACATATTCACAAACAGTGAACTGAAAGCATGACTTTTGAGGTCATTGTATGTTTGCAGCTGGTCTACTCCAGAAAAACCACAGCATCTGGTGGTTACGTGCTTAGAAAAGAACACCTAAGAAAAGAACATTGAAAATAATAATATTTTTATTCAGGTCAGCAAGAGTGGCTACAAAAGAAATATTAGAAAAAAAACCCCAAGAGTATAAAGGGGATGGCTTTCAAGATTACAGCCACCTTATATTCAAATAAATATATTTAAATGGCTGGTCCTGGAAAAGGTCATGGTCCTTATGAATCATTCATAATGTATTCCTTACTGGATTACTTTGCATGGGATAATGTGTATCTTCCTCCTTGTAAGGAAGGAAGATATATTTACATCTCAGTCTCAGCCTGTGAATGCAAGGCTGTAGATAAATTTAATTTTAATCTGGTAGTTTAATTCTTTAAATCACTGCAAAGGGAAGTAGCCCACTCATGCTAATGGCAATAGTTTACTTACAAAGCAGAACAGGAGCCATTAAAACTAATGCAGTATTTCTAAGTTAGTGAATACACAATACAAAGGAAACAATAAACTTTACCCAATCTGAAGCATGTATTTGAAAAATAAGGGCTTGGATTAATTTCCTTTGGTATATTCAAGTTTCTTTCCATGAAATTCCTGTTTTGCCACCTTAATTCCTCCAGGAACACTTCTGCTATCAAAATGTATTCTAAAAGTATATGTGCTAAATAATTTAAACTGCATTTTTTTTTTACTGCATGCATCTCATTTTCACTTTTGTTATTATTTTTCACTATTCTATGGTTATTATACGTAGTCAGAAAACAAAGTCAACACCTAGAAAGCAGATGGTTTAAACAGGATTTGAAAATGATGCTGTGATAACTTCTCTTCTACATTTTTAGATATAATTATATGTTCATAAACAGAGACTACATAAATATTTACTAACAAAAAATGACACACAAAGAAAATGGAAAATACAGAGCTGCACTAGATCTACTGTATGCACCATGTATGATATCTAAATTTATTTATAGCTAATGTAGTTTATAATCCCCTCTATCTTAAGATACCAAAATCCAAAATTGTACTTCAGGTACTGCTTTCCTTCTTACAGCAACATTAACAAAGTACTGAGCAGAAAAAAAAAAAAAAAAAAAAAAAAAGAAAAGAAAAGAAAAAAAGGCTTACATCTAGTTCAGTTGAAGCATTTTCTGAATTACAGTAACATATTGATTTTTTCAATGTAATAAAACTAAATCAAATCCCAACAGCAGATGAACACCTAAAATGGCCTTAGGGCTCAAAATGGCTCATTTTATTTCTTGAAATATGAGTTTGGGGGAAAAAAAAAACCCTTACAGTAGAAAATTATTATCATTTTGTAGAATCGTTCAATCCATTTATAACAACTCCAAAAGCTCGAAGAAATGTAGATAACTAAACACACACCTCCCTTTACCCCCTACCCCCATCCCCTGCTAAAAATTTTCCTACTAGGATGTCCTAGTTTGGGCTGGGATAAAGTTAATTTTCTTCCTAGTTGCTGGTACAGTGCCGTGTTTTGAGAATAACGTTGACACACCACAGATGTCTGAGTTCCTGCTAATAGTGCTTACCCTAAGTCAAGGACTTTGCAGTGGCCCACGCTTTGCCAGTGAGCAGGTGCACAGAAAGCCAGGAGGAAGCATAGCCAGGCGAGCTGACCCCAGCTGGCCAAGGCCATATTCCAGAGCAGGGAACATAATCCTCGGGATCTGAACTGGGAGGGAGCTCACTGGGAGCCGCCGACGCCTGCCCACGTGCGGGGAGGGCATCGGTCAGTGGGTGACGAGGAATTGCGTTGCGAATCACTTGTTTCTCTCGGGCTTACTCCGCCCTCTGCTTTTCGTTACAATTATTATCATTATTATCGTTATTACTATTTTTGTTACTATTATCATTATTACGATCCGTATAATTATTACACTTTATTTGGCTTCAAATATTAAACTGTTCTTATCTCAGACCCCGGGGTTTCGCTTTTCCCTTCCACATTCTCCTCCACCCGGAGTGAGGCGGGCGGGGTCCGGGGTTACACCGGGACAAGGGAAGCTGGAGCTGCCGGGCCGGGCCGGGGTTACACCGGGACAAGGGAAGCTGGAGCTGCCGGGCCGGGCCGGGCCGGGGTTACACCGGGACAAGGGAAGCTGGAGCTGCCGGGCCGGGCCGGGGTTACACCGGGACAAGGGAAGCTGGAGCTGCCGGGCCGGGCCGGGCCGGGGTTACACCGGGACAAGGGAAGCTGGAGCTGCCGGGCCGGGCCGGGCCGGGGTTACACCGGGACAAGGGAAGCTGGAGCTGCCGGGCCGGGCCGGGCCGGGGTTACACCGGGACAAGGGAAGCTGGAGCTGCCGGGCCGGGCCGGGCCGGGGTTACACCGGGACAAGGGAAGCTGGAGCTGCCGGGCCGGGCCGGGCCGGGGCTGCGGTGCCGGGCCCGCTCCCGCCGCCAGGGGGCAGCCCCGCGCCGCGCCGGCGGCCCCGCCCCGCCCCCGCCGCGCGCCAGGCGCTGAAGGGCGCTCGCTGCTCGCGCGCGGCCGGGGCGGCTTGCGGAGCCGGCCGGGCAGGAGCGGGGCCGCTGTCCCGGCACAAGTCAGTCCCCGGTGGCCGCCACCTCCCACCTCTGCCCAGCCGGGAGGTCTCCCCACCGCAGCCACGGCCCACGGCAGCGATGGACGCGGGTCACAGGCCTGGGGCTGTCCTGGCTGTCGCTGCGTGGCTGAAGGAGAGTTGAGGGAGGTTTGGGCTGTGCCGCTGCCCGGGAGCAACAAGCACGGGATGATCTCCCCGCCCTAGAAGTCGTATCGCACATGGACCGCAGCACTGCCCTGAGTCCTGGGTGTCACTGGGTGCCGTCAGCCCTTTGTCTTCTCCACAAACACAGGCTGCTGTCCCCGGGCCGAGAGCAGGCCCGAGCTGTCCCCACAAGCACAGGCTGCTGTCCCCGGGCCGAGAGCAGGCCCGAGCTGTCCCCACAAGCACAGGCTGCTGTCCCCGGGCCGAGAGCAGGCCCGAGCTGTGCCCGTGTCTGAGCCTTGCACAGCCCAGCAGAGACCCGCACAGAGCAGTAGCAGTGGGCGGACTTGGGGCTCTCCTCCTCATGCATCACAGGAGTAACCCTAAGGTGAGGGATGAACAGCAGTGGGGGAAATGCAAAATGTAAAAGAGCACCCCCTCCCTCCCCCCCAAACGAAAGAGAAGGGAACAAGTTTTGAGTTCTTGCAGTGTGCACATGAATCAAAAATAAGACCATAACTCCAAGAAGCTTTTAATTTAATTAAGCATAGAAATATTGAATGTAACAAGGAACACAAGGACACACACAGCATGTTAACAACCATACTATGGAAAAGCTTTTTCATATATTCGACTTTGCCATCATAGACTGATAATGTTTATTAACAGTCCCTTTATTCTTTACATGCAAAATACAGGAAAAAGAGACAACTGAATCATCTAGTTATTCATTCATCAGGTAAGATGGACATTATTTACTGGAAAGACATAGATGGGAATAGAATAAAGAAAGATCTGAGCTTGTTTGGGAAAATCAGCATAGCAATATAGGATAATCATCATGGCAGTATAGGAAATCAGAAGTCAAGTGAGTAGAAAATGCAACGTATTACTATGCTGAATCCTCTATACAACCCAAGAAATAAAAATAAATAAATAAAGGATGAAGGTGCATCTTTTGGGAAGGACGCTTAACTGCGGTTTGGAAATTCTTAAACAGAAACTCACATGACAAAATTACAGATATGGTACATTCACAGAGAATCTGAGACATCTGAAATGCATCAGACTCATAGAGCTGACCCCAAATGAGTGTGCCCCACAGAGCATGGGCATGGGCATGGGCAAGGCCTTACATCACACAGCTGGGAAGTAATCTGCCACTATTTTTACATCATTCAAGGATTTCACACTTTGGCTTTATTCCACAGTGTTAAGCAATGCAGTACATCTACTCCAAGTCATTGTCCAGACAGTCCAACTCAAAACCATCAAATATCCAGCAGTTAGGCTTCCTAAACCATGTCCAAAGAAATCTGAGATGCCTAAGGGTAGGTGCCACACAAGCCAGCATATTAGAGCAAACACTTGAAGATTATGGAAATGGCTGAATCTGAATTTTATTCTTTTTTAGTTTGTGTTTTTTTTTTTTTTTTCCTGGAATTCAAGAACTTTTGAGAAAACAGTGTGAAGGAACTTATTTTAATTTAGGGATTGAAGTACTTATCCATGAACCCCAGAGCTGCATTAGGAAATACTTTTCTTTCTTTCAAAAACTGCAAATGTCTCTTTCAAGAAATGCCCAGAGAAATTCCGCTTGGTAGTGGCAAGATGTGGGTTCCAGAGAATTAATTCTCTCTGTAAATAGGGCCACTTCACTACAGGAACAGGTGGAGTTTTACCAACAGAAAATTTTAAAACTTTTTTGGGATTTGTACATCTGTCTCCTGCCTACAGTTCTCAGAAGATTTAACTCATTACATATATCCTTTGTAGACAGAGCTACCCAAAGGACAGAACTGCCTTATAAATCTGTACTTCAATTTACTGAAAGCACATCAAAATGCTCCAAATGCAGTGCAGAGCTAAACTCAGGGTGCACCAGTACTGACTTGTCATCAGTATCTTAGCAAATTAGTCTTCTGTGTCTTGATTTTGCTGGGATAGCATTTTTGATTTTGCTGGGACAGCTCACAGTGCTGGCAGGAGGATCAGTACCATGAGGTCTGGATGATGCTCAAGTATTAGTTGAACACCTTTTAAGAATGTACAGAAAAACTCAGAAACTCATGTGAGAAAGTAGTCTGAGTTGTCTTCTCACCCACACAACCCTAAAGGCAAATACAACCACGAAGATCGGGAACCAGTCACTCTTGAGGTGAGGGCACCCTGAGGGGTGGGGGGGATTATTATACGTATACATCTATTTATATATATAATACCCTACGATAAATGTGCATTTATGTTGATTCCTCCCAAAATAGTGCACCAGATCAGGTTTCAGGCTCCTCCAGGCAAGAACTCTGTGCAACAATGATAGCCTTGTTCTACTCTTAGGAACAGCACACAACAGTGTAGACACAGCCAAAAACACAGCCAAAACCACTCATGTTAGATATGTAGGCATTTAAATCCCAGCCAAGCTCTTGAGTTTGATTTACAGTAGAAGTAAGGCTCTTTTGCTTTAGCAAAATTAAATCAAATCAAATAAAAACAAGTTAATTCCGATTTGGAAATCGGTAAAATACTCTTTTCCGTACCCTTTGGAAATTAAATGTTAGTTTGACTTGCCTGTCAGCACTCAACACTGAATTGCAGCTGATCGTCTCTCAGCCTAATAAACACTGTAGATACCAGCTCAGTTTGTATGATGTTGGAGAATTCAACACCACTTAAATCTATCCAGGGTGGTCTACATTCTTGAATAATGTGTATTTCCCCACTGCTTTGCTCTGTTGGTTCACAGAGGAAAGGCACCAGCTTACCTGAGCTGCCAGGATTAAAGGATAAACTGACAATTCAGCTTTCTCAGAATTTTGCCTCAAAGTGACAAAAATCAAAGGAACATATCAAAGGATTTGATGCCTAATAGCAATGTTCTATCCAAAGGGTAGAAAATCATAAAAGCAGCATTAACCAACTGTACTGCCACACAGCCCCATGTCTACCAGCAGTGGGGAAAGAAGCCCAAGATGAGCTTAGAAGTACAGAAACTACAGCTTTGAACCTGGAGGACAATCCAGAAGTGAGGTGAGCACAGCCTGTCCCACACTTGCAACACCCAGTGCAGAGACCCACGAACTTGAGAACAGGGTGGGTGTGACCCTTCTGCCAGGTGGCAGCAACCAGCCTCTCACCTAAACTCCCCCCTCCCCGGTACTGCATAACTTCTCTGTGGGCTGAAATACCAGATTTTAGGTCAAATCACTGCAGAAAATGCACCTAAGTGTAGAGAAAGTGGTGCTGACAGGCTGAAAGGGTGGTGGAGAGGAGGTCAGAGGCTCATTTAGCACCTGGCTGCCCCTGAGTTGCAGCATCTCATCCCTCCTCTTGTCTCATAGGCAGCATTTCACACTCTTCTCAGACTGCTTCTGTGCAAAGGAGTGAGAAAACCCAGCCCCAGGCAGCTGCAATTCCAAACCACAGCCAACCCTGCTTTTTCTGCAGTCTCCCTCAGAAAGGGGGGTGCAGGACAATAACAGCTTTTCCTGCTCCCCATGTACTGGCAGGAATGTCTCCCACCTGTGGAAGCCTTTTCTTTTACCTCTCTCCCTGCCTGTCTCTGATGGAGACATGCTTGGAGCATGAGGAGCAATGTTAGCAAAACTAGGAATTCCCTGCTAAATTTTTTAATGTTCTTATTTATATTATTGTTTATATCATTATTTATTGTTTTTAATTATAAATTTGTTTATTTTGATAGGATTGCATTAACTGGGTTAGTTTACTTAAACTGGATTTATTTTTGTAGGGCTTCCCCACTCATCCTGACCTTCAGCAAAGCAAGTAGCTGAGACCAATCACCAATTTCAGGCATGAGGAGAAAATAAAGATAAGATGATGCCTTTTGTGAATGCATCAGTATTCAGAACAGGACCAAATAACACAGCAGGACTATGGTTTTTCTTCAAAATAAGACTTTTGAATAAAATAAAGAGAGAAAAGGTGTAATCATGCCATATAAGAAGTTCATATTTCAAATCCAGAGCAAAGGGAGGTCCCTGCCATATGTATCTAAATCTTACGAAGGTCTAAAATGTAGGTCACATCTATTTAGGGCACTGAGCATCCCCTTTGGCTAGTTCTACATGGCTTCACACTGAGATACTTGAAGAGCTGTTTGGTTCACCATGCTACTTAGCATCCAGTTCTAAAATGCTATTCTCTTGCCTCAGGTATATGTGTAAAGCTTCTATGGGCTTCTTGTTAGGACTGGGGACTCTACTTGTGGGAGACAGGACCAAAAAGGAGGCACTGTGGTGCTGGGGATGGGAGTGCACACGTCTTTCACAGCTGTTTCCCTGAAGTCTCTCAGTACTTCATTGGTAAAGATGCCTTAGAGTGAGTGTGCTAATTTATGTTATCTGAGTAGCACACAGTTCCTTCCCATAACAAAGAATCCATCCAGTTTTACCTTGACTTTAACTTATTAATATTTGGGTCAAAAACTAGGAAAATTCAACAAGATTATAAAGAATTATTTCTCATAGACATTTGCATGGCCAGTTCTTCATCCTGAACTTTCTTATATTCTTTCAACCTGCCAAGATTTCAGTGAGTGCCTCCACGGAGTTTTTATATCAAAGCTTTTGAACAAACCTATGAATCAAAGAGAGCATTCAGTCCTGTGTACATTCTTTGCTTGATACTGAATCCCCTGATGATTCAGGAAAATGTAGATGTAATTTTAGATGGTCATTTGTTTAAGTTTTCTTTGAAGACAAAGAATATGTAGTAACTCAAATACAACCAATGCATCTAAGAACTAAACTCTAAAACATGCACCAATTTGATGTTATGTTACTTTAAGCTAATACATTACATAATTGCTTACTTTTCTTTGAAACACAAAGTGAGAAATTTTGAAGTTGAAAATACAGGAGATAAAAGAGAATGCAAAGCATCTCATCCTTAAACGGGGTTTTACTACGATCAGATTTGATGTAAAGATTACTGATATTTTTAAGCTCATTTTTTTAACATGGCTGTCTGGGACCTTGTTTTCAAACCAGAGAGTAATTTTCTGTCCATTTGATAACTTGCAGTAACAAAGGAGCTGAAAGGACTTGCCTCACTGTGAATAGGGAAGGCAGAAGATATTTTCCAATTCTGTTTACAGAGCACTAAAGGTAGCAAAAGTTATCCAAACTAGAAAGAAGTAGTATGCTGGTGTGAGAAACACATTGGCTATAAACTGCTAATTATTGAAAAAAAAAATCTTTTTCTTAGGAATACAGTGAAACTGAGTCATTACCTTCTCATTTGCTCAAGTAACCATCTTACACTTCAATTGATTTATTGATGAAAAGCTTAGAAAAAGAGCTAGTAAGCATCTTGGAAACTTTAAGGCATATTTTTATTGCTCGCAATTGAGATCCCATGAGCTTGCAACACTGCTGCAGATAGGAATGCTGGACAGTCACCATTTTTTGACTGAAAATGTTTCTTTACAACAAATTTACTGCAGAGGATACTTCCATGACAATGTAAAAATAATAATAATAAAGCAAGTACAATGTATTTTTACAGTGTCAAGTCATTGCAACCTTGTTTTTCCATTAATAGAATTAGTCTTTTCATATACAATCTTTTCTGTAGATTAGATACTTAGAGAATATAAGAATTTACAGGCTTAGGCTTTCCTTGCTTATTTGAATTTCACAAATGTTCAGCATATTTTTGGCAACTATTTTCTTTCATTGTGAAAGATCCCTTTGCATCAGGGAAGATGCTCATCCTTGTAGCTATAAACTTGTATTTGTTGTCTCAGGACCTTTCAGGTCTGGAACAAAACTTTAAAATGTCTCTTTAGTTTAGGGTTCAGTATTAATGTATTTGATAGTACTTTGCAAGGCTTTGTTAGTATTGTTTTATTCATATGTAAAACATTCAATGGAAAACTTTAAATACATATTACTGATACAGTACAACTGTTAAGTCATATCTGGGACTATTTATTCAGGAAAGCAAATGAATGCAAATCTTCTAAGAAAAATAAGAGAAAGGGAGAAAAAGCAGCCTTTTTTGTGTAGATTTCTGCCCGCAATGGGCATGGTCTCCACCACAAAACCACCACAATACACTCTGTAAAAAAATACAAAGATGTTTCCCATTTGCAATGAAAGAAAAGTGAAGATGAGGAAGAGGGTTTTGAAATATAAACTTCTTCACACCATCTTATTTTTCGTGTCAGAGAAAAAAATGAGACCAACTTTTAACTCTTAAAGTAGTTTTAATAACCACCATAGAGTTTTTGTCTTCTGGACCATAAGGAGGCCATGCCCCTGGTATGGTTTGGAAATGCTTCATTTAAGACAACGTTTTAGTAACACTGAAATGCAAGTAGACAAGTAGTAGCATAACTTTGTATTTACATTTCAGTCTGGGTTAGATATAATGACAAGTTTTCTTACAGTAATTTTTTGACACTGTAATTATGAAAGTAGTAAAATATTTCACATCTCCATGCAGCAAGCTCATCTGTAAAATGAATTTGGTATCTAGCAATAGCAATGCCTCATCTCAGCTGCTGAAGAGTGATGAAATGTAAGGGGTAACTGACAAAAGCCTGAATCAGTGCAGGAAGCATAAGGATGCTCTGAAAGGTTCTTGATAAACGAAAAACACTTTCAACTCCACGGCATATGTATCAGCAGATTGCAGATTTGTGTGTTGGAGTGCCTCCCAAAACAATCTTGCAAAGTCTGCTGAACACCAATGAAAGGCCAACAGTGGCTGGTATTTGAATCTAGCCAGCCCACTTAAGTGTGGGTTTTTTCTGCCTTTCTTCTTTCTTCAAAGAGATTTGGGAAAGAAAGGACACATCTCTCTGTAACAGCAGAATAAGGAGCAGTACTCTCAATTCCAGCCTGTTAATTTCCACAAGCTACCAGAAGCCTCAAGGAACAAAGAGAGAAAAAAACACCAAGGAACTTCATCCTTCTATCAGCATTTTTGCAATGCAATGGCACCCTTGAGACTTTCATATTGTTGCTGAAAGGCATTTTAAGCACTGCACTGCAGTGCCAGTTTACTGGGAAATTGCCTTATAACATCTAGATCAGTTGAAGCTTGTCCTCCTGGACTTAGCTTGTGACTTAAGTAGCAACTGAAAGATGCCACCAGTTTCTTGCATCAGTTTCTTGCTGACTTTAAGAAACAGCCTAAAACAACCTACAAAAAAATAGCACCAATCTTTCCTGGAATGGAGTAAAGGAACTGCAGTCCATAGTGAAATTGTAAAATTGGTGTGTTTATGAATCCAAAAAATTGAAAATGGACTCTTTCAAAAGTACAGCAATGAGTTACCACTTTTCTTTGAATCAGATGGTTCCAATAATGAAACAATATTGCATTTTCCCAACCAAACAGTCAAATCTGTGTTGTGATAGCAGATTCATTGGTGGCAAATGCAAGCATAGTCCAAGGGGGATGTTGACTCTTGCCCAAACTATAGCTTTGATAAGTTGGACTATCAGAGAGCAATAAACACTTCCAGTGACTTGTCCCACAGACACCAAGCAGCAGCCAAAAGCTTTGGTATCAAATGGGTGTAGTAGGCAGACTGCTTGACCATCACCTTCTCAGTGCACTCTTGGGCCAACTGGTTGGGAACAGAGACATTTGGTACAAAATACAAGCTTTTGAATGGACCACTGTCTGAACTAGGTTTAGTCCCAGCTGTGCCAGGAATAAAAGTGGGAGGTAGAGTTTCCCAGGCTGGGTCTCAGAAGGGACAGGCACTGTGGAGGAAGTGGGAGAGGTCTGGAGAGAAGGGAGGAGTCAGGAAGGAGCAGAGCTGAACGAGTTCCAAAGGAACCCAAGCCCAGAGGTAAGAAGCAGTGAGGATACTGAGAGGAGGAGAAAGCAAAATCACTGAGAAATGCCATAAAATGTTTGGAACTGTTCACTAAAAATAATTAATGTCTTAAAATTACTTGCCTTGATCCCTCAGTAAAAGAAGTCACTGACTTATCTGCACAGGACAGCATAAGACAATGGACAACCAGATAAACATTGAATAGTAAATTGGCTGAGGCTTTAAAATGCTTTCCTCTAATTATCTGTCTCACTGGATAAATGCTGCCTACATAGCTAAAGAACAGCAAAATGGAGAACTGGAGCCTTCACACACACAACTAGATTAAAAGCTGAATAACTTCAGTAAGAGCTGGAATGGCACCTAGATTCTGGTCACAATGTAGGTTAAAGGCTGAGCTTACATCCAGACACAGGACTAGGCATCAGACTTGACACCTGGAGGACTCATTCCAGGGGGACCAGAAATGGGACAGAGATACTATTAATTCCGTAACTGTGTCACCAGTCTTAAGCAAGGACTCATGGCCAGAAACTTCATAGGACTATAAAAGCCTGGGTTTTGTTGCTACTCTTCTGTCTATATAATATATATATATATATATATATGACCGCCTTCATCTGTTAAAACAACAACAACAACAACCTTTTTCTGGTAGGGTAATACAGTCCTTGAAAAACTCTCAATAGGAACAATAATAATACTAACAATAATAATAATTGTAATATGGCTGTTAGTCATGGATTACACTGCCTTGTCAGTAAAGGTTCAAATGAAATAATTAAAAATGAACTATTACTATTGTTGCTATTATTATTGTAATAATGCCATGAAAGAAAGATGCTCCTAAACTTTAAATTGTTCACAAAAGACACAAAGGTTAGTATTTTAATCTTTCTCCCCCACACTGGTTTCTAACAAAAATGTGTAATAAAAACAAGGAATCCCATTTTTTTTTCTTAATACCTTCTGAGCAAAAATAAATCCCTTGAACGCCACAGATATTTTTGACAGTGAACTAAAGGTGTATTATGAGTGAGTAGGAGGCTTGGTGGGTGAATATAACTGCTTACCTCTAAGGGGTATATCAGAATCTGTAAGGAGAAATGTGGTTACTCTGTTTAATGGATATTAGCCAGAAGAGCGGTCAAACGATTAATCTTCACTAGCAACTCTGGTGAGTGTTGTAGAGATTTTTATGGCAGAGCCATACATCAGCATAAACCACAATTCTTCAGTTGGTTGGCAAAATCTAGTGCAGCACCTCTGCTTTTGTTAAATGCTCTTCTTCCCATTTTTGTAAGTACAAAAGAACCAAAAGAGAGTAAACCTTTTCATTTTTGGCATTCCACTTCAGATTTCCTATCTAGATCTTCATGTAGCTAGCTATTATTACATTCTTGGTATTTCTAGTAATTTCAAAAACATCTTAATGTAAACCTGCAATCAAGCACTGACAGTTTGAAAATTATGCTTTTCCCTATTGAGATAATTCCTTTGAAATGCATATAGTGATTTATTTTAAAATATTTTGCTAAATAACCATGTAATGTTATTATATATACCACTATATTATGCCATGCTATACTACTATATTATATATACTGCTATTATATGCCATGCTCTCTGCTGACTGTTGACAAAAGAGCTTTAGCAGGGATAGGAACTTAGATAATGTGATCCGGTTATGTAAGATCCTGTTAAATGCTGTTTCTGTGTGGGATCTCCTCTTCTACAGGTATGTCTTAGGATATGGTGTCAGGATTTGGCTTTGACCAAACTGGGCAATACAGAGCCAAGTCAGCCACAGTCACACAGCTCCCCCTTTAAAATGGGCAATTTTATCCAGATTAGAGTCATTCATATACTAACAAATTAACAATTTAAAATAATTCCAGCTGAACCTTCATTCACAGGGCAATGCAACCCATGACTAACACCCATATTATGATTTTCTTCTGCTAAAGCATTCCTTACCTTCAAGATTCATCTTTGCTGAATCTTAGCATCTGATTTGCAAAGCCAGGGATGCTGTCCAAAAACATGTTCCAGTTTCCGTACAGTATGTACTCCCAACAAAGTGTTTCACTTCTACAGTTTTAGTCAGAGCTCAGTATTCCACATTAAGCCTAGCTGTCAATTCCAGCATTCATAATTACATTGCTTAACCATACAAACAAAGCTGAAGTCTGTTTGGTTTTCCCTAATTTGACCAACATAATTAGCATTTCATAAGCCCTCCTATTAGCAAAATATTGGGTCAAATAATTTATTGATATAACTCAACTGAAAAACAACAGAATTACCCCAGAGAATAATTTGGCCTATTAGGTTTTCATATCATTGTGAATACTTAACCTCTAATTATCTGCTTATGAAAACATAGCTACATAACAGAATGACAGAACACTTTGTGTAGGAAGGGACCTTGAAAGATCCTCTGTGCCAGCCCCCTGTAATGAGCAGGGACATCTTCAGATAGATCAGGTTGATGGGTCTGGGCCAAATCCCAAGGTCATCCTGATCAGTGGAAGACTATCCACTGGCCCCAGAAAGCCTTAGGCTGGGTCCAAAGTGTGGCTCACTTGAGACTTCAGGTTCAGCAGAAAATTCATTATTCAGTGTCTTGGCCACCAAGCTGAGGATATTGCCTTCAACTGAGACCTCTGAATCTGACCAAACAGCCCTTTTGGAGGAGAAGTTCAGCATCTGTCCCTCTCCAAGATCGACAGCCAAAGCAGCAGGATGAAATAGGAGAGGCACAGGAGAGAAGGTAGGACTATAAATCATATACCAATACCCTGCTTTACTGCTTCCCCACTGGAGGACACTCTTACACAAGCACAGCCTGTCACAAGAAAACAGGCACATTTCAGAGTTTATAGCAAGAGCCCTGTGCCCTAAATTCAAAACTTCAAATAAAATGAAAGGAAGCACCTGAATCTCTTCTATACCATAATGAAAATACAGTAGGTTTCTAGGTGGGAGCCAAATGCTGGGTGCAACCTCCAATACTTTGTGTAATTTGAGACCATATTACCTGAGAAATTGCATCTGTCCCTGTGAAATCTTACTGCAGTCAAGATCTGCAGGGATATTCAATTGTGGTTTTATGGTGTAAGTGAGAAGGCTTTCTTTTGTGATGGAGGGGTGAGTCTGGGAGTACCCTCAGGGTTTGTGAAAGCTCAGGTTTGTTAACCTTCCAAGTGTACTGTAAAACTCCTCTTATGCTGCGGCGCAAGGACAAACTAAAAGCAGTGGAAAATGTTATATTCATGAGCTGTCCTCTGGCACTATTCAATGTGTGTAACATATAGAAAAGTGGAACACAGCTGTACTTGTTGCATTGCCTGTATGGTAGTTTGTGCATGGAGAGGAGGATGTAGAACAGGTGATGAAAAAGTGCTGACTGGTCAGTTATTAAACCTGCCTAATCAGCACAGGCCACATGGAGCTTGGAAATCCATCTGACTATTCTGCTCATAACAGTATTGTCTTCTCTGCATGTCTCCTTCATTATTTTAATAATTATTAAAATAATTATTAAAATTATTATCTTAATTAATTTTGTTAGAAAAAGCAACATAACTCTTTTATTTCCCTTCTTTATTTACCCATTTTATTTCTACTTGTATTCCTTTTCTGTCTGTAGAATAGTAACTGTTTTTTCTTTCAAGAAGAAAGAAATTATGATGATTTGAGGCAGGAATTCTTGGATGCAATTTCAGGTAGGAAGCTTCTTCTTTTTGCTGACCAATGGACAGCAATTGCTGGTAACCAGTTCTGGAAAATACCTTATTTTGCTCTGTCAACCACAACTGTAGACTTCTTCATTTCAAGCTTCCATGAGCAACAATAGGCAGTTGACAGAAGTGTCGGGTGAGGTGTATTGGTTCCTCAGCAGAAACATTCAGGAATCAAGTTCAGATACTCACAGTAGCACTTTAGCCTGAAATTCTGTGAATCAGTGAAGTTGTCTATACCTCACAGTGTTGTTCCTAGACCATGGCCCATACCATAAGCACAAGAGGTCACTACACCTACTCCACTGCAGCACTTCAAGCCAATATCTGTGCCATCCCCACACTTTCGCAGGTGGTGGATGCAATGTGGTATGCAACAGAAACACCATCCCACATGGAGTATTTATAGATAGGAGAGGATATTTCAGATAGGAGAGGATATTTCTTCAAGAAAAAGAGAGGGTAAGCCAAAAGACTTTGGAAATACTGCAAGTTCCCATGACAGAACTACAAGACTACACTTCCCAAGTCACTACACTGAATATGTGAGGAACAAGGACTTCTTGATAGTGATACATCCTGCCCAAGAGAAACAGGAGTGTGAATTAGGCCTGTCAAATTACTAGCAAAACTGCTTGAAAAGATAGAAAGGGATGGAGGATTCTGATGTATCAGTTATGATGTCCAGGAGAGGAATTCTGATGCAAGAAAAGCCTTGAAGGAGTTAATAAAAAGGTGCTCTGTGAAGTTGAGGAAGCTGAAGCAGCACTGAGTGTGTGACACAGAACATGCCACTAGCTTTAACCATGAGAGGTAACTCAATTCATTTATGTAGGCAATTTTACAAATAGAAGTATTGGCTATATGGAATGCTATCTTTCTGTGGATTCTGAGACACTCTGGAAAGGAAAAAGCAACAAATCTTATTGTATTATTAATTTCCACTATAAAATGCCTGCCATTTCCTTTGAAATGTTCTCTTTACAGTTTTCAGTAGAATTCCAACTTTAACAGATATATAAATCATGCAGGTACTTTTTGCCTTGCCCTGAAAAGAATCCAGTTATATTTGGAGAAGATCAGTGAATGACAGCATTTCTTATCCATGTATCAGACAGCACAGAGCAATGTTGTCAGCCTGGTAACACTCTTCAATATTTTTTTTACTCTGTATACATTGCTTTAGAATTAATATTGGCTAGGAACAACTTGATAACATAGATATTTTATGTGGAACAATTCTCAGTTCCTGAAAACACTTCTCAAGTTAAGACTGACATCCTTGTTATAATAGGGAAAAGAGCTAATAGTTTTTTATCTTGATCAGTGATGTGGAAAAGACAAATTAAGTTAAGGCACTAAATCTATGCACAGTAAGAATTTAATATTGGTCTTCTACTTCCTAGACAAAGACTTTAAGAATCCTGAGACTATTGAGCTAGGTGAGGAAGGGGAGTGCTGACTGATATAGTAAAAAGTAAATTTAGATTGCTTTAAACCCTTGAAGTTTCAAAAAAAACCTCACAATAAATAGAATTGGGACTTAAATCAATCCAATGAGATATATATGCTCACATTATCTCACTGATCCAAGTGATCTGTTTCAGTCCTAAACACTTTATTCCTAAGAGTAATTTTTCACTACATTCTTGTTCATGGAGCAGTGTGTTCCAGCATGTCACTACAGCAGTCACACAGCTGCCCCTGGCCATGAGGCAGCTGTGTGGCTCTGGAAAGCAGAGGAGCCCTTCCAGCTTCCAGTTGCTGTGACTGCTGCCCGCTCACCGGGCCATGTGCTGGAGCAGAGCTGCACAGCCTTGTCTGGCATGGTGGTGTCTCGTGGAGGAGACCCTTGTTCTGTGACCTCAAATAAGACACTACACTTCTCTGTGAGGGATTTTCTTTTCAACACTATTACACAGATTGTGAGAAACAAAAGCAGTCAGGACCTTTTGCCATATGCACTTATGCACTACTGCAGTAGGAATAAATAAGGATAAAAGAAATACAGCAAAACTCTGTCATACAGGTACGCTGTCTCTCAAAGTCACTCAAGTATCTGTGTACAGCTCCTGCTGAAGGTCCTTTCCACCATTCCCAATTATTAACCATCTTTCCCCCATGACTGGTCTAACTAGACTGGTTGGATAAATGTCATTTCTGAGCATGAGTGAGAGAGGCATATGGTAGCTAATAAGTGTGCTTTTTATGCAAAGTTTCTTAAAAATAAAACCATTTTTAAATCAAAGAAGGTTCTAAAATGTAAAGGAAAATAAAATAATTGAGGTTCTCACGTCAGGCAGTTGGAAATCAGGAAACATGAAGTGTCTTTATTTGGCCCTTCTGAATATGCATTAGGATAAAACTTAAATTACACAGTGACTGACTGATGACCAGAAGGGCTCCCATTTCAGGCATTCAGTGAAAAAAAAAAAATCACCACCTTGTACATGAAGTCTTGTTAATGAATCAGGAAACTCCAGTGTTGCCAAGAGTAATAGGAGCCATACTTCTGACTGCACATACACCCAAGAGGACATTAAATTACTTCAGAGAACAAGATAAATGAAACAACACAAGCACATCCAACATCTAAGATCCATCCAGAATTGTTCAGAAGAGATTCACCAAGTCCTTAGTTCAAAGTGTAAGAGGGGATTGAAACTGCAAGCAAAAAACTTTACAGTGTTTCTCAGGGGGAAGAAAAAGACATTATTTCAGTCTCTAAAATTTAACAGGGAAATCAAATCTATGCTCCATAAAACCGCCTGAAAAGTTAAAAGCAGAAATAACCTTTTAATCTGTAAAGGGATAGCAATATGTAATTACATATTTAGACAGCAAAAGTCTGATAGCCAAAGGCTTACATGGGATACATTAATTAAAGTAGTTTTGATAATTTACCTGCCTTGCTGATGAGCAGTTTTCAAAGCTATTGACTGGGAAGCTGATACTCTTTTACATAAGTCATTCCTAAAGACTAGAATTAAATTCTTTAACCCCCTATACATAACTGATACTTTCAAAGAAATCCAAGACAGTACTACAGAAATGCAATTTATGGGAAATATTTTAATTTTTCTAATGCAAATACAAATAATTTTACTAACTTGACATTTGGTCAAATGTGCACATCCTTAGGAGATTAAGCCAAGAATAGTTACACCAGCTCATACCACAGCCCATGTAACATCTACCAGTAGTGCCCTGCTTTCACCCACAGTCAGTAGGAGATATTTTAGAATAGTAAAGAAGCGGAATGCCCCTCCTCTGCATACACACTCCCAGCCTTTAGCAGTCAATGGTTTCAGATCCTTCTGACTAGAAGTTGCATCTGATCACTCTGTGAACTAGCTGCTAAGAGCTGACTTTTCTATGTTATGTTCAGGAAAGTAATTATTTTTGATCAGCTAACACACAGAAATCAATAGTAGTGTTATATGAATGAAATCACTTGCACATCTAAAGCTTAGGCCAGTAGAATGAGCCTTTCTGAAAGTAGCCATGTCCATCACTTTCCTGGCTTCTCACTTGCTTCTCAAGTCAACTTCTCATTCTTTTAAAGTTGAGATGACAATAGATGATCAGAAACAAATTAAATACTAGGCCTGTAGTGAGCTGTGTTTCCAGCAGTCAGGATTCTGGAAGTACACATGGGCTTTTTGAGAAGTACTGCTTACAGAGAAGCTCCCAGAGGTGGAGGCATGATTCAGCCCTGAGGGTTGAGAAGCAAGGGAGTGGACATGAGAGCAGGGAAATACAAATGGATGATTAAGAACATGACTAGAATATGATAAAGTAAAGCAAGCAAAAATGGAAAAGAGCAAAAAGAGGAACAGAGCCACAAGTCACAATGAAAGGTTTTGTAGAGAATGGACGATCTCATTTGATGAAGCTTAATGCTGCATTAAGGTCTTTCAATAATCTGATAATTTTTCAAACTGCTTCTCTATATTTCACGTAATGTAAAGTTCTTTTGTCAACTCTTGATTTTTACAATAGCTATTCACACTTCTAATTATTTTTTACCACACTCTTATTCATTCCAGATTTAAAAATCTGCATTTTATATTCTTATTATACTAATGTAAATTTAGAGAGAAAATCTGAGTAACAAGTGAAAGGATTTCACTGCTAGGTTACTTTTCATTCTCCATTTAGGACAAGAATGCCTTGATTCAAAAGCAATTACATAAAAGCAACTAAAACATTTAATAAGACTGATCTAAAAATATTTATTGAAGAGAGACAGCACTGCTTGACAGATTTTAAAAGATAAAAGAACAAACCACATTCATATGTGGACTATAATAAGACTCTCACTGAAATAAATATCAGGATTGTGGCTTTGAACACAACTCCTCTTTGTATTTTTGAGTACTACCATCACAGCATTATGTTACCACACTAATGGCATGAGAAACTACTGAACTGCAACAGATTGCACACAACAGACAACTCAGCTTACCCTCTGTTTAGTTATTTACTTACATCTTTTCTAACATATACCATCATTCTAATATATAATATACCATCAAGGGATAAACATCAATGTGTTTATCCCTTTACCAAGTAAAAGCTTCTTCACTAACATAAGACAAAAAAATCTTCCCCTGAAAAAATCAAAGTATTTGAATTGAGAAGATAGGTTAATCAAAAAAGGCATTTGTGTATGAAGTTTTAATAAGCCTCAGTGATGTTACAGACACTGAAGATTTACAAAATATTTCAGAGCAGTGCTAAATATAACAGAAAGGCTCCTTTCTGCATGCTCAATTTGAAAAATGAGTTAATTTCCTATAGTTATCTCTTAAATGTCAGTCATGTCAGTTCTGAATATGCATGTTGAGTTACCTTTCTAAGATACATCCTGGCCAAGCCCTTATGCTCATCAGCAAATGGAGCAAGAAAAATAATTAAAAACTGCACATTTGTTCACAGACACAGCAAGGACTTATTAGGTTGTGCAGAGCATCACCTTCATGCAGCTTCACAGCTTTTGGATGAGAGGAGATATTCCCTTCCAGTTTGCTTTCCCACCCCTTTATTTAGTTATGCTATTTACACTTGCTCCAGTTGGGGATGGTTAATATGAGGCTGCTGTGCTGCAGGTACATGTAGAGCAAATACACTCTTGTCCATTGCTCCTCTTAGATACACACAGTTTCTTAGCATGACTCACATTATTTCTGTAACTCCCACCATTTATAATTTCACTTTCCTGCAGAGTTGCTGACTGGCAGATTGCTAACACTCCTGGCCTTTTTTCTTACATGGCATTTTCACTAGCCAGAGTAAGGGCAGTCAAGTCAGTACTAAATGCAGGTTGAAACCAATTAACTTGTCCTTCCCAAATAACATAGCTTAAAATTGAACTTCCCTAAATTTAGGCATTAAAATTTTATGATTAATTTTAAAATTAAGATATTAGAAATGTGCCTTGTAGCACTTGAGCAGGTTTCAGGATATCTGAGATCTGTGGCCTGACTGGCCACACTGACTTAGGAAAAATACTTCATGAATCCCTTAATATTCTTTTGCAACTGCTATGGCTAGCCCACAGTGCCCAACCTGTAGCTTCAGAGTAAACATAGGCCTTAAATATTCATTGATTTTAATTTGAATTAGCAACATATTGTTTTTTTCTTCATATTTAAATAATTTAGCATTGAGTACAGAACGGAATTTCAAAGAATTTCCTAGTAAATTGTGGGATCAGCATGTGAATAGCATTGTTTTTAAAAAATCTGTAAGAAATAAGGCATCAAACTACCTATTCACTTCAGTAACAATGATGCAGGTCCCATACATATTTACTAAACTATAATAAAATACAATAGATTGTGTCTTAGTGCTTTAAGGTGCCCTTTTTTTTTTTTTTTTGAGGGGACTTGGAGTGTATTTTCCTTTATCTGTTTGGAAGTGGGTGATTTTTGCTGTGTTGCTTATTACTGAGTCTTTCCCTACCATTAAAAACTGGCAGAGAATTACCATTCCTTATAGGATCTCATACAGATCTGCTTTCTTCCAATATGAAGCTGTTTTCAAGTCTTTTGAAAATTGTCAAAATCAACTAAGAAAACTCTTGGATTACTTTGTGAGTGTCGATATCCAGTTATTGCTGTAGAATAAATATTCTATTATAGAATATTAATATATTTTCATAGTAGGGAAATCAGCCATGACTGTGAAAGAAACAGGGCAGAAAAAACTACATATAATTAGAATGAGAACTCAGGTCAGTAACTGTGTGCAGTTCCAGTGAGGATGATCTATGCCTGTTCTGAAATTCTCAATGCAGCAAATTTTTGTCTGTAACGTGATTTTCTTTTAGATGAGGGTAACTGTAAGAGATGCAAGTAAAGAGATGACAAATAAATGAAACTTGACACAAGATATCCATATATGATGTCCAGTGTCATTCTCAGACACTCGGGTGTGCAGGTACCTGAGTCACCTCACAGTCACTGCACAGTGGCAGTAAGACACAGAAACTATAGAAGACCACACCTTCCTTAAGCACCAGCTGGAGACAGGGATATAGGTTACACATGGTTACCAAGTACTGCATTAGATCTGTGCAAATCTGAACAAGGTTCCAAGAGATCACATTAAGGAAGAACATAGAAGTCCTAGAAATTAGAAAGTCCTAGAAAAAGAAGTCCTAGAAAATCTCCTCAGTCCTTCACTGTGAAACCTTATTCATTGCATTGCTTGCTGCTCCAGATGACCCACACAGACATAATGGGTGTTGCCCTTGTGTTTGTGTAAGGTGATAAATAATTATTTGGTATTTATAATTAAAATTCTGGTATGACAATCTGTGGTAAATGATTAAAACAGACTTACTCTGAAACACTTATACATCTGGTATGCTAACTGTGGCTCAGTAAAGTTGAATGTATATTTTTAAAGGCAAAATCATAGCAGTTTTGCCCACGGAACAGGTAGGATGAGATTCAGTTCTCCTACATCCGAACCAGTCACCTCCATGCATCCTTTGCATGCAGTCTAATCTATTCAGACACCTACTTTAGAATGAGATTAGTTACACTTTACACTGACTAGACCTCCACTGACTGTAAAGAAATGCAAGGGCAACAAGCTCAGATGGAGACATCTGAAACTCTATGACTTCCACGCATTTTGATAAATGCCAATATGAATTGTACACTGAATCCCACTGAATTCACATTATTTTTGGCTGTAAAAACACCCCTACACTTGCCATTTCAGATAGCAATACCCTCAGCTAGCAACACCCCCCAGCTCCCCACTGAATACAGCACTACTGTCCACCTAAGACAGATGACAATCTGAATGATTTACCCAAGGTTTCAGGAAGAGTTCATAGCTTCTTTTTAATTCCATATTTATTCTCAAAGACATGGGCACAAGCTAACAATATGAACTTCATTCTTTTGTGATATTAATATTTGAAAAACATATTTAAAGCCTCTGATGATCCAGAATTGTGAGGTCTTATTGTGATTATTACATAGTTTGACTTCAGCCCCCAGCTTCTGTTCAGGCTGCATGGATGTAGTCTGGTGGGAAGATTGCTGCACACTTCAGATTCCCACACTTCAAGCATTTAAACGTCATAATACTGAAGCAATGTTTTGATAGTAGAAGATCAATAAAGGACTTAATAATAAGCATGTGGACATGACCTGCCAATCTTAGTCCTAGGTACACAGATATTGGTTCATGAAAATCAGTGATGACTGTTCAAAGGTAGGCACAGAAGGTGTAGCAAACAGCATATTGTTTGGATTTCAAGTCAAAGCCTTGAATAAGACTTAGAGGCCAAAGAGCAGAGAATCTTAGTTTATGGGAACAGGTCTCTGTAGTTGATGGACTAGTAATTTCTTGTACATATGTGACAATGAAACATTGAGGTACCACAGGCAAACAGCCAAGCAACAAAATTATGCTGAATTAATATCCAGGTCCTCCGCAAGGCAGAATTCAGCTCACAGATCCATGAGGCACAAATACTGGTGCTGACATTTCCCAAAGTGCCTATGACTAGTACAGTCAGTGGTGCCTCTGATAATAAATACTGCGAGGCTCAATTCAGCTGCTCGCATACCAGTGCTTGGTGTCACTGCTGGTGCTCTCAGATGCAATGCCTGACCTCCAGGCATTCTTCTATAGAACATACACCCTCTGTACATCCCACAACACACATTCTACCCCGTGCTTGATATCTCAAGCATCTGAAATACACACACAGGGGCTGTTCAGCTTAATTTCTCAGTCTCTGTCACTGTACTGATTAATCTTCGTGCACTATAGTGGGATCTTAGGCAAGGAGGAGTTGAGTCAGTACATAAATACAGGTGACTGTGTTTATTGTTTGTGTTGCTGTGTTTGTTGTTGTTTTAATGCCTTCCCCCCAGCTTCTGGGGCTACCTATTTACTCAGAGCTCTGCTGATGTTGGGAGATATCACACAGGACCCAAGAAGGATTGAAGTCTTTTAGTGCAGTAGCTGAGAGCAACATGGAATAATTTAAAAGTTTTTGAAAAGGCATTAGATATCTGATTGAGGCAGAAAACTACATTCAGATATCTTAATCCCAAATTGAGTATCATATGTAGATTCTGACATAAATGCTACCCTAAGAATTGGTAGCTAGATTGTGGAGCTGATTAGAGGTCATAAAGAATGTAATTTTTAAAAGTAACCCTTTAAGCTTGCAGAGAAGTGGAAAGAAGTCTGATGGAAGCAAAGAGTGGTGCTCTCAACCCCAGCTGGCAGTGGTGTTTTATAGCTTGGTTGAAAACAGGAACACACATTGCACATGAACTTCATAAAAATGCAGTGAAATATTTTAATGAAAGAATGCTCTGCCTGAATGGTGACAATGCACACAAGCTACCATTGTACAGAAGAAAAAGGTTTGTGGTCATATTCCCTACAAAGTATTATTTATCTATGCTCAAATATGATTTAGATATTGATATGATTGTGATAGATGTGTACCAGGTTTAGGTAATTTATAAACTAATCTAGATTTAGGTAATTTGTAAACTAATTATTTCTCTTATTTTATGGATAGAAAATTGTGAATGTATAACATGTCTATACAGTATTAAAACACAACTAATAACAAGAGTGTTGATGAGAATTGGAGGGAAAATAGCCATATCTGTATTGAACAGTTATCTTCTTTTTCCTCAGTGTCCTGCAGAGCTAGAGTAAGCTAACTATTCAATAATCAAAAGCAACAGAAAACAGTTTAGAAGTCAGCTGAACATAAAAGGTATAACCTACTTATGTGGCTCAAACACAAAGCATATAGGCTCCTTGGAGGAACTTACAATGCTGAATTGCTAATAATAAAAGTATTTAAGGATCCATTGTAAAGTCTTTGGAACAAATAACCGCAAAAATCCTATTTGATTTCGTGCTTACAGGGCAACAGAGAGGCTGTTTTTTTAATGCATGAACATGTGCCTCTTTAGGATGCTGAACTCACTAAGACTAGGATGGCTTACAGAAGTTTCATATGGAGCAATGCCAATATCTATTAAGACTTTTTTAGGTATTAAAAGTATTAAATTTTAGAATATTATGCTTTTTTTTTTTTACTCTTACGTATATAGAAATTGAAGTCTCACCCTAAATCATTACCAGCTTTCTCAGCTGAAATCTTCTAACATTGATTCAGTTTGAAAGAAACTCTGTGACTGCTTCTAAAAATAGCTCTGTGTGCAGCATGGTAAAACAGAGCTTTATGAGCTTTTAAATCCCAACAATAAAGTTTCATTTAATTTAATTTTTTTTTTTGAACACTGAAATTTGTCAAATATATCTGCTACTGAAAAAAAGAGAATGGGTATGTGTATAATGATGTGCATAATGTATACTGACAATTTATCCCTTCTATGCTAGCAGAGTTATGGGAGTATAACTTTTGACTAAACATTCAGTTTCAATGGCAATTTTCTGTTTAATATTCTAATGGTCAGCAGCAGATTATTTAAAAAAAAAAGCCAAAATAAGTTCAGCTGCAATAAAGTGCACAGTAATTGTTCTTCTAAAATATTATTTTATTACTTTTTATTTGTTGTGTTATTTTAACTCTAGGATAAGTTAAAGGTAGCACAGTACAGAGTTGCCACTTCAAAAACTGACAGTAGATCAACCAAGAAAATGCAGGACACATCCATTCCAAGAACACCATGGATAGAGCCAGCATTTCCATGGCACTCTAGAACTTTCCACTTTTTAGCATTTTAAAACTAGCACCACGACTATCTAGACATGAAAAATCCTGTTACAAGGACCAACTTAGAGATCAAACTCCCAGTTCAAACATAGCTGGTGAGGGAACACAAACACATTTCTTATGTGACTGCTAAACTTCTCTTAGCAATAGTTGAAGGAAAGGCAATATCAAGTATTCCAAGCAGACACTTCTTTCTCTCCCTTATATTCCCTATCTCTCAACCCATTTGCTTTTTTTTAATGCCAAAATATTTTATGCCTCTGATATTTTTATGTATTTAACTACAGGCAGCAATCAAAATGTTGCATTTCCTGGCTACTAACATTTAAAGCTTCTATCACAAGAGAGGAGAAGCGTGTCATGTACTTATAAGGAATAGATTCATTACCAACAATTGCTATTATTGGCATGTTTCAAATAGACTCCAAAACAGCCTTTTTCTATGTCTTAACCTCCTGTTGCTGAGCAAGGAATAGAATCAGCAAGCATATCAGGAGATCTGACAAAAATTTACTTACTGATGAGAGAGAGAGAGAGAGAGAGAGAGAGAGGGAGAGAGAGAAGGCAGGTACCCCAGCCCTGCTCCTGTGTGGAATTGCACTAAACCAGACTTCTTCTGCTATGAAGATTGGGGGAAAAAAAAAAAGTGTGCATGAGACAGGGCATACAACTCAAAGTTCATGCAGTGTTAGGACACAATTTTTAACTTTCTGCAGAATTCAGGGCACGAGAACAGTCGATTCAATTGCAACCTCATATTAATGAGAAATCAATTATTTCTGATGTATTTATGCTTATTTTAAAAGCATCTTTAGCAACAGTGAGAAACTACAATCATGAGATTCATTATTTCAAGACCTGTTTAATAGCATGGCAAAATTCTCCCTAAATGTATGAAAAAAAGACTACCTGTAGATTTTCCTGACAAAACTCCCCATATTTTTATATACATCCATTATGATAGAAAGTCACCTCTGAGCCAGTCATCCTAAGCTCTGGTGTTGACACAAGCAGCACTTTCCAGGTGTGATGCAGCAAACCTGCCTTAGGGCAAGGCTACATCTCCACTTAGGGCTGCCCATCCTACTCCACTCTCCACACCAAGGGAACCAAGAAGTTCCAGTAACCACTAGTTACTGTCACAATGGAGCAGCTACAAGATGGACATTTAATCAGATTAAACTCATACCCAGCAACAAAGTCTCAAGGAAAGAACTGAAACCATAAGTCTGCTTGACCACGATTTCACTTTCCCTTAAAGTCAGCATCACAAAAGCACGTAAAATATATCAAATACTGTGAGAAATAATGGATGTAAATTATGAGAAGAAACTAATATATTTCACAGAGAGTCACAGAATTTGCTAGGCAACATTTCCCAGTACTATACATAAGGGACCAGTATTATCCACAAATCAAGCAATGTTCTTATTTATTTCAGAAAATATTCAACATAACAAATGAAAGTACCAACATTACAATTATAGTGGTAGACAAGGAGACAGTAAAAAGAGAGCATTAGGGGGAAAAAGCTAGCATGGGAGAGCTACATTAATTTTCATAAAGTACTTAGAAATGCTTTCCTGTTTGGGAAACCCAGTCCATTCTGAGACCTTTGTGAGGGCAGGGGCAGAGGAATGGTGATCTCCATAAGCAAGGCAGGAGCATTGCTTTACACAGCCCAGCATGTGCACAGCTCAACCACATAGTGCTAGGACAGGGAAGTTTGTAACAGTGCAGGCAAGGAAGATGCAAACTGAGATTTTACCAGCACCTGACTTAGGGATGGGCTACACACACCAGGACTTGGAAGACTTCCTGATGCACACAAGGAAGACAGGGAAAACAAGGTCCAGGACTTTGAGGAAAAGGTATCCTAGGAGAAAGGGAAGCCTGAAATAAAGGAGGCAACACCACACCTGCACTTATTACTACTCATGCCTTTGAAAGCCTTCAGAGTGAGGTTTTGAAAGACTTAAGAGTGAGGTTTTGGTGGCTTCAGTAAGCTGCTCTACAGAATGGAGCTATTAATTAGCTAATAAAGGTTGTCATAGCAGGCCTAAGACAAGCAATAAATACTGGGGGTCACTGGACATTTTTTTGCTTATTTAAATGATATCTCATATTTAAAACTGCTTATTGATTTCACTTAGACCAAAAATAATTTCATCTTCTGAAGCACTATTTAAAATAGATCACGCATTGTCAGCTCTTTCAAAGGAAAATTCTAAAAATGATGGAAAAGCACATGCAGCCCTGTACAGGATAAACACTAAATCTGTGCCCCTTCTCAGTCTTTACTGGAGATCAGCAGAGAGGACTGCTGACTGCGCTCTTCCCAAACACTGCACCCAGGAGAGAGGTCAGTGTTCCAGTGGCAGGGCGAGCTTTGGAGCTGGTAATTGTGCTTTGGCAGTGAGATGCAATATGCTGCCCAGCTTCAGTATGGCCTGAAGGCATCATCTTGGATGGAGAAAGCAGAGATCTTCAGGTACCACTTCTCTCCTAAGCCCCTCCTTCAGGGTTCTCTGATGCCAACAGAGGAATAGCCCAAAGTACTCCAGTAATTCTCATCATGCCAGTGACTGGGGCAGCTTGCAGAAAGTTCAGAGATGGACAACTCACTGACGCCATAGAAGAATGGACTTCCCCACTTGCAGGAATTTTACAGCTGGCCACCAGCCCCAAAGACGGCACATTCATCAACAGTGCAGTGGCAGGGCAAGAGGCACTGTGGCATTCCATGTGGCAGTGTTGTTCTGGTCTCAGGCATCTGGCACACCATCAGTGGTCATCGATGGAAGGGGAGGCTATCAAACAAAGGGCACTGCACAGTTTGGGTGATGCTCTCTTTTCAGCCATCAGCACATATCCCAACTCAGTGTTTTGGGGTATTTGGCTACTTTTCTGACAGAAGCAACAACAGTAAAAAAACACCTTTTCCCAGTTTCACATTAGAAGAAAAAATAGGAACATGGATTATTTGTTCATAAACAACATAGAGAAGACAAAAATACAGCTTTTCTTGTAGGCAGTTTTTGATCTTTATGACTTGAAAATGCCCATGCTCATCAAAATTTTGCTCGGTTAATATATACAAGTCACCTTTTCTGTGGAAGACTGGAAGACTACAGTGAAAACAACTGAAGTATGACACAGCCCAAATACAATACTAAAACCGAAAACCCTGCTCATAGCAAGGTGTGTGCTTAGGGATGCCTTGCAGGCTGGCACCTAAAAACCAGATCAGAGTTCAGAGGCAAAACCTTACTTGTTCACCCGTAACTCAAATTACGGCTGAATTAAAACATTTCAGATACTTCAGATGGCTGGTTTGCACTGGGAAGTAGGCTGATTTGTGAAAGCTAAATACAAATAAGCTGAAGTCTGTGCAACTCACAGCTCAAATCTGCACATAGCCAGCACAGTGTTCTCCAAACATATCTGAAAAGCACTTTAGACGTGCTCATTTATTATATAAAATAAAAAAATGCATTTAAATCTCTAGGATCCATTAGTTTTAAATTTGCCTTATCACTGAAGTTTTTTCATCGAAGTCGATGGTTACAGCCAGGTATTGCCACTTAAAGAGCTCCCTTTGGTGCAATGGCAACACAGGTCTTGGGCAGGATTTAGTTATTTGCAAACAGGTACCTGGTATTATTATGGAAAGTTCAAGTTTCCTGAGGTGGACAGATTTGTATCTGTTGGCAGATACAGCACATGGATTACATGGACTCTTCTGAAGCCATGGCTGAAGGGCAGAAGTGTGACTATCTGTAGTCCCTAACATGGCCCTGAGCTCTTCACCAGTGGCAGGGAAGGGCCACCTTGGGGAGCTGGTGCTCCCTGGGCAGTGCTGGATGCCCCTGACCTGGATGCAGCCAGGGCTGTGCAGCAATCTTGGAGGTGCTACGGCACCTAAAGTGATGCAGGGGAATAAAGGGAGCCCAGGTGCATTTAGTCCCAAGTGTAAGCCAGAGCTATCAAAATGCTGCCTCCTGTCAAAAATGAGGAAGCTGTGTTCTCCTCACCCTCAACACACTCAAACACCATGGAATCAAGCACAGGTAAAGCAAATAAATTGCCACTGTGCAAGAGAAAGCCTGCGATATCCATAGTGACCAAACCACAACTGGGAACAGGAGGCTTCAGCCAGCCCTTTTTACTGCATCAAGAAACTAAATGAAGGCCCAGGTTCAGCCACAAACACACATAGAAGATATTTTTACAGGAATTCAGAAATATACATCACTTCAACACCAGCTGAAATTTTCAAGTTGCCTGCTGTTAAAAAAAAAAAAAAAACACAAAAAAACCCAAAAACAACAACAAAAAATGTTACTATCAAGGAAATTCTGAAAGATATCATTTTCTGGTGACAACAGGCAACTTTCCAGGAAATTATTTTCATTCATATCTAAATAAAAATTTCAAGTCACAAGTGAGGAAAAAAAAAATTATACATAACCACTAAATAACCTTAGATCATATTTAATTTTTTACTGGAATCAGTTCAACTGTGTTTTCATCTTTCAGTTCATGAGTTTTTTCATATATTTATGAACAATTAACTGCCTCCATATGGAAAAAATGTGAAAGTATTACTAGTTTCATTTTCATCATGACTATATGAATACTACTTTGCTATTGCACAGTATCATTAACTCTATATTATCTTCTGGATTCTCAATTTTATTTGTTATACTTTTAATCACTTTTTTTTCCAGTGGGAATATTTAAATTACTCTTAAAAATTCTAACCTAAGCACGCTAAAGATGTTGAAAACCTACTGTTTGATCTGCAATCTTCCCTCTTTCTCCACTCTCCTTTGTGGAACACATATAAATGCTTGGGTATGATCACAATTTTTTGTTTATATATACAGTGAATTTTTCTAAAAGGTTTATGGCATATAGATTGAAACCGAGTTGTGTTAAAACAATACATTAAAAAATCTGTCAGAAATAATATCAGAAAATCCTCTAGATCAAACTACACGATTAATAGCTGTAGCCAAAGAAACAGTAGTACTGGACCATTAGAGTAAATTTTCATGGATACAGTTTTTAAGAAAATGCATCAGTAAGGTTTTTTTGAACAGTATTTCAGTGTATCTATCATTCCTTCAAAAAGGGGACATCTTGCATGCACATACATTGCTCTTTATTTTGGTACTTCTTGCAAATCTTTCAGATAAGATTTCACCAGTGGTAGTGATTATAAGAGCTGGACATATTTATGAAGGGAGGTCAAGGCTGGAGGATTTTATGTTTTGCTCTGGAAAAATAAAGACAACTAATGATCACATTGATGTCTTTCAGAAGAGAATTCACAGGGGAACAGCCTGGCTGCCAAGAATACTTTGTTCCTTGTGCTTTCAATTCAGAAACACAGGAAAAGTTTGTTCCATTGGTCAAGAGAAGCACAACTTTCTTGGCAAATTTTAGTGATAATAATAAGTAAGTAGTGATAATAATAAGTAACCCTAATTTCTTTAGGGTAACTTGGATCAGCCTTATGAAAGATGTTGAAAAAGAGAGACAAATTTTATTCATCATTATGTAGCATTATGCAACTGAAGTTAATAGCAGAATAATGTTTTCTTTCAGTAAACGTCTTCTTGGATTTTGTTGGGTTTTTTTTTTATCTAAGTTACCCTATTTTACAGGCAATCTGTTTTCCATGTAAAGAACAATCCAACTGTATCCTGGCAGTTACCTCCTATCAGATGAGCCTTTTCTATAATTTTTTATATATCAAGATACATTATGCAATACTGATGTCTGTTTACCTATAGTCCATGCAATTTTTTCTTACACTCATGAAAACATTAAAGTCTGCCAATCTTGCATGATACAGTTCCTAAAATGTGTGTGATACCTCAGGAAAGGGATGTTATGAACTTTGTTCTTGTCCCTTACATGTAACCAGAACAAGGCAACCAAAAGTCATCCCCCGTATTGCACTATTAGGATCTCTCCAGTGTTACATTCTGACACTTTTATCTATATTCTTGATCATTTGTCTTCTTTTCTTCTGCTGCCAAGCAGTACCACACACATCCCTAAACCCCTCCATAATACTCTCCCATTTTTCAACATTAACCTGGGCTTTCTCCTGTTCTATTCACCCTCCAGCTCATAGACTGCAACATGAAGTGCAGGAAAACACAAACGTTAACGAGCTGTACCTAGAGCACTGATTGTTCTAGTAGTGAAGCAAAGTGTTAGATTTCATTTCCAGTCTGTAATCAGAATGTAAGGCTTTACACATCCTTGTGATTCTCAGGTATCACACTGCCTTGGCTAAGCTTCAGTGTCCATGTTGGAGTAACAAATGCGTATTTGTCAGTACATTTTAAACAAAATTCCATCCAATTAGGAAGCATGCCACAAAGTTTTAAAAATAATGGTGTGCAATTTAAAGCAATTAACTAATGCAGAGAAAATATTCTATTAAACAAAGTTCAGAAAAGGCATTTGTATCTTTCTTAAAAAAATGAAAAGAAAAATGTATTATATTACTCAGGAGTGCAACTAAATAGAAGATTACTCACCAACATGCCAGGAAAGCTCCTTAAAGAGAATGCCATCTGAATGTGATATGTTTATATAGGAGAAACTTTTCCATTTTATTGATCAAAGCATTATTCTACAGCCTAGCACACACTGAGCTTCGCAGCTTCGTATTTTGCTTTTCAGCATAATTTTTAGAACAGCAACTCATGACAATTTCAGAAAGTAAAAAGAAATAGAAAAATCCCAGGGAACTGATCAGAGAGATGGCACTGGTTAGCAAAGTAAGTATGCTGAATAACTTATCCACAACTAAGAGTATTGGAGAGACTTCCACACTGCTCAAAATCATAAGCACAGTACATGATAAAAATAATAATATATCAGATGATATATTTACATTTACATTTACTCAGGTATGCATAATACCAAAAAGCACCATAAAATGAAAAAGATATTTTGAAATACAGTAATTAAGGTGGGAAAAATAAATACATGTAAAAAAAAGATAATCCAAAATGAAACAATATACATGTAAAAAAAGATAATTCAAAATGAAACAATATAAAGAACATTAATTGCACTATAAATTACCTCAAGACTTAACACACATTACTCTATGAGGTCATTTACTGGTGGACATAAGAATATTTCCACTGATTTCTGTCACCTTTAACAAGTTATTTTAGCTGTAGAGAAACATTAATAAGGGGGAAAAGAGAAGAACTCTGGGAAGCATCCAAAATTAATCTATCAGTTTTTAATTTGAAAAGTAACAACTTCAAAATATTTAATTTATCATTTAGATCTATTTTAATACTTTGGTGCTCTATTTCCTTACTTTCAAATGTCACTATGTGCCTTTGTATTCATAAAGTAATGCATAACTTTCTAAATCTTGTTGCAGCTGAAACCTTCCAGTGTAGATAACTCAAATTTTCGTGAGAAAGGTCAGTGCAATATATGAATGCATCATTTTACTAAAGGATATGAGACTTAAAGGTATCATAGAAACAATTTCTCCCTTAGAAGTGTCATGTTAAGATTTTTGAGGAGTACATTATATCATAACTAATTGCATCCCTTTTTAACTTCACAAAAAGTAATTTCTTCTGAAACAGCTCACTTGCTATACTCACCTCTTGCATAATGAATAAGAGCTGACATATATTGAGATGGGAGACACTAAGAATCCAATGCATTTCAGGACTGGCAACAAAAGTAATGCTGCATTCTTATGTGTACTGCAGCCTTTTCTGCATATAATTGCTATAAACCACAGGACCTTGTGAAAAAATTACTCTGATCTACAAATTGTAGTAAACTGGATTTTCAACAAACCATTATGAAGGAGCCATGCCTAAGCCACATGTAACATTTTGTTTTCTCAGTCTACCAAAACCTGAGGGGAAGGAAAGAGCATTCCACTTTATTTATTTGAATTCCAGAAAGGAAAAAATATATTTAATTTTCTCTTAAGTTACTAAGAAAAAAAAATCATTTACATTAGTTATTTAAAAATTATAATAGATAATCTATTATCTATTGAAGCTACTCTCTTAAATCCAATAGTTTATCTAGCTCTGAAAACAAATTTTGGACTTTTGTGGTATGAATATAAGCTATAGTAGCTACTCCTAAGTGACAGTATGTGTAAACAGACCCTCAATGAGTGAGATCAAAATTTCAGACTCAAATAAAAATAAATTTATCATGTATACAGTGCATAACAGGAACACTTAATCATATTTTTTCAATTCCTTACCTTTAAGTAAAACATTATGGCAAAGATAATCCCAAAATAGTCCAAAACCAGGCCACATGCTAGATAACAAAGCCACAAGTTGCCATCAAAGAAAAGATCAGTTTCATGTCTTGCTGCCAGAAAGGGCTTGAAACATCAGAGAGGCTTGAGCTCTCCTCCAGAGGGAAGGTGAAGCTTATGTCATTCTTACCAATGGGAGCCCATCGTCTTCCCAGCTGGAGGATATTAATACTTCTCACTGATACTCAGCATCTTCTTGCTGTGATGGTCTTCATAGCCCAATTTAAAAAAACCACACATTCTTAAGTCTATGTGTTATTTCCTCTGCATTGTGTTATCATGAGGAAGACTGGTTAAGAATTGAGATAGATACATAGTTTTTTCAAGACATTTGGACATACCTTTTCATTTCCTTTTCTAGCATTAAAAAAAGATTTTTCTTGTAGCTTCAAGTATGCAGGATTTGAAATGCTGCAAGATCAAGGGAAGTGAGTCAAAGGAATAAACGCAAGTATTGCCCTCCTTTCTGCTCATCAGGGAAGATAATTGTTATCAAATTCTAAAACTAAAGAATATATTTGTCGATTTAAGTGAAATCTGCTGTTGCACAGAGGATAAAGCTGGCCTTATACTGATGCTATTTGGTAAGAATTTCACTCTGCATGAATGAGGCAAAACTGTTGTCTTTTATCTTACTTGGACTCTGCTTAGACAAATTTGAGAGAATAAGAGTGTTTATGCTCTTTAGCTTTATATCCCAATGACTTATTAATCCATAAATCAACAAGAATGTGGAAGTGGAAGATCCTATGGTTTTGTTTTTTTTTTTTCCTTGCTCCCCTATTTTTAGAATATAAGAATAAAAGGTGTAGCAACTACTTGAGATTCTTTCACTACTGTCTGCTATTCAGGGGAAAAAAAGAGGTTAAAAAGTAACCTCCCACTTGTGGCGATTGAAGCTATTTGTTCAGTGTTATTTTTATAGGCTACTTGTGAAACTAGAAGGCAGGTGTGAAAGCTGAGAAGTTCGTTCTACTCCTCATTGCCAGAAAAGCACAGAATAATACAATAGCATATTTCTGTATTCTGCAGCTGCACGAGCTCTAAAAGTCACCACATGAGAGGGAAATGGTTTGGACAAAGTTTCCTTTAAGGGTAACTTGGTTATCTACATCATTAATAATATTGTGTCTGTTTCAATGAAAAGTCACCAGCTTATCCAGTTGCAAAACTAGGCGAATTGCTGGAGACTTATGATATGTAATTTGCATAACATTATTAAGGCTTTTAAAAGTTTCACAATACAAGCCATAGCATCAAGAAGCAAAGAATCACAGGAAACTTATTCAGTTGACCTCCAATGCACAAAAATAAATTTCATTAAGAAAATCAGCATTTTTTTTTAAAATGTGATGCTAAGGTAAAGTAGATTCCAGACAAGCCTAAACAATTAATTTGCATCCTCACCACACCTCAGGGATTACTGAAAATACAGTATCACCTCAGTTAAAGGAGAAAGATAATAAAAATAGTTCTGAATTGTTTTTCTCAATACCGACCTGCTGCCTCACCAGGACAATGCAGAGAAGTTGTTTCCTCCGAAAGGCAGCATGCCAGAGGCTGAACACTGCTCAAGCAGCCTCTCAGCTTCCAAGATGAAATACATATCAGAGACACCTTAACTGATCACTATGCTATAGAGTGGTGTTCAATTTCTCCCTAAATCTGTGTCTTAGTTTTATGCTTTCCTAACTGTTTTCAATGTCATCATCAAGATTTAACCTTTACATTTTCTAGAATAAACTTTGAAATGCAAGAACTTTTTTGTTCAAAATGAGAACAGGCCAATCTGACAACATTAAGATGCTCTTCTTTCTTTTGACATAACAAATTTACTTTTTAAAGAGAGTATTTAAGATAGAAGATGCAAAATTGAGAGTGGTGGAAGAATTTTGCATGGAGAAGGAGAAGCTATGAAGGACCCAAGATGGGGAGCTATAGATAGACAGAAACTCTGGAGTATACTTAAGCTTTCTACTATTTGTGCAAAGTCTGAATCTCTAAATTACTGATTTTTGTCTTGTTGGATTTATGCATTTGATCATATTTTTGAGATGTTCCACTACTGCCAATTTATCTACACACGGTGGTTGCAGCATCTCCTGAAGATAACAGACATTGATTCCCCTTGTGAGACAAAAGCCTTCATCTATGGTATACCTCATGTATTTCTGCTAACTGCTGGTGGATGCTACCTTTACTATCAAAAATAGAAATAAAGTTTTTTTATATCATAGGAACATATGCTTATAAAGCCACAAAAAATTTAGAGGGCTTAAGGCCAATGCCATTTTGGAAGTTATTTGCTGTTCATTTTCAAAACCGGCAAGGACAATTGTGACAAATATGGAATGAAAATGCATGGAAGATAAGTAAATTTTATGCACAAAAGAAATATTTAAGAGAGTACAATGAGAAACAGATAAAAGCAAAGTGAGACCAAATATATATGCATGCGTGGAAATACTGATTGAGAAATCTAACTGCAGTGATTTCTATCCTCCCATCACAACCGAGCGTGTACTAAATGAATAAACTGCTACTTGACATTTTCTAAATAAATATCATGGGAAGAGTACTTATTTTACTTTAATGAATCATTTCAGCCTCTCCAACAGAAAGTAGTTGTGATGAACTATAATCTGTTCTGGGAAATGTAGTTCTATAATGGAGATATATATGGATTGAAATATGGGAAGTTGTGTTCTCCAGCAAGTCTACTTTAAAAGAGATTCTGATTCATCCATGCCCACTTCTACTTATATCTGATCATAGCTGTTGACATACTGTATCTGCCATGCTGAGAGCTATTTCTCTACTAGAGGTAAGAAAGCCATATGGTTCGTGGATGACTATGAATTTTTGCAAGGCAAACTGAACTAATATGTGTATATTTTTTTTCCTGTAGCTATTCAAACAAAACTACACATTTAGCAAACAGAACATTTTCAATTCAATGGGATATTTTGGCCCATGTAATACATTTCTAAGAACTGAAAGTCTTCCTTAAATACAATCACAATTGATGGGTTAACACTGACTTTCTGCATTAGTGGTCATCTCAATCACCATGCATGGTTAGATAGAAACAAATTCACTGTACTGATTAAGTGAAGCAGCAAATAAGACTTGTCTTGTTCATGGAGTAGAACCAAAACAGCTGTTTTTGTTTGACTGATGCAGATTCAAAGGGCCCCCAATGGTATATCTCATAAAAAATCAGCAGGTTATTTGAGGGGTTATGTTCTTTTTATTACTAAAATTTCTCATAGGAATATCGTAGTTATACAAGGAAATTGGTTTGACTATGTGCAATTACAAACAGGGAAAAAAAGTTCTTGCCAAAGGCAGGTGTAAAATAGCATTTTACCATCCTTGTTAAGGCACAAAAAAGCCATGCCAATGATTACACCAAAGTCCACAATTTAGACAGGCAAAGTTCACAATTAAGCTGAAATTCAGTCATCCAGACTGCATCTACAAATATTTCCTACTAGAATATCTGCTGTCAAAAAACCCTTTCATAACTGTGACATGATAAGTGGACCAGGACAGGCAATGTGTTCAGGGGAGCTTGCAGAGGGTACCCTCTGTGCAGAATGCTGCTTGATGTTCAGACACAGTGGAAACTGGACAGCTTTCCTTGGGATCAGATATGAATCCTTCTATTCAGGGATATGTTTCTGATATCACATATACCAATTACTATTGAAATAAATTGTTTCATGTATTGGAATTCATTTAGAATATTACTTTTAGTTTGCCACAATGGACCTTGAAATTTTTGTCTTGCTTTGGTAACTTTGTTACCAACAGCTTGGCATTGCCAACAATATCACAATTAATATTTGTGGGATCCTGCCATACACAAATGTGAAATCCCAATCCCATTAAGTCATTATGGTTATTACCATTGATTCAGCAAGTCTTGGATTTGACTGTGATTTTATGTGTTACATAGACAAAACACATTCTCCTCAATACCTCTGTCAAGAGTAGTCTATGCTTGCTGATTGTTAAATGCTTGCTTAAAGCACTTATGACTTCACTCTAAGTGTAATTTCAATTTGCACCAGGAATTTAAACTCATTTCAGAGGGACTGGAAATTCTAAAAAGTTATTAGAGGTATGCCCTATACTATTCCAGTGCAAACTAGATATATGACTGACTAAATGCAAATAACACTTTATAGTACTAAAATGAAAAGCAAAAAAAAAAAAAAAATCTAAAATAAAATCAACAAATTTATTTGACAATCCTAGATTTTAGTTCATGTGTTACTGAACAATGGCATAATAAATGCATTCTTTAACTTAGGAATATTATGTCAGATCATACAGGGTCTGCCTCGAGCACTCAGAATTAAATCTCTGATGTATAACATTCTAATTCATAAAACTATTAAACATTGTCTGAGTCCATTTTAACCACAATAACATATGTTTTGAAAAGCATGCAAAATGATATGGGGAAGAACCTTTGAAACATAAATGATATGATCAGCTTAGCACAGTAAAAATAACTACAGACAGTAAAATTAAAATTTGCGGTTCTGAAAAGAAGGGTTTTGTGCAAACCATCTGGAAATTACTTGAAAGTATTGCTATATTGCGGAAAGCACAGAAATAGAAAACTTCTACTCTTCCTATTTTACCTGTTTTTCAGATAAAACACAAAGATGGAAATGCAACAAATCAGAGATATGAACGGCTGATACCTCAAATACACGTGCATTGTAAAATATTACTGTCCATCTTCTGGTCTACCTCAAGCTGCTTTTTAAAATGTCCAGTACCATCAGTATGCCCCCTTGACACATCCCACAGTAGAAAACATTCAGTTACTAATACTCCACATGAGATTTCTCCATCATCTGCCCTTGGATCTGCACTCGGTCACATTGAGGTGACCATTGCTCCTCGCAGGATGCCCGCTTGCAGTCATCTACTACCTAAATGGCTGGAGGTATCCAGTGTTTTATATTTTGTTAGTGCTCTGCCTATGTTGCTACTGTGAAGCAGAGATACAAATTAAAAAAAAAAAATTGTTACAAAACACTCTAGGGCTAAGAAGGGCACTTGCATTCACAGCCGTGCTCTTGGGCTCACACCACCTAAGGTGACGGCAGCACTTAGTCCCCTTCTCAGGGCTTTAATTTGGAAGAGATTCAAGTATCACCTGCTCCCAAGGCACATTAAGCCTGTGTAAGAAAGTGCCGTAACGAAGCAAAATTGGAAACAAACAGTAGGTTGTCATCGAAAATTAGAACCCTTTAAGTTTGAGGGAAGTTGAGGCCGAAGCACTTATAAATGGATTTATGGCTAAACGCCAAGCTGTACGGCACCGGCACCGATGTTAGAACTGGGACACCAGCAGCGGCAGGAATTAGGTTACGAAGGCGACAGAAAGCGGGGCGGTAGAAGAAAGCCCCCTTTCTGCACCTCCCGCCGGCTGGAAGGGTCTCCCCACTGCCTTGCCCCGGGCCGATCCGTACCGGCCCCACAGCAGCAGGTGGGGTCGGGCCGGCGGGGACCGCCCGCCCCGACGGTGGCGGACGCCGGGCGGTTTGCCGGCTCCGCTCCGGGAGGCGAGGCGGGCTGGGGCGCGCTGAGCTCTCATTATGACACTGGGCAATTATTTTATTTCTCCGGCAGACGGTGTTTCAAACGGCCGCGGAGGCGCTCAGCCAACCCGCCTGCGAACGCCGGCCTCTGCGTGGCGAGAGCCACCCGTGATCGCCCCGGTGACCGAGGGCAGCGCAGCAGATGCGCCGGGCACCCACCCCCGCGCTCCGGGGGCGCGCCCGCGGCGTGGCAGACGCGCAGAGCCGGCGCGGGGAACGTGCGGACTCACCTGCCGCCCGCCCCTCCTCGGCTGCCGAGCTGCCGCCCCACCGCCCCTGGGGGCCGGGCCGTCCCTCCGGAGGACTGGGACAAGCCTGGCGGAGCGGCGCGGCCGCTCCGACGTACCCGCACCCTCCCCGGGGCGGCACGGCGGCCGGGAAGGGAAAGCGGGGAGCGGAGCAGGTGGCGGTGCGCCGCCAGCCCCGGCTGCCCGGCCCCTCCTCGCAGGGCAGCCCCAGAATCACGCGCTGCCAAAATTTAAATCGCCCCAGCACTGCGGCTCCGCGCGCAGCATCCCCCTCCCGCCGCTCCCTCCGACCAGACCGGTCACACGGGGGGGTGCCAGACCGCGGCCGCCCCGCTCAAGCATCGGGCACTCCGCCGCGCAGCCGTCCTGCCCGGGCTGTACCGAGGCGAGACCCTCGCCACGGCGACACCGGGACGCACCGGTGATGGGGATGACACCACAACCGACGGCGCGGCTGGCGCGCCCTCGCCCCGCTGCCCAGGCGCCCGGCCCCGACGGTGCGGTCCCCGCGCGGACCCGCGGCACCGGCACCCGCCCGTTCCCTCCGCTGCTTGTGCGAGCAGCCCGGCGCGCCTGCCGCCCCGACGGCGGCCGCTTCCCTTGCCTCCCCTCCCTTGCCTCCCCTCCCTCCCTACCTCCCTCCCTACCTTTTTCAGCGCTGACATTCTAGTGCATTATTAACGCGGCGGGTGCGGGCTGCGGCGGGTCAGGACTAAGGAGAGCCGGGAGCGGGAGCAGCGGCGCGCGCCCAGCGTCCCCCGGCGCCGCTCTCCCGCCGGGGCCGCCGCGCGCCGCTCGCCCGCCCGCCGCGCGCCGCTCCCCCCGCCCCTCGCGCCCCGCGCGCACCCCCGCCCTCGCTCCCGCGCGCGCGGCAGCGGCGCCCCCGCCGGCTCTGCGCAGCCGCGCGCCCCCTGCCGGAGCGCGCGGGCATCGCGCCCGCTGAGGGGGGCCGGGAGGGGGCGGGGCCAACGCGCGGCGCGGGGACGCCCTGCCGCGGTCCTCGCCAATGGCGGCGCCCAGCGCCGGGACCGACAGGCGCGGCGGCCAACGGGAAGGAGAGCGACAGGCGCGGGGCCGTGGGGGTGTCTCGGAGAGGCCGTGGGGCCATGGCCGGGAGCAGGAGGAACGGTGAGCCAGCGCCGTGAGGGGCGGAGGGAGGTTGGTCCCGCCGCGCTGCTGCCGGAGGGAGCCGAGGGGCGGCGGTGACGGCCCCGGGCGCGGCTGCCCTCGGCCGAGGTGTGTTCCGGCCCGGGCGCACCGCGCTGCCGCCGCGGGACTCGCTTGTTCCGCTCCTCGGTGCCCTTCCCGCGGGGGAAGGCGGTGAGAAGGAAGCCGGGCGAGCCCGGCAGGGGGGAGGCGGATGGACAAAAGTGGCCTCGGTGGAGCCTTACCGCCGCACAGGCGGGGCTCTGGGTGCCCGGGGCCGCGGAGACTCCGGGGCTGAGCCCTCCCGACCTCCCGTCCGGCCCCTCTGCCTCGGAGGGCCGGGCGGGTTCTGTGGCCGAATATTCCTGCCTGAGGGTTGGGAGAGAGTAAATAAAATCTACTTCTCTAATCATAAAGTATTTTAAGATGACACCTTTTTTCCTCAATACGCACACACATGCGTGCTTACTTGTTAGTGACCTTCTATTTCAGCTTATTCAAAGTGAGTTATCTCGCTTCTGAAATAACTGTGGTACTGTGCTTGCAAAGAATAAAATATCTGCTATCCATGCACAGCTTCAGTCTATTCCGTTTATCTAAATGTTTTCTAAGACACAGCACAGGAAGACCGCAATAATCAAAATACAAGTGTTCCATAAAGAAATATATCGTTCTTAAGAGGTGTCGAGTAGAGCTGAGCTGTCAGAGAACTGAAGGCTTGCATCCTGTGCTTGGCTTTGGCGTTTACAGACAGTTCCAGCATCCTGAAACTGGAATACTTCATGGGGGGATAACAGTTTGAGAGTGAAACTGATCAGCAAGCGTTAATGTTTAAGCTCTTTGCTGACGGATTGCAAGTAGAGATCGTTTGAAGGAGGTTTAAATACACAGTAGTACACTGTAGTTTACATGCAGATTTCTTTGCGAGAAAGGGAGAAGGAGTAACTGTTTTGCTTCTGTGCTTTGGGGATGTGAATTACAAATTGATGTTTTCTGGAAGAAAGTGAATTAGGAAGAGTGAGTTCTTGCACTTGTGAATGAATGCATGGCTCTAGAGCTGAGAATGGGGGAACTGAATTCTAAAGCTCTCAAATTGTTTAAAACTGAAGGTCAGATAAAGAGCTACTTGTTTTGCTAGCGTGTCAGAGAAAGCTAGAATGATCACGCTGAGTGCCTGACTTTACTATGTAAAGGTGGAAATCATTCGTGTTGTATTCAGCCATTCTAAGGAGCCATGACTTTAGATTGGGAAGAAAATACAGTGAGAAATACAAGGATGTCACATGCTCCCCTGGGAGGAAATAAGAAAACCGGAAGAGTTTGGAACCTAATCTGATCAACCTCTGCAGCCCATAGCATATATCAAAACTGTTGACTTTCTGTTGTGAAACATGTGTTTTTGAAAGGACAGGTGTCCTATAAAAGAGCTGAGAAAGAAGGTTTAGGTGCTTGTCTTTGAGGTTAGTTTTGCTGGTTTTTTGTAGGAGTACCTTGAAATGCTGAAGACAGATTTTTGTCTGCATGACAATAGAGCAATTAAGCTTTTTATTTTGTCTGGAACTGGGCCGTAATACAGAATAAACGGGATGGTCAACAGCTTGTCGGTCATGGGTCTAATTGTCAGTGAAGGGAATCTAAATAGTGAAAAGCCAGTAGAGCAGGTAAGTGAAATGCACTTCACTCTGCCAGGAAAGGGTGCTACAGAAGTAGTTGAGAAAGTGCTTTTTTTTTTTTTTTTTTTTTTTTTAAGTTTTGTGCGGCTTTTTTGTTTTTCACTTGCTCATGTACCAGTGATTCGTGACAGGGCTAGAGGTACTACCGCTGTCATTCTTTGTGCTATCAACAAGATATTGATCCTGTCTGGGACAGCTGAACTCCTCATTTGTTGATGTTAAACATTGACAATTGCATCTTGAAGGCTTTAGTCGTCATTCTTGAAAGTTTGTGCCAGCCCAAAATAACACTTTCATAAAGGGTTGTATAGAGTGATGTTCCAGCTGCTGAAAGGTAGAGTTAAGGTATTGATGAAGGTGTAGTGTACATTATTGATATAATTGCTAGTAAAAAGTGGTAGAAAAGTTGTGCTGTACAAGGGAGGATCTAGTGGGACAACAAGAGACTTCCTATTGGAGAGATTAAACTGGAAAGCAAATGTGGACACTTGATAGACATCAGTGACAAATGGTTTTAAACAGAGAATATTGCTTTAAGGAGTGCTATTTTAATCTTTCAGGTGACTTGGGACAGGATTATAATAGTTGTTGAAATGAGATTACAGTTCCTTAGTTTTGGTGTTTTTTGTTTTGCTGGGTTTTTTTCTAAATGGCTATATCACATATTAAACATATTCTTGCAGAAAAACACACCATTTCTTCCCTTTTTTTAGTTTCAGAGAAGCATTGATTTTTAGAGATCTTGAGGTTATTCAAATCCTTTTCTTATTTTTGTTTTCCAAACTCAACATAATTTTGGCAAATACTTTGATGTTTTCCCGGGAAAAAAGATAGAGGCCTTTTTTTTTAAAGTGGGTGTGTTTTCTTTCATCATATAGGTTTATCAGTAAGGGAAATATTAATTGCAAGTGGAGTTTGATGCCTGATATTGTTTTTTCTTTTGTGAGAAGTATCTTGCTTACCTGGCAAATGTGATTGAAGATTTATTACAGCTTACCAAGATGTAAATTCTGTTTGGATTGTCATTGGCTAAATTACAAATAACTGGGTGTTTTGTGATTAAATGTAGAATTTACACTAGACTAAGTGTACTTGACTCTGCCATTGAAACCTTTTGTGGAAGGAGGGAGAAAAAGTTTTGGTTGCTGACCTTGATGAGAAATGCAGTCAAGGAGAAAGACCAAAACGATAGTGAAAGTAGCAGAAATTATACACCCAATGGCCTTCTCTTTATAAAGTCTGCAAGGGGAGCACATGCTCACATGGAGCAGTGCCTGACATGATGTGGTCTTTAAGGTTCTGTGTTTTGTGTGGGTGGCTGTTTGGGATTTTGGGGTTTTTTGGGAGATGGAGTGTGTTAATGTAGGGTTGGTTTGTTCTTAGGAAGTTCAAGCAATTCTTACGTACTTTGCATTGAGATAGGATGGTCCCCAAGGGTAGGTAGGACTGTTTAAGCATGCTAGGGAGTGATTATATTCAGGAGCAGGTGTGTGAATCTGTGTTATTTAGTAGAAGTGGTGGAGGTGGCGGTGTGTGTCGTTGAGGTGTGTCTGTTTGTAGCTATTTTGCCTTTTTAAACATTCAGTGTGTAATGCCTTTCACTCAACACTAGGTTTGCTCTTGTTGTAAATAGATATCTGGAATCTATCACCTCAGAGCAAAGCCGCTCACATACTCACCTGCTACTAGGATGAGGGAAAGAATCAGAAAAGGAAAAGTGAGAAAGCTCACTTGGTTGAGATGAAGATGGTTTAATAGGTAAACCAAAATCCACACAAGCAAAGCAAAAGAAGGAATTCATTCACCACTTCCCATGGGCTGGCAGGTGTTTAGCCTTCCCCAGAAAAGCAGAGCTCCTTTACTTGTAATGGTGACTTGGGAAGACAGATATCATCATTCTGAGCATTCCCCCTTTCCTTCTTTCCCCCAGCTTTATATGCTGACCATGTCAACATACGGTTTGAGTCAGCTGCTCCACACATGTTCCCTCTCAATTCCTTCTTCAACTTCTTCACTGGTAGGGTAGGTAACAGAAAGGGCCTTAAGACTGCTCAGCAATAACGAAATCATCCTTGTATTATCAACCCTATTTTCAGCAGAAATCCAAAACACGGCCCCATACCAGCTACTGTGGAGAAAACTCCAACCCAGCCAAAACCAGCACAGATTGTTATGGCAATATGTGGTTTCTTATGTTTTAAGTTATGTTTAGTTCAAAAGGTTGAAAACTGCTCTCAAGAAGTCTGGATTTCTATGGGTTGGCTACTGACTTAAAGTAAAACTCCATATATGTCCAGAAAGAAAAGAAAAATTCAGCTGCTTTGGAACTTCCAGAAGTTTTATTGTGATGGGATGTTTGGTGTAATATTGATTTCTGTTATATGTATATTAGGGATGCTTGCAGAAGTTTCTTGATTTTGTTATAACCAAATGTTGAAATCACTGCAAAGGGTGATATATTTACTCTTTGAAGAAAGCTATGTAGAAATTAAATTAAATTTATGTTTTATATAATATAAATTTATGAAGGTTTCTTTTGAATAATACTTAATGCACAAATCTGTTGGACTTTTCTTTGTGCTCAGTGATACTACACCTGCCAATTTTGTGGTTTGGTTTTTAAATACTGATATATTTACCATCATTTTAGCTTGCTTCTTCTCATGTGAAACTGTCTGTTTAAAATTTGCAATTTTTTTCTCTTCAGTAATCTGAAGTCAGAATGAGTTCTGGGATTTTTGCATTTTGCTTTTTGATTTTTACTGTTTTCAGCTATTTTGATGTCTGTTTTCCATATTACTACTATCATTTACCATAACATATAACTTTAGCCAATGTGTGGCATAGTTCAGTCTTCACTTTTAGCCATATGCTCTTTGCATCCAGATTTAGGTTGAAGTAAGATTTAAACTTTCTGAAACTTTACACCTGTGTTGGCCTCAGATTGGTTTCTGAACAGTGATGTTATAAGTGCACAGCCCTCCCCCTTCCCTTCCCCATATCTGTCCAGAAGAGAGAGTAAAAAAGTCTCATAGAATTACAGAGTACACTGAGTTGGGAGGGAGCACAAGAATCATTGGAGTCCATCTCCCGTCCCTGCACAGCACCATCTCCAAGAATACACACCATCTGCCCAAGCTGTCCAAATCTTCTTGAGCTCTGTCAGGCTGGTGCTGTGACCTCTTCCCTGGGGAGCCTGTTCCAGTGCCCAACCACCCTCTGAGTGAAGAGCCATTTCCTGATACCCAACATAAACCTCCTCTGATGCAACTTCAGGCCATTCCCTTGGGTCCTGTCACCGGTCACCACAGAGAAGAGATCAGGGTCTGCCCTCCTCTTCCTCTCACAGAAGTTGTAACTGCAGTGAGGTCTCTCCTCAGTCTCCTCCAGACTGAACACACCAAGTGCCCTAAGCCAACTCCTCATATGGCTTCCCCTCAAGGCCCTTCACCATCTTTGTAGGTCTCTCCTGGATGCTCTCTATCCAGAGAGCTTTGTATGTTTCTTACATTGTAGCACTCAAAACGGCACACAGGATTTGAGATGGGGCTGCAGCAGTGCAGAGCAGGATAATCCCCTCCCTTGCCCAGCTGTGCCTGATGCCCTCCAGAACACAGTGGGCTCTCCTGGCTGCCAGGGCACTGCTGACAGTCTTGTGCAGCTGTTGTTTACAGTTGGCTCAACTCAGTGGCCAGAATTATGATTATTAATAATAATAATAATAATAATAGTCACCAAAGTTCAGATTTGTTAAGGGTGTATGAGATATCTTTAGATGTTTTTAGTGAGGTCTGTTTGATTTTGCCAAGTAAGAAAAGGATAATGGTGCAGTATGAGAAAGATATTTTTAAGTTTTGTAGAAGATGAATAGTATGCACAAATTGAAACTATAGTGAAGATGCTCTGTTTTCCCAGGACTGCAGTAGCAGTACACATTTTGCAGGGTTTCACTGCAAGGCAGATGGGGTTCTTATGAACAGCAGAACAAAATCCTGGTGTTCTCATTGTGAACTTCTTATCATCTTTGTCACGTCAAGTTTATTAGATGTCTAGGAGCTTGTGGCTGTAATTAACGTGGCCTGCTGACAGATCTCTAAAACCTTTGCTGAGACAGGACGGCACTATCTATTAGTCAGATTCTTGTTGAACTACAAGTCATGTAGAGTTTACTGACAGATGTAAGATCAGTCTTACTGATTTGAAACTGCAATGTGACAGAGACTGTGCTTGGTCTAACTGAATAAGTTTATTTTAAGCTAGGAAGAGAAAATAAATGTTGGCTTTTTCTAGCAATAAGTTACTGTTTTGTATCTGCAATTGCTATGAACTGCGTAGGTCTGGAGGCTCACAGGTCAATCTCTCTTTGTAATAACTCTCCCTTTGTAATAACTGCTTAATTTAGGTGAATACATAGATATGGGGTGGTTAATCACTATATTCTTTTCCTTTTCTCCCTTTCAATCTTACTGATATGTGCCATATGCTTAAATAAGCTGCTTTGAGCTGTTCAAAAGTTCTCTCACAGACAGGAGAATTCTATATTACTGAGTTTTAGATAACAAAGTGGGTTTCCATGTGCTATAAAAAGTAATGCTAAGTAAAAAGGTAAGTGAAGACATATTTTATCAGCTACTGCCTTAGAGCACAAAACTGGATTTTTTTTTCCATTGTGGTTCTCGAACCTGTAATAAAGAATATGACAGGTGTAAAATTAGGGCAATTAGCATCTGATTTTTTTTTTGTCTTATGGGATGTTGAAGACTAATAGATGCTGTTTCAGTGAGAATAATGTCAGTGGTCTTGAGACAAACCTTGATAATATGAAGTTACTATTACACACCAGATAGAAAATGATAGCATCCACATTTCTTGTGCAGCTCCCTGTGACGTTTTGGTTAACAACCAGACTGAGATGCAGCTGATACCTAGTAGTTCAAGCACAGAATTCTTGGACATTGGATACAATTAACTCCTTCCATTATTTCATTCCCAAACAGTACATGTGGATTCTTTTCACCATTAAATATGTAATAATAGCTTTAGCTGTTAAAACCATCTGTTATGTGTAATGTCAATGAGACCAATTGTAAACTTGTAAAGAGGACCATTCCCACCTTGTGTAGATATCGTGTGAAGACCTGTACAATTTTTTCCCTTTAAGATGTCACTAATGTTTTGTAAGCATTGTAGAACTAAAAGATTGTCTAAGGAGCTAGTCAAGTTTAAAATAATCAGTTTGTGATATCAGCATTTCACCATGGTGTTTCTACTCAGTCTTAGTTTTGGAATTTTGTAGTTCAAAAAACAAAGCCAGAAAAACCTCACAGCAACCAAGTAACTTATCACAGTTTGTGGGAGAAATGGGATGGACAGCCTTTGTTCAAAAAAAGTGCTCTCTTGACAAAGGCAGATAGTTAAAAGTAAGGTGTGTGAGGCTGAAAGACTGCTTTCCAGGCCAAAAGAGATTTCAGAATCAAGGTTTCTAACCTGTAGGGCAATCTCCAATGGGAAACATATTCCTATATAATGTAGGATTCCTTAACCTAGTAAGGAGAAGGACTGTTTTCAATGTTGAAAACAGTCAAGTTTTTCAAATCTGAGTAGCAAACATAGTCTGTGTGTATGTGTCTTATGCCAAAGGCAATTAGGCACTGGAAAAAAACCCTGATATGAATTATGGAGTTCCTCTAGAGTCTTGAAGTATATTAAAAGTGTTGAGATAAAAGTTTTTGGTCTCAGTGTAGGTAGATGTAAAAGTACATCTTACAGTCATTTGGACAAGATAGAGTAGTACACTTTCTGGCCTTAAGATGCAAGTGAATTCTATTTTGAAATATGAAGCTGAAAAATTACTTGGTGTCTTCCTTGAGAAAGCATGTCATAAAATAGCAGTGCTGTTTGGAAGGAAGCACTATAAATTCATAGATAGATGTGATTTAGTCTGAAGTATGGAGACTGAAGATGTAGTCAATGATCTGCAGAACAGCCTCCTCTTTGACTAAACACAAGATCTTGTAAACTGCTAGCTTCTGCATTTGTCGACAAGTGCCTCTTGAAAGAGACAGTCAGCTTCAGCCTGAATTTTCTGCTGCAGGTCTTGCAGTCCTTGCTTTTTTATCCTTTTTTTATCCTTTAGCTACTGTTGTAAGAGCCTGTTACCATAGCTTCGCCTGCAGGATGAGGACTGCTTGCAGACTGGGAATGCAAAGCAAAATACTGTACCCATTCCTGTGTACTTAAAACTGTACTTTGATCACAGCTAGGATTCTGCATATTTCACTATTTTTCCCCCTGTTGGAAAGATCAATTTTGTTATTCCCATGATACTGCTACAGTGCTTTGCTTTGGTTTGCATGCGCTATCCATGGTGAAATGGAAATACATCACTCTTGGCAAAATTTTTGACCTTGCTGATAGCAAGAAAATCACATTTTATGTTTCTTTCTCCTGACTTTAACAAGAGCATCCCATCTTAGATGTTGGATACACTTTTTAGATTATCTGAACTGTCAAGCTACACAGAATGTAATTGCGTGTCACTGCATCGTTCTTTTTCTCATATCCCTGCATAGCGTGAATGTTTTTGGTAAAAGTGAGGGGGAGTGGGAAAATTATACCCTCTTCAGTTGCCATGGAATGTTTTGTAATGGTTAATTGCTCTCTTTCTTCCTTGATTTTAATCTTTTGGTAGTTGCTGAATTGGTATCCCAAATCTGGGAATCTTCTCTGCAGCTAAGTGATCCCTACTCAGAGGATTTTGATTTAATGACTTGAATAGCTATTCATTTCCCTCAGGACTAGAATATGTTGTGCACACACACAAGCTCTCTTGACTTAATTCAAGCCTTTGGTCTCTGCCACTTCTAGCAATGGTTTGGGGTCTTTGAGCTTTCAGCTGATTCCTTTTTGTTTTGCTTGTGCCATTTTGGCTATGGGGCTTGATGATTGGAGGTTTTGGTTTTTTCTGAGGTCAGTGTGTGTGTGTGTGTGTCTTTTGCTTATATTGGGAAGTTTAGGTCAAGGTTAATAAATTTAATTATCCTTGGAGGTTCTTTGTATTCATTTCCGTTTACTCTAACAGGGACCTGTACTTAGTGCACCATCATCTCTACTGAGTACACCTTGGGCACTCAGAGGCTCATTGGCAGAATTGGTGTCTTGTGTACGTTGAGGTCTCTGGAGCGGAGTCTAATCTGCTGGCAAAACAGGCAGCATAACTTCAGACTGAATTTTGCCCTGGTGGCTGAAATACAAACTGAATGCCTTTATCTTTGTGAGGCTTGCAGAGCCATGACCCAAAAATCACTGTGTTAGACCAAATAAACACAGAGCAAAGTAATTGTTCATCAGTTTGGCCAGCTGAGCAACTCCTTCAGAAAGAATCCAGAAGACTCAAGCTATGAAATTCAAACTATCCTGTATGGTTAAAGGAAAAGTAAGCTTTGTGTGGCATAGTTTAAAGGAATGAGCAGCTCCTGGCCTGAAGTTGTCATCAGTCTTCCACCTGCTAGCTGGTAAGAAGAGCAGTCTAGCTAATACTTTCTGTCTGTAACAGTCTTTTAAAATGCTTTTACACTCCGTTGCTCTGGGTGCTGATAAACGCAGTCATCTCTTTTTCAAGAGTCACTGTTTTTTGGGTGATTCCTTGAAGATCTCTCGTCAAGAGTGCCCAGCCATGATTAGGGAAGAGGAGATGATCCATGCAATGGGATTGTTATACCCTACTAGGCAAGGCCCTCCGCAATTTGCTATAGTTGATCCTGTTCTGAGCTTTGGGATTAGACTGGGTGGTGTCTGGAGATCCCTTCCAGCCTTAACAGTTCTGTGATTTTTATGATCATGTTTTAAAGTAACTGTCCTGTTGTGCCCTTCATAGGAGATGTGGTACTTGCATGATAAAAAAGACTTCAAGGATTTAAATCCATTTGGATATTGGAGAGTAATTCTTCACTAGCAGAGATGAACTGAACATTTTAATGAAGCCTTGTCCATATGTTCTGCATGAATATTATCATTCTGTCTGCTCTTTCCGTCCTTTTCCATTCTGCTGTGCTATCTTTCCTTCTGCTGTAGCAGAAATAGCATATTAGCACATCTTGCGCATGGGATGGTTTCAGAAGAAGTTCCTGATTCTTCCATTTTTGGAAAGCTTCTGTTTGTAGGAGAGACAAAGACCAAGTAGGGCAACTTGCAAGCTTCACAGAGTTCAGTGCTCCCAATGCCACTTTACTTAGTTTTTACTGCCCAACTTCCACTTAAGTAGGCAGGAGGCAACCAAATGAGAAATGTGGTGGGGGTACTTACAGTATGGATGACAAGTAGCTAAAAGTATGTGGCAAGCATTCTTCACAGAAATGTTTTTGAGAAAGCTGTTGCTGCACAGGAACGTTTCTGATGTTGTTCAGAACTTAATTTGTTTCATTATTCAGCATGCTTTTGTTACAGTCTGTATTCCTAATGGAGTTTTAAGTCATGCTAAGTCCTGTTGCCAATCCCAGAATGTTCATAAGTCTGCAGTGCTATTTTAGTGTGTTTGTGGATAGTCTGCTCATGTATATAATATGAATTCAGTCAGGGTGTCAATTTAATAAATAGGTGTCAAAAATGCATTTATTTGAAGCAGGCTCCTTACTCTTCTTGTAAAATTGGTAGTAGAAAGGTCATGGATGTTTATGGATGTTCACAATTTGTATCAGTAGTCAGCATGTGTTCTGCATTGTATTTCTTAGAGTTACACTTTGCTTTCCTTACATGATGTCAAACTGTAGACACCTGATACTTTTTCAGTTTTCTGATGTATTTGTACTTCACTCTTTCCAGACTTGAATTGTCAAGAATTAGCAATGTAACTTGTTTGGTACCTTTTGCAGCTTGTTCTCATGTCTGAAAATACTGACTCCTTTTTGTCACTGAGGAATTCCTGGAAAGTCAAGTGTTACAGTGTTTCTTCAGCTCATTGCACAGTAGGAATATTTTAATGGTGTTACATGTTTTCAGCTGGAAAGTGATTTTTTTCTTTCTTTTAAAATTAAATGAAAAGCTTAATCAGAATCAAAAGACCACATGAACCTGTACATTTCCTCCATCAGTTATGTTGTCAGGAAGACATTGTTAAGAAATAACCATATGGTTTTTAAGTTGACCATGCTATGGCTATGGTGAGAGTAAGTCTTACTGCAGTTTGAAACTCTAATAGGTAAGATACATTTCTGTTAGTAGATATTTTTGCTTGAGTTTCCTTTATTGCTAATTTTCTGTTAAGGGGTAGTTATTTTTAAGAGTCTGAGCAGTTCTTACCAATTGGACTGATCTCTGATGCTGAACAGTACCAGAGACATCAGATTTAGGAGAGGTTTTCAATAGGCAAGAACTGCTCCATAGCATCAGCAAGACCATTCTCCTGTGATTGAGCCAATGCTTACGGATATCACACGATACCTTTCTTCCAAATAATTGCAGCGATAAAACCCCTCTGGAAAGAGCTTCCTTTGTCATCTGAAAAATGTTTTGGTAGCTCAGTTCTGAGACTGTTAATTGCACAGCAGAGTGCTGCTTTGGAGCATGCAAAGCTGCTGAGGATAGCAGAATGGGTATTCCTCAGAGCCTAATTTCTTTGTTCACTTATACTGAGGACTACTTTGTTCAAAAGGTTTTGGGCTGCAGGCAGATTTTTATTTTATTTTTTTATTCAGAATAGAATATACTTAGGATTCCAAATAGTTCAAAATAAGGCAGTTTTTTCAGTACTCTCTGGCAATTCTAGGGATACTAACCAAATACAGTCAACACAAAACTGGGAGGAGCTGTTGACTCCCTCTAGGGCAGGGAGGCCCTGCAGAGAGACCTCAACAGGGCTGAGCAATCACCAAGAAGTTCAACAAGTGCTTTATTCTGCACCTGGCATGGGACAATCCTGGCTGTACAGACATACTGGGGAGTGAGATTCTAGAAAGCACTGCCATGGAAAGGGACCTGGGGGTCCTGGTCAATGACAAGCTGAACATGAGCCAGCAGTGCCCTGGCAGCCAGGAGGGCCAACCCTGTCCTGGGGGGCATCAGGCCCAGCATGGCCAGTGGGCAAGGAGGGGATTGTCCTGCTCTGATCTGCTCTGGGGTGGCCTCACCTTGAGTGCTGGGGGCAGTTTTGGACACCACAATATAAGAAAGATATTGAGCTATTAGAGAGCATCCAAAAGAGACCTACAAAGATGGTGAAGGGCCTTCAGGGGAAGCCGTATGAGGAATGGCTGAGGGCACTTGGTCTGTTCAGCCTGAAGGAGACTGAGGGGGGCTTCATTGGTGTTACAGCTTCCTTGTGAGGGGAAGAGGAGGGGCAGACACTGATCTCTTCTCTGTGGTGACTAGTGGCAGGACCCAAGGACCCTGCCTGAAGCTGAGTCAGAGGAGGTTTAGGTTGGATATCAGTAAAAGTATATCTTCACCCAGCGGGTGTTTGGGCACTGGAACAGGCTCCCCAGGGAAGTGGTCACAGCACCAAGTCTGACAGAGCTCAAGAATCATTTAGACAAAGCTCTTGGGCACATGATGTGACTCTTGAGGGTGGTGCTGTGCGGGGACAGGAGTTGGACTCAGTGATCCTTGTGGGTCCCTTCCAACTCACCTGATTCTGTGATTCTTCATTCACCTGAGGAAGGGGAACTGCTGGGATTCATTGCTTCCTGCTGTCTTCAGAAGGCTTGAAATACATCAGGTTTCAAATGAGGACCTTGTAATATCTAAGTGTCAATACTGCTCACTTCTATTTTGTTATGATTTTTGGAAATTACTTGTTATCTTAAGAGATGACCTGTGTCATTGCTGAGATGCTCTGATACAGATGTGAAAATTTTGCAGGCAGTAAAGAGCTCCCTCACTCCACATGTTGCTGATTCTTCCAGTGTCTGCTGAAAACTCCAGCCAAGTGGATGTTGCTTTCATGAATCTTTTCACTGTTCCTACTCTAGATACTTCTTTCTGAGCAAAAGAGATTTTTATCAAAGAATAACCTCCTCAGTATTTATACCCTCTAAGGCAGGCATTCTATCAGCTTGCTTTCTCAAGCAAGGGTATTAAAGATAGGGAGAGGTCCCCATGGAAATTAGAAGGAATGAATGTATCACAGCAGGTCTCATCTTGCTTTCTGAAGTAATGCTATTGTGTGTATGAGTATAGTCCCACAATTTTAAAAATGGAAAGGAAAATGTCATGTAATATGGGGGGGAGATGACTAGGGATATCAGATTTCAAGGTGGGGAGCATAAAATCCAGTGTAGTTATGAGGAGGCTGGTCTTCTCAGCAGATTTGGAGTTATATTTGCATATCTAGATTTATCAGTATGTCAGTAATCATTTGCTTTGGAAGAATATTCCTTCAGTACAAGTGCTTGAATGTTAATCTGTGTACCAGTTGTGGATGTGCTAAAGTTAATTTTCTTCAAAACATCTCCTGTGGTGATGTGTTTTCTGTATTTGTGGTGAAAATAGTGTTGATGACTCAGGCATATTTTTGTTATTGCTGAGCAGTGCTTACATGGAGTCAAGGTCTTTTCTGCTCTTCACCCCACCCCACCAGCGAGGAGGCAGGGAGTGCACAAGGAACTGGGAGGGGACACAGCTGGGACAACTCACCCCAGCTGACCCAAGGGGTATCCCACACCGTATGGTGTTATACTCAGCATACAGAGCTGGGAGAAGAAGGAGGAAGTGGGACACGTTTGTCTTCCCAAGTCAACATTGTATGTGATGGAGCCCTGCTTTCCTGGGTATGACTGAACACATCCTGCCCATGGGAAGTGGTGAATGAATTCCATGCTTTGCTTGTGTGCGTGACCTTTGCTTTACCTATTAAACTGTCTTTACCTCAACTCATGAATGGTCTCAATCCTATCTTTCTGATTCTTTCCTCCATTCCATGTGAGGAAAAGTGAGCAAGCAGCTGGGCTGCCTATTGGCATTAAACCATGACATTTAGTAATGGCTGTAGTTTATTAAAATGATGTCGTGTTAGTAGCAGCACTTGGGGAAAGGATTCAGGATAAAGCTCTTGGAAAACTTGCTTAAAAGTCAGAGATCTGCAAAAGGCAGTTAACTTTGTCTCATTACACTGGTTATTTCCTTCTACTTTCTTTAGCTGAGGAGAGTAATTGTGGATTTTTGTCTTTCTAGCTGTAGACTAACCCAGGTAGGGAACCTTATGAAAACACACAGTCACTTGTTCATATCTGTCTATCTGGAAACTATAATCATAGCCCATAGCAAAGCATTCACTCACGTAGTTAAGCATTTACATGGGAAAGCATAGCTGCCAAGGTACACTGGATGTACAGTTTGTCTATCAAGGACTGGTGGTTCAAGGATGAAGGTGTTTTTTTTCAGTTGTGAAGTAATTTATTGACAAGTTACGTGATCGCAAAAGGTTTTTCTGCTAAGCTGCAGTGGGATGCATTCTTCTTGCAACAATTTAGGTTCTTTTCTCTTGGCAGAATTATTTTATTATGAATCTGCAGCAGGTTGCTTGTGCAGTGTCCACAGAATGTATATTAAATCTGAGGTTGCAGTATAGATAACATTTTTCTCCAGATGTCTTTTTTCCCACCCACACATACCGCCATATCCCCTTGATCGCATAGAATTCATGAAACTAGAGATGTTGCTTTGCAATAGATAAAAACTTTTAGTAACAATTTATACTTCAGTATGTCTTTTTAAGTTATTGAAGTGTACATGTATATATTAAAAATATAATGATTTTGTTAATAAGCAGATTATTTGCATATATTTATTTAATCAAATGATACTTGCATTTGACTAACTCATAGCAGATTGTCGGTGTCGTCAGAAATGGGCCCATAAGAAGAAGAGGCGTATGAGAATACTGATAATTCTGTAGAAATAACTGGTTACCATGTGTTTCTGCTGCTGTCTACTTCTGGTTTTTCTGTGTGATTAAATCGTTGTGGCTTACTGATTTTAATGAGTAATTCAATTGCGGTGCCTCTGTGCCAGAAGAGACCTGCATTTTGAGCAGCCTTATGACACTTGCATAGAAAGATTCTTGTTTTAAAAATTAATGTGTGTTTAGTCTGTTAATGTACTGTTAATTTATTGCCAAAATGTACTCAAATTGAATACTTTAAATGTAACCTTGCTAGTGAACTCTGGTGTTTTAAAGCTGTTTTTCTGATTCAAGTTTTGAACTTAAATATATTTATTTTCAGTTTCACCTGTGAGAGGTAGAGACTACTCAAAAAAGACTTCCATGGAATATGAGGGAAACTGTCTCATATCAATTAGTTGTTGCGGTTTCTGAAGTCTTAAATTATTCTTAAAACACTCTATTTCTTCCTATTAAGAAAAGTTTTCTTACCCTGCAGTGTTCTTGGCGAAATTACTGAAACGTCTCTATGGTGAAACTTCATCATCTTCTCTTGTTCAGACCTCAAGTAGAGAAGAGGAGGTCGTTCTTGAAAATCTTGGATCAAAATCTAAAGAAAAGAATTTGGATAATGTTCAGATTTCATCAGCAGATGCTAGCACATCAACTACTACACCCTGCAAATCATTTCAAGGTGAGACCGTGTTGTCATTTTTATGATAATATACTTTTAAATATAGCTGCTTTATTTCAGAACAGTATAGTATGTTGTTTTTTTTCATCTATTAATACAAACAGATGAATTTGAGTACTAGGGCTAGTGGTGCTTAATACCTGGAACACTTGAGGTCCTGTGAAAGTCAAGAAATAGTCTTGGTGTATATGCTTGGGTGCAGCATTTAGCAGTAGCAAATATGAAAGTTCAGTGTAAGCTGTAACTCTCTTTGATGTAATGTCTTTTAAATAGTGATAAAATGACTTCTGCTGGTATAGCTGTGCTCAGCTGTTAGAGATGCAGATGAAGATTGGTGGGAATACATGATCCTGCCCTCGTGCTGCAGCAGAAACCCCATGGGGAACGCAGATCCATCAGAAAACAAATATTAATTTAGAGACTATGTTAGTTTCTTGGAAAAGAGCATTATGTTGTGTGTGTTTATGCAGTGAACATGGCACATGAATATTTGAACAAGTGAGTAAAAGCCTTTTTTTTTTTTCAAATAAGTTGTAGAATGTTAATTGTGTGCCAGGAGGTGGAGCTGGAAAATGAGGTACCTGTGGTATTACTTGTGGATAAAAAGACTCTGTGCGCAAGTATAGAATGAGTGTGAATTGCTTTGTATTTATCTAAAACCAGATTTTGCCATAACTATAAGGCTGTTAAACTGGCTTGAAATAGAAAGGTATATTTCACAAGAGTATAAAAAGTTTTCTCTGGAGGAGATGGTCAGCTATCCTTACTTGCTCACAGGGAAGATCTGGTTGTGGATGTGGTCTGGGGCAGGAGAGTAATGTCCAGAAAGAAGTGAGCAGGATGATTAGTAGGGTTAGAACTGTGTGCTACATAACAGCAGATGTTTGTCTTGTTCAGGGATCTGCTTGCTAGGATTAATGAGAGGATTGCCTGAATTGAAAGTAGCTCTGAAGAGCTGGTTCAAGAATAACCTCTCAAAGCACAAGAATGACTTATTTTGACATGCAGAAAACTAAGCAAATGTGTCAGGATGCCTGACTGAGCTCAGATCTGTCTGGGAAAGCAGCAAAGGGAAGGTGAAGGAAGGCTAGCTGGGACAAGGTAGGCACAGGAGCTGTGTAATCACTGTGGAAGCAGTCCCACAGTGCCTGACAAAGAGCAGCAGAATGTCTGCTCACAGTAACCAGGTTCAACCAACAGTCCAGTGACACCGGGCAAGTTAATATTAATTAATTTAATTAACCGGACAAGGTAGGTCTGAGGTCAAGTCTGTGTGTCAGTGTGTGCATCACTTGGTCTGAAATATCTCTCCAGTCAGTTTGAGTCACCTGTCCCTGCTGTGTCTCCTTCCACTCACCCCCAGCTTCCTCACCAGCGTGGCAGTACAAAAAGAAGGAAAGGCCTTGGCTCTGTGCAAGCCATGCTCAGCAATAACAAAAACATCTCTGTGTTATCAACCCTGTGCTCAGCACAAATCCAAAACACACCCCGTACCATCCACTGGGAAGAAAATTAACACTACCCTGGCCAAAACCAGTGCACCATTACTGTAATACAAGGTTGAATGGAAATTTCAACTTTTGTAGTTCTATATGTTTTATACTCAATTTGCTTTTCTAATTTTTGTACTTCTTTTGTGTAGTCAGTAATGAAAAGCATATTTTCAAAAGGTTGATAAAGCATTAAACTTATTCTGTACAACGATATGTGATAGCATTGGTAACTAATGGTCCTTTCAAAATAAGTAACAGGCTATTTTTTTGCTCTGTGATAAAGGTGTGCTAATTATACCCAACTGTGGAGTAATTTCTTAAGCTAAAACTCTTTGTTTGTAGTGAATCTATACCATTCCTTATAAATTAGGGCAAAACTTCCACTGAAATGGGAGGTGAGGGGGAGAATTTATTTTACCTTGTGATTTATTACTCCTCTGATTTGTTTATACCTGATTCCTATTGCAATATTCTTCAAGGTAATGAAGGCTTTTTATTCAGAATCCTAATACAGGGAAAATATAGCTTATGGGATAGGAAACATGGAGTAAAAAGAACAAGTTTAAATTCAGGATTTTCACGGCAGAGCAACAAGGCTGTTTTTGAAATTAACAGCAAACTCTAACTGAGTTTGTTTCCTGTTAGAGGCATGCAAATGCCACAGTAGTACAGAAAGGGTTCTGACTTGTTTCAAATTCAACATATAAGTACTTAAAAAAACAAAAAAGCCTTGATGTGATAAACTCATAAGAAAATAAGATAAATCAATTACCCATCTGGGAAACCAACACACAACCATTCTTTTCTGGTTGTGATTTTATGTAAATTTAATTTACATGTGGTGATTTTATACCATTGGACACTAAAAGTACATGTTTAGAGATAAGTAGAAGGTTTAAACTATAAACACTGTTTCCTTGGTGAAGGAAAAATATAAAAGCATTGATTGAATTTTTTGATCATAAACTGTTTTAAGTGACTTCTTACTTACAGACCAAAGATTATGGACATAACAACAAGACAGCTGATCATTTAAGTAGCAGTAGTCAAAGGTGGCTAATTGAAAGAAACAGTGAAAAATAAGGGATTTGTTTTTTTGTAGATACTAACGCTTTCCTAGTTTGAAAGTTTATTATTTCAGTCCTACAAAATACTACTAAAAATGATCTAGTGTCAATAAAAAGTTGAGGATTTCTTTTAAAATAAACTGACTTAGTCTTAAGTATTTTCTAGCATTAAATAACAGATTTTACTGTAAAACTCGTCACAATGTCCTTATTTGCCTTTAACAGTTACTCTCAGATTGTGAAAATACCATAACCAATTTGTCTGAGCTAAACTGCCACCACCTTCCACCTGCAAGTTTCTGATCTTTATTGGAATGCAGTTTGCAGCATTGCCTTGAAATTTTATGGGCATGTCTCTATTGTCCTTCCAGATGCAGGCTTTTAAGATCATACTTTTATATCCTGTAAATATTTGCATTTACATGACTTTTTTGAGACCAGATTGAAGTTCAGATGTTTAAGAAGTGGAACATCAGGACCTATGTTAATGATTGGTCCTCATTTAATTTTGGATAATTAATAATTTGGAATCAGAAAAGGTTATCCCATAAAGCTCCTCACATATTTCTGGAACCAAAGCTTACAATAAGACCCAGAATAACTGGAGGTGGAAGGCAAATTCTGAGGGTCACTGTCCTTTGTAACTGTAGAGGCCTTTTGAATGGTATTTGTGTTTTCTTCAGGAAGGTGGTAGTTCTGTTAGGCATGGAGAAAACATGTGGAGGTGTCATGCTTCTTCTGGACCCCAAAGAAGAGTAGTCATATAATTTTGTTTGAAGAGAGAAAATTTGGATTTTTTAAAAACAAAACAAAAAAACTACACACACATGCAAAAAAAAAAACCAAAAAAAAAAACCCAAAACTACAAAAGATCCCAAAAAAACCATCCAACTAAAAAACCTACCAGCCAAACAAATAACAAATCCAAAACAAAACAAAGCACTTGTGTGTGTGCAGAATTTTAGTTCTAGGGCATAGATAGTAAGATATACCTTCCCTTTAGATTATAGTTGTCCTAAATCAGACTTTTTTTCTCTTTTGTACCTAAATACTTAGTAAGAAAATGAATGTAACCAAAGTAGGGATTCCTCTCCCCCAGAACAATTAGAAAAGTCTTTCTAAATATTTCCCCCCTTGAGGAACTTGATTCACCCATTGCAAGAGCTATAGTTCTTAATTTCAAAAGATAAAATTTTTTTTTGCTACTAAAGCATAAAATTAAAGGAGATCTAGATTACCATCTTTATTACCTTAAATCAGTTAAAAGTTCCACATTGGTATTGAACCTAATTCTTATGGAAGGCAAAGCATTAAAAGAGAGCAAAAGGAGAGTTGAAAGCACATAAAATAAGAGAAATTTTCCCTAAAGGAATGATATTTTGTGACTATGCTATCTTAGAAATGCTTTAAAACTTGCTGTATCACAGAAAAAAAAGTACCTGGCAAAAGACTGAGCATTTCAAAATATAAATTGCTCAGGTGGTTATGGGCTTTGGCTAAATTCTGTCCCGAGAATTCATTTTGTTAGTTTTTGACCTTTGTTAGGGCCAGATCTACTTGCAACAAGAATTAATATGTTTTAAAATGTTTCTTGTGAGGTCTGCAGTTCTGTGATTTCTTTACTTTTTTGTTGATATTTTAAAACCTCGGTAATTATTTCTAATAGCTTTGTAGTATATATTCAAAAGTGACATGCATGCTTCTAACTAGAGATTTGCTAATTGTAGAATTGACTTTTTTACAGAATCACAGAATGGGTCAGGTTGGAAGGGACCACAGTGGGTCATCTGGTCCAACCTCTCTACTCAAGCAGGGTCATCCTAGAGCACATGGCACAGGATTTCACAACCTCTCTGGGCAATCTGTTCCAGTTCTCAGTCACCCACACAGTAAAGAAGTTCTTCCTCATGTTCAGGTGGAACTTCCTGTGCATCAGTTTTTGCCCAGTGCCTCTTGTCCTATTGCTTAGCACAGCCAAGAAGAGCCTGTAAATATTCTTTTGACACACCATGCTTTAGACATTGGTGAGTTTGGTCCCCTCTCAGTCATCTTTTCTTGAGGCTGAACAGGCCCAGCTCCCTCAGCCTTTCCTAGTATGAGCAAATGGCCTCCTTAGTCTCTGACCTTTTTCTTGGTCAGAATTATAACTACTTTTTATAAGACTTGGAATTTACTGATCAGTATTTAGCATCTTCCTTATAAAAACAAAAATTTCAGAGTTGCTGAAGAAGGATAATTACATTCAGATTAAATATATGTCAGTATATATCATGCTGTGCCACTTCTGATTTTTGCCTTTTCCCTAATTCTGAAAAATTTGAAATGCAGAGAGCCTAGGCAGGGTTTTGGATTTTGTGGAGATAACTTAAACTTTCCTTCTTCTTCATTTATTTAAGTAAGAAATAGTGAGGAATGTTACTAAGCTGTTGTTAGTAATAGGTCTTGGCTTTCTAAAAAAGCTGGAATCCATGTTATGCTATATAAATGGACAAAACACAATTTACTACTTATTCATTAAATAAAAATGTGAATGTCTTATCAAATGTGACCTATCCCAGCACTGTTATCCTATGTGAGGAATTCATGTCAAAGTTCAATACAACTGTGTGATTGTTTTGTGTTCTCCTTATTTGTTCCACTGAAGTTATTGATGCTGACAGTGTACTGCATTTAAATCATCCCTAGGATGCCAGGACTGTGTCCTTCCTCATACAAATCCTGTCTTCCTGCAGCCATTTTACTGTAGAAAACTTAAGCTAGTGACAGAAATGCCTAGAATACAATACTTGTCTAAAAAATATGCATGAGCTGCCCTGCCTTTTAGTTGATCAAATTGATGAAGTGCTTATGGTTAAGAAATTAAATTCTAGCAGTACTTAATGCAATAAACAAATTTAGAGACTTGTTAAACAATTCAGCTTTGCTTTAGTTAATTACTTTGAAAAGCTGTCTATTGTGGAGCAATGGAGATTATAATTATCATACAATAAAGTGTTGTCACACACTCTTATAGTGTTTTCTCAAGGGTTTAAAAATTCTCTCATTGCATGGTATATTACAGTGCTATTATGCTGTGCAAATGGGACAGATGTATCCAGGAGTAGAGTATTTGACTGAAGATACCAGCCCCTAGTGGCTGTGGTAAAAACGGTCCTCAGCCAGTTTTACAAGCCAGTATAGCTACTTGCTTTAGGGGAACGTAGAAATCTGGGGTTTAGGGGAGAAGGGAAAAAATTCCAAAACCCAGCCTAAAAAATCCAACCAATCCAAATCCCACAAACAAAGAAAAAAACCCTTCTTTCTGTTCAGACTGAGTGGGCTGCATGTAAAATATTGGTAACTTCTGATTGTGACAGAAACAGTTCTCTTGTTGTCTTCAGTTCCTATAGCAATGTTTTTCTGGGTTTTGGAGTGGTTGTGTGCTGCTGATTGACAGAGTCCTTCCTTTTCCAGTGTTCTTATGTAATTCCTTCTCCTCTTCTATATGCTCATTGCAAACAGCTTAGCTGTCCTAGGGAGAGCTGCTGGCCTCTGTGAGCTACTAACTGAGCTCCGTTAGTAGCTCATCTAACAGTGCGTGGCAGTTGCCTATGTAGAGGAGAAAATGCCAGCTTTAGCTCTATGTGCTAACAAGCTCTAAACCTAAACTGGTCAACTGCAGGAAAATAAATTATCTTGGTAAAGGAAACAGAAAAATGGCTTGTTTAAGAACTTGATATAATAGCTTTGTTTCACCTAGAGATGGCTGATAGGACTAAATTGAATAGAAATGCAGCATAATAATTGTGTGTAAGCATTCCTGCTGTTCACCTTGACTCTGTGTTTGAAATCATTTTCAATGCATTGGTGACAAAATGGGTTGTGTGAGACACCACTCCTGCTCCAGTTTACACTGGGGAGTTTATCACTTAAGTGGCTATTGTCAAAATCATAATTATTCAGAGTCAAATCCCATATTTTCTGCTGTTGCCCAAGCTTACTTGTGTTTCCTATCAACTTTACCTTGTAACAATTTGAAAAGTGGAAATGTTTATAATGTGAGCTAGGTACTGAACTGTGTTCTGAGCAAATACTTTTCTATAATATTTTGTGCTTTGCATTGTTTTTAATACAAATGAGAAGGGACTGTTACCAATAACTTCTAGTTATGGAATAGAAAATGTGAGTTTAGAGGGGCAAAAGCTTTAAAACCTTAAATTTAGTATGCTTTTACTCTTATGAGCACATCTATTTATTTTCTGGTCTTATTTCAGGTACGTTCCAGTAATGACATAATCACTTCATCAGTGAGGATAATTAAATAATTGCAACTTAGGCATGGCCTTTTAGATTCAATGTTGTTGCTTTTTTTTTTTTAGGAATTGATTAACAGGGATATATTTGGCTTTTTAGAAGTGTGTTGAACACATAAGATCTGCAGCAGGAGAAGTAATTGAGCTGGGTACTAGCATAACATTAAGATAGCTTTATGTTCCTGTTTATACAGCTCGAAATCTTAGACATCTAATCAAAATATTGCATATACTCATATACCGGGGCATATATGGGACACATATACCATTTAGCTGTAAAATTTGTTTCATCATTACCTCCTATATTCAACTTTCAGAAAACAGCAAAATTTTAATTCCACCGTCTGCTTGTAGCCAGATTCATGTCTGAAAAGTGTTCTGTTTCTTGTTTTCCTCAATAAGTGTTTTTTCCATGCTTCAGTCTCACTTTGTCTTATGCTTAGTTTTCATTACTTTTTCCAAGGAAACATAGATTATTTTAATGGTTCATAGGTAAAAAGCAAAAACATCTTCCCCAAATCATGAGTGAGAAAGAGTAAGAATGATTTGTACTTAATCAGTTTTTTCTCTGTGACAAAAAAATGTTTGCCACTCCTAATGTAGTGAAACTGAAGCTCAGTTATAATGGTAAGTGCTGTCTCCAATAAAATTAGCTATAATAGAGCCTTTCTATGTGTCTAAAAAATAAACTAAATCTAAGAGTTAGTGTACATGTGGGAGGTAGTGAGGGAAATAAATGTGAGCTTGCTTGTTCCTTGTTTTTTATTAATTTCCCATCCCAAGTTTGGGCCTTGTAAAATGTCTTTATAGGCTCAGTTTCCTTTTGAAGGAAAGCTGAAGGAAAACACCATGATGAGGAAGTACTTCTGAGGATTTTCTCATTTCATTTTCTTCTTTCAGTGCTCTAGTCTAGTATCCTCTGTAATCTACACTTTCTCTTTTCAATGAACTGAAGAACTTCTGGGAATGTGAGTATCAGAAGGAAGGTAATTATGAACTAGCTTGAGTTTCAACATGCTGCCAGGCACAAGGCAGCACCCTAAGAACTGGGAGCACTCATCTGTAATATGGCTAGGACTCTAAAAAATAATACCCTGGGAATGAAGTGAAAACATGCTTTGCTTGAATGTCAAAGGATAGTGGGCTTGGTTTTGTGTAAACATAACTGAATAAAGTATCAGAAATTAAGGTAAATCAAAAAATTCAGTACTGCTGTCTGCATAATGTTGTGACCATCAGTATTATAAAAAAGAGGATTGGAATAAGTGTATTGTACTGCTTCCCCACAATGTTCTCCAACAGTTGCTGCTTAAGGATTCTCTGAGCCAGAGGACAACATGTATCTCTTTAATTAAAAGACTTTTTTATTTTATCACTTTATTGTTTAAATGTATGTAATTGTGCAATTTAGAATAGAACTTTAAACTTTGACATTTTACTTGGCGAAGAGGGGAAATTGTCCTTCCATGAAGAATAGCAGACATCTTCAGAATTATAAAATTTCGCAACTCTGAATTTTGCAGAAGAAAAAGCTTTTTCAGCATTCTGTTACATGTATTGGTGATAATGAGGTAGAGTCTATAGTGGCTGGTAGCATCTGTTCTTTTTTTTTTTTTTTGTTTTCCACCCAGTGTGACTTCTCTAGTATTGAGGGAGAGAATACTGTTGAAAACTGCAGTCAAGCAGTAGGAATTCCACCCTCCAAGGAAAAGGACCATATTTCCAATTGCGCAGAAGACTAAAAGCTTCTGTCTTTGTGTAAAGCACTCTAGGGTGTATGAGACTAGAAGGCAAGGTTGTGCTAAGTCAGCCTGGGAACCGAGGGTGTTTGTACATTATGTAGCACCTCATGTCCCTGAGGTTACTTTATTGTACCTTATAGACTGAAATAGTTTGATGTCCAGGAACTTGGATATTCTCTGAACAAAAATGAGTATACATTGAGGAATGGGTGGGTGTTTAGGTTAACTGGATTTGTTCATGCTATTGAAGGACATTTTGATGTGTTCACATTGATCAACAGGAAAAGTATTTATTTTTCAGTACCACAGTTCAGGAGGACACTCAAGGTGTGTACAGATAGTCACTGATACCACCTTTGGTACACTTCAGTTTATGAAGGGTTTTGAAGGAGATGACTCTTGCCCAGGATTTGTGTCCTGTCTTTATAGGTGCTTGTCTTGCTAGTCAGTGAAGGGGAAAGTTATTGTGTACAGATAACGAGGTGTATACATTCCTTGGGAATTGTCAGAGTTTTGGGGTTATAATCTCACTTGTATGCAATAAAAATGAGGAATAGCTATAACAGGGTCATATTCTAGCTTACATACTAAGTAAAATCATACTTTAATACAACATTTTTAAGGGAAATAACAAACCTCATTCAAGCCTTATTTTTGTCCCAGTCATATCTACTGTAACACTGCACAGAAAATGCCTACTACAAATAATGACTTTTGTAGAGGGTATGACACTGAACTTCTCAGACCTTGTGTTTGATTCAGCATCATTTCCTCCTTTCCTATGTAGGATGGTTTAGGAATGGTACTCTCAGATTTAGTACTCCCACTAAAAAAGAAAACCATCAGCTGCTCCCCTCTCCTTCTCCACTGGGAATCAAAAGGCAGAGATCATTGGTGAAGATAAGAACAGTTTACTGGAAATAGCAGTGAGATAAGAAAACAAACAGTAACAGCAACAATGCTAATAACAATGTACAAAGAGAGGGCGATTGACATGACAAATGTTCACCCCAGCCCAGGACATTGAAAAACAATGGCAAACAGCTCTTCTGCCTGACAGGAATTCCCTGTGAGAGGAAAGGAGCACCTATCTTCTTGGAAGCAATAGTCCCTTTTCCCCAGCCCCTGGAAGTGGCCTAAGGTGGTACTGAGTAAGGCTGGTGTCTTGGCTATGTCCTCTGGGCACAGCACAGGGCAGCCCAGAGCTCCTGGATCCGGTACTCAGGTGGGCTCAGCCTATCCAGCAGCTTGTGACTACAGGCATGTGCCACTGCACCTGGCTGCTGTAAAAAGTAATTAACTGTCCTGGCCAGAACTAGGACACTGTTTTTCTACAAAGACCTATTTTTGGGGATGAACTCTTTCCATCTGTTTGGAAAAGTAAGATAACTGTGTGTTTCCAAGGGGTAATTTTGTGGAAAAGATCACAATCTTGGTAAGATTTGGCTAACTTAGAGTTGTTTGTGGGGGGAGGGGGAGCTGCAGGATTTTCTAGCTTGACTTGGGTTCTCTGTTTGCTCTTATGAGTTCTGCCCTATGGGAATTTAACTTGGGTGAGTTATCAAAGCTTTCTGAGTTGCAGAGAAGCACTTCACAGGTAAGACAAAGTTTTTTTCTTGATTGAAAAACTCTACAGGGTCCTGGGGTCCAGTCACTGGTAGTGGGACTTCTGTGAGGGGAGGCCGGGGATGCCCTGTTCTGGACACAGCCAGTTCCAGCCCACCCACTGCAGGGCACAACTGAGCCCACAGCTGAGGCAGGGTCACCCTAGGGGACACTTCTTTAAGAAATGAGAAAACAATCCCAAGACAGGAAAGAACTAAAAGGAGTGGCAGCAGTGGAAACCTGAGGGTCAGAGGAGGAGAGGGTACTCTGTTATTGAGTAAATGTTCCTGGAGGATGGCAGCCCATGGAAAACCCCTGTGGGGGGAAAAGGAACAGCAGAGACTTCAAACATTACCCCACTTCCTTGTACTGCTCTGTCTCTCTGAAGGAACTGGGTATAACCTGCAGTGAGAGGAAATAGAGGTGAAGTTGGGAGTGAAAAGAGCCAGTGAAGAAAGATTCTTGTGGTTGTGATGTCCTTGCTGTTGACCCATGAGCTCTCTTAGTCCTGTTCGCCCCACTGTAAGCTGCCCCACCCTCAGCCTGCTGAGGGGAGAGTGAGTGAGTATCTGGCTGGGTGTTGGGCTGTTAGCCAGGGCCAACCCAGCACAGAACCTCGAAGTGATTCAGTCTCTGTCCAGGGTTTAGTCTTACAGCAAGCAGAGGACCAAGACTGTATGAACGTGTGCTCTGGCCGTGTCTGTGTCTGAGGTGTGCCTAAGCATGCTTTGTGTTCAGGCAGTCTGGAAACCGTGCTAGTGCTATGTGCCACTGTTCTGAACTAAAAGTAGGGGATAGTTTAAAGATGCTGAAAAATAAACTTAACAAAATACAGTGGCTACATGAGATGACTGACTGGTCAGTTGAGAATTCTGTATGGCTGGAAGATTTACCTTCAACTTCTTCTAAAAAAATCCGATACTGGTTTGTAGTAAGATAGTAAGAGATAACATAGCTGGCCAAGGAACTGACATGCTTGGAGATGTAATGTTGCTAATGGCATGGTGTAGATGCTTTTCCCTACTCTGTGCACAAACCACCACACTGAGTTATGTGCTGTGGATCTCTGTGTGGGGACCATGAATAGAAGACAGATAGTTTCAAAACATTTATTCTGTATTCTTGGTTTGCCTTAAAGAAAAATGTTTACTCTTTTTGGGGCATTGTAAATGACCTTTAGCTGTTGGAGCTTTTTTTCCATAAAATAAAACCTCAGAAATGGGATTAATGACTTTTAACTAGTAGAAGGGGAGCATTCTTTAATATCTCTAGTATCTGTTTACTTTTGTTTCTCAAAAAACCTTCTTTATGTCACAGTTTTATAAGCTCGGCCGTTTTCTTTGCAGCAGTGTTTATGTTTGACCAACACATCTCTTCTTGGCCCAAGGAGACTCTGGCCCCAGGCTGCAAAAATCCAGATGCAGATATGGTGACAGTTTGGTTTGACATACTTTCACAAGATTAGCCAAGACTAATTCTTGATTTATGAGCTTACAAGCTTCTTAAAGATGCAGCTGGTGTGAATAAATGTGTGATTTGGAGATTCCCATTTAAAGAGGTAAAATAAAAAATATAGTCATGAGTCATCATTCATTTCCATAGAAGGATTTGTAACTGTTCTTCCTTGTAGGATTGTGTGTTACAGATGGTTCCTCAAATTCTGTTATGTGTAACTATTTTGTCTGGGAGGTTATTATCTCATTGTAGTTACTGCTTATATGATTAAAAGATTCGAATTTTTCAAGGCTATTGTAAATTAAGTTTAGTGTTTTCCTGATAATCTTTGTTTTACAAAACCTAAATAAAAATGGAAAAAAGAGGAAACTTGAAATCCTTCAGAAGGGAATAACTTATTTATACGTCCTTATAATTTTAAACTGTCACTAATTAGCACTTCATCATTAATCAACCTGGATGGGGGAGAAGAAAGTCAATGCAAGTACTGCCAGTTCAATGATTTGGCATCATCTACATGGAAAGGATCTGCTGAAGAATTATCCCATGTTAATTTTTAATGGATTTTTCCAAAGCACATAGTTGCTCTTCATCTTTATTATTTATTTATTTTCCTTTATTGTTCCTCTAAGTAAGTATTATCAATACTGGAAACTTTCTGGCTCATTCAAGAAAAAGATTATATTATTCTAATGTGTTTTCAAAACAAATCTGTTCCCTCATGATGAAAACCATGGTGGTGTTTTCAGAAATACTTTGAATGTTCAGAAATGTACTTTGTTTTCAAAGTAGGCTGCCTGAGAAATATCAGTGCATAGTTAAATTCCATATTAGAAATATGGAAGTTATTCTCATTAGGGATCTATCAGATGCAACCCCATTCTAAATATTTAGGAATTAGTCCAACCGTAGTTGCACATAGCTGCACCTCGATGATCAACTTGGATCATCTGGGATCTTCAAGTGTGTGGTGTAAGGAGGTTTATTGTGCACCTGCCAGAAATGTTTTTATTGTATATCATTTTAACAGCTCACTGTGTGTTTTAAAGGGACACATTGCCCCGAAGAAGGGAAGGCTAGTGCTGTGTCTGTGCTGACTTATGGAGCTGGCTGAGTGTTTAAAACCCCAACAAAACAACAACAAGCACAACCAAAAAAAGCCCAACAATCCAAAATTAAATAAACTTCACACTTAGCCATCTAAAACTACATTGCAACATCTGGAGACACCCTGAAATCCTGGCCATCTGGAAAGGCTTTTTTTCCTACTGTGGTTGATCTCTGTTGTTGTCACTACTCTGCGCAGAAATATGGTCTGACATCATGTGAATGGAGCAGAGATGTGTCTGTGACTTCTTGTCTGGTGAATAAATGAGATTTCTACTGCTGCTCTTGCACGTACTTTAAATACCATTCAAAGGGGAAAGAAATCATACAGAAACAGACTGCTGCCATCAACACAAATAGTTTCCTGTGCAATTAAATAGTTGGAAAGCTCGCTCTCCCTTGGCACTTCCCCTCCTGCCCTAGAAAGAAGTAGAGCAGGATGAGGAGATGAGTCCTCTGGGGCAGGCATTGCTGAGGCTTAGACAAGTGTGACTTTCAAACTTCCTTTATCTTTGCGCCCTTCAGAGAAGTGTAGGCTATGACTAAACACTGTGCAAATGGGCAAACTACTGTTTTGTGAGTCTTCTTCTGTTGCTTCTGTCACTTCCTAATAAGCTTGTATCCATCCATCCATCCATCCATCCATCCATCATCTTTTGTGAAGCAGTTCTTAAAGAAATAGTCTGCTCATGCTGAATGGGGAAAAACATGTTTAGAGTCTCTCTTAAAGTATCACTGAAAGTGGAAGCTTCTTTTCAAGACAGGGGAGAAGATGTGCCTGATACAATAGAAAAAAAAATGCTTCTGGTGTAAAGAACAAAATGAATGAAGTATTTATTTATTTATAGATACTATGAAATTTGATACAGTTCTGTTGGTCTTAGGATAATTTCAGTCACTCTGTAAGGATTTTCAAGATCACTTATTACTGTAGTTGGGAAAACTATTGAGAAAATCTGTAGTGAGACCAATATTGAGCCAGATACTTTATATTTTCTTTTTGTAGATAATGATGATACAGTTATGTCTCCAAGAAGAGTTTACACAGTGGATCTTCCTCCAGAGGGTTATGTTGCAGTTACTCCAGATGCTCTTAGTAAGGCAGTTTCTGAAGCCTCTGGCAGTAGTGCTGACTCAACAGGTAAGTTTGCATGGTTGTTACTGTGATTAGTTTTTCAGAAGGGAGACTTCTTAGCAGCTCTTATCAAGAAGATTCAGACTGCAACAGTAAAGTATTTAAACCGTGGCTGCCAGTGGGTGTCACTGTTTTGCAACATAAGCAAAATGAGGATGTACTTCCCTATGGGTTCATTTCCATCATTTGGGGTTTCTAGACTAGATTCAGCATTTGGTGATAGCCATGCAGTGCCACAGATCTTACTAAAGTTACATAGAACCTAACTGAGGACAAAGTCTTTAGCTCCTCCCACTCAAGTGACATGTGTATTCATATTATGCCTGCTCACAGTCATATTATTTTTAAGCATAAATGTTAGATAAAACTGTTTTACTACATCTACCCTTGATGTTCTGAGGAATTGGGTAAAGGCTTAACAACCTGTCAAATTTGCATCTCTCAGAACAGTTATTCATCATTGGAGTTGGTAGGGGGGATATATCAATCCTTTAATATTCAAAGGCTTTCTGATGAGAAACTGTGACCATATAACTTCAGAAACAATATTTGATGTTGTCAAAGGATGCAAGAGAAAAAGCACAGAATCTATAAAGTGGATTCTAAATTGACCTCAGTTAAATACATGGTTTTCTGAATAACATTGCCAGAATTCAGTTGATTCTATCTGTCTTTAGAAAGAAGTCCTAAGCTTAGATAAGACAAATTAATTTAGTTTTTTCAATTGCTGTGTTCTTGTGGATGTATGTTTGTCCAGAATTGTGTATTACTGTTGTTGGCCACTAGGAATGTTCTGTAGCCAAGAAGATACCCAGATAAGTCAGCTGAAGTAAATCACCTGCTAAGCAGTAGTTATTAAACTACAGTATCAGTTTCAGTCTGGAGATTGCCTTAAATACAAGGAAAACCTGAGACGTAACTTGCAGATATAGAAAGGCAAATTCTGCTTGTCTCTGCACACAATACCCACAGGGTTCTTCCTTGGTGTGTAGTGGTTTAAAGACTAGTTTTGAGTGACAAAGAAGTAACTTTATCAGAGTAACATAAGAGTAGATCTTGATAGGTTTTGGATTATGAATGGAAAGATGTTCTAATTTAGAGCTTCTAGGTTGTGCTCTTCTCAGTTACATAGGATTCATGTTTGGAATCCAGAAGCTGTTTTTAGGTTACCCTTAACTTTGTTTAGTTGTAGAGCTGTCTTTGGACAGTTCACTGGGTTTCTCTTTCCTAGCATGTCAAATTCAAGCTGCTTATTCTGATCTTGAAGCATCTTTTCTCTCCTTCCATGCCATATAATTTCTGTTTATTATTTAATGTACTTTCCTTTCAGATATTAGAGGAGTGCTTCTTCCTCTTCTGTGTTTTGCTGATAAGACTAAATGAAGTCTTACAATATTTGTGGGTAAATTCAGTTTTATGCAGGGACTTAAGCTGTTTTAAATAAAACACTACCATACATACTGAACACTGCTGCAACTGAGATAGATCCTTAAGGCATTAGCATGGAACTTTTGTGGCAAATTTACTCAGCTGCTGTTTAAAATCTATGAATAAATCAGATTATGTGTGGTGCATATGAGATGTTGCTGTGATATAGTATTATACATAATTAGATGTTCGATACATTGCAAAGCAGTTAAGCAGAACAGAATTTAGGATTGAGCTGTATTGTCTCTTTTTAGAATTATATAAATAGCTGCCTGGTTTTACAGTGGATAAAGTATTGAACAATGACTTCATTGGCTCATTGTTTAGATTTAATATTTTCCTTTAGTATTTCAAAACAAATGTAATCAACCATGGTAGCAGTAAGTAGAGTTCTGGTGTTGCTTAGTGATAGTATTAACTGTTGGATGGAGAATGCTCTTGGCTGATCCCAGTTTCACTGTGCAGGAAGAATAAGTTTTGGGTTTTAGCTACTTTTGAAACAGTTAACAAAGGATCTGGAATTGTGGGAGACTTACTTTTGGATTGGTTTGTTATTTGGCTTTGCACTTAGTCATAGAATCAAGAAAAAACAAAATTGTAGTGAAGATTTTTAATCTGTTGCTCCTTTTTCAAGGTAGGTTTGATTTTATACTGTAGATGTTATTTTTACCAGGTATTTGCCTAATTATTTTTTTAAAACCTCCTTACAGGGAAATTTTTTGTTACATTCCCTTTTTTACTTGCTCTAGTGCTTCACAACCCTTTAATGATAGATCTTTCTTGCTGCAGTTTAGACCCTTATTTGTTTTGTCTAAATAAGGATTGCACAACTGGAGATCTGTGCTAATCGTGCAAGGGTGACGGTATATGGTTCACTTTACTCGTGTGTGTCATTTAAGCATACATATAAAATCTATTGAACAATGAAGTCTGTGATTTCAGGCAATGCTCATAAAATATTAAAGGAACATCTTAAGCAATCACACTATGGATTACTTATTGTGCTCACCTAGGTTTAGTTTATATCCCAAATTTAGATCTTTTTTGAAGGGATAAAGGAAAGTTCTAATGAGAACCTTTGACACCGAAGGAAAAAAAGGGTGCATGCATGACTATATATATATGAATATTTTATATATATAAAATTAATCTGTTTAGAATTGTCCCAGGTATTCCCAAAGGACAAGCTCCATAAAGTGAATTTGAGATCTGGTGTATGCATTGTTTTAATCCCAATACTATCTATATGATATATTTTGTATGGCAACAGGTAATCTTCCACTGGGTTTCCTAACAATGTAAGCATATTGCTTATGTACTGGGTAAGAAAAGGTTCCTGTGTTATCCTTTTCTATCCCAGAACTAAAGGGAATTAATGATGTGGAAATTCAACAAAAAAAAAATCTGACTCAAAAATTAATTTCATTGTTTATCAAATTTTCATTGTTGTCTCATGAAAATAATATGACTCTATTTTAGGATTATAATTTTTCAGTTATGAGTCACTGTGATTTGCTGTGTCCTCTCAATAAATTAAGGAAACCAAATATAACTCTGTCTGAATTAATATAACAAGATCATCAAGAGGAATAGATGTGCCATGGCCAACAGTTCTTTTTGGTAAATTACTGTGTGAAACACTGAAATATTCAGTCACTAAAATATGGATTTCAACATCAACTGTTTTTGAGAAATGGTTTAAAAGTTGAAGGTAATTAAAATTATAAAATAAAATAATTTCTTGTCAGCTCTAAAATATGTTTGGATTTTTCCGTTATTATTGTTGTTTAGACTGCTAGTTCCACTAAGGTTGATGTTGTCATCATGAAATTAATGATGTCCAGAATAGCTTCTGAACTAAAGGGGAGAAGGAAATTCAGGTATTTTCTTACATGTCTGTAACATCTTGATTCACTTAAAGGCAGCCATTTTGGGAACACTTAATGGTGCTTAAGCGTATGTTTGTTTTTAAGAGATGCTGTTATGAATCATGTGTTGTCTACTTTCATTCTTGGGAAGTTGGGAATGTGATACTTCACAGAAGCACACCAAGGGAGCAGTATGTTTAAAGCGGCTAAGGTCAGCAACAAACCTTTTTCACTGATAAGTAGCACCAGTTGTGAAACTCCAACATTATGAATCTTTTTGTAGCCTTCACACCAGAGGAATCATTAGATTATTTAACTTAATCTTCTGTACATGTTAGAGAGGTCTTACCCCATGCTGAGCTCAGCACTTTGCATTTAGAAGAAACCAAACCAAAAAAAAAAGCTGTTCAAATTTCAAAGATGTCACAGAGGCTCCACTGCTTTCTAGTGCTAACAGTTAATTGGTCTCACTCTATTGAATAAAAAAAAATGAAAATTGCTTTTTCTGCCTTCCTCCATTGAAATGAAGGGCCTCTATTAACCAGTATTTTCTTCCCACAAAGAAGCACAGTAATCAAGTCACTGTCAATCTTTTTGATTAAACTGGTTCACTTGTGCATTGCTCTAAGATATTTACTTCAATCCTCAAGTCACATTTGTAGATCTTCTAGGTATCACCCTTTTCACAGCTTCTTTTTAAGAATATAAACTCCACTACTGCATGTAGTATTTGTGTTTCTTTACCCTCGAAGAAACTAATACTGTATCGATGTTTTAGATATGTTTTCAAATTAATCAGAGGGTGTGGCAGTAGACAGAAGTCACAATAAACAGTTGATATAAAAAGTTTTCTGCTTTAATTCCAAATCAGCTCATTCATATATACAGCTATCTCAGTGATACTACAATAAATACTGTTTTTGTAGGGCTTCTTAATTGTAAATCAAAATGTTTACCAGTACTCAATGTACTTATTTCAAATAAAAGAGTTCAGGAAAGAACTCAACATGAAATAAACTCAACTTCTCTTGAAAACAAAGGAGTTTAAGAACACTTAAAATTGCTTTTCTGAATCTTATATCTCAGAGAAAAAGCTAGGAAAAAACCTCCTGCAAATCAGATTGTCATATAGTGCCTTCTGTCAGCTGCTCCTGCATTGACTGTCCAGAGTCTTGTGGCAACTTCTGTGAGAATATCCAAGGCTTATAACAAGACTAATTGAGGGAATTGTGGCAGTTTCAGAGTAAGGATTCTGCATTAGCAAACTAAAAATAATAAAATTCTTTCCACTTTGTTCTTTTTTAATGTAATAACAAGCCTACTAAAGTATTCTTACGATCAAAAATCCTGTTTAATTTATTACTTCATTAAGTATGCCTGAATAATGAAAGATGCTACAGTACAGCTCTTAGTATAATAGCCAGTGTTTTGCTACACAAGTGAACCAAATCATATTTAAAATCATAGCATAAATAAGCATAAATAGCATGAACAGGATTGATATACAGATGTGTAGATTGATTTTTACAACTTGCTGAAAAAAAAGGTTTTACTGTTGTGCTTTCAGCTACTTTTATAACTCTTACTTTGAGGTTCACTTCTCTTTCCTTCTCTTGTTAGATTTGTTAGCATGGGTCTCTGCTTTTCCACTTAGTGTGGCATGGACTTGCAGGTTGAAAACTTACTGTGAAAGAGTTATTACTTGAAAAAGTTTATTTCAATAATTCAGCAAGGAAGGATTATATGGTAGTTTGGGCTCTTTTGTATTTCTAATAGTTAGGGTAAGTCTTTTTAAATTGTATTATTTAAATTTTATTTGAATTCCCCCTAGTTAATTTTGGGTGATCCAGTTTCAATTCTCTGCTAGTTTGGATGTCAGTGTTTAGTATTAAAACAATATATCTTTGCATAATAAAAATATATGTGATAACATTCTGTAGTTTAACTTTTTCCTTGCAGAAATCAATATATTGCTCCCAGTTTGTGAATAGCAGATTTTTCTGAGCCATCAACAGCCTCAGGAATTCTCATGTGGTTGTCATCATCAGAAAGCAAACTGTAGTAACAATGACACCTCTGTTGAGGTTGTTACTATGAGCTTTTTCAAAATGTTGTGGTGTTCAGAGATTAATCAATAGCTTGGAAGGAGAGATGTCTGTGAGGTTAAGGAACTTTATTCTCCACAGCCTGTTTTTTCTTCAGCTTAAGTGCACTGGACATTTTGGAATCAGTTACAGTGAAAGATGCCACAAACAAATAAAGATGTAGGACAGCTATAGCTGAAGAATTCTATACTTAGATGTCTTTTCCTTCAATTTCCTCTTGGCAGACCTTGTATTTCTTGATAGATGCAATGACATTCCTTAATAGATAAAACCACCAGTTTTCTTTCTGAAATTGAATAAGATTAAATAACCATTTTTATTTTCAGAGTTCAGATAAAGTATTTAATAATTTGTTAAATCTGGCTTAATTTTTAGAAAAAAAACAAAAGTCTGGATCCAGTAATATTCGTATGTACACTGACATTATTGTGGGTTGAATGCATCACTGGAATTATATTAAAAGTTAAGAAAGACTTAAGTCAACTTCTCTAATACTGCTGTGGAAAATTTTTGATTTATTTTCTATCTGAACAGGAGAGGATTTCCTTTTTAAAGTGACACCTGATTTAAGAGTTGTCAAGAATTCTAGTTATGAGTTTAACTTTTATCATACTTAATTTTAAGGAATTAAGTGTATGCTTGAAAGAATATGCTTGCTGATGTACTTGCATTGCAAAAGCTGACTAGTGTGATGCCATATTCTTGGAAATATTTCTAGTGTACTGAATGTGATACAAACTATAAACATTTAAGGTGTAACTTGGGCAGGCACTTAGGAAAACATCTCCAGACTACCAGTGTGCTGGAGCAGTGTTACAGGCGAATTCTGTGCTCTGTCAAGCAGCCAGCTAGAATGGAGTAGTAACTTCTCTTGATTTCATAGTAAGCAAGTCTGAACCTCCTGAAAGTGAGTGTAGAATTTACCAAGACATTCACTGCTGTCCACTGAGGGTTTAGACACAGGACTGGGCTATCAGGTGAAGTTGTAAGGATGACTCACTAATTTAGGTTTATATACAATGTAGAAACCAGTCATTTCTAACTGCCACTATCTGTAACTATTTACATCTTCCAAATGCCAGTATATTCACAAGCTATGGGACTGTTGCAGAACCCATGGTACAAATAATGAGTTTGTAATGTCATTTCAGTCTTCAGTATTTCTTGTGATGGTTTCTGACATTAACATGTTGGTAGACCTTATCAATGCAACAAAACTAACATTTCCCCCCCACCCTACCCCAAACTCCCAAAAAACCCTTTGGAAGATGGCTTTGAAAGCTGGATGGCAAAGAATTGTGCCCCAGATATTTAGCTCAAGTTTGTGTGTGGTGCTAGGAAAGGGTGTAAATGCTGAAAACGTATTAAGGAAAAAAGAGTGCATGGTAATGTGACACTCTGGTAATGCTTTACTTTTTCCATGGCTGCGTGTTAATGGTTTATTAAAGACCCTTGATTTATATTTTTTAACTGTAAATAAAATACATGTTTAGATGCTGTATTAGTATCTGCATGCTTCTAAAAAAGCCTCAAGTATTTCAATAACAAAAATTTACCTTTGAAATAAGCTTTCATTACTATATGTTGCTGTAGTACAGAAAATAACATACCCCTAATCCTAGTATAGTGGGTTGATGCTGGCTGGATGCCAGACATGCACCAAAGCCACTCACTCACTCCCCTCTTCAGCTGGACATGGGAGAGAAAATTTAACAAAGAATTCATGGCTTGAGATAAGGACCAGGAAAGATCACTCATCAAATACCGTCACAGGCAAAACAGGCTTGAATTAGAGATTCAAAGTTCACAGACTTCTCCAATGTGAGTCCATCTCACAAGCAATAGCTCTCTGAACTGCTGCAAAGTGAATCCATCCCATGGGCAACAGCTTCTCTCAGACTGCTGTGGCATGGGTCACTCTTCCACAGAGTGCAGTCTTCCAAGGACAGGCTGCTCCAGCATGGGAGCAGGGCCCCTCTCTCCACAGGCCTCCCACAGGGTCACAGCCTCCTCTCAGGCATCCACCTGCTCTGGTTTGGAGCTCCTCCATGGACTGCAGGTGGATCTCCATGGGCTGCAGGGGCACAGCTGCCCCACCATGGTCCTTACTATGGGCTGCAGGGGAATCCCAGCTTTGGTGCCTGGAGCACCTCCTGCCCCTCCTTCTGCACTGACCTTGGTGTCTGCAGAGCTGTTAATATCACATGTTCTCGTCCTGCTTTCTCTGGCCCCAATTACACCTGTGCAACAACTTTTTAATTTTAATTTCTTCTTAACTAGGTTATCAAAGAGGCATTACCACCATTTCTGGTTGACATCAGGATGGCTCCACATCCATCTTTGAGTCACCAGGTATTGGCTCTTCTGGACACTCAGGAAGCTTCTGGCAGCTTCTCATGGAAGCCACCCCTGTAGCCCACCCCCACCACAATGCATAGCCATGCAGACCCAATATACCTAGATTATGCCTTTCCATTTTAACAAAGTAAATAGAATGCTGGGCTGGATCCCAGAGGAGAGATGCGTGCTTAAGCAGAGTAGGAATTCACCAAAAAGTGCATGTTTAATGAGACATGTTGACTCAGGTAATTTCATTCACTTTCTGTGACAGTTCTTTGACCTTCAGCTTTTCTTATTCCTTTGTGCTACAACTGGTGTTTCAAATGTCTTCTCATTACATGTCCGTAAGTCTGAAAGTAATTTGATTAAAGTAGGTTCTGAAGTCAGGTGACAGCATGCATAGTAGGGGAGAGGGAATTAGGGCCATTATCCCTGACTTTTGTTTTCTTGCTTTTTGTTTTATTTCAAATTACAGTCATTACAAATGTTTTTGTTGAGCATCCTGTCCTATAATAGAGGAGTCTCAGAGAAAGAAAAGAGGCACCGTGGCTTTTTATTTTCTCGTCTTTCCCTAGTGAACATCATTTTTCCCTTCTTGCTCCCTACTGGCTGAGTCATTTAACCCCTTTCAGCTGGAGCACGCTCCCCCTTTTTCCTCCCTTGCAGCTGTGTTACAGGCATCTGTTGTCATAGTGACAGTAAGGAACTGATGGGCAAGGAAAATAAATAGAGAACAGCACCAACAAGCTCTTTAGATCCCAGCAAAAAAGGCATAATTGCTACCTCACTTGAGCAGACATCCAACCCTTTGGAAATCTGGCACTGCTTGACTACTTTCACCTCCTTGTTTCATAATAAAACCATAATCAAGGCCTAATCTTTTGTAGTTAAATCTTCATGTAGCAGCAGGATAAAAGCAGTATGGCTAGATTAAGGAGAAAGGCAGAAGACAGATGAGTCTGTCTGCAAGTGCTTCATGGTTCTGAATCTTAGTTCCTCACGTGTTAAAGCAGGAAATTTAATTGGTTTGTAGATCTTGGGACATTTCTGATCACATGATATTTTCATTTTGGTTATCAGTTGTATAGTTGGTTGCCTGCAAAATTCTAGCCTCCACTGCTCTGTTATTGCTGCTATTGCCTGTGAACCTATTGGTATTGAGCCACAGCAAAACATTGCTGTCCTTCTTGTTAAGAGCCAAATATCCACTGACAAACAACACACTTATTGATTATTAGGTATGAGAAGGTGACCCTGGCTCATCCTCTTGCTGTAAGGACCCATGTTACTCTTTCTAACAAGACTTGTTTCAATGCAGTATTTTCAATTTTCAAGTTGAAAATAAAATAGGGACCAGGGGAAGAGGAAAGCCTTTTGTAAAAATAGGAACTCTGCATTCATATTATCCTGGTGTTTAAATACTCTGGACACTATAAAAACAGGGTAGAAAGTTTGTTTCTAGCATGAAAGGACTTAGTGTGGCTGAGTGGACAAGGAAAATTAAGATAGTAAAAAAAATGTGTATAGTATTAACCATGTCTTTTTTTTTTTCTTACACAGTTTTCTGCAAGTATTTTGTATGACATACAGTAAATGCTACTGTCTCATGTTCAAAGTCAAAATCAGGCCTACCTCATGACTTCATTTTATTCTTTTTTTATAGCAGTAGTTGTAGTTATGGCAACTTGTAGGCATTAACAGCAACACATTGATATAGCTTGCAGTGGGCTGTCTCCATTCAGTCTCCATTGGGGAAATTTTGTGATCTCATATCGTTTGCCTTTGATTACTGCCCTCTGCAAAGTTTACAGGTAGCAGTTTCAAAGTACTGAACAACCCTCGTAACTGTAACCTATGCCAAGGAAGCTTTGAAAATCATCTTCCTGCAATCTCCCATTCACAGTAGCTTTGCTAAGTAATTTTGTTAGTTTTATACTGTTTTCATTCCGTTCTATCCCTGCAAGCAGAAATTGGCTCATAATTAGAGTTCAGATCACTAACCGGGCATACTCCACCACAGACTTCTGTACTGTCAGAGAGAAAGGAAGCAAGGAAGCTCCTGCCTTCACTGTAGGCTCAGGATTGTTCAGTATTACAGGCTATGTGTTGCCATGCCATGCTTCAGCCTCATTCACGCTCTTTCCAGCCATCTGTGTAGGGCTGAAGAAAATGGATATTGCTATAGCAAAAGACAGAAATACCAGTGTACAGAAATCTATTGCCATAATCTAGCCACAATACAGTGCAGGCAATCTGAAGTGCATTCCAGGGATCCCCAGTTGCTTTGAGCAGCTTATGACTGAACGAAGCTGCTGCATCTCTGTACCAGTAGTTCCATTTCCCAGCTGCATCAGCTGTGCGCAGGTGTGGAGGAGGCATTAGGGCCAGCAGGCAGTCTCTCCTGACAGAAAGCAAATCCCTTCCAACAGCTGCACCTCTGGCTCTATCCAGCTGATAGTGCTGTATCTCACAGACTCCTCTTCTGAAATCTGGATGTGCTCATCCGCTGGGCTGGTATAACCAGCGCAGCTGTACTGATGTGACTGGTTCTGCTAGTTTGCAGTTAGCTGAGCACTCAGCTCTGTAGGGGTGTAGTGGGTAACAGGCCTTCAGTGACCTGTGGGACACTGCCAGTATCTGACACTTCTTTTCTTGATGCAGATACTTTAAACAGTAGCCTTGAACCTCTGGTCTTGGTGTAACTAGTCTAATGACAGGTAAAATTTTGTGTGAAGTCATATCAGTTCTGCCTGCTTCTGTACTATTCCAAAAGAACTGGGTGACCTTACTTTCTCAAAGCTCTTTGTTTTTGGGTACATGGATGATACTTGGAAAGGACTTACTTATAGCTCACCCGACTAACTCTCTCCACATCTTGCTGTGGAGAGAGTAGGAGAGAATACAGAAACAGTTTTATGCAACTGTTTTGCTTTGTTGGGATGATGATACCAGTTTTTTACCAATCTAATTGAATGCACACGAATAAAAGATTTCTTAAATTGCTCTTTTTAAAAAAGAGTATTTAAAATCTGAATTTATAAATGTGAGGAACTTTGAGAAAATGCAACATAAGCTAATTTTCTGGTAGGTCCAACTTTAAGGTGTGTAGAACAGGATGAAAAATGCCACATGACCTAAAGTTCTGACTGCTAGAAAGGAATTCTGCCATTCAAATCTTCTTTAGTACATTACTCTCACCAGATGCTGATGGTGGTTTTGGAACAGGTCCATCATGTGAGTGTAACACTGAACTGGATATCAGCATCCTTGCACAGCTAACCACAAAATTGAATTTATTTTGTTAATTTTCTTTTCACCAGCAAATAGCCATTGCACTATCATGATGCCACATATAATATTAGATAAAACATTTGTTTTGGTAGCTTGAATAGTAGGTTAGCTAGATGGAAAAATCTGAAATATAATGGAGCTGTAATGGTTGCCATACCTTAAGGAGAGCCTAACATACATTTAATAAAAAAGATGTATCTTTAATGCACAATGAGCTTACTTTCATGCTTCTGTCTTAAATTCAACTTAAGTACTTACCCGGATGGCTTAAGTTTGCAGTGTGTTCACAAACCATTCCAATCTTTTTGCATTAAGTATGCACTCTATTTGAGTAGTATATCAGCATTTCTTGAGTACTTAGAAATGGACACGTCTTTTGTCAGTCTGGACAAGTAAAGAGCTTTATTCTATTTTTTGGTCACTTTCTGTCTGAAGATGAGAAGTGAAAAGCTAATACTGTCTACTGCATGTCTTCTCACATATAGAATGCTTTGTTATTCCCATTATGAAACAGCATGTAATAGAAATTTCCAAAAATTACAAAGGCATGCGTCATTGAATCGATAAAAAATACAATGTGCTGTAAAAATTCATGAAAAGTGCCTATTAATAAATACAGGAAGTGCATATCTAGTTACTCACCTAGCTTTCCAGAGGAAGCAGCAAATACAGTGAAGACACCTTAAGGAGTACTCAGTGTTCCAAGTATGGCATATGCTCTTTTCCAGCCTTCATTCAGTATACTAAAAACCTCAGTTTTAGTAAGGTTTAGTAACTGACACATTTAGATCAGTTCTCCATTAACTTTTAGACAAGGTAGCAGAATTAAATGTGCATGTTTATTAAGAGTCATTCCTCAGAGAATTTGATTTTATTGAGTGCTCAGATCTAGTCACTTGTCATATCACAAGGTATATAAAATAGTAAAGATTCTGCTGTGGAAACCCAAGCATAAAAAGACATGAACAAAAAACTGCATATTGTAATGTAGTTGATATTGAGCCAGTGCTAATAGATCAGCACAGAGAGGCAGCAACTGCTGCAGGCTCCAGGGCTGCTCTGCAGGTCTGTAACAGTTCATACCCTGAACTGCTGCAGTACAGCATATTTGTGCAGGGATCTGATATTTTTTTCCCACCTCTTCAATGAAGCATATGAGAATACTCTACTAAACTGCTTGAATAATTAGAAGAGCGAGGCACCTCGTGGTATTACAATAAGTGATGATAATAAAGTCTGTCTAGGATCAAACTTTCTGTTTGGAGGAGCCTGTCTCTTTTTATATGAACCCAGAAAGGGAAGTGAGTATTATGGTAGCTTTTACACAGCAGTTAAATACCTTAGATGAACTGTGGCATTTTTACTGAAAAGAACATAATGTCTATCCTTCTTGTTCATCTGCCAGAGAAAAGAAGTGATTAATTCCTTGTTCAGTACTTTATTTTGTATATAGATGAACACGGTAGAGAAGAGAAATACTAATTTGTTACAGCTCCTTAAAAAATAAAAACACAAAGCCTTACAATAAGTGGTAAGACTTTAAGTAATAAACCAGTGATAGAGTTATTCCATCTCTGGATATATATTTAATTTTGTCTTTTTTTGCCAGCTTCTCTTCTCCTGAGAAAAAATGCCAGCCTTTCTTGGTATCCTCCTTTGTAGCACTTGCTAATGAAAATGATGCATTTACCTCCATGCAGTGGGTTGACCCTGGCTGGATTCCAGACACCCACCAAAGTCTCTCTCTCACTCCCCTCTGCACCTGCACAGGGGAGAGATATCATAACAAAGAGTTCACAGTTTGAGATAAGTTCCAGGAGAGATCACTCATCAAATACTGTCACAGACAAAACATCCTCAAAATACTATTTGAGTTTGTTATTAAAAAAAAAACAGAGCAGGATAATGGGAAGTAAAAACAGACCTTAAAACACCTTCCCCCTGCCTCTCACTTCTTCTCAACTCTACCTCCTCTCCAGAGGGGAACAGGGATAGGGGTAGTGGGGATTTTGGTCAGTATCTCCTGCTGCTCAGGGACAGGAGTCCTTCCCCTGCTCCAGCATGAGCAATATAAGTCCAATATGAGTCCATCCCATGGGTTACAGTTCTCTAGTATGGAGTGTAATCCTTCAAGGACAGGCTGCTCCAGTGTGGGCCCCTCTCTCCACAGGCCTGCAGGTCCCTGCCAGGATCCTGCTCCAGCACAGGCCTCCCACAGGATCACAGCCTCCTCTCAGGCATCCACCTGCTCTGGTGTGGGTCCCCTCCGTGGGCTGCAGGTGGATCTCTGCATCTCTATGGATCCCCATGGTCTGCAGGGGAATCTCAGCTCTGGTGCCTGGAGCATCTCCTACTCCTCTTTCTCCAATGATCCTTGTGTCTGCAGAGCTGTTCCTCTCATGTTCTCACCCTGCTATCTCTGACTGCAATTAAAACTGTGACTATGACTTTTTTTTTAATTCTTCTTAATTATATTATCACAGAGGTGTTACTACCATTTCTAATTGGCCAGGGGCACATCCATCTTGGAGCTGTCTGGCATCGGCTTTGTTGGACATGGAGGAAGCTTCTGGCAGATGCTCCCAGAAGCCACCCCTGTAGCCCCTCCACTACCAAAACCTGGCCATGCAAACCCAATACACTCCATTACTAACTGTCTCTTGGGCTTTGCATGTTTAATCAAATTATATTTCATTTACAGTCTTGAATATGCTATTGATGGGTGGAGCCTTCAGTGCTAAAGATTGCACAGCTTTGGATGGAGATTTTTTTTTCCCTCTAAAAGGGAAGAAGAATGTATCAAGGAGAAATGAAAGATTATCAAATACAATATGCAGTGTTTGCTTATTTCATATGTTATTTATGTGTGTTTCTAATTTCAAGTTGTAAATTGGTTTACTGAGTGCATGAAATTTAGATGTATAAATCAGTAATCTCAAGGAAAAAATCCATTGCAGTATTTTTTTGACATATGTCTAGAAATCATAATGGTATACAACATTCACTAATAATCAGAAGTGTTAGCATTTGAAATAATCTTCACACTTTGTTTAGTATAAACATAGAGAACTTCAGCAAAAGCTTTAGAGATAGTGTTACATGTTCTTCTAGCAAAAGAACTTGTACATATGCAGAAAAACATCTAAGTAAAAGTGTAATGATTAAATTATTTAAATATTTTCTCTAGTGACCTACAATGCTTTTCCTTTTTGCTCTCTGACATTTTTCTTCTATTAAATACATTCTTATAGTAATATGTAAATTCTATTAAATTGAAGTGCCTCTAGCAGTTATGTTGCAAGCAGAATAAACTTCCATTGTGGTTATATATCTGTTTGTTCAAATGTATTTACAAGGTCTTTATACTTCCCTTTTTTTTATACCTTTTCTTTTAATGGCAGTAATTTTGTACACTTTAACTTGCTTGCAGTGAAGTTCCTAAGTTAAAAGTCAAGTTAATGGAAAGCCCTGAATTATTTTGAGCTGTTTGCAGCCTATTCTCTAGTGATCTTCTGCCAACTTTTTGTGTCATCATACTTGTTGGTACAGTGGAAGTTACCTCTGCTGGCTACAGTGTAATTTAATGGCAGAAGTGATTCTTGTGTGAAGTCCTAATTAGCATGTATCCCCTTGTGGGGGGTGAGTGAGTAATAAGATACCAGCTGTAGTCTCCCTTAATGCTGCCCAGCCAGAGAAGTAGCCAACACCACCATAGAGCCAGGCATCGGCTATCTCCATCCAAGTGATCCCCATTCCCAGTCCTGCATTCCCAGAGGTCAGTGCACTGGCCCTTGTGTTCAGATAACCTAAAGCCATTCCTGAGATTTATTGATCGTTTCACTTGATGCAAGATTTTTGTGAGCTTTTTAGTATTTCAGAATGAAAAAAGTCCTGTGAACACTGGAACTGGCTACCAAAGTCAAAATCCCAGTTTTTTGATAAGACAGAAACCTGTACTGTGTGGCCTCTTGTCCCCCTTGGTGAAAGATTACTTTTATGAAGGAATCAGGAGAGGAACTGAACAACCATTCCTTGTGATTTCAAACCCAGCATTCTAAGAATCTTGAATTTGCTAATAAGATATGCAGGTAGCTTGTAACGTTACTACAGATTTCTTGGACTTTCTTTTTGGTTTGAAGATTTCTAGATTTGGATCAGATCTGTCCCGCTTTCTTTTTGCTATTCACTGTTATATAAGAAAATTTTCCACTTTCTCATCACTTATTTTGCATATGCTTTGGAAAAAATCAAAACAGAGCTGAGCTGGGCATAAACCCCTTGATTTTTAGGACTTCTATAGAACACAGTGCATTGGTTTTGGTAGTGTGGTTTGGTTGGGTTTTGATTTTAGAAAAACACTTTTTCATATAGTAAATAGCCATCCAAAAGTCTTTATAAAACATAAAAATTACTTTTCAAGGAGGCAGTTTTGGTGGCCTGTGCTCCACAGAAGATACTCAGGTTGATACATATGCAATAATTTGTGCTTCATGTATAGCATGTGATACATTCATGAGAGTAATAGTAGTATAGTGTAAAAGCAGTTGGGTAGTTTGTACAGATAGGAACAATAGCAATCATGTAATATATATGTATTTCTTACAGAAGCACACAGATCTCTTTAAATTTATGTTACCTGCTTAACTAGCCTGTGTTGTCTGTTCAGCTGTAAAAATTGGTGTGTTCTCAAAGTGGAAAAGAAAAAGCCAAATGAAGCTATAGTCTGTGACTCCAGCAGAACATTAGCATTTACAATGAGATTCCCCCCCCTCCTTGTGTTTGGTAATTAATTTAAATTAGGGAAACTGTAACTGCTTAAGGAATTTGAAAAATTATTCTTGGTCCTATGTTCCTTGAATCTAAATCCAGAATTTTTATGTATCTGACTTAAAATATTGGGGGCATGCTTGTGCCTGGGTCCTACTGGAAGACTCTTACTTGTCCTGTACAAGTAAAATGAAGAAACTTTTATTTTACATTTTCTTGTTTAAATAAAATTATGTGTGATGCATATAATCAGGCTCTGAGTATAAAAAGGTAATATTCCCCAGTGTCAGAAAATTTCCTGTGATGTAGTAGCTGTTTTGGGGAAAAGTGAAATATGACAGTCACTTAAGAATTGGACTTGATGATCCTTGTGGATCCCTTCCAAGTCAGGGGATTCTATGATTCTGTGATATCATTGAGCCTAGACAGGGACTTCCTAGACCTGGATTTATTCCTCTTCTCACATATTTCTTACTTGCTGCTGAGTATTTCATTCAGGAAGAGCATCCTGCCTAAAAGTCAACATAAATGGTTAAAAATTAGATGCTTGTGGCAGGATAAGCTTGCTTTGGAAGAACCTTTTTATTCCTACCCCAAAGAAATGGCATTTTACACCAACAAGGAAATGTATTTGCATCCCAACTGGATTAATAGTAGTACATATCAGCCAGCTCATGAAAGCAAGTGAGAGATTCATTTAGTAATGAACATCTAAGTGCATCAAAGACAAAGGATGTATGCATATCCATAGCATATTATGGGTAGTCTGTGATTGACAGCTGTTGATACCTAAGGTTCTATGATGTTGGAAAGAAAAATTAAACCAACTTTGTAGAGGTGATAGGCAGTGTACCAAGTAAAGATGAAAAGCATTCATGTCACATTAATCTGGATTGGGGGTACAGTGTGTGATGGAAAAAACTGCATTCTGCAAGCAGATGACAGATTTTAAAATTTGTATGAAATACAAAGTCAAGTGAAGACAGATGAACACATTTCCCTTTATCGCATCAGATTTATTTCACAGCTCATGTCATATAGCTGAAGAAGAATAACAATGTCTCTCTTATATTCAAGGGATGATACTATTCTTCAATGAGCTGCAGAGCAACTCTTATTTTTCAACAACTTAAAAGGGAACTAAAAATAACTTGACACTTTGCTAAGCTGAATAGACAAGTTGTTGTGCTCCTGTTGCCATTTTAAGGGTTTTTTTACTTTTGGGAAGCAGCACAAGAAATCCTGGAAATGGGAGTGATCCATATTATCCTAGTAACATTCTACTGTGCCCAGAAATAGGTGGTTTAATAGTGTAAAGATGGTGTACAATGAATTCAACACCTAGGAAAGTAGAATATGCACACTACATGATCTCTTGTTGAGAATATGTGACAAAATTATTTCATTCACTTTTCAAAGATTTATTTTTGTAATGGATGCTTTCATCTGGGTTTTGTGGATTTTTTTAAGTTTATTATTATGAATGACCAGATGTTTATGTCATATATCATATTTTAGTCTTTGAAAATCTGTAGCTGCTTAGTACAGAAATCAGGATGGAGTCTTTAGGAGATGAGGAGACACCCACTGAGAGGGAATAACTTAATAGAATGTGAGGAACACACTGGTGTAGAGGAATGATGGCCAAGGGATAAACCCTCTGTACAGCAGAGACCAGAAGTCCACTGAGAACAATGGGAGCCCAGGCTTCAGAGGGAAATTCCCTAGAGATCCAGAGAGCACTGTGCAGACTGTTCTGCAGCTCTGGTATCTGATGTGCTGAACTGAGAACAAGCCTAAGAAAAGAGGACTGATTTATGAGGATGCAGTGGGCAAGGTGGAGGTAAAGTTATATATGTTTAGTTTTGTTTCAACTTTCCTCATTCTGAGTTTTCTCCACCCCCAGAAAAGAAATCAGCTATTCTAGTGTCTGTTCTAATAAAACCTTGCTTTCCTATAAAAAAGTTGGTGTAAATATTCACTACGGAAAAAAAAATAAAGTTTGAGCAGGTTTATTCTTGACATGCAGTCAAGAACAAACCCGCATACCAGGGAAGACTGTGGCACCCGGTTCATGTCTATTACAGACTGACAGATTACCAAATTACAGCTGTTCTAGATTTTTCCCTGTGGTGTTGCTTGTTTTTCCAGCATACTTGCCTGCATATTTATATGTATGATTAGTTCAACATAGAGCACTTGGTCATTAAGAAATTACTTACTTTCCTTTGCTTCAATACAGAATTAATTTAGAATGTGATTAATGAAAGTAAGCTTAATCCTTGTCCTAAAACATCCCTGTTTTTACAAAGCTGCTTGGAAACTGTGTAAGTAAATTTAATTCAAATCTAGTTTAAGATCCAAAGATAAATGGATGAAGGAAATAATTAAAAGTAAAACACGTGGAAGTTCTGCATTCTTTCAGACTTTACTTTTCCATATTGTTTTGAAATAGGGTTTACTGGAAGAACCATGTAATAAATTGCAGTTGTGGCAGCTCTTTCATATATGGGGTTAAATATAATTGTTTATTAGATGCTTTGTAAAAAGTTAAGAAATATTACAAAATATGGCAAAAATAGAATTGAGGTGTAAACTGAAATATTGAGGTGATAACTGGCATAAGTTGGGGGATTGTTGCTGAGTATCTTCATTTTGCTGGGTCAGTGTGTGTGTAGTTTCATGTAGCTCTTCTGTGCTAAAGACTGTACTTTCGTTTACATCTGCTCTTAGATGCTGTTCTATCACAGGGAAAACTACATATCTGTTTTCCAGTAGATGACCAGTTTTTCCAGTATTTCCCATTTTTCAGTCTGTATTCCTATACTCTTAATAGTGTCTAAACATTTTGAGCTGTTTTAGCTGGTATCTTTGGAAATAACATTTTAAATGCTGCACAGGATTTTAAGATTGCAGTGTTTCTTATAATTTCTGATGTTATTCTGAGCAAAGGGAAAGCTTTGGATTCTTTAAACTAACCATTGGTTGAAAACCATCTCTGGGAAAAAAGGCTTTGAAGAAAACTCTAAACATGTGTTTGTGTCCTGAAAAGTAAAAGAAAGAGCAAGTATTTAAAATAGAAATGTGACATCAGGTGCTTAAAATGTTTCCAGTTTTTTAATATAAATGTTCCAAATCTCCCCCTCCCATTCATACTATCTGTTCTAATACAGAGATGTAATCTTATTTAGCCAAAGACTAAGAAGATTTTTATATTTAGTAGCAATTAGTCTTTGTGGCTGCTTAAGATTCTTGAGCATTTCTGATTTAGTAGCCTTCAAAACAGTTATTGGTTGTCATTGAAACTCTGTTTTTTCTTGTATGTGAGTATGCTCAGCTTTATAATTTTACTCTTATTTTCCTCACTGAGTCAACATTCTTAGTGGGTTTGGGGACCACAACTGAGGCCAAGTGGGAAGTGCTGTATTGATGCCTCTAAATAATGGTGACTGAGTCTGATTGTACATCACCCCAAAATGCAATGGCTGAAGACAATGAGTTTGAAATTTAAAACAATAAAGGATCACTGAAAAGTTAAAATATTTGCTTTTGTTTAAAAATTAAGTCATTGAACAGTACAGAATTTGTATTAGAAATACTTCTATTTAAGAAAGATTGGTAGCTTCATCAATTATAGCTTTCTGTATTAAGTGACAGAAGGCCCAAAACATTACTGCTAAAATGAATTTATGCATTAAAATAGTTTTATATATCTCCTCGATGCCTTAGATCAATGTGTGTGTGAACTGAGTGTACATACCAAAAAGCAAAGCAAGTCCAGAGTCTGTTTCATCACGTATCCAGCTGGGATTGGGAACACTCACTGCTGAAAGATCAGAGAAGCAGCAGAGAGTGCAATGATGGGGTCTTCAGTTTCTCCCTTAGTGTCTCATCAGGATGTTGTGAAAAGTTTCAGATTTTAGACTCTGATTAGTTCTGTGAGAGGAAATCACACCCTTGACTTTATCCTACGTAGAGTTTTGTTCACAAGAGGCACATCACAACAGCAACCATTGGGTTCAACATGCTGAAAAAACAACAGGAAACAAACAGCAATCCACAACAATTCAAGAAGGAACACTACAGAAAAATAAAGATATTTACTAAAGAGAATCTAAAAAAGGTCAGCTAAGAGAAGGAAGTTGTACCAGGTGGTATGGAAGCTACTTAAGGACACCATATGTGATATTCAAGGCCAGCGCCCACCACCTGTCATGACAGGCTTGAGAAAAAGCAAGAGAAAGACAGCAGAGCCAGACAAAAAAGTAAAGGAAGTTGTTGGAAAGAAGTAGGTGTCTTTTAAAAAACTGAATTCACACCCAGATGATATATTAAACATATTTTAAATGTAAGAGTGTGGTAAGACAGGCAAAGGAGTGTTTGAGCAAATGTGATATAGAATTAAAACTGAATAGGTCTTACTTTTGATGCACCAGGAGCAGTGTGTCTGCCAGTCCTTTGAGCCAATGATCTTGATGTAGAATGAGTATTTAGAGAGGCCTGTTTCAGAGAAGTTAAATAAATCCTTTGCATTGATGTTAGCTGTGGAAAAAATACTATGGAGAATCCCATGATGCAGCACTTCTTCCTGGCTTTTCTGAAAGGATATGTAAATTGAAGTGATTTAATGGTTGTGCAACAAAATAAATTTATAAAATAAAATCACAAGTACCAGATTTTATTCACCTAAACTTTCTAAAAGAATTTAAGGAAAAAATTGCCCATATTACTGACAATGATGCATAGCTACATGCTTTTCAAATGGCCTTGTGGTCAGAGACTTTGAGGTTAGATAGTGTGAAACCAACCAGTTTTTAAAAACAGTTCTTAAATCATCCAGGAGACTGCAAGCCGGTTATCCTGTTGTTTGTTTTAGGTAGTTCGGCACAAATTATGATGCAAAATAATATTTGTGAATGCTTGATAAACTGTGATCTGAATGGGACAGATCAATGGGTTTGCAAAGAGGAGTTGTACAAACATCTTGGAATCTTTGAAGACATAGGAAATAATATGGATAAGGATCATGCTACAGGTGATGTGGTTTCCTTGAATTTCCACCAAGCTTTTGATAAAGCCCCTCTCCAAAGGGGGCATATAGACATAACATGAAAGGTGAAGCCCTAGAACAGATAAGTAGATTAAGAGAATGCAGCAGTTCTCAAAACAGAGGTCACAACTGGAGGTTTGTGTTCAATAGATGGTCAGGTAAGAAGAATGAAGTGATATCAGAAGGTTTCCTGATGGCTACATGGATATCAACTGCATTAAAGGCTAGAGTTGGGTGCAGTGTAATCCCAGATTGAGTGATTTGTCAAAAATGACAGATGAAACACATCTTAGGCAGTTGTCAATTGATGTACTTAGGAAAAAATAACCAGTCAAAATTCACCTGCAAAGTGGTGAGCTCAGAACTGACTGCTACCAAGCTAGAGTAAGATTTTACAATACGATGAATAACTATGAAAACAACATTTAGCAACAATCAAAAAGAAAAATTATGGCAATTATTAGGGCAAAAAGTGCAAAAGAACGCCCATTATTGTACCTGTCTGTAAGTCCAGAGTTCACGTTTTCTTGAATGCAGTGTATGGCTGCTGTATGATACAGGATATAGAAGTAGGTAGTTGTTTGATGTGACCAAGTACAGTTTGTCCTATGGCAGGAATTTGACTTAACTTATGAGTAAGAGAAATTCATCTGTATATACAATCAGGTGAACATTCATGACTGAAGACTTATGCAGAAAGTGGTATCTGCCTTTAACTGATTATTGTCATTAGCATGAATTGGATTTGCTTAAATCCAGGAGGTAATACTCCTCTGTGGTAGGCAGCACTTATGCAACATTTGCCAGTTTTATGTCAATTCTTGATTTATCAGCACACAAACATAGTATGAATGAAAAAATAAAAGTCCCTATCCTAAACAACTTCCAGTCTTTTGCAGTTTTCTACAACATTACAAGTGTTGCACATTAATAGAAGTTCTGAAGTTTTTAAATGGGTTTTCTTTCTCTGATTTCAAATTATTTGAAGCAGTTTCCCCAAAAAAGAGTGAAAAAAATACTAACATCATTTTGTGTCCCTGAGATCTTTCCAGTATTGTTTTTATTCTAATGAACCATTCCATTTGATTGCATTCATCAGCCACAGCTTTTTGCTCTTGGTCAAATTGCAGTTTCAAATATCTTAATTGGCACTAAAAATAACATTTGGTTTTTCCCTTACAAGATCCTAAACCAAAATTAAAATCCTCTGCTTTGAGTGCATGGTACACCATGGAAAATTCATCCAGTATCAAGGGGAAGAGCTTAAACTGGCTGAAAAATCAGAAGGACATACGTCCTGTTTCATCTGAAAAAAGAAACCAACCCAAAACCAAAACACCAAAACCCAACAGAATTACAGAAATACCATGAGCAACATCCAGACAGCCAACTGTGGGACTTGAACAGGAGAGCCAGCTGCCGTACTTGAGTAATGATGAGCGGATTGTATGGATTCCTAAAGCTGAGTGGATATTCTTTGACTTGTTTTCCTCAGTATGCTTTACATTTTTTTTCTCTTTTTTCTTTTTCCCTGTTCTAAAAGTTTGTCCTTACAATATTCAGGGACCTGATTTTAAAAAATCCCTAGCATTCAAAAATCCCAGCTTATTCTCATAGCCAAACTTCATTTTGCATACTGTGGAACTTTGTATCCCTTGGACTTGCAGACACCTAAGTAATCAGCCTCCCATTTTTCATTCTCTTATTGGATGCTGTCTCACAATGTTTCCATCTGGAATTGTATGAATGAACTGATATAGTAAAGATAAACTCGAGAGAGCTTGTATTTTCCATCATGGAGTTGCCAGCAGTGTGTTCACGCTGATGATTAGTCTGGACAGGAGGAAGTCAGCTGTTGCTCTTAGCCTGTGTTAGGCTTTGTATTTAATCTTATTGTGCTGCTCTGATGATGAATACAAAGCAACTTCCTGATAAAATATAACTCAATAAAAGTTCGCTTATGGGGTGTCTCGCTGTCATTATTTTTTTTTTATAATTTTCATTGTTTTCTGTTTTCCTTTGAAGATAGAAACTGGTTGCGTTGACTTTTCATTATCACAGTTCAGTAAGCTGTACGTATCAATGGAGACCTCTAATTTCATTTAAAGTCTCCTTTTTTTAATGTATTTCTACCTCTGTTCTGTTAAAGAAACATGAGTTTGAATGGAGAAAACATTTAAATCTTTCAGACAAGATAAGATAGGCTGTTAGAAAACTACTTTTTCTTTCAGTGCTGACTTACACTCTGAGGCTGCACATCCCTACTTCCATGTCATACTGCCAGTTAGGGTAGTGTGACTGTGCACCTGCGTGGTAAACTGCATCCAAAAAGGAATCTGTGCCAAAAAAAAAAAAAGAACTCTGGACAGTTCTTGAGGGAGTGGTTCTTACTAAGGCTGAAAGAAATGTCTATGAAATTATGACTGTGACTGGAAATTGTATATGGACATTCCATCTGAAAGACACTTTGCTCAGTCTGAAGGAGCACCAAGTGCAGACTAAACAGGTTAGAGTCAATTGCTCCTGGAAAATTGCATTATGTGATCAATTAAGCAACTTGCGGAGCAGATATAGATCTTAGGACAAAGAAAGGTGACGGACCAATATGGAACAGGAGAACAATCATCACCTCTTGAGGAATCAGAGCAAGCTGTAGTTATAGTTGTGGCTAGAGTTAGTGTGATTCTAAAGCTATTCCTATCACTGTTGCTTAAGTACTTACTCAACATACTGAGATTGCTTGCATAGTGTATATTCCCTGCAGTTTTTTAGAATTTCTTAGCTTTGACATAACAAATCTTTTCTGTCAGTGGTAAAAATTATTAGAACCAAATTAGTATCTATTGAACTTTTATCAGGCCTCCCCACTGGGTTGAAATATAGAGAAAAGTTTAAAAGTTGGGTCTTGTTTGGGGTTTTTTTATAAAACAGTGGATTTTGTTAATTAGTAAAAATCACGTGATGAGCAGACTCAAGTAAAGAAACACCTTACTGTGTACCAATATTTCCTGTAAAAGAGACTGATTCTTCTCAGGTGTTGCAAGCATCTAGTCAGAGCTCATCATCTTGATTTCCTTTGTGGTTAATGGAAGGGGAGAGAGAGAGATGAATTCCTTCAGATTGCATTTCCATCCCTGCTGGTTTAGTATGAGATAAACTGCTTTCTGAAGAAGAAAGTGTCTTTTGGGTTATCAGAGGCAGCATAGGTCTAAGTATTTTCAGGCAGCTAAAGCTGTGGGAGGCGAATCCCACTGAATATATAATTTGTTAAGGTCGTTGTGTAGGCTGTGACATAAACTTTATGGTGTATGTTTCTTGTATAATTTTCATTTATAGTTTAGCATGGCTGTTGTAATCAGGTAGCCTTGCTGGTTATATGAACAAGCAGTTCTCTTGGCTCCTCTGCATGCCACATGCATGGGAAATCTATAGCAAACTGTACCATTAGAGAAAAAAAAAATGGCTTTACTTTCTTCTGTTAGCTTGTGAAACAGCTCAGATTAATTGCATGTCACCTTTTCATATGAGGAGACAGAAATTAAGTCTATTTTATTACTCTTTCAAGTCAAATCATACAAATATTTTTGGAGTTTCTTTCTCTTGCTAACTTCTCTGAGAGTCCTCCTTTTGCCTGCCAAAACCTTACTGTTCTGGAATTATGCTAAGAAACACAGCATTACAAGCTTGAACAGTACAGTAAGTTTATATAATAGCTTTGGAATATTTTCCCTGTTATTTTCCATCTCTTTTCTTATGTATGCAAACAAGGTGTTAGTTGTTGTGATCACTGATACCAACTGAGCAAATGTTTTCATTGAGTTTCCATGCTGATGCACAGGTATGGCTTTTGTTTTTCCTGAGCTGATAACAGCTCACTTTACCCGTACCAGTGAGCTGTGTGAATTAATCCCTTTTGTGTGCATTGCTTTACATTCATAAGCATCTAATTGTATTTGTTCCTGATGTTGAATCACTGGTAGCTCCCACACATGGAACAGTAGATAGTACACAGGTACTAGAATACAGGGCAAAGAATGACCGAAACTTCTAAAGGACTGCCTTAAGCAGTCTAGAGGCTTGACTGCCAATAGCTCCTCAAGAGAGCTAGGCAGAGTCTTGTATTTGTTTCCTGTGTTGGAGGAAAATCAGCATAGTTCTGGTTTCCTTTCAGTCAGGCATTTATCTTAATACCTACACATGGGAAGACTAAATTCATTCTGCCTTTTGACAGCTTCACCATGGTCTCTTCAGACCTTCTGATGTCCTGAGCTACTTAGGATAAGGAAACTTTTGGATTTGACTCAAAACATTAGTTATCTTAAGCCCCATCCTGGCTTTTGCCCTGTTTTTTTTCAAGTGATCTCAAACCAAAGAAGGGTGCTTGGCTGCACACCATGCTGTAGTTTCACTGAGATTTGGGGGTCTCACATGCTTAGAGAACAAGTTAGGCTGCTTTGCTGAGTGTATAGATTAGTGTTATTAGCAAACAGTGCTGTTCAGGTCAACAGAGGTCTGAGAAATTTTGCAAAGCAATGTATATATATTTGTAGTGAAATTCACCTATTTTAACACAAATACTTCCATGAAAATCCAAACTAGATCTCAAGATGAAACACTGATGTTTTGTTTATAGCATCTTTCACCATTCATATCTGCCTTCAGTTCTGATATTTTATTCCTTTAGGATGACACAGACATTATTTTTCCCACATCCCATATGTCCAAATCACATATAAAGATATTTAGCTCAAATACCATGGGTGCAAAACATTCCATACTGTGGGTCCAGGGTGACGCTTGGCGTGTCTTTAATGTGCTGTGGTGTTCAATTACAATACAGAAAATTTATTTTTATGCAGTTTTCTTCATTGAAAGTATGGAAAATTGCTTTGCGGTGAGTCATCTGACAGCTAAAGAACTAAAAGTCTGTAGTGATATTTAAAGAGAAAGTGGATCAGAGCTGACAGAGTTCAAGACAGAAAAAGAAACAGAAATTAAAGAGAGGGCCTCCAACCATGGAGAAAATAGCGACAAAGACTGGTTAGGGGGAGGAATGATGAGAAAGCCAAACACACTGAGAATGTCTGAGACAGTTCAGGAGATTATGCGTATCATTCTGCAACAGGCATTAGGCTTCAGATGTCTCTCCTGTATCACACCAACTTTAGCCAAGTGAGGTTGCTTTGACCCTAAGAGAATGGTGCAAATCCAGATAAATAAGAGTATTAGGCTCAGGGCACTGTAAGGAATTTAGAAGCATGCAGGTAGGGGTTGAGGGAAGGATTAATGTCTTAACATTCTTGAGCAAAACATTAGAAGTGGTGTATTCACTTTGGCTGAATGCCAGGCACCCACCAAAGCCTTTCTATTACTGTCCTCCTCAGCTTGACAGGAGATAGAAAATATTCCTAAAGGTTCACATCATAAGGGCAGGGAGAGATCACTCAGTGATTACTGTCATGGGCAAAACAGACTCAGCTTGGGGAATCTAATTGGATTTATTACCAATCAAAATTAGAGCAGGATAGTAAAAAGTAAAATCAAATCTTAAAAGCACCTTTCTGTTCTTCCCCCCTCCACCACTACATCTTCCCAGGCTTAACTTTATTCCCAGTTCTCTACCACCTCCCCACCAGCAGTGCAGGGAGATGGGAGATGAAGGCTCTTCATCTCCTCAGGGAAAGGAGTCCTTCCCCTTCTCTGGCATGGGGTCCATCCCATGGGAGACAGTCCTCCAGCATGAGTCCTTCCCATGGACTGCAGCTCTTCATGATCTGCTCCAGCATTAGTCCTTTCCCACAGCATGCAGTCCTTCAGGAACAGTTTGGGTCCTCTGCGGGGTCACAAGTCCTGCCAGCAAACCTCCTCTAGTGTGGACTCCTATCACCACTGGACCACAGATCCTGCCAGGAGCCTGCTCCAGCATGGGCTTCCAATGAGGTCACAGCCTCCCTCAGGCTTGCACTTGCTCAAGTGGAGGGTCCTCAACAAGAGGATCTCTGCTCCACCATGAACCTCCATGGGCTGCAGGGGCACAGCTGCTTCACCATGGTCTTCACCACAGACTGCAGGGGAATCTGCTCTGGCATCTGGAGCATTTCCTTCTCCACTGACCTCGGTGTCTCTGCACAATAACTTTTTTCCCCTTCTTAACTATATGTTACAAGTTACATATATATATATATATATATATATATATATGCGCGCATGACTTTGTTATGCCAGAGGCATTACTGCCATCACTGGTGACTCAGCCTTGGCCAGCAGCAGCAGGTCCATCTTGGAGCTGGCTGATATTGGCTCTGCTGGACATTGGGGAAGCTTCTAGCAACTCTTCACTGAAGTCACCCCTGTAGCCCCTGTGACCAAAATCTTGGCATGCAAATTCAATACTTTCTTCAAATAGAAGAAAACTGGCATTCTGCAATCCATAAAGTTTAAATGTGTGGGGATTTTGTTAGATCATGAATGAGGGAATTCCAGTTAATTAGACAGCAATTATTATAGACATGAATATGGACTTCGGCAGCAGTACACTTAGAGGCAAGATAGGTTTTTGCTTCTGGCCAAATTTTCCTTGGCCAGTGCTAGAGGGGCTAGAAGTGAGTCTGTGGGAGGAGCAATCAGTTCAGGGTCAGAGATTACATTAAAACTTGGGCTTTGTGTACAGGGATAATATCTGAGTAAAGAAGTGCAAAAGCTATCTTGAAGAGCAAGAGGGACTTCCTGTGACAACTGAGGCTTTTGAAGAATTAGGTAATAAGGAAATTATAATGTAGCAAGGGAACAACAGAACCACAGCAGGCTGTTAAAGAGATTAGAGATTACTTGCCAACGTCACTGTTGCCTTGCATGCTTTTCTTATAAAGTTGATGCCCAAAACTGAGCTAGCAGTAAGATATCCTAATGGAGGAGAATGCTTAAGGAAGAAAAAAGAGATGAGTCAGAAACATATGCCTGGTGTTTTTCAAGTACAGCACTGTCATGAATGCATCTCATCAATATAAACACTATAATCTCTTTCCTTGTAAATTATGTACATTCTTCTTGTGTTCTTGGTCAAGTCTACCGACTGGTGCTGTGGTACTCTTTGGGCTCTCTCATGTCATGTCACCCAGTCTGCCCATACTGATTTTTTGCTCTGGTCATTCTTTTGACCTCACTCTGTATAGAACCATATTATCTGCCTTAAGAAAGCGAATTAAATGAAAAGTATGTAGCATGAAGGAGAATACTGTCTTTATTGAAAGCAGAAGGGAAAAAAGTGTGTCTTTTTAATGCATTCAGAAAAGTTGACCTTGATATTGTAGTACTGAGACATTGTAAGAATAAAAGTAAGGGTAGAGCCACTCAGGTATCCCAGAATTTGAAGGGTGTCATATTTCACTGTATGCAGTGCTAAAATGCTTATTACAGATCTTCTTATTTACAGCTCTCATGTCTCTTTTGAATCCACAGAAGAGGAATATCAAGGGCAAACCAAGAGAAAGCGCATTCGAAGGAAGAAACAAAAGAGCAGTTCACAAATCTCTAGCAATTTCCATGGAGAACAAACAGATTTGGGAATGCAAGAGACTGTTCAAGATAATTTACAGCTGCAGCAAAAAGACGGTCCCAAAATAAGCAAAAACAAAAAGAGGAAAATGAAAAAGAAGCGACAGAAAGAGAAAAAGAGAGCAGCTGGCTTAGTAACAGCAACTACCAGTGTGGATTTTACATATCAGCCTGACAAAAACAGCAAAGAAGAAGCAGCAGGCTTAAAAGACATAGGTGAAAAGGCAGATAGCATTCTGGACTTCCTGCAGGCAACACAACAAATTTATTTTACTGATAGTACGTACCACTCTTTCCCCTTTCTTTTTATGAAT